>NW_027466069.1:2107500-2725000 GCF_046127955.1 Nelusetta ayraudi | reverse complement strand
AGCCGTAGCCGCACTCTTATCAGAACCTTGCGGCATTTTCACAGTAAAAGTAGGAGAAAAACAACATCTCTGTTTGATATATATTTTGCTTGACAGCAGTCTGGCTTTGGCAACGGTTCCATTAGACACTGTGATGCGTCGCAGTTAGCTAGCTAGCCACAGAGCAGCCGTGCGCCACTGGTTCACTTGAGCGTGATGGACAGAAAGTCCACCCAGTCACCCTCAAAATGTTTTCCTCCTCCGGCTGGCCGAACATTTTTCTTTGCCCTCTTTATCTGATGGATAAGAGGAAACGTTGTATGTGGCGCAACACATGACTCAGTTCCCGCATCACTCCCCCCCCCCAAGTTCCGGTCAAGACCCCTCTGTGCGTTATATCTCATCCGTCTTGATTGTCATGCTGAGGCAGCGTGGGCACCGGCTGCCCCGGGGCCGTGAAGTCACTCGGCCTCTTTGTCTCTGTGTTTGTGTTAGCACCCCCCACCCCCACACCCCCACCACCACCACCACCACCTCCGACCTCATCTGTCTTCATAAAATCTGTCGTTCTTTCGACCTACCTTGCATAGCGATTGGGGGCTATTGCTCATTCCATTCCCCCAGCCCCCCTCCCACCCCTCGCCGCCAACACCAACGTGCACGGTGCGCACGCTCACCTGGCTCCAGAGGTCACCTCAAAGACACAGTGAATGACAACTCCGAGCCCGCCAACCCCGCAGACCCCCCACCCTCCCTTTCCAAAGGCGGCTCTGCCCTCTTTGTTTATGTCAAAGTGACACGGTAATTATAGCTCCATAATGAGACAGATATTTGGTATGTGCGGCCCAGTTTGTCCCTTTAGGCTTCTCTGCATATCTGAGATATGCGCCGCATATGCTTCTGTGCAGCCGCAAGAAAACAGGAGCCAGGGCTGGCTGTGATTTCGCCGATTCGCCTCAAATTGGACACTCTTTTAGCTCCAAATGCCACATTATATTCACTAAATCTATGTGGTTCCCTCCTGCAGGGGTGCACGGAGGTTACCGGCTCTGGCTGCTCAGCTGCAGACCAAGTTCACCTTTCAAAAAAAGAAAAAAGTTCTTCAGCAGAACCTCAAATGGAAGTCTTGTTTCTGGCTGCGCTCAGAATGGAGCGCGTATGCAACATTAATGCGACATCTGATGCACTGAGTGCATTGTGTGGGTACGTCTATGAGTGTGTGTGTGTGATTATGTGGTTCCACGGCTCGTCTCCTCTTCCTCTTCCTTGTCCCTGCCCTCTAATTCTGGATCTTTTCTTGGTTTTTGCGGGCAGAGCTTCCCGGTCAAGCTATAATGGATCTCTTCCTTTCTTCTGCCTTCGCCATCCTATATCGGCCCATGTGTTTATGCCAGAGTGCGTGTGTGTCAGCAGGTTGTCGATAGTGTCTGTAAGAGACTCTAATGAATAGGCCTGTTATTGGACTGGTGGGGAAGCAAACCATTCTGTGTGTGTGTGTGTGGGAGCGCGAGGCAAGTGGAGTGTCGGTGTCTGTTCCTCTGGCTGCCACCGCTTCATTAAGCTCACTGCGGTGTCTTTTTATCAGAGATTCTTCCCTAAGAGACCAGATGGGAGGTGGAGCCTGCATTGTTTCATTTTGTAAATTAGACTAATTACACTCTCCTTTACACACACACATACACACACATACACACACACTTGATGCAGGTTCCAAGAACTTAATAGCGAGTACAGTTTATCAGTGGCGGCGGCAGCGGCACCTGCCACCCAGCACCAGCAGGCCGACTCTGTGGAGCACAAATGCGCACCTGCGACTGATTACGGTGTCACATTAGTGCACTTAACCAAGGCAGGTGGGTTGGGGGTCGGGGGGGGGGGGGGGGTGTCCCGGGGCTACAAGACACCTGGGAGTTGGAGCCTGGAAGATGTTAGGCATGCTCCAGCGGCCGCTCTGATCACAGAGTGGAAAGAGGCGCAGATGATTCCTCGCCGGCGGTGGCGCCGCTCACACGGCTGCCGCGTATCGCATTCAGCGATGAACTGGAGGAGTGTCGCACGGTTCAAGAAACCGGCACTTTCTGATGTCACAAGGGGCGACGACACCTGCAGCGTGACGCTGGTTCTGCCGCCCTGGACCGCTTTGCTTTGGTTCCCTTCCAAGTGTGCGAAAACGTCCAGCAAAGCTTCAGTTTTAGCTTTAAAAAAAATAAATTTAAATAATCAAATAATTTTCTGTTGCTGCTCTGATCTGTGCAGATCTGTCAAAGAAAAAAAATCTTGTTTGCCAAATTGGTTGAACATGTGACCTTTAAATGACACTTCCAGCGTATTGAATTTGACAAATGTCATTCATGTACTGATTTTCAACTTTGATTGGAATTCATTTATTTCCGATGGCACTGATTGACAAATTGACTTCATGGTTCCATGACTTTCACGGTTTGTTTTCTTTTCTTTTTTTTCCCCGACACTACAAAAAAAAAACCTCACCTGCGTTTGCCAGGTGCACCTGCGTGACACAACCGCAGCACAAACTGAACTGATTTATTAGTGGAGCTTTTTCACTTGTCAACGAGTTGGCAGTGGAAATCGTTGCTGTGACACAATCAACAGTTTCCCCCCTTTTATTCTATGAAAGACACACTGTGGCAAGGGAGCCATAAACAAAATATTACATGACAATGTCCCTTTGAAAAAGGAAACAGACGCACGTTTAATCTGCCCTTCTGCTTGCTGCGAGGGAGTCAATTTTTATTTTTTGAATTTTTTGAATCGATCGGCTGCTGTGATATCTCTGTGATGCATCCCGGTGCATGCAAAACAATTTCCCACACAGCATCCAAGCGTGAAGCGGTTGAGCAACGCAAACGCTCGGCGGGCGATGGATGTTGCATTAATCATGCCCGCTCTATTTCTGCACGTTCAGAGGAGATGTGGTGTGGTGGGGGAGGGGGGAGAGATGAGGGTGGGAGGAAGGGGCGGGAGAGGGGGTGAGGAGAAGCAGACAAGTAAAATGGAGTGAAAAGTGTCCCCATGAAAGAGAATTAGCTTCATGCGGAGTGCTGTCGAGATCGGCTTTCGCGCGAGGAGCAAAAGAGAAATCAATTCTCCTTGAGAGGCGGCAAGGTCAAATCATCGGAGGCGGCTGGAGAAGGAGGCGAGCGGCGGGGGGGGGGGGGGGGGGACTATGAAGGTACCTTTGCAAACAACTGAGGGCCGCTTCCCTGGAAAACTACAAAGATTTGACATCTGGGCTTCTGAATTAAAAGCAACAATAGTAATAACATTAAATTCTGTGCAGATTTCAAGTGCACAAACTACACATCCAACGTCTCAACACAATCCATGAAAAGAAATCCTGACATAGAAAGAGGTCAATTTAAGAGTTGATGTGTTTCCTGATATCACATGACGTTTAATGCACATTCAACATCAGTAACTTGGTGTTACTAGTAATAAAAGTCCTTTAAATATGTTGAGGGACAAACAACATTCGGTCAGCCCTGTTCCTCATCCAGCCTCCTTCCGACTTTTTGTGTTGCCTGTTCAAACACTGTCTGTGGCCTCTTTACTCCTGATGGACACGTGAGATAATTCCAAAGAATTTAGATAAGGTTCCGTCTGACATGCCAGCTTCTGCGTCCAGACTTGAAAGTTTTCGCGAAAGACGGCAGCCGCGGTTTCAGGTTGTGAAGATTGTCCGGGCCAGGCGGCCGCGCGGACCGTGACTATTATGTTGTCACGCGGCCATGGCTGAGTAGGAGCACAGCAAACAACAGTGATTACTGAGCCGTGTTGGTGCTCATGACCGCATGAGTTTATTACTGCTTCCCCATCAGGCTGCAGACGTGTAGCAGCAGAAAGACACGTTTTTCTTTAATCTCCCTGCCGGTTTCAGTCTGTTTGTCCTCACTCACTGGTCTTCCAGGATTATGTCTTCCACGTGGACGTGGATTCTCTCCCTCTTGTTTGTGTGAATGCGGGGGGAGGTAAATAAAAAGATCTCTCAGTTTTCAGAAGCTCCCCTGAACGTGGCATAAAGCCACGGTGGAGGAGGGTGAGGATTTTGGTCGGGGGGGGGAGACAGAATTTGTTTTGCAAGCCGGCCTTCAGGGAGGAAACAGCCACTGCAGCGACGCGCATATATGTCGCTCTGTATCACTCGGAAGCGTGCGAAAGGGTAGAGAAGCGAGCGGCGTGCATGACACACTGGCTCGCGTGAACTTTCTTCCCCTCGCGCAGCGTCGCGCCGCAGACCCCTTCCGCCGTCGCTGGGTGACTCAAGCTATCTTAGCGGCTGCCCGCCTCTAAGCACCGCGGAGCCTTCAGGCTGAATGAAAAGTACGGGCGTTTGCTTCCAAGAAGCCTTGAGCTCACTTTTAATCCTTAATGTTACATGAACAGCTCAGAATAGCCTAAATCTCCGCCTCGGACGCCTCGCCTCCACCCTGCTGGCTAAATCTGTTCCAATGCGTTTTAATAGGCAGGGGGGAAGGGGGAGATGTGGTGTGTGGGGGGGGAGAGAGACTGATTGGAGGATAGGGGGAGTCGGCGGCAGGCTTCCTCTCCCGGAGAACGGTTAGGCTTTAGACTGCCTGCCTCACTAACAGGTAGTTACGGGGCTTAGCGTTAGCGTTAGCGTGAGCTAGCGTCTGGTATGCACACCTGTCTCTGTCTGCGCAAGTGTTTTCTCCCGATCAAACGAGAGATGGGGGAGTTTGGTGAAGGGTTGGGTGGTGGTGCGGGGGGGTCGGAGGGATCTGCCAGGACTTGCACCGCTCGGCTCCCTGCCCCAGCCTGAGGGAGGCGGGGGAGGAGACAGAGAGGATCAAGGGGAGGGGGGAGTGAGATGAGGTGAGGTGCCAGAGGTGTGGATTGGAAGGCTGGAAGGGACGCAAGGCCAACGAGGGGTCGCATGTCACTGGTTTGTAGGAGTTAATGGTGTAAAACCTTTTCAATCTGACTCTGGTGGCACACACAGTCACTTCCTGTTAGTGCAGAGGCACCTCTCTTGTGTACGGGGCCGCACGGATGCTTGAAACTCCTCCTTGCATCCTTAACGCAGCTCTGAGTTGCAGCCGGAGCTCAAACAATCTGCTTTTTATTTGTACAGCGCTAAATCACATCCCAAGGCGTCTCAAAGCGCTTCGTACAATCCGAGAAAACACCGACTGGGCCCTCAGAGCGAGCAAGGTGTGACAGTGGCCAGGACAAACTACCCTGTGGGAAGAAACCTGGAGCAGACCCAGACTCCAGAGGGCCATCATCTACCTATAACCAGTTGGGGTGAGAAGGAAATACAAAAAATGTTGCGAGATAGAGAAATAAATAGAAATAGCCAGACTGGCAAACAGGCCACAAAACTGAAACAAACAGCAGCGACAGTTCAGAGGAACCCTGATGTAAAGGAGCAGTGGGAGGGGGGGCAGGAACGACGAGGCATTTCCATAAAATTAGCATCGCCAGGGACGAGAGCAGTGGTCGGCCCATCGTATCCGACCTTTGCGTTGCATTTTCCTCATGTGCAATGTGATTTCTGAGCTCGTAGCGCCGCTTAATTTAGCATTGAGGGCTTCAGTGCGACATCAGGGTGCAAACTGGACCACCATGGACCAGCAGCACCCTCAGGTGCTATTATCATTCGCACCCACCCCCGCTTCCCACCCTTGTGTTTAACGTGAGAGATTGTATTTGCAGCGGCGACAAAGACAGTTTTTTTTTTTCTGTGTGTGTGTGTGTGTGTGTGTGTGTGTGTCTGCGCAGGGAGGGGAGCAATAATCACCGGCTAACCACTGCCACAAATCTTCATTAGAGGATTAGCCGGCAGGGAGACAGCTTGTGTTCTTTTGCCTTTATTGGCGGCGCTGCAGCCAGTGCTTCCAGCTTTGCCGTCTCCCCTTCCTGTCTCCTCTACTTAGACCTGTGGACACGGCTGCGGCTGCTCTCGGACTCACACCCGCACACACACGCATGCACGCACGCACGCACAAATCACTAAACCAAAAAACACCTGCCATCCTCTGCCTCCTCGAGCCACACTCAGCGAAGTTTCGACGCTTTGGCCGAAGATGTATTCAGTAATGTGATGGGACAGGATTTTTGCGAAAAAGCATTCCAGAATATTGGAGATGTTGCAATTCAGATGTGATTCTACTCCTTCCTTGCTCGCTTGGCTTGTTTTGGACAAAAGAAAACAAAAATCAGCTGAAACTTTTTGCCCACCAACTGTGTTTAGCGCAGACTCAGTCAAAAGAGAAACAAGGCCTGTCTTAGTTTCTGCTGCCAAACTGGGAAAACTCTCCAGCTGCGTTCTGATTGGTCGGTCGTCCCCTTTGAAGTAGACTGTGAAGGGTCTTTAGCTACCAAAGCCACTAAGACAAAGAAAATCCACGGCAATATAACTTGGTTTGCAAACACACTTGTTTTAGCCAATCACAGCCTTGTATCCCATGAGAGGCGGGACTTTAGGTTATTTTTCTGTCTCTGTCTCTTGTTGTCTCTCTGATTGGCTGCGCACAGGGAAACGTTTGACTAAAAGGGACCAGACACCAGACTTTATCTCCGTTTTGATCCTCGAATCATTCTGACTGCTGAGGGCTTGCAACAAAAAACAAACAACCCCCCCCCCCGCGCTGCGACACCGGTGCTCAGGTTCCCGTCTCTCGTGCGAACTCAATGTCACATGCGCTCGACGGCCTGCGCGCCACATCAACTCGTGCCCTTCAAGTGCATCAGCTGCCCACTGGGCACTTTATAGTCAAGACAGAACAAATTAAGGTCACAGCGGGGAGAGTCCAGCCAACAGGGGACGACGGCGTCTGCCAAGTTTGTCTGCGTCTCTCGCAAACCACCGAACGGTGGCGGGACTCCAGGACGGCTCCCGTCCTTTGTTCCCAAAGAGAGAAAAAAAGAACAAAACAAAAGCATCTTTCTGAGCGGACACATCACGGGAGCTCCCTTGTTTCGAGTCCAAGCTGCACTAAACGCAGCGTTGAATCGTTGTTGAAGCCGCGTTTCATTTCCTCGCCCGGGGTGCAATTTTCCCCTTCATGTGTCCGTCGGGAATGTCGTGACTCATCCGGGATGGTTGTCGGCTCATCGGCAACGGTCCGATAACTGTGGGTTCCTCCCGATACCTGCGGCAACCGCTGACATCCGGCCGAACCAGTCGTGCATAACAGGGGCAAATAAACAAAACAAAAATCCGAATACAAAAATCAGTCTTTGTTCCTTTCGTGCCAACATGTCCTCCCTGGCTCCAGGAGCGAGCGGCGGCAGAAATTTCATCCCCCCCACCCCTGCCCCCTCCCTTCCGCACCTCCCGCCTCTTGCAAGCTCCAGCCTCAAACCTCCCCTCAAGGGCAATATTGTATTCTGCCTGACTGTGCACGCCTGTGTAATACATCGCTGCAGGGAGGGTGACCTTCACAGCGGGCAGCCTCGCAGCGGGCTGCGACACGGGCCGCTCAGGGAGGAGGACGGGCTCAGCCAGAGGAGGGAGGGGGAGGGGTGGCACGACTAAATCATTACCCCCCCGCCCCCCCATCCCCCCCGTTACATTGCACCGTCTACCGACTGGGTGATGCTACTCTCTCTTTCGCTCAACTGTAGTAGTGACCACGTCCCAAAGGACTTATGGTGAAAAAGAACATTGTCTTTTTGTTTCAGCTAGCAAAACAACTGGGTTATTGTCCTTTTCTGCATTTCTTTGAAAACCGACAATGTTCTTACATTAAATTGTGATAATGAGGCGCAGAAGGTTCAGTCCCACCCGGGGCCGTCCTGGGTGGCTTCTCTCCAGGTACTCCAGCCTCCTCTCGCAGTCCAAAGACGTGCACGCTAGGCTAATTAGCAACTCTGTGTTGTCCGTGTGGGTGTGGATGGTTGTTTGTCTCTCAGTTTCCTCCCTGCATTAAACTGGTGACACTCCACCCCAAGATCGCTGGGGTGGTCTCCATGAGTGCGGTGAGAGAAAACTGATGACTCTCATCAAACATGAGCCCTATTGCACCTTTTGGCACTTCATTTAGTCTCCCCTAATACTTTCAAAGCTACTACGAGTGACCAGCTGTCCGAAGCTGCGGCTCCTCACTCACCTCCACGCGCCAGTTTCTTTTGTAATTCGGAGAAAATTCTATGTAGCTCGATCTTGGTCGCTGTGATGTGTCGCAGCCCAGGAGCTGCGAGAAATTACTGGCACTTATGCAAAAAGATGACACAAGCAAAAAAAAAAGGAAGCGAGAGAGTCCCAGCTTATGAATGATGCATGCACCAGACACACACACACCCACACACACACACACACATTCCCCGTCGGCCCTGATGGAGAAAGAGACTGAGGCCGGGTGACAGCTGGGGTGCTGTGTGTGCATGGTGCATAACAAGGTGAGAGGCATTACAGTACGCAGCTCACTCTCTCCCTTGTTTTACCTCCGCCCTGTACTCAGCAACAACTAACAAATACATTCAAAAAATAAGTAAATGAATAAATCAGGCACTTTCTCAGTGGAGCTGTGACTCTGCAAGCCGTCCCCTGAGCCCGAGGTGCCCCAGTGACCTTAGGAAAACAGTCAGCTCCCCCGTTTTGCTTCTTTTGAGCCCCCCCACCCACCCCCTGCCCCCTACATCAACCCTTTATTTTGGTCCATCGCCGTCTCTTCTTCCGTCTCACTGCCCTTTTGCTGCCGCAGCCTGAGTCTCCCACAGCAGGACGGCGGGGGAGAGACGAGAGCAAAGGGTGTGGGCGTGTGCCAGCGCAAAGCCCGAAATTAACAAAAAAAAAAAAAAATCAACTCCAAAAAGCGACGTAACAGTCTGATGTCGGCTGCAACCGGCGAGCAAACGGCAGGCGCGGTGGGGGGGGGGGCGGACGGTGACATGACGCGGGATCAGAGGAGTTGCTGCCTCAGTGCTTTCAGTGCGTGTGTGGCTGCGGCTCCCACAGACAAGGCTCTGGGTGCAAGGTCAAAGACGTGGCGCGTTTGGCTCGAGCCGGGAGCGCATCCTCAACTCTGAGTCCACGTCTACACGCGTACAAAGCTGCGGTCGCATCAGGAGTCCCTGCCAGGAGCCGCAATTGCTGGTTATGATGAGTGTATGGGTGTGTGAGTGGGACATTTTGGCATCGTCCGCAAGCAATGCAAAAATTTACAAGATGCTTGTTAGCTGCGACCGCTAAGTCTGGAATTCCAAGACGCGTAGACGGGGGGGGGGGGGGGGAGCCGAGTCCCAAAACGTGTTTCCCAAGAAAAAAGGGAGAATGTTGTCCAGTCCCATGCATCAGGAACCTGAGTATCCTATTTATTCTGAGTATTCTAGTGGACCACTTAACTTGCTGGTGACAAACTACCACCATGAGAGGTGGCTGCATTGATCCGGGCAGACACAGGGTTTTTTTTTGCTAAGGGAACGCAACAGTGACGGATCTCAACACTCGGCTAATGGACCCTGCGAGTGTTTTGAATAAAACATCGGAGCACGTCGGGGCGACGCCGTTAAGTCTGAGATTAGTTAGCGTGCGGCAAAAACACACTCCAGTCAGTGTGTGAAAGCCAGCCGCCGCCGCCGCCGCCACTCGGACAAACACATCAATCTGAGCGCGACGGCGTGTGTCAACATGCGGCGCGATTATCGCGCTAATCCACAGGATTGAAGCGCAGGAGATCGTTAAAATCTGTGCACTCTGGTTTCGCTGCATTATGTGGGGGCTGATCTTTGGCCTCTGAGCAGGTTGCCGCTTCGCCTGTGCCGACAGATTAGCTCCGTTTAGGTCTCCCGGTAAATAGCACGGCTTGAGGAAAAAACTGCATCGTCCCGGTGACGTTACCTCCCTGGACGACGTACAAAAGCTGTCGTCTTTTTCTATCACACATGCGCAAAAAAAGAGCCCCCCCCTCAAAAAAAAAACAAAAACACGCAAACAACGCAAGTGTGCCGCCACTAGTCAGCCGATGAGTTTCTAGCACTTCAGCTATAATGTCATGTAAATGTGCTGCGAGTGTCGGAGATTTCATGGTGTGTTTGTGGAGGAGGGAGCGCCTGCAGGCTGGATAGGACTGTTGTGTATATGTGGGCATGTGTGTGTGTATGTGTGTGTGTGCGTGTGCGCGCCTGCACGCCGGCAGTGTGATGGCTCGGCTGTGAAGACGTTTGCATAAATTTTAGCGCGACAGCATCCGAACGGTCGCCTCCTGTTCCCTCCAATTCCGAGCCGCCAGGAAGGTGAATTTGAAAGCATCCATCCGTACGGCGGCGGAACAAACAAAATCAACTTTTTCTTTTCTTTTTAAGCTGCCATAACTGAGGGAGTGAAGGAGAGTGTGTCTGATCCCGTATTTGAAACCAGCAAAATTACTCAACGTTTAATCTGGAAGAAAAAACAAACAAACAAAAAAATTAAACCTTTTAGAGCCGGAGAATTTTTCACTTTTGCCGTCGCCTGGTACCCTTGAACGTTAAAACGCGCTGGCGCTGCACATTCTCGCATCATACATGCACTACAACACACACACACACACACACACACACACACACACACACACACATGCTGTTGCGCTGTCCTTCAGCATTTAAACAGTGGGCTGACAATGCGGTGGGGCGGCGTGCACGTTATACTGTGGCGGAGGAGGCGAAGGAGCAAAAGTGAAGGGGTGGTGTGTGTTGGGGGGCGGAGGGGAGCCGGGGCTAATTTTGGATGCATGGCGTGTGGAGTTCAGATAACCATCTTCTCTGCAGTGCTCCACCGCCGCCGCCACCACTCTATTTGTTCAATTACCATTTGCTGCAGAGAGACAGAGAGGGAGGCAGAGGAGGAGGAGAATGAGGAGGAAGGGAGGAGAGGGAGGGACAAGAAGAAGAGGAGGAGAAGGAGGAGGAGGAAAGGAGGAGGTAGATGAGAAGCAGGAGCAGGAGGAGGAGGAGCGGGTGCTCGGTGATGCAGGAGGTGAGGGAGAAGGAAGAGTTGGGGGAGTGAAGAGTGAGCGTCGAATCAGAGGACGTGTAGGGCAAAAACATTGCGTGAGCAGAGGCAGCGAGCAGGACGTTTCACACACACACACACACACACACACACACACACACACACACACACACACACATGCAAAGGTGGCACTGCCTCGCCTCTGCAGAATTCATCATAAACCTAAAAAAAAAATACAGACACATTTCCAGCAGACGCTCTGGTCTTCCCAGCGAGGGGTCCAGGCCGCAAATTGAGTCGCACTGCGATGTGGCTCCGTCCCGCTGCCATCAGCGCTCCTCTCCCTCCTCCCTCTCGCATCTTCCCCCTGTAAATCCTAATCCCTCCTCCCCGCTGCCCCCCTCACACACACACCACCACCACCACCACCACCATCACCCACCCCCACCGACTCTGGCTCCAGTCTACGGAGCAATTACAGAGATGATATCCACTGTCAGTCAACAGCTCACAGATGAAGCCGGGCCTCTTTAACATGCTAATGGAACGCCACATTCAATCAGGCCCTTGTTCGGCAGAGGGGGAGGCCAGCACTGCTCATTAAGGAATAAATTGTTAGTTGCAAAAAAGGGGCCGCAGAGGCATGAACCGCCGCATACGTTGAACCGGATGCCGACTCGCACCCTCCTCCTTGCCAATTACCCACGATGCCCAGTGGTGGTGTGGGTCATTTTCTTTTCCGTTTTGAAAAACAAAAACTATAAAAAAAAAAACAGTGTCCTGAAATGTGTCACCCGTCCACGCGGAAACCACAAAGTGCGATATGTACGCCAGGCCTACAGGTGGCGCTGTGACGAGCATACACCAAAAACAGCAAAGAGGGCACCAAGCCTAAATCTATCGCAGCATAAATGAATAAAAGAAGGAGAAGGAGGAAAAAGCGGAAGATGGTGGCGAAGTGAAGGGAGGGACGTGGCAACGGCATCACCGTTTTGGGGAAAAGTTGCATCACGTTGAAAAGCGTTCCCAAAGCACTCGTCGTGTGTAGTCAGTGCGGATGGCGAGAAAAAACAGATTCTCCTAAAACTCGAACGGCCTCTTGGTTACGGGGGATAAGTGGGGGCGGGGTTTGCAGAGCGCAGGCAGTGTCCTCTCTGAATCATTTGACAAACACAAAGAGATTATGTCAAGTCAGCAATCTGTGGTACCCTCCCCCTACCCCACCTCCGCACCCTCACCCCAACCCTACCTGCTCTGTTGGTCCCTCTGCTGTGACTCTCCAAAAAAGGCCTCAGCCAGTCTCTCAACTGTGCATTATTCAGCAACACACACACACACACACACACACACACACACACACACACACACACTCAGCAGTGGCGGCCTGAAAGATTTAACAGGACTTCTTCTGTTTACCCTCCTGGATGTCAGCAGCCTCAATAACAACTGGCATTAGTCCCGTAAAACGCGGCGACGCTCGGCTAATAGAGCCGCGCTGCAATGACACGACTGTGCGTCACAAACCCTAAAATCTAATTTGACTGAAAGTGAGGTGGCGGCCAGCCACGGTGATGTCATCGCTACGTCTCACTGGTGCTTTTTTTCCCCCTTTTGACATGACAAGCGAACGCTATTCCTAGTGGGCGTCTGTTGGTGCTCGGATGTGCTGAGTTGCAGGCTCGCCACTCTTCGCTTCGTCTTTATATAATTTCCGGAAGTGCTCAGAGTGACGGCGGGATGTAAACACAGCCACAGGAAACCTTGCTTCTGCAGCGACTCCCTCTCTGCGCCTGAGTCATGGCAGAACGACTGCCCACTCACACAGAGGATGCGACGCATGCATCATCTGTTTAGTTTTCTCATGTATATATGTATATATATATATATATACTGAGAAGCCCTTCAAGGCAGGAACTGCGCGAGTCCGCGGTTCCGGTTTTCTGACATGAATATACCAGCGTCTGTGGAACAAACTGTCATTAGAGACTGCGAGTCGAGGGCTTAAAAACCCCAACAGCGGGAAATACCATCATTGAGCTGCTTTTCTTTTAATGGTTTGAGTTCTCTTAAAGGTCCCCCAATTACAACCCATTTTCATTTTTCATTTCTGACTTCAGTGGAGCAGCTCACATAAATGGTCCAAAAGAACAAAAAGATCCAGTAGAAAGTGATATAGTTAGCCCTCTGTTTGCAACCAAACTGATGCTTTGTTGAAGCCAAAGCAGGAGGAGGGAGGGACTCCTGGCTGGAGATGATGTCACTGACCTGAGAGACCACGGGTGCCCTTTCTGACATCATACAAGGTCACAGACTTTCTGAAAAGCGAAAGGTGCCAAAAAGCAGACGGACTTCTCTCAGGGGATTTAAGCTGACATTTTTATTCTCTTTTGGCAGAGAGGCTGTTCGCTTCAGCAGCGCTATAACTTGGCGGCAGTCAAAACCTGCGATAAAACTGCCGTCACATAAAACCGGCACGTTGCGGGGCGCCGAGCGTCTGATTTCCCTCATTACGACGTGAGCACTCTTTTCATCTGCGCCGCTCTTTGTTTAAGATCTCTCAGCGGGGCTGTGATGGAAGGAGACTCTCTTTTTCTCTCTCTCTCTCTCTTTGCACGCCGTGCCAAAACACTGTATGACGTGTTATGCAAGTTTGTTTGCGCACGTTTACGTCCATGTGTCTCCGTACCCCCGATATTTATCTATCGCAGTCTCAGACCGACCAGAGCGCAATGAATAATGCATCAGGCGCCATCGTGGAGGGGAGGGGGAAAAAACAAAATGAGATTTTAAGGGAGAGTTTTCTCCTGGTCCTGGCTTTGCCTCTGCGTGCCAAAAGCAGCAGAGAGACAACACGTCGCTCTCCGCTTTGACAAATGAGCTCCGGTCTGGTTGAAGGAGGCTTCTGCCTCCGTCACATGACGAGCGAGTGAGGGAGCTTTGCTGGCCTGATTGTCCAATGAGGACGAGGGGACAAGAAAGTTGACGTGACGGGGGACAAAGGGGTCGAGAATGAAGGGATGAGAGACGGAAGGGACGAGGGTCGAAGGACGAGGGATGAAAGATGAGTGGATGACAGATGAATGATGCAGCATGATGGAAGGAGGGTCGGTGGATGAAAGGACACAGGGATGACAGATGAAGGGATGAGGAGAATGGTGGGGTGAGGAGATCAGGGGGGTAACGGAAGAGATGGAGGAGGAGGGAGGGGAGGAATGACGGGGTGAAGGATGAGGAGACAGGTGATGGAGGGCAAAAACCCAGCTTAAAAGAAGGGAGGAGGGATGATGCACGAAGGCATGAAGGGACGACTGGGGAAAGTTAAGCAACAAGAGCAATAGACGGGGGTCGAGACAGAGCTGATATAAGGGGGCGTGTCAGATAATTGGGGGTGGAGTCGAGGCGCGGCAGCAGGTTAACTAGTCCGCCAGAGGTTCCTGACGCCGCTTTAAATTTGAAACGCTCCACGGGGCTCTCACATGCACACCTCCCTGTGACAGGAGGGGCGGGGGAGTTGATTTAAACAAAAGTGTCATCTGTGGTCACGCCAATGACAAGTGACATTACAGGGCACAGGGGCCGCCGGCACTCAGGGAGATTGGGTTTGTGCGGCCCGGAGAGCCGCGGGATGAACTGAGAGAACTGCGTTCGGAGGGCACGGGCGGCTTGCCTGGCTGCTCCATATTCATAGACTAAACACCGCGGGGCTGAAATAAAAGCAGCGGGCGTCAGGCCCCGCCCCCTCCTCTCTGTTTGGCCGACAGCAGCTCCGAACTGAAGTCAGTGGAAGGGACTATCAAACGCACCGTCGGCTCCCAGCAATATGGGTACCTTGAAAAAAAAGTTTGAAAAAAATCCCCTTTTGTCAGCCAGTCCCGCCCCCTCTTCCTTCACTGCTTCCTTCCTGCTGGGGGTCTAATCTCAAAGAGGATCTGGGGCCTTTGTGGTCGTCCCATGAGGTGCTTTTGGGCTGATCCACCTGTTTGTGGCTGAGTGATAGAATTCCATACCTGAGGGCGCTGGTTCCTGGGAGGAGCATGGGAATAAAGTCTCGGGCTATTGTTCCACCTGGGCAAGTGTGTGTGTGTGTTTGTGTGTGTGTGCTGTGTGGGGGGCTGGGGTCGAACAGGCTGCAGGAAGGAAGAGGACGGCAGGACAGACAGGTGGTGAATTGTGAGAGCGAGGCAGCAGAGTTCCCAGACTCTACCAGAGTGTCACCTTGTCCTCTTCCTTTCCCGCCTCTTTCCATCCCTTTATCCGTCTAAAGCCGCCGCTGATAAACAGACAACATTTTCTCCCGCCTCTCTGCTGCTGTAAGTCTAATCTCCCTTTGCCGTCGCCACCGCCACCGCTGCTGCGAAGCCGTATCTGTCTTTGAACAGCCGAGCGCTCCGGTTTCTCCTCCACGGCATTCCAAACATTCATCCCTCCCCGACTCAGACGCTGCCCGCAGCCAGATCAGACGCAGGTCCGGCGGACATCTCTGTGATCATCCTTGCATACCTAGTCGGACCCCCAGCCAAGGAAGGGAGGGAGGGATGAAGGGAGGGGAGGAGGCCATTACAAAAGGAAAAATACATGAAGGGGATGGGAAATACGAGAAGGACGGGCGGAGCGGACAGAAGGAATTCAAGTAAAAGCTGGGAGAGATGAGTGGGCGGATTACAGAAGCTGTCATAACAGCGGCTGCGACGATAAAAACTGGAGCGTTCTGTCATTAATTTGCACTTGAGCTGAGTGTCAGGGCTGAAACATCTGAGGAAAGCGCTGCGGACCAAACAGCAGTTTAAATGCATAACAAAGTCTGGATTAAGCAAATTGCAATTGCCGATTGTCGTCTCGTCCTCAACTTGCCAGGCAGTTTACCGCGGTGCAGGCCACTCCCCCGTCATGCACGCGGCTTCCTCCCTGTGAGAGGAGAAATCCGACGCCAGGCTGAAGTAGCGTGACAGAAAATGAAACATAACAAAAGTGTTGCCACATTTAAAATAGCGTTAAGTCAACTAAAGAAAACGTACTCGCCGTGCAGTCGTTCATCCATCCATTCATCCACCCCCTCTAATGTTCAAGCTGACAAAGGTGACTGATTAAAATATTAATAACTGCCGCGAGGACAAATTACAGCAACGCGCTTGCAGAGCTTCTGGATTTATCTCACGTATCCATCCGGTGAAGGGCCAATAGACGAGGTGGCAAAGTTGGGAGGCAGGAGACTCGGAAGGCAATTGGACGAACCTCCCGTCACGTTCAAGCGGCCTGGTCAATTCTTCATCCAACTGTTTTTTTTTTAAGTCGGGCAGCTTCAGCCCCTTGCTCCTGTTTAGCAGTCGCTCGGCTCGCGGCAGCCTCCCAGCCACCCCGTCCCCCTTTTTTTGTCTTCGTCTGCAGCTTTTAAGGGCAGTCGCAAGTCGTTGCTTCCTGGTTGAAAGGAAGCCAATTAAACGCGATTCCCACCGGAGCACGGCCGAGGAAATATTAGCCAGATTTCAACTCGCTGCGATCCCGGAGATGCAGCTTCACCGCAAGGTCACGGACTAAACACAAAGCGACATGCGTATTTTAAAATATCAGGCGCTACGTTGCCTTTGCTGTTAAAAAAAACATGTGCAACTGCAAGTACCTGAACGTTGCACATAGAGAGCACTCCCCCTTAGAGTACATGGCATCCGTAGTGACGCAGTGCAAGTCAAGGTTATTTGCCACAAGGTGTCTTTCGTGAACGTGTGTATCATGGTACGACGCCAGGGAGGGAGATCCAGGCCCGGGCGCTGACAAGGGTAACCACCCAGGGGTCTGTGTTTGTTTTTGTGCTCTCAACGTGACCCTCACTCTCTCTCCCTCTCCGGAGCCGCAGCCGCAGCAGCAGCAGCGCTGCAGTGTCACCACAGTCGGAGCTGCGCTGCTCTTCACTGCACTCCCATCATCCCCGGCTGTCCCCTCCTATTAGCCCTGGCAGCTATTTGTCTGTCATTACTGACCTCAAAACAGCACAAACACTCTCCGTCATGGCGCAGCACGCAGACCCGCAAGACGTGCACTTGCCCAGCCTGGCGCTGCAAAAAAAAAAAATCATTTTCTGCTGTAGTTTAAACGTAATTACATGCTTTCAGCGTGCACGGCTTTCTGGGATGACTATCTCGCTGGAATGCAACACGACTCCTTGCCAATTTCAGGCATATTTTCATTTAGTCATTTAATCCCGGCCTGAATGGCTCTCATGCAAGTCGCAACATGAGGCCCAACACGCAGCGGCACTGTCCTAACTTAAAGAGCGTCGTCATTACCGCAGCTGCCCTTCATCTAAGGTGGAGTTGAAGACAGAGCACAATACCAGCAAGAGGAGCAAGACGGTGCTGTATTATCTGACCGGCCCTCCTTTCCTGCCCTTGCATGGCCAGTTGATACAGATCTGGGGCCGCGTAAATAAAGAAATTTGGCGAGTCAAAGGATTTAAGCCTGGGCAAAGCTGATTGCAGCTCCGCTTCATATCAGCTACGTGAATCAGGAGAGAGGGTCGCTCTCCGTTTTTGGGACGTGGATACATCGCGCTGGGCCCGTGTGCATGTGCATGCATGCCACTGTGCGGGCATGTCTCCTTGTTTGTTTGCGGTATCGGCAGCATTCCCCCGACCTGGCGAGCAACAAGAGCCGACGGCGTCCCAAAAGTTCAGCGGTTGGCGGACGCCGACGGGGGGCCGACGGGAGGTCAGAAGGGATTGGCGGGATTAGAAGGGCGTGCATCTGCCCCGGTGATTCATGCAATGCGCTGTGTCTGTTTGTGTTGGACATGCAGCGTCAGAGCACTGGAGCGTGGAGTTCATGGGCGGGAGGTGTCGCAGGGAGTCTTCACTCTCCCGTCCTGCTCTTTATACGTCGCAGCCCCTCGGCTGAGTCCCGATCTTGCTGCTTTTCGCGCCTCTTTCGGAATCCCCTGTGAACTCCGGCGTCTGCCGAAGAGACAGACTGGCAATTAAATCCTCCCAGTCTCCATTCAGCTACTTAGGCTAGATCAAGGTAGGATCTTCCAGGGGGACTTTTGAGGGCACGCCACTGTCATATTATCTCCCTAGGGTGTCATTACCACCCCGTGCACTCTATCATTATGCTCAATATTCCACTTTGGGGCGAGACTGAAGGTTTAGCGTCTTATCTTTCTGTTGCTTGCGTATATTTTGGTCTTTTTCGTCACTATAAGTCACTGAGTCGTATTGCTTGGATGCGAGAATATTCTTGATGATCTGCTCTCCCAGAGTGAAGTTGACTTCTCTCACTGGCTCGTCACGAGGGCCACGGGTCAAAATAACAAACTGCTCATATGGTCTTTGAACCCAGAATGCGAATGAGACTCCTAGTTTTATGAAGATGGGATCATTTAACTTTATGCAACGCACATCTTGTAGCCGCTTTGCCACAGTCTGCATTCTGCACTTTTTTTTCTACTTTACCATACAATAAAATTAGCAAGTTTGCCGTTCCCGTAATTGGCAGGTTGGGGAAAAATATCTCGAGAACCTACAATTTAATACCCGCCTTCCCACCCAGGCTGAAAAAATGTATCCTGACAAAAACATGTGAGCTATGCAGTCATGTTACACTGGCACACACACACACACACACACACACACACACACACACACACACACAAATCTGAGACAAAGCCAGCATTCATTTGTCAGCCATTTATATAACCCATCATATTTCACCGCAGTGTTGTTTGCAGTCCGTGAATGTGTGCGCGCACTGGTGGATGTGGACAGGCATGTTCTGACTGATACAAAACTCTGCTAACACTTCACGCTCACTTAGCCGCTACGTGTTGTTTGCGCCGGCTCATGCACTCGTTCGCGGCCCAAACACACAAAGGAGAGCCGTCGTCTCGCGACTGAGTCAACTGAGAGAAAAACATTTCGGCTTCCCGTGGGCTCTTTTCACCCCCGGACCCGCATAATCCTCACATTAAGGCGTAGCATCACAGTTCCAGGCAGCAAATCAAACAGATCCTTATCCCAATCCACCGCGCTTGTGTCCACGCATTAACCTTCACAGGAAGAATAGAGGCGAGGAATTTGCATAGCGTGATTGGAAATGATGGGGAAGATAAAGTGTAACCAGAACATGCCCTCCTCCCCATTATTTTTCAAAAAAAAAATAATTTACCTATTTGAAACAGCAGCTGCTTTGAGTTTGCAGAGGGGCTCAGCAGCACACTCTAGTGGTTTGTCGCGGCCACAGCCGCACCGACGCCACGTCAGGAAGCGCCACTGTGGGTCAGCGCAGTGACGCAAGTGGTTAGTCCTCACTGCAAGATGGTAGTCGGTTGGATTCACATGTCCTTGCCGTGTCTGCGTGACTTCTACATGGGTGTTCCGCCATCCTCCCGTTAGGCTAATTGCCGGGTTCTAAATTTATAGAAATTGTGGGTTCATGTGGATCTCATTTCTGTGCGATCCGTGAGACACAGGCAGAAAGAACAGACTAGACTAGACTAGACTAGGAGGACAAGACATCTGTGAAGGAGGCAGGCAAGCAGGCAGGCAGGCAGGTTTCTTCAGGCCTAATGACCTGTCCGCAGCCCCAGCACATAGAGGTGAAGGCTGACGGGTGTTTGTGTGTGTGTGTGTGTGTGTGTGTGTGTGTGTGTGTGTGTGTGCGAGACAGAGGGAAAACTTTGAAACAGTCAGCCGCATCATGAAGTTACAAAAGAGGGAGACATGTGACCGACCGGGAGGAATTTTTTGCCTTTCATGGACATGACTGGATAATCCGCTCTTCGAGCCTAAAAAGTGGGTGCAATGAGGTGAAAGTTTGAATGAAATCTTCTGGGTGTGTGTGTGTGTGTGTGTCTTGTGCATTTGAGTGTGCCTTTTCCCCCCCCTTTTTTTCTCTTTTTACTGCCCAGCCTGGTGATTCCGCTGATTGCACTCAGCGGTCAGGTGAAAAAGGAGGCGCGACGCCCTGCCGGCTCCGAGACTGATGGGAGCACAGAGTGGAAAGAGGCCCATTTTTTTCTTTCTTTTTTTTTTTTATTCTCCCTTTCCCTCATGTTCTGCACTCCATCATGCCGCCTCCCTGCGCTGCAGAGATGAATTGGCCATTTCTTCAAGGCCCGGGCACAGCTGTGCACCGTGCAGAATACATATACCCAGCCAATAATGAGCCAATGAGAGAGGGAGGGCGAGGTTGGGGTTTGGCGGTGGGGGAGAGGGCGTCCAGCTGTCCGTCACTTGCTGCTGCAGCACACATAGAAGTAAAGGCTGGCCAGAAAGATGAGGAGGAAGAAGAAGAAGACACTTTGACTGACCACTGAGCCTGTAACAATAACACACCTATCAGCTTTGGTTTAAAGGATTCTCCTCCTCATCTGCGCTTTTTGCTGGAAAAAAAAAAGCCTGGAAACCCCAGCTGTCTTCTTTGAGCCAGTCAGTGCACAGATAGCCGCCATCTGACCTGTCAGACCTGGAGGAGCTGTTTCTCCGGTGTGTGTATGTGAGAGAGAGAGTGTGTGAGAACGAGAGAGAGACAGACGGAGGGATAATAAAGCTAGTTTTGATGAGGAAGGCTGTGTTAAGAGGGTTCAGGAAGCTCCTGTTGCAGCTCCAGTTCTCCTTAAATCATCTCACTGACTCAGAGTTCTCTCAATAATGCATACATAAGCCAGGAGGCAGGTTGGGGGGGGGGGGGGGGGGAGCAGGTTCTGGAAAGATTTAGCGCCAACGTTTGTAGCCTCGAACTGCCGCAGCTCACCAAACACACACACACACACGCACGCACTCCATGTCCATAAAGTAAATTATAAACGCTGCAGAGATAAACGTCAAAGCCGCTACATGTTAGAAAAAACTTTGAGAAGGACCTAGAAAAAAAAAATCTGGCTAATCCCGGCGATTGTCAAACTGTGAGGGTGTCTGTTTGACATCCAGCCTGAAACGTCACCGTTGATAAATCCCAGAACCTGACGTCTCCCAGCGTTCCGGGAGAGCGAGGGGGGCGGCGGCACTTGATGGTCCTGCAGGACGGCAGGTTGGCAGCCGGGTTCTACGCCTGTAAGCTGCCAACGCCGCCGCCGCATCTGTGCCTGTCCGGTTCAGTCGGCGCCAACAAGGCCGACCGCTATTGTTCGCTCCTGAATGCTTCCCGAACGCCCATGGCAGAGGAAGAAGAAGAAGAGGAGGAGGAAGAGGAGGAGGCTGAGCAGCGTGCCGCAAAACCTACACAGCCTGCTGGATAATCTCCAGACATGAAAAGGTTCTCTTAGCCTAGATTCCGGGAGCAGCTTTTATCAGCGCGAGCTAACAGGAGAACACTGAGAACAATGAGACGCTTCCCCAGTCACCGCCCCTTGTTTTCTTTTTACATTTGTTTCCTTTGTTTTTTTTTTTCTCAGAAATGAAAGAAAATCTATTTAAAATGTTCCACATTATACCTATTTTTTTGTAGATCATTATTTTCATATTGGACATGGTGGAAAATCCCCCCAAACACTTCCCAGAAAACAATTTATTTAATCCTCTTTTTATGCCTCTTTTTTTTGCCTATTGCAGAAACAATCCGTTTTAGCTTTCACTTCAAGCTAATAGTGATCCTTTGTGATGCGTTACACACATCTACAGTATCAGGCCGCATGAACTGGGCTGTCTCGAGGGTTGTCGTCACTGAGCTGGCAGGAGTTGTCGTCACTGACCCGGGAGATGCAGCATTTCCCCTGGTGACATCACTGGCGCATTGGCATTCTAGAGAAAACATTGGTCAAGTGAATTTTTGCATGAGATTAAAACTTTAAAATACACTCCAGTTTCATTGTAGCAACGGCAATGCAATTTACGACAGAACAACAGCATCTCCGTCCCTTCATAAACTATAACTCGTAGGATCACAGATGCAAATCGGTTATTCATTCATTCATTTATTTTCCATCCACGCTTTCTCCTGCCCCCTGCTTTCTCTCTGCAGCTCTGGATCCTGTGCCAACTGTCATTTTCCGAGTTTTGTTCTATTTTTATTTGATGGGCTTCTTTCTCAGCTCGCAAGTTTCTGTTTCAACCCTCATCGTGGCCACACGGCAGCAAATCACCGTCATTATTGCGACCACACAAGAGACGTTCTCATCTTCCCATCTGCCGTCTGCACTTGTTTGCACTTACTTTCCTGCAGTTGCGCAATCCCACAGGCGTGCACACGCGCTCGTAAAACCACAAAAAAAAAAAAAAAGTCAAGGGAGAAATGAGAATTCGGAGGCGGAGTCGTTGTCTGTGTCTAGCGTACGCGTTTTCCCAGCGAGGGCGTGCGCACGGCTGACAGATTTATCGGGCGCAAACGACAAATTATCCCCCACAGGAGAATTGCTGCTCACCTCTTTGATCTCGTCTCCTACATCCTCTGTAATTTCAACAGTCCCTCTTTTGTACCTTGTCTTTACCCACTGAGAGCGGCTACATCATCTTCCAGTCTTTCTCCTCCGTCTTAGACAAATTAAAGCACTGGTCCAAAACCCAATCAGGTCTGTTCAAATATGGCCGCGGAATGCAACCAATCCAACTAGCGTCCCCCTAGTGTCCGAACCATGTGACTGTTGCTAGTCTGCTGGGGTTCACCACGTGTCAGAGGACCTGAAGACATCCAAATCAGCCGGCCGTGGTTTGGCGCGCCTCGTCCTGATTGGCCCGTCCATCACATAAACCTGCATCATTCAGGAAGAAGACGCGTGCAGCAGACGGAACAACAGATTACACACACCGCATCGCACACAGCCATGCGCCAAAACAACAACAACCAAAAGAAGAAAACTTGCAGAGGCACCGCACACTCATTTGTGTGATTCATCTTGAGCTGCTCCCTGAAGAGAGGTTTAAATTAATGGGCTAATTACACAGTGGCAGAAGAAAGCAACCATGCACTGATTTATGGAAGTCCACAAACACACACACAAACACACACAAATACACAATGTCCCTTATGGATGAAGCCCTATCTTTGTCCCAAAGACGGCTGCGGCTCTCTTTGTTCTCGGGTTGTGGGCTCGTGCAGCTGCTGCTGCAGAGACAAACCTGCTCCCAGGTCAGCTTAGGCCTGTGTTGGCCTGCCAGACGACGGCTGAGCCAGTGCCAGCGACGGCCTTCGTGTTCAAGTACACACTCGCCGGGGAGCCGCCGACATCATGTCTACTACGGCTGCGGCTGCCCTCCGCTTGTTGTTTGCGCAACTTTGACTCCGCAGCTCTTCCCGCAGCCTCACCAGAGCGACGATCCACCAAACAAACAAAGCAAACGGTGCCTGGGAAACATTGTGTTTAGCCCCGTGTTTACAGCCTTGCCCAGAAACGTTTGACCTCCGTGAAAGGCATTTATTGGGCTTTTATCATGATCAGAGGGTTGACAGATACAAGGTGGGTCCTACAGAGTGCGCAGAGCCCTTTGTGACATCAGATCATTTTTTTTATTTAACCTTTATTTATTGAGGCAGGCAATTCAGAACAGATTCAACACACAGCTGGACGTTTGCGAGAAGATTTGATGGCGCGTCACAATTTGCAACGGCAGTTTTTGCCGAAACGAAGTCGGAATGCCTCCGCACGGCGACGGAAGACGCTCCTCCCTCTGGCGAGCCGCAGTAGACGGCCAGACGAGCGCACCGCTCCTCTGTTTGCATGTTTACACTCACACTTTTGCTCAGCAGATGGAAGCGAAAAAAAAAAAGCCTAGCGAATCCATCCCCCGCACCTCGAGGCCCGTGTGTGTGCCGCAGAAGGCGTCAGGCTGAGGCAGCGCTTTGACTTTTTTTTCAGTGCGTCAGAGTCGGCCGCTTGGCTATCTCCTGCTCGGGAAACCTCAGCCGCTAATCCAAACTTTCCAAACGGCGCGATGGGGGAGCTGCATCTGCCGACGCCGCACCTTCCGGCGCCGCTGCAAACGGTACATTCCCCTGATCGCATCCGGGTTGACACAAAGCTTGATGAGGCGCGGAGGCAGGTGCAGCAGGAGAGAGAGGAAGACAGGAAGAGGAGGGACAGCGAGCAAAGGAAGGAGAGAGTAGCTTAGAGCGATCCTGGAAAAAAAAAGGAGAGCGGCAGAGCTTTAAGTCTTGGGAAGGGGGGTTGGGGGGTTGGGGGGGGGGATTTGAAAGCCACAGAAATCCAGTTGTGGATATTAAGAGGCTTAATCTAAGAGCTCGCAGAGGCTGCGTTTTGCTGTGTGGGCCCCATCACTATCATCCTTGACAGAGGTTAAAGAGGAGACGAGGGGGGATAAGAAGTGGAAGGCAGTGGAAGTAGCGAGAGTCGCAGGAAAATAAAGCCGCGACTTCGTGCACAGGCGTGTGTGTGCGCGCTAGCGTCGTAGTCATTTAAACAGAACGGTGCAAAAAAAGAAAGAAAAGAAAAACAAAAAGGCAAATATGAGACACGATCAAGACGTTCCCAACATAATCAGGACGGCGGGAAACAAGAGAAAGAGGCAGCCTGGATGAAAGTCATTATCGTCGGGTGGCAGATCGCTCCCAGGAGGAGGGCAGAAGATGAGAGGGCTGGACTGGCAGGCAGGTGGATGAAGAGAAAACCAACAATCTGCCTCCTTCCGTCGCGTTCCCTCCTTTCTCTGAGGCCAATTAAAGCACAACCAAAACACTCCTTTGGTGAGAATTCTGAAAGCCAGAGAGTCTGTCCCCAGCATCATCGTCATCTGCATCATCATCGTCATCATCATCATCATCATCATCAAAGTCCCTAATGCTGTTTTCTCACACACTCTGGAGATTCTGACTGCAGATACAGCATCACTATTGAGTGCCACTACGTCTCACTGTCCATTGTATTGAAATCAAGTCACAGCAATCAAAGCACATAACTCAATATTGCTGGTTCATAATTAATTTCTCCACTTTTACTTGAAAGATTTTGTAAATCCAAAGTATTATCAGAAGAAAGTTTTGTTTTGTTTTTGCCCCAAAGACCGTTGCAGCTGACTTTGTTCTTAAGTCATGAACATGGAGATCTGCTTACTTTAGATGCAAGGATGCCCTTTGTGATGTCACAAAATATATGGTTGCGTCTAAAGTGTTGCAGACAGGACCCTCATCCAGGCACTGGTGCTCCCACTGGAGACCAGACTGCAGTCCTGGTTGTTCTTCCTACACAAACATGGGAAAAGCCCTACAGCGCGTCAGCTGGAAGGCTGCAAACAGAGGGCTAAATGTGCTGTTGGATGAAAAATCAAGCCCTTGATTGCAGTCTGCCTTTGAAAAAAAAAAAAACCACCCATATCCATATTTACATATTTCTGCCCTTTTGCTCTGTGCAGGGGGAATAAACCGAGCCGGGGCGGCGGTGCCGACGTTCCTGCGGACACCGACGATGATCCAGCCTCATCTGGACATGAAGCCCTTCCTGCAGTTCCCAATGGAGACAGCCCCCCCTCCTCCGCACAGCATGAGCCTCTTCCACAACTTCAACACGGTGAGTGCGACACAAAGAAAGAGTAGCAGCCTCCACACACACACAGGAACACTAGCCTCCGGGAACAAAACAAAAACCTGCGACGCTCAAATGTTCTTGTATTTTCTGAACTGTTTGAGGAAACCAGACATTCCTCACTGTACTTTGTCGGCATGAATGCACTCACGGCCTGCCCTTGAATAAAGCAATAAAGCATAATGTCAAAAAGCAGCTCCGAGCGCTTCAAACGCAGCGGCGCATTTGATGTAATATTTATTTTAACTGAGAGCAATCTTCCCGTTTCCCCAGGCCCACGCTAACATCTTATCATTTAGATTAGAACCGCCGAGACATTTAGCATCTGGCCGACTCAGCGCAATCTGCCCGCTGCTGCTGCTGCTGCTCCCCCGGACTTCATTAGGGACCGTCACCACGCCTCTAGTCAGCAATATGTAAAAATAATAATAATACTAGTAAAAAGATAAATAAATAAATAAAATTCTGTGAACTTTGCAGGGGGATGGAGGGAGGGCTGTTACTCTGTGTTGTCTGGGACTTGCCCGTACCCTCCACTTGAGGTGGCGCTAACATCCATCCATCCATCTATGCATTTTTTGTGCACGGATGGATGGATGCTGCTGAGCTCAAGGTCACGGAGGTCTGCTGGAGCCCCAGTTGTCATAGGACGAAAACAGGGTGACACCCTGGACAAATCGCCAGTTCATCGCAGGGCCACATGCATGTTTTTGGAGTGTGGGAGGAAGCCGGAGAACCCGGAGAGAAACCACGCAGACACAGGGAGAACCTGCAAACTCCACACAGCAAGGCCGCAGGCCCGGCAATGCTAACATCCCACCACCTAAATGGATATTACCGGCTTTGAAGCGCATACGGCACCGTGGGGAGGAGTTGAGTTAGACGCATTTGAACAGCAGCAGTCATTTTAATATTCTTCCGTGGGCCGCGGCCTTAAGTGGAAGCATCCGGAATGTTTGGAGTGCGGCGAGAGGCGCAGTGCTGGCAGATGTGGGCTAATGGAGCCGCTGAAGTGACGCATCCGTCAAGCCCTCTCTCTGTTCCCTCGTCCCTCCGCACCCTCCTTTCCCCCTCCGTCGGGAACGTTAACTGAGTCTGAAACTGCGGAGGGTCGCCGCGGGAATGTTAATAATGTCCGTGGCCGCGTGGCTACGGCGGTCAAGCCGCTGTTGTCCCCACTGGTTTCCAATAGAACTGGTTTCCTTAACAAAAAGCTGCAGATGCTGCACTGCCGTCAACACATTAATTAAAAAACCTGCAAACATGCTCAACTTATTACTGGGGAGCACACATCTGCATTTGACAGCGAATCTGCTCCTTTAAGTGAGCGCTACGTGCTAATGAATTATGTTTTATATTCGCTGTGGTAGCTCTGCAGCTGTTCGTTAAGGGAACCGGTTAAATTGGAAACCAGTAGGGACACAACACCGGCTGTGCTTGTGGTTGTCTTGCAGCCCTCTGGCCAGGAGGTGGGGCCATAGGAGAGGTTTGGCTGGACATTCTGGCCAAGCTGCGCCTAAAGGGGTTCTGCGGCCCTGGTGTCGCGTAGCATCACTTAGAACAACAGGTGAACGGAAGGAAAGTCTGGAGGATCTTTCCAAATTTAAAAAGAAGCGAATTAGTCTAATTTTCAATGTGGTGCCCACATAGTTACGCAAACCACTGTCTGGCTTAATAGCAGCTTGCACATTGACTACTGCTCATATGAGCATATCATATCCCAACATATAACTTACTACCGTAACTCCACAGTTCATACTCATTCATCATTGGTACGAGTTAAAACTGGCCATGCACTGCAGCGTATGCACTGTCTTCCCTTTACTTGTAAATAAAGTAAATTTGTCTTTTCTTCTGGACATAACTTTGTTGTAAAAGCCACATTTATATGCTTTTTTTCATTTTAAAAGTCTCTCTGTCTGCCAGGGTAGGAAAAATCACAAGAATGGAAGGAGTGGAGGTGGGGTGGGGGAAGGGTATCCAAAATAAACTGGCTGCTAGCTTGGCTGGTGGACAGTACAAACTTCAAAGTTTGAGGCTAACGCCGCCTTATTCCTGCTACGTCATTTCCCCCTAGCTACAGACGGCGATGTGGATGCTAAATGCAGGACATAGGGTTCCAAAGAGTGACAATTATTTATGGATGTTAAAACATTTTCCATACTAAGGAATATGAATCCAAGGAAGAAGTAAACTTTATTTATTATGACGATTTTTTAAAAAATATGTTTATTTATCAAACATATTTATTAAGCAAATTTTCTCTTGTCTATTGCTGTTGTTTGTTTGTAATCAAACTGAACTGACTCATCCTAATAATGACTATGCGATGAGCCTGCAAAGTCACATCAACGTAAAAACATTTTGCAAACTGGCCAAATACTGCAAAACGAGCGTTTAACCGATGCGTGGGCTCTCATACGCCCCCTTCAGTGAGGCAGAGATACTCTGATTTTCTTCCACCTGTCACACCAATAAGACTGAAGATGTGTGCCATGGTCACGTGAAATAATAATCAACTCTGTAGAGAAAAATCACTGAAATGATCAATAGAGAAATATTAGCATTCGTTTTATATCATTATTTGTTTTACATGTCGACCTTCTTCCCTGCACGGCTCTGCAGTAACGAACATGAAAACACCAGAACGAAGTGGCAGCACTTTGGCGGCAATAAAATTGGAATGACCCCGGCCATAAGCTGGTAGAAAGTTATTCTTTCATTCTCCCCTCCACAAGTCGCATGTGCTGAGTTAGTTGAGTCCTAATGAGGCTCGCATCGAGGGTTATTAGCCCCCGTGCTGGAGAAACGGGCTCTCCTAAAGCCATATACAGCTTTAATGGTCTTCTAATGCGATTTGTCCTGCACCTGCCTGTCTCGTCGGATGTTCCTCTTGACAGTGACGAGGCTGAATTATTTATCTGAGGCAGCTGCTCCCGACGAAGGCGCGCGGCAGTGCACCTCCGAGCCGCTGCTCCGTCCTCTCTGATGTGGAACTTTTTCTCTCTGGGCCGCAAAGTCAGGGATTTTTCTCCGGAGACGTCTAATCACGCAATGCTGCACGCAGACCTGTGGAGTGTCACCGGCTGCGGTTACGCCTCTCATCTTTGTATTGAACTTGCCCCCTGAGGAGCATTCCTGCAGAAGTGTTTTTTTTTTTTTTTTTTTCGTTTTTATGTGTCAAGTCAATATCCACTGGTATCTTCTCATCACAATGTAGTCTCCAGAATAAAACACACAATTCTGTTTGTGATGTCACAGGGGGCACAGATACTTTCCCAATACCAGAGATAGCAATAAGACCCCAACACTAGGCATTTATTAGCCCCATCTGAGCCTACACTGTTTATTGCCCCCATGGAGCACATGGACGATCCAACAGGCAGCTAAAACAAAACTTTTTTTTTTTTAAACAAAGCGCTAAATATGCTGCATTTGAGATCATCAATCATGCCAGAATTCCAGAACCTTGGGTAGCTATCTTGCAAGTGCTCTGCAGGAGTGTACAGATCTAAAGTTGCATGTATTATAGCCACTTTGGAACACATTTGGGACTGACCCTGTTGAGAATGTTTGCCTCAAAGAGTCTCAAATGATTTGAAAGCTCTGTGGTATGAACCAAAAAAAAGAAGAAGAGAGACAAAGAATGGGAGTGTATTGTTTCCGGATGGCTCTCCAGCAGGACGAGGGCAAGAGTTCCAGCGGCCGATGACGGAACTTCACGATGTGTGAACTCGGGGGGGGGGTTCAGCGTAGTAAGAAATGGGAGGGAGAGTTTGAGTGGGACCAGAGCTGGTCACACAATCCTGAGTGCATCTGGACGGATCGAGTGCGGCGCAGGGACGGGGGAGGGAGATAGAGAGAGAGAGAAGGGGCAGGGAAAGTGAAAAAAAAGGGGGAGGAGAAAAGAGAGGGAAGCGGCGTTGGGGGGGATAGCGGGAGAAGAGTGACTTCAGAAGAGACAGGAGAGGGAGGCTGAGCCGAGAGGCGCCGGCACTTGCGGGGTGATGTGTGTGTGCGCGACGAAAAGAGGAGTGAGAAGACAGCAGAGGATTGAAAAGGTTTGAGACCATCCTCGCACCACAAGGGCTCCTCTTTTCAGAGACTCACCCTGCCAAGGCTGGACGAGGCAACGTGCAATTTTGCCGGCAATGCATCACTACTAGGCGAGAGAGAGAGAGAGAGAGAGAGAGAGAAAGAGAGAGAGATTCCTTTGAGCTGTGGCAACCACCTAAGAGGCTGAATGAGTGAGGAAGGTGCCCCGACTGTCAGGCTCACACATGCCGAGACCCACGCAGACCCCTCGGCCTGCAGCAGCAGCAGCATGCACACAGGGGGACCCGTGATGCAGCAGCAGACCCCTGCAGACACGGAGGAGAAGAGGGTGAGTAGCCTCAGCGCTGGCTTTATACCCCTCCCCCCCACACTCCCTTCGCCCAGCCGCTCCAGTAATCTGGCCACAACTTGAAAGCGCCAAACTGAACTTGGCGCTTCAAAGGAAGGCTGTTTCTATCTGGCACTGGGCACACAGGCTCTTTTTTTTTTTTTAAATTATGTTTTTCTTTTCCCGTTACTGCTGGAGCGGCCCCACTGGGAGTCCACAGTGCAGTGCGTGCGTTGTTTTTTTGGAAGTGAACCCTGCTTGAAAGTTGTTGGCTTTTTTTGTTTTCTTTGCTGAAGTGGAGTGATTGAGCGCAGCAGGAAGAGAGGCAGGAGGGCTGGCTGGACAAAAGAGGGGAGCAGAAGAAGGAGTCAAGAGAAATTAGGCGCACGCTGTTTGCCCTCAGAGGGAGAAACTGTTCTGTGGGCAAACAGATGCAAGCGCTAACGATGGCCCCTTAAGTGTGCAGCTGGCAACGCAGCCCTTAATGTTGTGTAATCAGGAAAATGTAACCAAGAAAGTTAAGAAACTGTATTTAATTCTGCCGTCATTCGGGGTTTATTTCCTTGTCTGAGACGTAATTGCATTTTAACTCATCTGAGGCTAAATGGGGAATAGCAAAAAATCTTTTTCTTTTTTCTTTTCTCAAAGTACTTAATTCAGAGTAAAAATGTTAAAATAATGTGATGAGAACTCCAGTTCCTCTTCAGTGAGCCAGATCATCAATTATTCAATTCATCCTTTGTGCTGAAGTATTCAAAAGCAGAAAAAGGAAAAAGACACAGTCTGATATCAGCGAGTCGCTGGTGGTCAGTTGTCACATTTTCCAACCCGACATCTTCAAAAACACTTCTGATCTCCAGCCACTCGGCGCATGAAGCACCTGCAGCAGTGAGGTCATCTTGTCATTCTGCCCTGCGTTGCTTCACAGAAGACAGAGGAAACCCAACAGCTTGCAGATAGGATGTGGCTCTCGCCGTTCACTTCAAGGAGTTGCAACCGAATCTGTCGCTGACTTGCAGCGTCAGGCCTCCGTTGCAGCAGCTGCACAGCAGCATCCGGCTTGGATGGCAGTGTCTTGGTGGCACTTGATGGCTGTACATCTTCTGATCGTCTCTATATGAAGATTTGCTCACTGAAACTGAGGCGCTCTTGTAGCAAAGACGAGCTGCGTTCATGTGCCTTCTAATTTAATTATGAAAATCTCAAAGAGCGGAACGGGCAGAGGTTCAAACGGTCCACTGGAACACCTGTGAAAACAGCAAAACACGGGCCTTTGTAGCAGCAGCAACAGCTGCTCAGCACCTTCAGCTGGCAGTGGATTTAAAAAGAGAAAAACGAAACAAAAGAGGAGAAGCCAGCGTTTTTTTTTAATTAGTTGGGAATCATTTTTTCACAGAAATATAACTCAATAAAGTGTGAAATGGAAATGCAACGAGTGTCTCCCTGCACCACTTGTTGCAACAGGAACGTGACTGGAGTACTGAGCCCGGGATAATTACCACGGAGCAGACAGTGCTGTGTTTTTACTGGACGGTAACTATGGCAATAAGCTGTCCAAAGTGTTTTTGGAGGTACGCCATTAAATCTCATATTTTACCTCCGGGGCACCTCCGTGACTCGCTCATTTTGTGGACGGAGCCACTAAATGACGCTCGCGCGTTGTTTACCTGCATCTGCCAAGCGCCGTTACACAAAAAGTTTCCAAAATGAACAACGCTGTTTACTTGTTTCATTCCAGGCGATGAAATCAATTTAGTCACGATTTGTTCATTTACGGAGCGCCGCCAACGCGAAACGCAATCATGGCGTTTCTCAGAAACAGTCAAAGCAGACTGACTTTGGAAAATCCCCTCCCAGGTTACATCACGTAGCGCCGCTCCGATTTCATGAGGCTGTGTTTTGGAGGGAGCGTCGGGGCAAGAGGGGTCCGTCCAAAAAGCCTCGTTGGCAGCTGGACTGTGTTTCTAATAGCTGAATGTGCTGGGCGAGGATGGATGTCGGCTGACCCACACCCAGAACAGCAGAGAGGGGTGGGGGAGGGGGGGCTGTTCGCCGCTTGTGAAGCTGTTCGCAGAGGCATGATGTGAGCCAGAGCAGCGAGAGCAGCCAGAGCAGGGACTACCCACGTATCCTGACATCCCCGCAGAGGCAGTCACACGGCCAGCTGCTCCACAAAACCATGCAACCGCAGCACGCTGAATTTCCTCCGAACAGGCTTGAGGTAACGTCAGGCGGGAAGCTGAAGATCAGCAGCAAGAAATAAGCTGGAATGTGAATTTCCCAGTTTGACTGCGTGTGGTTTCGCACATATTTCTGTCTTTGCGACGGTACGTGCTTGCTTACAGTTGTAAGTTATCGTGCAGGAAATTCACTTTACAACATTTCCCAACAACAACATGCGTCTGCGAACTCCGCCAGAGTTGAGGAAAAGTTCATCCTTTACTCCATTTTGCGGAAAGCAAAAAGCGTCATGAGACACGCACTTCTTCCAGCACTGGTATCTCTCTCAGCCTTTCTCATTTCTTCAAGCTAATCTTCCACTGATGGGACTGCTCTGTTGTTTGTGTCACTTTCCAGAAACACACATATATCCAATATCTCCTTCCAAACATAAAAGATACAGCAAAACATCAATTTTAGCAGCGACAGAGCAAACAAAATTTCTGCACGGTGCAAACAGAGGGCTAACGGTGCCGTTTCACTTAGATGTGTGGAGTCAAAAGTAACTACGCCAGTCTACCTTCACTGGAGCCCAGGATCAAAGCACACTGACCAGAAACTGGCTGTAATAAGGGACCTTTAAGTTGCCCCTCCATCCACTGGTCTTTTTTTAATCAGCTGTGATGAGAAACAAGGGGCTTCGTGGAAAAAGAGGAGTTTGGAAATGACAGCCAAATGAGATAAGAATGTGCAGTTTGAGGATGAACGGCCAGAGGCCTCTCTCTCTCGCTCTCTCGCTCTCTCGCTCTCTCTCTCTCTCTCTCTCTCTCTCTCTCTCTCTCTCTCCCTTCTCTCTTTTTTTGGAGCCTTTCCCACCCCCCACCTCCCACCCACGACCCCCACCCAGCCTGCCACAGTCTGTCGGCCCCAATTCATCTTCTTCTCCCACTCCCTCACCCATTCTCCCTCATCCAGATGGCGTGGTGTTCTTTTTTTTGTTGTTTTTTTTGAGTCGCCCAGCTAAATGTTTCAGGTCTACACCCAGTTTTTTTCTTCTCTCCCTTTCTCCTTTTCATTCTCTGTGTTTTGCCTGTTTCTTTAGGAGTTGCCAAGTAACGAAGGCCGTGCAGAAAATTCTTCAATTATGTGACGGCTCCCTTCTTCTTCTTCTTCTTCTTCTTCTTCTCTACTGCTCTTTTCCCTTCCTTTCCTCCTCTGGGGATGAAATATTGAGCAATTTATGTGTCAGATGATCCTGCAGCTCTCGGTGCAAGATACCTTCAGGGAAAGCTCGGTGATTAGCTGAATTGAAACTGAGTAATCTCAAGTTTGGCTCTTAAAGGAATAAAAAAAAAACTGTTCTCGTCTTTGGCATCTTGCTCTTGGAGCAGCTCATTTCTTCACTTTCATGCAAATTTAAAGTACATGGTGTCATCTCTCAAGCCAGGACTTGTTTTGGGTTTCTCTCTCTCTGTATGTATGCCTGCCCTTCGCTGCAGCCGTGGCTCCAGCGTAATGCTAAAGCACAACTGTCCGTGATCTCCGGATAAATTCAGCCTCAGACGCGGATGCATAATTGTGCACGAAGCCCTTTTTTAAAGATCCTTCCCAGCCCGGAGTCTTTTGTGTCTGGGCGACAAAGTTTAAGTGGGACTTAGCCGTCAACACGCCGGGGTTCCGAGCTGCTAAAGAAAGTGCGTTAAATTTATACGAGGGCGCTTAGCCTGACGTTAGCGACGGGCATTCCAGCTGGAACAATTAGCACTCGCGCCGCTACCAAGGTGCTCGGGATGGCGAGCGCGGGGGGGGGGGCTTTGGTGCAATGCAACAGGTGCGCCGGTTGTAGCAACATGCCGTCGACAGCGCCCACTGTTTGCAGAGGAGTAAACACGGCGCCGCTCTTGTTTGTGTACTTGTTCATTTGGGCTGTTTGGGTTTGAACTCCTCGCCAGAAACGATGTGTGCACGCAACGCTTCCAACCATCTGTGGGGCTCGAGCGCCGACGCACTCAGCGTAGTACTTTCGCTCCTCGTCGCTCCCCGATGGCTGGCCAGCTTGGCTGGTTTTGGCGTCAGGGCTTCAACTCTCGTTGTTGTGATTGTCGCTGACTTACGCAGATTTACAACTAACGGATTTCCCCCCTCCCGCTGTCGTTTCCCCAACAGATGGACCCGGTGCAGAAGGCGGTCATAAACCACACCTTTGGAGTGCCGCTGATCAAGACCAAGCGGCCGGTCATCTCCTGTAACGTCTGCCAGATCCGATTCAACTCCGAGGTACAGCAGCCTGCCGGGTTAACGCCGGAAAAGAATGTGTTCGGACGGAACAGCACGTGTCTGCGGGATGTTAGCCAGCTCCACAGATACAAGGCGAAAGCCCACCAACCTTTTGGGAAGTGTGTGACAGAAATCTGCAGGTCACAAGTGGAACTACTCTTTATAAAAGTGTCTGCTAGGTTAGTGAAAGCACCCCCAGACTCCCAGGTGCTCTTTCCTCTGCTATGTTTATTGCCTTGTAAATACATGGGAGGACCATCACAGTCTCAGTCTTAACAAGAAGATTACGTTTTTACAGGTAGCTGTAAACACACGACTAAGTAGTTTAAGTGTGTTGTCCTATATTTTTGGCAATGTGGTTTGTTTTTTGTTTAGACTCTTTCTGTGTTTGTCTTTTCTGACTTAGTGAGTCGACTCACCACTCCAGAAGTGTGTAGCTCTGAATGCAGCCCTTTGTGACATCGCTAAGACCCATGCTCTCCCTACAAAGTGTGGGCTCCCTCGCCTTCTTTTAGAGGAATCCAAAACCAAGTCTGTCCGCAGAAGGCTGCAAACAGAGGGCTAAATGTGCCGTTTACTGCAGAGCGCTTTGAAAAATTGATCGTGCGAGGCTGCGCTGCTGGAGTTTGGGATGAAAAAGCAACGATCTTAAAATGTGGATTATACGGATAAATGGGTGGTGGTGGGTGGAGGGAGGGGAGGTGGACCTGCTGGCAAGTATCACCCCCCTCCACGAAGCCTCTCTTTGACCATGTGTCAGTAAACATGCCGTATCTTGCCGTTTATGCGCATACGTCGCTCGTCCTCGTGCGCACTTTCCTCCAGGAATGCGCTGGAGCGCTTCCCGTCCCGTTTTCTCTCCCTACCAGCCGGTTATTGACACAGAGGATGTGGTGCATTTGCTCAGGCTGTGTTTTGTCAGTTGTGACCCCGTTGGAATTTTGTTGCAGTCACAGTTTCGAGCCAGAGGAGGCATTAACGGCTGCCGCCGCTGCTGCACAGAGCTCTTGGAAACAGCTGCAGAAATGCGAGAGGAAAGGAAGGAGAAAAGGCATTTTTATCCTCCTTTTTTTTTTTTAGATCCCCCCTCCCCTCCCCTCCCCTCCCCACTTCCACCCAACCACGTCACCCCCACCCGTCCATCCACACATCTAAAGACTTGTTACGGTCTCAAGAACATGTGCAAGGTTGATTTCACAAGAGGTTGTTGAAGGGTAAGAATTATTATTATTTATGGTAAACTGGAGCACATGTAAAAAAAAAAGAAAAAAAGAAAATGTTTTGGTGGAAGTCTAACTATTAATTTTAGCTGCAGTTTCACCCCCCCTCCCCCGCCAGTCCATATGGTGTAGATTAGATCCAAGGCCATAATGGCACTTTAATGGCACGTCATGCCTATGGGGCGTGTTGCAGGCAAGGTTGCAAATGAGCAGGAAAAAATAATAATAAAAGAATTGCACGTGTTTATTTAGTGCGTGTCTTTTATCTTTTCTGTTCTGCAAAAAGAAAAGACGACGTCAGAGCCAAAGTACCGGTGCTCCCAGGGCTGTAATTTGGCTGCGAAGCTTCGGCCTCGGCGGCGGCGGAGAAGTCGGTGGCGGGCCGCGCGCTGCTATATATACCCCTCAGGTCTACAATCATGGTTTCCATGCGGTCGGGGGTGCAGCTGCAGGGCTGTAATCTGCAGAGCGGAGTCCTCCACTCCGCGCAGGCACAGGAAGTGAAAATGTTTACATGATGAAGTATTCCGAGCCGGGCCGCCAGCGCTGGGAAAAGTGGCTTCTTACAGGGGAGACGAGCTGTGTTTAATAAACATATGGTGGGACGAAGCGGCCGGGAATTAAGAGGATTAAAGTTACAAAAGTCCATATTGCTAATGTTTGCCTTCTGGGACAGGATGTCCCGCCTCCCCACTGTCTTATCAGCGTTTGTGAACCATCTGGAGCTGGCAGCCTTTACATTCTTACTCATGTTCCTCTGGCCTCACGCACAGAATGGTATGAAGGACCAATAGGACCCCAATTTACCCCCTACCTGAATGTTCAGGGGGTCCTGAGTCACTCGGAGGCTCTATTTACCTTTGTATGGGTGGTTTTTTGTTTACTTTTCTTGCCCCTCAATCATGGAATCTTGGATATAAAATGTGTATGACGTTTCCAATCACACACTGGACTTCTGTGATAAAAACAAAAAACAAACGAAAACAGAAACAGACTTTTGATTTCCGCTGATTTCCCTCCTGATTTGTTTTCCTGTCGCAGTCGATCATCATGCGAGCGTATGCGGGAAAGTCTGTCTCCTCTTCTAAAAGTGCCGTCTAGCGAGTGCAAAGGGGATTATATACTCGCCTAAAAAAAAAAGAATAGTCTGACTCTGACCTCAAGTTTTTGCACCAAATCGGTTCCGACTCCTGCGAAGCCGGCTTAAGGCCTGCAGTGCGCGGAGGGAGAATCTGACATTCACACCGAAGCTTATGTCACATTTACTTATTTATTTCATTTTGCATTTTGGTTGACAACCTCACCCACACGCTTCCCTTTAGTAGCGCGTCTGTGTTTTGCTTGAAAATAACAGGGTGGGAATTACCAGGCTGCTCCTCGGTACCTTCCGTTGCCCACGTCGGGGGGTCTCTCCTCTTTGATCTGGGACAACAGAAACAACAAAAAGCGTCAATCTTCCCTCTGATGTTGACGTTCCTCCGCGTTCCTCTGTGTTCCTCCTCCTCCTCCGTCTGTCAGCTGACTGTCCCACTCCCACTTTGTCAGGTCGCAGACGCCTGCTCGCTCGCTGCCATCCGCGTCGTCTTCGGGAGCAGCGTTTCTTTCTTTCCTTTTCTTTTTCTCCGTCTTCAAAGAATCCTTCGCTCCCTCCCCCTGACCCCCACCCTCCCATTTCACGCATCATTTTGCCATCACTCTTCTGTGCTGTTTGATCTTCCTCCACGTGCCTACCCCCTCTTTTCTCTCTCTCTCTCTCTCTCTGTGCCCCCCCAATCTTTCTCCCTCCCTGCATGCTGCATTATTTACAGTGTGGAAATGCCTAAAATTGCCTGCCACTACTTATTATAAGATGCATTCGTCAAGGGCACGGATTAGCGTCTGGCTCTGACGGCACCCAGTGCATCCTGGGAAAGATGCAGAGGAGAGGAGAGACGACTCGAAGGGAGGGATGGGCGGGGTGGAGGAGTGGGGGGCAGCATCGTCCGCTGCATTGCATTGTGCCGCCGCTGAACGCGCAACCCTAATGCAGAATAACCTTGGCGGCGTGCTGCATTGGTGACATCACGGCCTCCGTCACGCTGCATTGGGCAGCGTCACAGGCCAACTCCTCCCCCCTCCCCTCTCCCTCCCTCCTCCATCCTCCCTCTGCCCACCTCGATTCTCCCCATTTCCTGTTTCTCATCTCCTCTGAGTCTGGCTGTTGCTTTTGCTTGCCTTTAACTCCCTATTTCCCATTTTTGTCTCATCTGGCGCTGAATCCTCAGCCCAAGTGATAGCCTTGCAGGAGAGCGTCTGCTATGCTTGGACCCCCTGCATAATCAAACACAGTTGGCGGCAGCAGCAGCAGCAGCTTTTTGTCTCTGGGCTAAAGTGTTTTTCTTTTTGCGTGTGCCTGTCTGTCCTGTTTGCGTCTGTCTCTTTCTTCTCCTCCCCTCCTCTCGAGTCGGGATTGTCTGCACCGCCCGCCCTCGTTGTCTTGGAGCTTTCTGGCAGGGGGAATTGTTTGTCTTTTTCGCTCCCCTTTTGTTGTCTTTTTGCTGCCCTCAGCCCGGGAACCCGCTCGGCTCGGCCTGCCAGGAGAGGAGATGGTTGGGAGAGGAGAGCCTGGGCTGCCAGTTGGCCCGTTCCCCTCTTCCCTCATTCCTCCTTTTATCTGTGCGATCACATCCATCTTACATCCACTAATACGCATACACACACACGCCCCACCTTGAGCCGCCGGCCTAGCTAGCGTAGCTGCAGCAGCTCCTTCAGACCCTTTGGACGGGCGACGGCTCGCTGCGGGTCGGCTATATTTGGAGCAGCGTTTTTCTTGATGCGACTTACAAGAAACATTTGATCGTGTAAACACACACAAACAAACATACGCACACGCACACACCCTGGCTGAACACGACAGCTCACGTCCTGGATACCGCCAGCCGTGCCTGCGGCAGCAGAAAACATTCAATCATGACTCACTCGCTGGCCCGCTCGGCCGATCCGCTCTGTCCGCACCCCTGAGCCGCTGCGGCCGGAGCCGCCGCGCTCGAATCCTCAGATCCTTTCAGCACCTGCGGCAGCTGTCAGCCTCTCTCTCCCCAACCATATCGCTCCCTCGGGCGCACAGATGCAATTTACCTACTTAATAATCATCTCCGCTATTGGTCCCCTGTTAATAAAGATTATCCCAACCAGTCAGAGAGCCAGCCAGCCAGCCAGCGCTGCCATGAAATCAAACGTCTGCTCTGCCTACTAGAGCCGCGTTCAGACTGCCAGCCAAAATCTGTTTTTTTAGCCCATCCAGATTGAAACCGGATGGCTCTTTTGTAGTCTCAACAGTCACAAATCACATGAATCCGATATTCACAAAACTTTGGGCCAATTCCAATTCCTCCCTTAACTCCTCAATCTCGACCCTCGCCCTTAACCCTCAATCTTTGGCCCTCAATCTTGGCCCTCAAAAATAAGTGTAAGGGCTTAGAAATGGGACACCCCTTAAGTGCAGTTACGTCTTCAGACTGCAGGGGGCGGCCTTACGCCAAAGCTACGTCCAGTCTGTCAAGAAGAGGACAACGACAAAGAAGAAGGAGAAAAAGAAAAAGACGGCGAAAAAGGAAGAAGTCCTCCTTCGCTACACAACGAGGTATACAAGTAACGTGAAGCCGGGACCACCGGTCCGGCTGACAAACCTCGTAAAGTAAAAAAAAAAAAAATGTTACACCACAGGAATTGGAATTCACCCAAAATGAAACCACCTTTGGGAGGTAGTTTTAAATGGCATTTGGACAGATGCATCTCAGTCGGAACGGCTCCAAACACACCGATTGGTTTTGACTGTCCGTGACGTCGCTCTACAAGACGCAAGACCCAATGCGCCTGACCAGAGAGCGCAGATTCCAGTTGCGGAGCTGTAACGTAATGGAGCAGACAGACAGAAGCAGTAGAAAACAGCAGTCCCTTGACAGGACTTGACAGAGGGGGAAACTCATTGCCTCATCAGTCTGTGGGGAGATACAGTAGCTCCATTCAAGCCAAGCTCCAGGGCATGTATCGCAACAAGTGCCGCTGTCGCAATTATATGACGTCACACACTACACGCTACGCAACCTGTCAGATGAATCAATAATGTGGCCCAGTCTGAACAGAGCCAGATCCCATTTGGACACTTGGTAAAAAAACAGTGTGGACAGTCAGCCCTCAAAATTAGATTTGAGAATGAATCTGATTTGAATCAGATTCGCCTGCAGTCTGAACGCAGCCTAGGAAAGCTGGTTGACTGAGATGGTGTGCAGGATCCTCCTTATGTGTTTTTGTTGTTGTTGTTTGCATTAAAACCGTGTTGTTTGCTGTGGAATCACATTTGCGACTCATCGAGCTGATTTACAGGCACGGCGACGCCCCGACATTCACCCGGCTAAGCCTGCAGATGCGGCCTATTTTTTTCGCTTTTTAACCCCCCCCTACTCCACCTCCTACGAGGCGGACAGGCTTGGCGACGGCTCAGTATAGCAGCGACGCCGCATCTCGCCCGCCGCTTTGTCACCCGCTCACATACCTCTCTGCACAGACGGGCAAACAGACAGCGAGGAGCAGGGAGACGGGCCGCCGTTCTTCTGACAGATGACTCACCTCTTGTTGTTTACTCTCCGAGCAAGCTAGCCAAGTCGCCGGGATTTTGTCGGGAGATTAACGGCACAATGGATCCCTGCGCCTTTCTTTTCTTTCTTTTTTTAAATCGCTGGAATGCAGAACGATATGAAGCCTTTGAAAAAAAACAAAAAACAAATAAAAAAGCAAAACCCCCGCAGCCCGCTGAGACCGCATCCCCGTTTTGTCATTTCATGTCATGTTAAGTGCATTCTGACCCCAGCGCCCTGGGCTAAGGCAGCTAATTAAGTTCCGGGACCGCGGCTCCCCTTTTTTAGTGAGGCACAATATTTACACTCTGCTGCGTGAGCCGCACATTGGTGATATGTGCTGTAATAACGCGATTGTGTGCAGCATGTGTCAGAAGTGAGCACGGTGTTATGCGGGTTGACCCCCCCCCCCACCCAGCCCAACCGGCAAAAAACCCCAAACTCGTCTGTCAACGAGGCCGTAGCAACAAAAGCCGGAGCCGAGCGCTGGAGGTCTGGAGTCGAGGGTTTTAGACGGCGAGAGATAAGAGCAGCTGTTTGTTTTCATGATTACGCATTGTCAAAGCCTAAACCTCCCAATAAGACGACTTAGGGGACGAATGGGGCGAAGCGGTCTAAGAATGTGTCCATCAATTCATCACCGCATCTTTTTGTTCCTCTGCTCGTAATTCATCCGGCTACCAGCCTATAACCCGGCCGACGTCTGGGGCTCCGGCCTCCACACTATATCCAGTGACATGCTGCCGCCATGGCGCGCATGCCTGTGCCCGTGTGTGTGTGTGTGCGTGTGTGTGCGTGTGTGTGTACGTGTGTGTACGTGTGTGTACGTGTGTGTGCGTGTGTGTGCGTGTGTGTGCGTGTGTGTGCGCGCGATGCTTCATACACCTGTTGGCACCTGAGGCGCGGCATTAACATGCTGTTATCTCCTGTCCCTCTGCAGAGCCAGGCAGAAGCTCACTACAAAGGCAACCGCCACGCCCGTAGAGTCAAAGGCATCGAGACCTCCAAGAGTCGCCCTCAGGAGGGGGAGAAGGCCCACGCCGCGCCCGCCGCCGCCACCGCCTCCTCCCCATCCCCGGGTGGAGCTGCTGGCACCGGGCCAGACTGCGAGTCCAGCAAGAGCGGTGAGCGAAGCATCAAGAGAGATGTGTTGTTGGGTTTTTTTTGTTTGTTTTCTTTTCTTTTGCAATGACAGCGGCGCTCAGCGCACGACGGCGGGCTTAACGATTCGTCGGGAGGCGAAGTGGAAAGTATGCGCGGGCGTTATAGGCGCTCTAATCGCAGCAGCTTTGCAGTTTATTGCCCTTTAATGTGAGCGGCTTCATGTTGGCGCAGCAGAGCTTATGGACAACAACATGTTCCTACAAACCCCTTAAAGACCGAGCAAGTGCTTCACATGCCGGCATAGATAGATAGATAGATAGATAGATAGATAGATAGAACATGTTAACCAAGCGAATAAAACACATTCGATCTTTGCAGTTTTGCTCTTTTTGTTCTGTTCAACTCATCAACTTTTGTTCCCACAATTCAGCCGAGTTGTTTCCACAAGCCGCAACCAGGTGGCAGCCAATCGGGTGGACTCTCACCTGCTGCTAACTTTTCTCCCGGGAACGTGCATCACATTTGTTTTGAGGTCAAGAAATTCAGCCGGGCCTCCAGCAGCTCCACGGTGACCTTGCAAAAATTGTTTCCATAAACAGAGGAAGTTTGCACAGTGAAAATAAAACACTCAAATCAAATTCACCATCGCCGGGGAATTTCTTGGTTGACGGCTGTATTGATGGATCTGGTGTGGCGGACAGCTGAGACTAATGCCGAAAGGTCACATGTTCCCGTCCGCGCTGAGTGACTGGCTGATCAAATCATCCCGGCCTGGACCAATCGCAGCAGGGCTCTGCTAAGCATCCGAGTCTGAAGTCAATCAGCACTTTTCGTGGCATCTTTTCAAAGTGGCCCACCTCCCACTGTGGCGTGCATATATCCGAGCGGCAGTTGCCACCGGAGTCAAAATAGGCAATGCGGCCCAAGCCCAGGGCGCTGCTAATGAGTGCTAAGATGGCCTGAGACAAAATAAAGATGACACCATGGCACAAGAGTCCGATAGGCCGGGATCTCAGACAGCAGCTGATGTGACTGAAATGAGACGTGGCGCTGCGTCGGGAGATTAATACATTAGTTCTGGAAGGTCACCGTGCAGTGTGCTCTTACTTTGGAAAGACCGATTTAGATTCCCGTTTCCTCTTTTTTTCCCCCCCTTGTTTTGCTCATCTTCCTATTTTGAGCCTTCATTCCGAGGCTGCCCATTATGCGCCTCCTTCCTCCTTCCCTCTGAGTTTTCCATTCCATCAGTGTCACCAACTCCGTCCCCGGACGAGGCGATGAATAGGCCGCCCGTGTTTTGTTGACATTTACAAATGCGCTCACTGCTGATTCGTGTGGGTTCACGTCATTGACGTGAAGGGCAGACGGGGAGAACTCGGAGATGAAGCTGTTGTCTGGTGCACGGAAAAATCCAACGATAGGTCAGAGGAGACGTCTTCTAACTGCCTCTGACACTCACCTCTTCGATAGAATAACAACCGTGGTAGCTGCAGGGTGGCTCTCTATTTCTTCCTCTCCTTCTTCTTCTTTTCTTCTGAGATCCTCTACAGGCTGCACGCCATGAGTGTGACTTCTCGGGGTGAACGCCAAGCCTTGCAACGACTGAGATCTGAAAGTAGCAACATGTGAAAGAATGCAGTTTTCCATTGAGCTAACCCGTCTCGTGACTCTGGAACTTTCTTTGTGCCTGCTTTTTCTTCTTCTTCTTCTTCTTCTTCTTCTTCTGTGTGTGTGTGTGTGTGTGTGTCCTCGGTTTGATCCCGTCCCTTTGCATCACGCTCCCAGGGGACACATCTCTGGGAGCAGCCAGCCATACGTGGCTTCAACTGAGGAAAGCAGCATTTGGGAGGAAAGACATTGCGGTTTTGGCACTGAGCAGAGTGACGCAGGTCACCCGGAGGCAGTGACTCTGGGTTAGCGGACACAGACACACAGAGCGACACAGACAAGGGCCACGTCATGGCGATCAAAGGGCCGGTGTTGACAGTTGTAGTGCAATCACTCCTAAAACTGGTTGGAATCAAAATTCCTCTGTGTTAAATATCATTCATTTTTTGGTCATTAACTTTCGATAAATTTCCTCCCTTCTGCTTTGGCTTCTCTGCTTTTTGGACATTTGAGGGATGTTTGATTCTGTTTTGCAGCTACACTTGTTGTGGTCGGATACCATAGATGCAGAGGTGACATAATCAAAATGTGGCAAGTGCAGTCTACAGTCAATACGTGCTTTGCCGTATTGTAGACTTTTGTTTTACACTTCATGCATCTGACTTGACTCCTGTGGTTCACTCGTTCCGATCAGCTCCATTCAACCCTAGGATGCAGATAAAAGGGTTGCCCCCCCCCTCCTCCCCCATGACAACAAAGCATCTCCTGTTGCCCTCTTTGAATGTTGTTGATCTTCCACTTTTGCGATAATCGAGCACGAGCTCCGTGAAAAAAAAAAAGGAGGAAAAAATCCCTCACATTGTTTGCACGCTCTCCGCTCTGACACCGCCTGACATGTCAGTAACTCGCTGGACGGCGCCAAGACCTTGCTGAGGGCTCCGAGTCGCACTTTTTTTCACCGCCCTCGGAGTGCTTGCAGCCAGGAGTGGAAGAGGAGGAGGAGGAGGAGGCTGCAGGGGATTTGGACCCGGCGAGCTGAAGGTTTGGCCGGCCTCGCAGCTGCTTACTGGGCGAGCAGCTCCTGCTCCGCTGCCTGTCTGCCTGCCTGTCTGCTGCTCCCACACTGATGAAGGGCCCCGTTAAAACCACAAATTAAATGATAGCCTCTCCCTCTCTCTTGCTCTCTCTTTTTTTTTCCACACAAACATACACCCAAGGTCAATTAAAGAGATGGCTTTGATGTTGTAGACTAGGGTTGCACGGCGGTCAGGTGACAATAGTATCCTCTTACGGCCAGCTTATACCCTTTCATGTCTCATCCATACTTGGTGGAGTTGGATGTTTGTGGATGTTTCCATCTTTGAAGCCTTTGTTGACCACCTGAGTGAGCAGTATTACAATAAATATGCATATCGTGCGCGCATGGGTGCGAGTGCGTGAGTGTGACTCAGAGTTGGGATGCGGACCAGACTGCAGAAGAAGGCAGCCGGCTGCATTATGAATGAGGTTCAGTCCTCAGTAGGACCGCGTTGGGTTTCGTAGTCCCATTAATCATTAAGGATGGCCGTAAAGGGGAGGGAGTGGTGCACGGGGTGGAGGTTGGGGGGGCCACTGGGTGTTGACAGAGTCGTCCTAACCCCGGATCTCATACACACACACACACACATGCACACACACACACACACACACACACACACACACTTAAGCTCTGGTATCAACAGTCGCAGGCCGCATACCGGCGCTGTGTTAAACTCAGTGGTATTTTTGTTTGAACGCTTTGTTGATGACACCTAAGTCTGAGTAATGCCGGGCCTGGGTGATCCGCTCACCTCGGTTTACGCTGCTCAACTGTCATGCGACACCTCCATCGGAATACTTTTTCGGAGCACATCTTGCGGCACTAAATTTCTCCGCTGCTGCTGCTCCTTCGCTTTGGAATTTGAAGCCGTACGATCGTGAATCCCGAGTCCTCCTGAGTACATCTCCCCTGATATTTTATGTTGTGTTTAATATAGTGCGGCGTCCCCTCGACAAAAAAAAACTCTCCCTATCGGCTGTGTTTTCATTTCCGGAGGAAAGAAATCTAAAACCTGAGAAGGAGCGTCAGGAATCAGGAAGACCTTTGACTTCTCGCAGCAAAACAAACGGACGTTCCCTCGGCTCGAGTTTGAAACGCTCCGTATCGCATTCCTCAGCTTTATCGAGTAAAGAAAAAAAGTCCCCCGGTGGGCGGGACACTATACGTCGCTTTAATTTCCTGGAATGGATTAAGGCCTTGCATACCTGCCAGGCTATCGTGTCAAGCATCTGGACTCATTTATCTCCCAATGCTGACCTCTGCTAGTGAAGAATGCCCACCTACCTTTGAGCCAGGTGGCCGCCGGTCGGGAACAGCAGCTCATTCTGCAGGTTGATAAATGTTTTATTAGCCTTGTAGCGTTTCTCTACGAACAAGGCGGGACTCTAAGTGTCAAATATCTCCACCATCTTTGGAAGGCATGGTTTGGAAGGATGGTTAACCTCAACCTGGCTGGATCGTCTGTGCTTCCCTTTCATTGACCAATGTCCCGAGTGTCCACGATCTATGGTAGTCATTTACACATGCTTACTGTGACTAGCTGCAGGAGAAGGTTAGTCACTGAAAGTTACTCCCATTCTGCATTCTTTTTCTTCTGCATACTTCAGAATGAATCATGTTGTGTTAAGAAACACGTTGCTATCAGCAGCGATTAGCTTGGATTAAAGACAGCCGGTGGAGCGCAGCCCCATCCTCATTTCATGGGAAAACAAGTCGACTAACCCTTTAGAAATGTCTTACAAAAAAAAAAAAGACCAACTGTTGATCCACTCGCAGTTTCTGCAGTGTCAAGTAACCCCAACAGTTTAGGGTTTGAGCCTGGAGCTGAACTGGTTCTGCAAGGGTTTCGGTTTATTACTTGCGCAGCCAGTGGATGTGGTGAGTGGCAGACCTCCAGGCCGTCGTAGATTATAAACGGCCTCATTACTATTCGACAAACCACCTCTGACAAACGCTCCAATGTTAACTAAAACCACATGGAAGCTGCGGCGGCTCCCCCCGGTTTTGTTTTCCGTCTTGCCGGTGAAGCCGCGTACCGGACGGACGGTTTGAGACGACACTGGAGGCGACCGCCTTGGCCTTCACCTGCACTTTTGCCCTTGTGCACTTGCAAGCACGAGTGCAGGAGTCAGAATAACCCACCCAAGCCACCCAGTCCACCAAAATAAGCCCAGTTTGCTCTTGCAAAACGCCTTCCCATTGGATGAGTTTGGACAAAGGGGGAACAAACTCAGAATTTGATTGGACCATCTGACTTTTGCATTGAATTGGGGTTTGCTGCAGCTGGTTTTTGCCAGCTGGTTCGTTGCGCCCTGTGGCTCATCTTGTGGCTGGCTGCCCCCCATAACTCTCTCCAAAACCAGTTAAAAACAATGCAATTGTAACTCTGGGAAAAAGTCATTGGATAAGTATTTCAAGGTTTTTTTTGTTTGCCCTCCTCTGTGTTTTTTTTTCACAGCTTCACAGCTTACTCACACACTGTACCTGCTGCCTTTTTATCCAGAGAGAAAGCTGAATGTTTATTGATTCCAGTGAAATTTTAGGACCGCTTTGAAACAATGTCTGCTGGACGCTGGCTGGAGATTAAGTAATTGAGATATCAGGTTTGAAGGCCGAGTGTTCCAGCCATCGTGCGAGGTTTGAAACCTTGCCTTCCCCGATACCTTCCAAGTGACAGAGCGAATGGGATTTTTTTTTTTTTTTTTTCTGGACAAAATCTCTTTACAAGAAAAAACTTGCTGTAGCCAAATTCTTTGCAGCTGGAAACTTCCTATCTGGACAGAAGGAATTCTGATCAAATTCTGACGGTGTCGGAATGGAAAGCATGCGCGCTGGCACCTCCGTCTCCTCGGTGATGTAACGCGGTGTCAGAGCAACGTTGAAATCGCACATCGTATATGGTGCGTGGTGGATTTAAAGGGCGGGAGCGAAAACATGGATATAAACCCTGTGGACACCTGACAAAATGCCGGATCATATGGGAATCCCTTTAAAGGTACCGGGCCGGTCAAGTCAATATTTGTTTTCTCTCCAGAAATAGTCTGTGGAATACCGCTGATATTATAATCCTGTCTGGCTTTTACGTTGTCTGTGGCTGGCTCCGCACCCTGCGGAGGCTGAAGAGCGGCCCCTCTGCTCTCCGCTCGGTCGGGCTGGGGATTTTTTAATAAACCAACGCCCAAGTTTGGGGGAGAGGGTGGGGGTCGGTTTCAGCAAATACCCTCCGCTGTGAGAATAGCGAGGCCCTGAGATATGGGAGCGGCTAAACAGAACCATGTGTGTGTGCGGTTGTGTGTGGTTGTGTGTGTGGATATATGTGATCGTGTTTTGTGTTGTTAGAATGCTGGAACAGGGAAGGAAAAGAGGAGGGACATTTTTTTTCCGTGGAATTCCTGTCTGGCAGTGCCATGAAACCATGTGCGATGATGTCGGCTCAACTCCTGCCAAACAATAACAGGTGCTCAAAGGGAATCAAACATATTAAAAGAAACACACACAGGAAAAAAAGCCCAAAACATAGAGGGAGGTATACTGCTTCCCACTCTGCTGCTCTTGAAATGTTTTCAAGGCGAGACCACTTTGGCGACGGGTGGCTTTGAAGGCTTGAAAAAGCCGAGAAAACCTAATAAAAAAGTGGCTGGTGGCCTCACACCAGACGTGTTTTCCTCATGCAGAGCCGCTTCGTGCATAAATTACAGGGAACCCAGTTTGACCAATTAAAGCCCTGTACAGTAGGAAATAAGGAGAACTTTGGTCTGCAGGGTGTTTCATGTCGGTTTGTCTGATCTGCGCAGCAGACGAGGGAGCCCAACTGGGAGCAGTTAGCAGTGCGGTTAGACGCAGCGGAGAACTTTTCTTCACAAGAGGTTTTTAAAGACCCCCAAACTATGCCGTAATAAAAAAAAAGGAGGACTCGTTTGATTCTGTGCCTTAAGGGACTGTAAAATAACGGCTGTGATTCTCTCTCTGCATTGTATTTGACATTCAGCTCTGTATTTTCCTCTCCTCTGCGTTTTATTTTTTTTTTACAGATGAACCACAGCCGCTGCCGCAGTTGAACGGGCCCCTCCTCACCTCGGGGCCCCTCACCCCTCTGACGAGGCCGCCCACCCCACCCATGGACTCCCCCAGTCCCTCTGTCTGCCCCGTCATGACGACCGCAACTCCTCCCCTGGCACCTGCGTCCTCCTCTTCCCCTGGCTGCAGCAGCAGCAGCAGCAGCGGCAGCTGTGGCGGCGGCGGCAGCAGCTCAGAGCAGCCAGGAACAGGAGGCGTGGCCTCGGGGGCCAACAGCACCTCGGCCTCCAGCAGCCCGTCAAATCCAGAGACGGAGGAGGACAAGGCCAAGAAGTTGCTGTACTGCTCGCTCTGCAAGGTGGCTGTTAATTCCTTGTCACAGCTGGAGGCTCACAACAAAGGTGGGTGTGTTGACGAAGCTGTATTCCTGGGTTTAATACACTGGCCGTTCAACAGTGAATCCACTAGAGGGAGCCGTGTCATATATGTCTCACTCCTCACTGCTCCTCGTTGCTCCAATCCAAGTTGTTCTGCGATGAACTGTGAGCTGCTCTGCTCAACACTGCCCCCACAGTACGGGGTGGTACTGCTCCGTTTGGGTCCGTAAACTGCTGGAACATGTGAATCGATTTTCCATCCCTTTCCTGGCACCGCTCAGCTGTCTTATTAATTTATCACAGGGCCACATAGAGACAGACAAGCGTAGACATTCACACTCACACCAACAGACAGCTTCGAGTTGCCAGTTCACCTCATGTGACTGTTGTAGGACTGTTGGAAGAAACCGAAGTGGCAAGAGAAACAATATTTTTTCCCGTTTTTTTCTCCGCTTTGAACTGGCTAACCCATCTCACCACACTCCCACAGATGGTGTTTTCGATTTTGCCTAAACGTTCGGCTTCCTTTTCTGCAGTGTCATAAAACAGGTGGGCGGCAACAGGGAACCGGCTGTGATCTCGTTGATGGACAGAGAGAAATCAGCCTTTATTACAGCACACTACTGGGCAGTGACCTGCAGGAAGACGTTAGCACCTGCCAAACTAGCAGACACACATCTGACTGGTGGTATTCAATGTGATCGAAGGACGGTCCAGTCACCTTATAAGTTTTTTACCTGAGGTCAAAAGGGTTAGCGGTTCAAATCCCGGCTCCAACTGTCCACATGTCTGAAGGGTCCTTGGGCAAGACACTGAACCCCAATTGCTCCCAATGGAGCTAGGTAGCACCTTGCATGGCAGCAGCCACCCATTGGTGTCTGAATGTGTGTGTGTGCATGGGTGAATGAGAGGCCATTGTTGTAGTGTTGTTGAAAGCGCTACATCAGTGCAGACCCTTTACTCTCCTCCTCCAAATACTTCCTGTCGGGTTTCCCCTCGGATAAATCCAAGCAGTTTAAGAGAGGGTCCATCTGGGAAGTGAGATCGCTGCAAGAAAAAAAAGGAAGAAAGGGGAAAAAAAAACCATCCAGACAGTTAATGACATGAACCTGACCTGGCAGCCGGGAACAACAATCAGCGGGAAGATGATCCGTTTGACACCGGCGGGCCCGTCGTCTGCAGCCCGTCACTGATCTCCTGGTGTCAGGAGCTCCGTCCGTCCATCTATCCGTCCATCTTTCCAGCCCCCCATCACAAACCTCGCTCGCATATTTCCAACTCGTCACGCACGCAGCTTTAAAAAAAAATGTGTATCCGTGTGTATCTCCCGAGGACGGCGGTCGAGGCCGCTTTGAGTGACGGGTCATCGCTCGGTTTGCGGCATCGTTTTCGTCTCCATCAGCCTTCACACATGACAACACTTTCTCAGGGCCCCGAATGCCCTTGAGCTGCCCGCTGCCACTGTTAATCCTCTGGGCGAACAGCTTCTCCCTGCGACCGACCGCGTCTCCCTGCGCCGCTGACCTCTACTCTTAGTTCCTGGGGGGATTGGGGAGTGGTTGTGTTTGTGTGTAACAACACAGTCACGACAAACGCAAACAATGAAGGGCCGACTCACTGCAATAAAATCCCTGGCGGCCGACTCCACAAAGACGACAGCCAAGCAAAACATTTTTTCTCGCAGGCTGGAGAGGTACTCGTTAAAAGCGCAATCACGTCCAACTTTTTTATAACATTCACTTCTGTGTGTGTGTGTGTTTTTTTTTTGTTTTTTTTTTGATGGTGTGTAGATAAACCGTGCATGCGGCGGGCCGGCTGTCAGTGCCATCGCACTCAAGTTCACCTCCGCTGAGTTATTGGGGAGCTGACACGGTTAAATTTATGCAGGAGGGAAACAATCTGGAAGCAATCGGCCTCGAAATGAGCGCCGCACATGTCAGCTGCGCTCCCCGAAAATAAAAGCATGTGTCACGCTTGGGACACGAGCAGCGTGGCACAGGAGAAGTCAAAAAAGTATGTAAATGACCTCGTGTTATTTCAACATTCACGCAACAGTTTCCCGTCGATCTGGAGTCAGTTCCAGGTCCGTACACAGATTCAGCCTCGCAAAAAAAAAAAAGAAAAAGAAAAAAAGGCACCACTGGGCCGTCCGCTGTCGGACCAAAATAGAACAAAGGCAAACAGAACAGAAATCCCTGAAGCACATTTTTTGGCCGCGGGCGAAAAGCGTCATTCCAGCCTCTTCCTCCCTAATAGAACTCACATCGTCCGTGTTCCCCCGCCGGCCGCCAACCACAAGCAGTCCTCGGCCCGTCCGCAACCTGAACCTGGTTCAAAGAGTTTAGAGTGAGAGCCGCCTGCTGCCATCACGCTTTAATTTGAAAGGCTGGTGATGTGTCAGCTAAATAAGTATGCAGCGTATTTAGCCCGCTGTTTTCAGCCGCCAACGAAAACATTCAGAAGTAGACGCCCGATAGAAACCCAGCTGGGAGTCTTGCCATCAACCTTACACAGGTACGGCCGCCCTTGAAGGCCTTTTAAAGGGCAGATCCGCAGAATGTTAGTGAGCTTTTTCTGAAAAACGAAGCAAGAAAACAGAAATACAGCTGATTGGTTTTAGTGCCTCTAAAGCATCAAAGGCATTCAAATTCAATAGACCTGCTGTTTTTTTCTTCCTACCATCAGCAGAATTAACAGCCATGCATCAGTTATCGTGGTTCATGAGGGAGGCACAAGAGCGCCAGGTTCATCTGTTTGGAACGTCGGGAGCATCCATGTCTAACTACAGCCCTCTAGCGGCTAAAGTGTATAAGTACAACACTTAAGGAAGCCGGTGATTTATTGCCTTTCTTTCCGGTCCTGATGTTTATTACTGTCATTGTTCCCCCATTATGGCTCTGAGGAACACATTATGTGCGCTTTAATTTACTCCAGACGAATGGAATCTTCGTGACGCATCGTTATAAATAGGATCTTGTCCTCTTTTTTTTCTTTCTCTCTCTCTCCCTCATTCCATTAGCTTCTAAATAAGGAACATTGTACTAATGCCTGATGCAATTACCCACCTCTGTCTCTGCTTACAGGTACCAAACACAAAACTATTCTGGAAGCACGGAGCGGGCTCGGCCCCATCAAGGCCTACCCCCGCCTGGGCCCGAAGCCTAGTGGAGAGCAGGGAGGGGGGCCGCTGGACCCCAACACTCAGGAACGAACCTTCCACTGTGAGATCTGCAACGTGCGGGTCAATTCTGAACTGCAGCTCAAACAGGTACCGGTGGGAGACTTAAAGGCCCCCATATTGTGGCATGCAGCGGCTTGGAATTAATCGTTGAGAAGACGCTATATTTAGCCCCCTGTTTGTATCCTGGGGTTTAACTTCCTGCTAGAACAGATGCTTTTTTTACGACCTTCCACATATTTGCAAGGGGACTTGAAAATAAAGGCACGTGCAAGCTTATCTCAGAATGGGGGAAACACAGCTGGCTATGGGTTATTGGTGAGCGGTATGCCATTTGTGACATCACAAAGAGTTGACGTCACCATTATTAGCCCAAATTTTCTTAAAAAAATAAAAAAATAAATATGTGACTTGTTTCCAGCCCTAAGATTCATATTCTATTACACACGTCTAAAGTAGAATATGTCCAATACTTGTGTTTCAGCACATATCAAGTCGAAGGCACCGGGACGGCATGGCGGGGAAGCCCAACCCACTTCTCAGCCGACACAAGAAACACAGGGGAGCTGATCTGACGGTAACTTGAAATCTCAACGCTATCCAGAACTTGAGCTCAGACGCAGAGTGATAACATACTTGATGAGTAATTGCAACAGTGATTACGCTGTGTCACTTTGATCCCTGCTAAAGCCTCACAGTTGTCCTTTTTTATTTTTTTTTAGCTTTTTTTTGGCATCGGGCTTGTGAAAATATTTGTCAGAAATGTGAAACATCTGAGCGTCGGCGACGGCGGCAGCATCTGTTCCCTCTGCCTGCGCTGACCCTCTGGAGCTAATTAACGGACGCGTCCTCTGACTTGTCTCTCTTTGTCTCCCCCTGCTGGCTGCAGTCCTCTCTGACCTTCTCCAAGGATCTCACCAAAGCTCTGGGTGCGGGCCTCCTGCCCAACCCCCTGGCTGTGGCCGCCGCCATGGCCGCCGCCGCCTCCTCCAACCAGTTGGCGCTGCGTGCGGCCGCCCCCGCCCCCCACCCGCACCACCACCTGCTGCAAGGCCCGCCCCTCAGCCACGCCATCCTGAGACCAGCGCCGGGGCCCATCCGCACCACGCACGGGCCCATCCTCTTCTCACCGTACTGACACATCGTCCATCCCCTCTGACTCGCTACCCGTCAGGAACAGCAAGACTCCAAAAAAAAAAAAATAAGAAAAAGAAAAAGCACACTGTGAAGACACACCACATAATCAATCAACAAGCAGCAATCGTCACCGGGGTGGGGGGATGCGTCACTTATTGAAACGGCGAGGACGAGGCAAAGGGGGAGGAGCGTCAGAGAGGGGCGGGCCTGCCCCCCCCCATCCCCCCACCCCTCTTCACCCAAAACTCTCCCTTCATCTCTGAGACTTGTGAGGGACAAGCTGGCGGGGGGGAAACAGAGGGGAGGTTTCCATTATGCATCAAACTCCCTTGTACATCTCCAACCTCCCCGAGGTCCTTCCTCCCTTTGCACTGAGGACCCCGTCTCAGAAGACACACACGCAGAACTTTCTCCCTCCAAATCTACACGTAGTAGTTAAAACTGTCCTGGACCAGGCTGGGTTGTTTCGTTTGTTTTTTGTTGTGCTTTTTTTTGGAGGGTCACTGCGCAGTTCTCATCCTATGCACCTCGGAAAAACAACGGCGTTAGTGTCAGTAGTGTTAGCCGCTTCCATCGGTTTCTGCTGTGTGAGCACATGTAGCTGTGGCGGCTGCCTCCTCATCCTCTTCCTCCTCCTCCTCTTCCTCCTCCTCCTCCTACTCCTCCTCCTCCCCCTCCGTGGCACTGTGCACATCTCCTTCTCCGGCCAGAAAACTCTTGAGTTTAGGACACTGGGTCCTCAGTCAGAACAGCATGGCTTCCTTCGGCTTGACAGGCAGGTGCTATCCACGCCAGGAGGTTGAGGTCAAGAGAGCAGAATTTTTTTTTTCTCAAAAAAAAAACAGCGTCGGGACGACTGTGCTCCACTGTCGTTTTGCCGGAGAGGGTGAGGTGTCTCGGGAGGGTGTGGGGGTGAGGGGAGGTCTGGCTGGCAGGGGTCAGCAAATGGATTAACCACAGGCGGCGTGCAGGCCTGAGCGAATCAGTGTTTCAAAATAGAATGCGCCGAAACAAACCACCGCAGGGCACATCTGCCAGCCCCTATAAAAGTCACAAAAGGGGAGAAATGTTCAGAGAGCGAAGCACAGCGTCACACACTGGTGCACCCTTGCACTGCTCTGGTCTGGTCTTATACACCCGCTAAATCCTGGCCTTGGCTAAAAAAAAATAAACATGTAAAAAAAAAGAAAATCTGCTCTGCTTTCAAGACCCGCAGAAATGAGATGTGCTGAATTGGAGAGAGAGAGAGCGTTTATTGCAGGCTTTGTGTCGTCCCTGCGAGAATCAGACCAGCAGATTGAAGGTCACCCTGACAAGGTCGCCCCGGTCCTCATTCACAAGCTGCTGGGTCAGAGGTTGCGCTTGAGTGCGGCCCGCCGATGTTTTGATGTTTTCAAGCGGGCAGCCTTGCAAAGAGACCCTGCAGGGTCAGGCCTCCTCCTACTCCTCCTCCTCCTCCTCACCTGCCCGGTTTGAAAAGCCTCCAGTTGACGCTGGCAAACACACTCAAAAGGGGAGTTAATAAAAAAAAAAAAAATACAGAGAGGAAGATGAAAGCCAAACACGTCCGTGGAGGAATGATCTTGAGCTGTACTGACAACCAAACCAGAAGACCAGCGCAGGCGACCAGAGCGGCAGCCGTGGCGCTCAGCTCAAGGCATCTATCGATACTTCCTGTCTTACAAATGAAAGCCATGAAATGCACCATTTCTTTTTTCCTTCCTTTTTACAAAGACTGGTGAGCACTTTGTTTTGTTTGGTTAGGACTGTTGGTTTTGGAATCAAATATTTAAAAATACAAAAAGGAGTAAAACAGAAAACACAATTTACCAAAAAAAATATTTTTGTAGGTAGAAAATGTTGATGAGTTCATTCATGAAGGGAGAGGAAGGAGAGGATTCATCAGAAGGTGGCATTAGTTGTGTTGACTCGCCAAGCTAGCTGACAGAGCTAGCGAGCTAACGGAGCAGCAGACCACCTGCGTCTTGCTCAGCGGCCTCAAACTATCACCGTTTTCTTTCTTTGTCTTTCCGAACGAGATGCACACTGTGCTCTTTTCCTCGAGAAGCAATGAGCTCTTATGTCTTATCTTTGTCTGAATATTGCAATGCAATGAGCAATTTTCTTTTTTTTTAATCAGAGTGACTTGTTGTCATTGTGACATGTTGTGACATGCTGTCTGGAGACATTTGTGAAGTCGGAGAGCGTCAGCTGACAGACTTCTCCTCTGTTTGTCCAGTCGGAGTCGGCGGCAGCCCCTTGACGTAACTGACAGACAGTTGCAGAGCCGTCGCCGGCATTATTAGGGAACGACCCTTCCTATTCAGAAGCCTTTTTTTTTTTATTATCATTATTATTATTTCTAATTCTAATCTCAGTTTAGGGAACAGGGTACAAGACCAGGTATCAAGGGATAAAAGTTTGTTCAATAATGGGGTATTTTATTCTGGTATTTTATTTTTATTTTTTTGTTTAGACTTACTCAGTTGCATTATTATATTATTATTATTTTCTCTGTGTGTGACAAAACGTATTCTAGTGAAAAATCCTGAGGAACATCAAGGAAGCTGTCACTTAATGAAGAATCCGACTCGCTGTCAGCCTCCACTCTTGTTGTGCTCTTGTAATCACCCCACTCCCTCTTTTTTTGTTTTGTTTTATTTTGCAGGAGTCATTTTTTTTGTGACTGAGATATATTCCAGGGTCTGTGCTCTCCTTCCTGTCAGTGTGTGTTTCATGTGTATCCGAGTGTGTTGAACATCTGCTCTCTCCCGAATTACCACCGGATGGAGACAAAAGAACCTGGAACTATTAAAAAGAGAGAAAAAAAAAAGTGGCCTATTACAGTAACTGTGGCAGAAACCTGCATGTTGGTCTGAGATCAGACATCCAGGCTTCTGTCAGAGACTCGATCAGTCATCCAGCGTGAATTTAGAACTGTGATCTCGTTCCCAGTAGGTCAGCCACTTGGTATGTTCATATTTCCTCAATATGCTCAAACTGTGGTAAAAAAAAAAAAAAAAAGAAAAAGAAAAAAAATCCACTCATTCACCACCATCCATATATGAGAAATAAATGTCAGAATCCTATTTTCCTGGGCAGGTATTTCATGTTAGCTGTGTTTAGGCTACTAGCCTTTTAGCCTTATTCTGCCCTCGGCCTCTCACGGAGCAGAGAGAGGCGGAGAGGCCACCATGTAATTTTTGTCTTGCCAATAAAGTTATTTTTGAATTTCATTGTCTGAGGGGACAAAGAGTTTGTATGGCGAATTGTAGCAATACCTGACTCATTCTGGCTACTCTTGTTTATTGCAATAAGAAGATTAAAATAATAATAATAATAATGTGTATGTGAGTAAAACATTATAAATGTAATTTAAATGAAAAAGAAAATTAATGGTAAATACTATTGGTATGACGAGAAACTATGGTGGGGGAAATAAAATTAAATGTCAATAAAAAGCGTGCTTCTATTGCGTCATCATTTCTGGGTCTGACACCAAATGGATCAAACAAGGCATAAGACCAAAAAAAAAAAAAACACAGATGGAAAGTCTCAACTTCTTGAGAAGACTGCGATGAGCTGACGATGAACAGGTGGGCTGGATTGCTGAGGCACAGCAGGTGTGCTGGCTCGTGGAGGACGGCAGAGCAGACCGAGGGGGCAGGGGGAAGGAGGCTCTCAAGAGAAAAGCGAAAATAGAAAATAATGGTTTATTTTTTAACGACCTTGTACAACTTTGAATTAATGGTACATTCGGTCTCATTGGCCAGTTATCTCTGAGGAGAGGCCAACCACTGTTCCCACAGATTTACTGCAGTGTGATATGAAAATGCGTGTGAGTGTTGTCCTCGAGGTGTGTATCTATTGTAACAGCTCAAGATAACAAACAAAGAAGAGCTGTGGTTACAAATAACTCCTCTTAGGTCATAGAGTTATGATTCATTGAGGAAGGCCGGTAATCTAAAGGGGAAAAAATGGTTCAGTTGCCTTGTTAACTCCAGATGCAAACTTCTGGATGTCACAGTAGTTCACAGTTGACAGTTTCACATTCTGACAATTTGTCAGAACAAACATTAAAATGAGTTTATTTTCCACAAAACTCTCATCATGAGATGGTAGCAGTTTGTCTGGGGCCAAAAGCAATAAAGTTGGAACCAAGTGTTTGTTTTTATGGAGGGCTTGGGAGCCATAATGAAGGCATTTTTAACCTGAACGATTAATCACCTGTCTTTTCAGCTCGTCACAGAGGGCATATTTCCTTTTTTTTTTTTTTTTTTCAATTATCATCCCATTTTAATTGTATTCTGAAGTTGTTGCTCTCCAGCAGATATTACTGGAGCTCCTTTTAGAGGAGTAGATAGGGTGCTGTGTCGCTGAATGCAGCCACATTGTGCCGCTGCGTGATGAAAGACATCATTGTCCCCGACGGAGGCGGCGGCGACTGCTGCTGCTAATTTCCCAGAATTGACTGCTCTCTCTCTCTCTCTCTCTCTCTCTCTCCCTCTCTCTCTCTCCATTCCCCCCCCCAGTTTTCCCGCCGCCACAGCTTGCCGGAAGTTGACGGCGTCCCCCAACAATACACAACTCGGCCACTAGATGGACCTACAGCCGTGACTTCTCGGGCAGAGCGGCACCTCATGAGTCGCACCTCATCGTCACAGCGTGTTTACCAGCGCAGTCCGACTGTGTAAGATTTGATATCGATCCGATACCAAATAAATACAGGGTCAGTATTACCAACATTAGCACAATACCGATACTTTTAGAAAAAAATTAAGGTGAATATGTCATCAAATTGCGAAAGCTGAATGAATTTTCACGCCCCTCACACTGTTTCTGTGGACCCCCTCCACCCCATCCATCCATCCATCCATCCATTTTCCATACCCAGCTGTCATAGGGCAAAGGCAGGGTCACACCCTGGACAAGTCGCCAGTTGCCCCCTCAAACCCACTGTGGATAATTCATTTGTTAAAACCCAGGACAGAATTTGGGAATTTTAGGTAACAGCAAAATACTTGACCACACCATTCAATGCCTCTTGCACCTTTGGAGCACATGTTTTCATAAAGCGCAGCTTGTTTACCCTCCATGAATTTTTTTTCTGCTTGAAACAGTTGCCATTATTGTTTCATGAAGCCGAGCATTTCATTGCAACATTTTAAACATGAATACAAATGCAATATCTAAAGTATAAATATCACAATACTAATATGGATTAATATGGACAACAACATTGGGATTAATATTATTGACATCTGGATTGATACGCCCAACAAATAAGCTTTACACATTGCCAAGGCGTGACTGACCCTCTCCAGGTGTCAGGCGTTTGAAAACGAGGCAGGCAGTCTGCGCACATACAACCATTAAGCCTCTGGTGTGTCAAGCAAACGAGGCTCGCTTGCCTGTAATTAGCACGCCAGAATTTGCTTCATTATGCTTTCTTTATGGCCATGCTTATGGGAGGAGGTGCCATAAAAGGAAATGATCCACAACACTGTGGGGCACGTGGCTGCAAGCAGGCAGGCAAGAGATAAAGTCGTCGACTGAGCCGAAGATGAAGACTCCTGGACTAATCAGTATAGCCTCCACAATCACGGTCATGCCTCACTTTGCTTGTTTTGACCAGTGGAGCCAATTCCCTAGGAAGAAAAGTAGATGTTGGCTGTCCTAAAAGTCTCGAGAAGTCGTTAAATGATGCCTTCAACTAATTTACAGAACTGGTCAAGCACATGACATTGTAATAGAAACTGTAGGGCTGAATGGGAGAGGAATAAGAGACAAATAAGAGACATCAATCAGATTTAAACTGGCAGAGTTAAGCTTTGTGTATCCATATTCCCGTCATTTACTTTTTTAAGTTTAATTTTGCCTTCTTTTTTTTTTTAAAAAAAAAGAAAAGAAAAACTTGGATTCATATTTCTCTTTCATTTTTTTGTCATTTCTATGGGTCATGATAAAGCAGAAAGAAGAGAGAGAGAGAGACAGAGAAAAGAAGGGGGAAATTACACAAACTGGCTTCACAAGACTTGGCGTCTATAAGAGGCCAAGGCAGCCGCTCTTCTTTCTCAAGAGCTCCATGCATCGAAGCATTCAGACGGGGGCCTTCAAATGGAATCTGAAGAGGTAGCTGAGATGCGTGTACTTTTCTTCAAATGGAAGCTCCCGAGAGGGAGGGCCGGTTCTTTGGTCTTCGGTCTTTCTTACTATCCTTTTTATCAGTTTATCCATCCATCCATCCATCCATCCATCCATCCATCCATCATCCCCTTTGGCTCAGACGTACAGCGCCGAGCCGCCACCAAGGCCACATGTGAGGGCCTGTTAGCTTTAATTGGAGGTGAGAATTTCTTGAGCTGTTTGTATACAAATTGTTGGTTTGGTTCCTTTACCTAATATCCTGCTACCAAACCTCGTGTTCGTTTAATGAAGAAAACAGACAAGTAGAATCTGATGAAGTTTTAGTGACAGAAAAACAAGACATTTGTTACAGAGATCTGATGGAGAGATCTCTGGAGTCGAGTCCTGGCCGTCGCCGGAGTCAGACTGACAACTTTCTCCCAAGAAAGTCCTTAAATACACAGACAATCTGACTCCTGATCTGAATGTCTTCTCCAGTGTCGTCCTCTGATTGGCTGTCCATTCTTCCCCCTTTGGTTGCTGGGTGTTACTGTCATTGTTTGTGAATCAGGAAGCAGGTCCTTATTTGGCCGTGAGCCAAATGGTCCATCCTTCCTTCCGGTGTGACCTGTTGAAACCATTTTGCGGCAAGACAAGCTCAGGTCACAAGTTCCCATCCCTGTGACTGGATGGGTCGCAAACTTTATGAGGGTCGCAAAGGCCCATCCTTCAGCTGACCACTCTTTGGTCACCCCAGGTCACTGTTCATGAGACTTAATGAGTAACAGTCTTTGCTCACAAGGTTTTCAACACCCCCAGGGCACTGATCATGATCATCAAATATACACCAAAGCACTACATATAGTAACCTTCAATACATTTATACATTCAACTCAATGTAATAATTCCAACATATAAATGTAATGTTACAAATGTAATAGCACAATATGCAATGATGCAAGATGTTAAATGTCTGATTGCAACAAAATGCACTGCGAAATTCACAGCATGAACTGAATTAAATCCCAACGTTGCAGGTTACAGGAGAGTCTGACTCATTGGACACAATGGGTTTGAAAATTTGACAGAGGGTCCAGAGCAGGAGCAGATGTTTTGATGAGCCACCTCATAAGAGAAAAAGTATATCATGGGATATGGAGAAAACATGTGCTTTAATATCAATTGAAAATGAACAAACGCATTACAACAAAACATTTGTCTTTTGAAGCCCCAGCTCTTTATTGAAATGACTCTTAAAACAATGAAAAAATGTATGTAATACAGATATTTTTTTAATTGCTTACTATCAATATAATTTCTTTAAGTTCGGCGGGCCAGATTAAAAAGCTTAATGGTCCGCATATGGCCCCCGGGCCGTGGTTTGCCCACGCCTGGTCTACCTGCAGCCAACACTCCCTGTCATTCTTCTTATGACTCATCGGTTAGTCTGCAGAAAACCAGAGGAAAAGCAAATAAAAAGGACCCGCATCATGAACACAGACATGGCCAGACATGATTACAGTTGACAGGCAAATCAAATCGCGAAACAAATACTTTACTTTGACATAACACCGACGTCCCAATGGTGCAAAATGTTGTTTAGGCTGGAGGATGAGAGTCCACCATATGACGGGCAGAGACGTCCCCAAAGCTGAGCAATAACATCAGTAACAGATGGACCCCTGCCCAGGCGTGTGTTTGTTCTGCTGATAAAGGTTTAATTCAGTTCACATCAGATTTACGAGGCGTTTTCAGAGGTGAGTTCCGTCTTTGTGGAGCGAACTGGTCCTTCATCTGAATGCAGACGACAGCATGCTCTCCGCTCCACTCTCGCGCTCCGCTGAGTCAACGTTTAAAAGCTCTCAGAGGCCGCAATAAAATGTCACAACCACCACTTATTTGTGTTTGGGCTGCAGTTCCCTTTGAAACATTGATTATCTGGCAAGGAAAAACAAACAAACAAACAAACAAGCCAAGAACATGAACAACATCGCTTAACCTGCAGTTAAGGTTATTCCAAGCACACGCAGCGAGCAGTAATTGGTCTGGTCTCCACAGACACTCCGGGAGTAACGGCAGAGAAAATGAGTCTGTAATTTAATTTTCGTTAACTCCTAAAATTGAGTTGAGACCAACAGCAGTGTTTTCAATACGGAAAGTTTTTTTGCAGCCTGTTCACAAATAGTCAAACGTTTATTATCGGTCTCTTAAAAGGTCCATTATGAACCGTTCGGGTATTTTTTATTTTTCACTCTGGACTCTGGATGAGTTGTGGGGTTGATTCCACACCTGTGTGTTTTAGCAAAAAATTCTGAAAAGTCAAAAGAAGTTCACTTGAAGAAATCACTTGACACTGAAGGACTCATTATAAATAACCAGACTTGTTGGATGTGAAAGAGAAACATTTTGGGATTTATGGGACAGAAATATTTGATAGGAATTTTGTTTGCGAATGTAAACATAAAATACAGACCGACTTTTACGCAAATGTGTAATTATCTCGTTAGTTCTGACACTGACACTCTGATGAAGATGGAAGAACACACCGAAACATGTCTGGTAAATAAAAACCTTAAAAACAAATCTGTCTGAGATAAAAGAAATAACTTCTTTATCTCAGACATAGAGATCATTGTAGGAGAAGACACAATGAACTTAAATCAGCTTTTATGCAAATGCTTGTCACGCAACGAAATTGCAGCAATAATGTTGCATTCGGAAGAAAGTGGTAGACTGATATTACTGCACTGTACAGAGACATTTTGCCATTCTTGGCTTATTCTATCATACAACTTTGGACAAGTCAATCTAATAGTCAGACAGCAATCGCTCAACCATAGCAAATTAAGTGAAATAAAAATGAGCATTATTCTAAATTTACTCTGCGCCCTCCTCTGGCTTAATAACAAATTGCACATACATTCAACATAATTCTGTGCTACAAAACATTGAAAAAAAGTGACATGCAGATTATCTGTTCACACATTGTCTCTGCGTTTGGAAGAAAAGCAAGTCGCCATCATGTTACACAGTCTCGGCTCAGCAGAAACGCCTTGCGAGATGCAGCCGCACGGGCGCATGTGAGGAAGGCAGAGCGGAGCATCCAGCCCTCCAATATCTTCACCTCTTTGGGGAAATTAAAACAATTTTAAAAAATCTGCCTCCCAGGGTCGCAAAATATGGCCATATTCTCCCAGGTGATCGCCGGGATGTGTGTGTGTGTGTGTGTGTGTGTGTGTGTGTGTGCGTGTGTGTGTGCGTGCGCGTGTGTGTACATTTATGTGCAGGCTAATAAACATTGAGCCGAATAAGCTTGTCATTACTTGTCAGTTTCCAAGGCGGAGTGACTCCTCCCCCCCGAGGCGTCCAGGTAGCATCTCAGCAGTTTGAGCGCCACCTTCTGCTGGAGGCGAAGCCCCGCTAGCTGTGCGCTCGCTGGTTAAACTCGAGAATGGCTGCGAGAGTGAGTTGACACCATGCGGCGGCAGTCCAGAGAATCCAATTAAGTGATTGAATGACGAGCGTTCAGAGGTGCCCAGCATTATTTTTGTCCTCGTATGGAAAGAAAAAAATATGTTCGGCGTAGCTGAGAATGTGCGGCTCTCAGATATCAAGGACGGGCGTGCACACATGCACTCGCACACCATCATCACCCAGGAGAGGTGTTGAAGAAAATATTGAGTGAATTCTAACTAAAACCAACCAACTGCGGTGTCGCCTGTTTTTGGCATATTAGCAAATAGTGTAGCGAAGAGAGGACGTGCAGTTGGCTGATGGCGCTGGTGTGCAAATCAAACTCGTCCAACCAGAGTGCCTGGGTTTGCACCATGTGTGAGGTGTTCTTCCATTGAAAATCCAGTCCACTGGAATGTACATCAGTTCCTTGTTATGGGAAATAAAGAGATTCTAGCCGATGTTGACCGTAAGACGTGTGGGTTGAAACTCATCACTGTGGTGTGGCTCCAACGCTGCACAGACTCTGGCTACGTGTGAACATCCAACCATGTGTATGTCTTTTCTAACAATGAGAGGAATTAGAGACGCGCCGTCCATCCTTCTGCCCTGCTTCAAAGCACAGTCAGTTGTCTGCGCTTTGGCCCGTGTTGTGTAACTGTGTCAACCTGAGGCTTCCTATCAGTTTGCACTGATTCGGGTGTCATTTGGAGTCTGATTCAGGATTTTGGCCCACTGTGGGAAAGTTTCATTGCACCTTCTTATTCCGATTTGGTTGCAGATTAGCCCGAGCGTGCATCCATTTGGAAAACGGGGTCACCAAAATGAATTTCATGCATAGCTTTTTCTTATTTGATTTTTTCCGACCTCTACGTTTTACTTACTGCACAGTTCGCTCGCTGTGACGCGCTAAGCCAAAGGTGCTCCGTGAGTCACGGACGTCTCCCGAGGGGCGAAATAATCGATTTAGAATCCACGCGGCAGCACATGCAATGAAAAGCCCGCAGCGGTGCAAGCGGATCGCGGCAGCGATAAAACGGCGCTAGGCGAGTGGAAGGTGCGGGGAAACGTCAGCGAGGCTCTTTGCGCTCAGACGGTGGATGGAATGTGAAAGATGGAGTGCCAGTTTTAATTAGATGACGAGACAGCGGCGGAAGGAAACAAATAACGTTGTCATTCAACAGTGTCCTGTTTTGACGTCCTCTCACTAATTGTCCCGCTGACAGGCGTGCGCGTGTGTGTGTGTGTGTGTGTGTGTGTGTGTGTGTGTGTGTGTGTGTGTCAGTGCCTTTCCGGCCGTCTTCTACTTTCCTATCATTTAATATTGCGCTTGTGATGAATCCCGAGCCGGGCTCACGTCAGAAGACGCGTGATGGGAAGATGAATCGAGTTGAAGTCTATCTAAGATGAGAAATTCGAAATGTGAAATTCGACGCGTGGTGGCAAATGTTGGTTTTCCAAGTCAGCGCACACATGACTTTCACGCGAAGCCGGACAGCCGCTGTTTGCCGCGAACAAACAAACAGGTTTGTTTTCCGTCACTATTAAATTTTCACCATGCTCCCGTCTGTGTTTTAGTGACACCAGGGGTTTTGTGATTTTTGTAATGAATTCCAGGCCGCGGCGGGTGGACGCTGGGCAGACACTATAAATTACACGTTGCTCGGTTTTAACGATGGGAAATGATCCCAGATGGGATCCAGAAATGATGCGGCGGCCATTACGTGCCCGGCCTTTGATTGTGTTATGAGGCAAATCTAATAAAAATGACTTTAAAAAAAAAAAAAAAGAAAAAAAAAAACTTTATGCAAAACTACTGTGAGCTGCTGCTGCGGCGGCGGTGCTGTTGCTCTGCAGAGACAAATGAAGCAGTGCATGTTGAGACCTTTTGTCGCGATTCATTTTCCTCGCTTTGTAAAATCTCGCTGTTATACTGAATAATTTCTTGCCTTGGAGATTAAAATGATGCTTCGCCAGTCTACATTCATTACATCATCGGTGGTATAATGTTATAAATGTGTTCTCTTTCCCAGTTGTAGCTCTCGGCCTTGAAATGTCCTCCAATCAGGTGCGCTTGCTTTTGCTATAACAGCTCAGAAATGATATTTTGCGTAACTAAGGAGGCACATTTTATTGCTTATAAGAAATGAAGCATAAAGGCCAGCCAGTAACAACAGTCTGAACAGACCCAGGCCGGGTTAATTTTATCTCGGCTGTCACGACACTGATGAGTTAAAAATATATTTGTCCATTCACCCCCACAGGATTGATTACTTGCAACAAGTGAGTGCAGCTGCCTCTCGCTCGCTCTCTCTCTCTCTCTCTCTCTCTCGCTCTCTCTCTCTCCCGCCCGCCCGCTCGCCCACCCGGCCATCCAGATGCAGCGTTATCGCCGCGCCGAATCACAGCTCATTTGTTATAATCAGGATGCGACACTGTCAGGTTAAAGTCCCATGATGTGCAGACGCGGCAGATCGGCAGATAATGAATTATAATGCATGTTACGACGGCGCGGTCACAACGGGTTCGGCTGGTGGTGGTGGGTGGAGGGGGGGGAGTGGGGGGTGGGGGGTTCTCGCTGGATTCCCTCCCGTTTCTTCTGCGGCAAGCGAGGTGGGAAATAAAAGTGTCCATGAGAAACCCGCTAAAACACAAGGCAGGCCCGCCACCTCACATGGGCCCAGCAATTTGCCCTCGTGTCGAGCGTGACAGACCGCGGTGCCAGCTGTGTTTACTGCCGCCGCCGCGTGTTATGAACGTAATCACTTTAGCAGCCCCTGCCTGCCTGTTATGGATGGCACTTGTCATTTACAGAGGAGAGCCCCGGGCCATCGGTCATCTGTCTTTTGCGAGCTTGCCGTGTGCGTGCGTGCGTGCGTGCGTGCGCCCCCTGCCCTTGGGGCGCCGATGGCTGGCGTTGTTTTTTTTGTTTTTTGTTTTTTGTTTTTTTTTTGTAACCGTGCGACTGTGCAAAAGATAGCCGAAAGAAAAGACAAGCAGAGAGAGAGAGGAGGGGGTGAGGTAGGAGGAGGAGGAGGAGGAGAGGGTTGTGAATACTACAAAGGAGAGCGTGAGCAAATGCCCCATGCTAAGTGCGCGCACGAAGGGTCAATCTGCACAAAGCGGCCGGCCCCAAGCATTTTTACTTAGTCACCGCCAAAAAAAAAGAAAAAGAAAACAAGCAAACAAAAAAATAACGGACAATCTCGCCTTTTCCACTCGAAAAACAAAAGGCCGCAACAGCCGCACGAACCAGCGGGGACTCGACGGAATGACGCGACGGCCTCACAACGGCGACACAAAGGCAGCTCTCCACTTTTCAAGCAGTTGGATTTGTTAGATGTCATCCCACTATTCTGGATGAGGGACAGAGGGAGAGATAGGAGAGAGGGAGGAGCCGCGCTTAATTGTTTTACGGGTTGGATCTCTCCGGTCGGCCGTCATCCATCAGCGCAGCGCCGCTTCTCTGAACCGATGAGGGGGCCTGCACGTATCGTACCTATTACATCAAATCTGATCACGCTCGTACTCATTTCCCAGCCCTCTAATGAACAGTTAGTAACGATGACGACGGATATGTCGGCCCGATCATTCGAGAGCGGCTTTTCTGCGCGACCCCGCCGCTCAACAGAGACGGATCACTCGCGCTTCAGTGAGAAGTAGCACTTTTGCGCTCGCACTCCGAACGGCAATTAGAGCAACGTCTACATTATTTGTGCAGCGTCGCTCGGAAGGGGTGTGATGAAGTGGCTGTCGTTGTACCCACTGTGCTGTTAAATAAAATCTTCCAGGACAGTAATGGGATTTATGCTTTCAGTGGCAACTCCCCTCTTGTGCCGCAACAAAAAAAAGGTGGCTGGTTTGCAACTGTGAACGCTTCTTGTGGGAGCTTGGCAAGACGGTCGGGCGACTCTTGAGCGGTTTTTTAGCAACTTTCTCTTCATGCATAACTAGCACTCATCGCCTCAGTGTCTCTTGTGGAATAAACACAGTGCCACATAACTGTTCAAGTTGCTTGTTAAGGCAAAAAAGAGCTGATCATCCAATCACTAGGCAGCGATGCGGAAGTGGTGACGACCACTCTGAAAAAAAAAGTTGGATTCCAGAGACTTTGAACCAGGCAAACGTGGCTGTTGGCGAACCAGCTGCTCTGAGGATCTCGAGAAAACCCACTGGGATTTTCATAACATCACAACCATCTCTCTGAAAGCTTGTTGAGGTCAGAGGTCAGAATGAGTGGACTAATCGGAGACCGTAGGGAGGCAGCAGGATTTCAAACAACAGCCGGTTGCAACCACTGGCGCAAAACAGCATCTCTGAATGCACAACACCTCCAGCCCTGAGGCAGTGTTTATTCTTTATCGTTTATCCGGATCCACTTAAGTGGCAGCTACTCTTCCCAGGATCTGCAAAAGAGGTCAAAGGTTAAAGGATCCATATCGTCATACTGTTCAATATTTGCGCTCAAATCAGCACGAAATTGGACTCTGGTCCCAGTTGTAAACAAAATCACTCTCCTTCAAAAAAAAAAAAAGAAGAACTCCAAAACATACACTATATTTACATCAGGCTAGGAGGTGGTCAAAAGGTTTGCCCACCCCTGGCATAGTGCAATACAGTGAAGTGCACGAAGTTCAAGAAGTCATTAAGTTGTTTGTAGTGCCGTGGTGTGTGTGTGTGTGTGTGTGTGTGTGTGTGTGTGTGTGTGTGTGTGTGTGTGTGTGTGTGCGTGCGTCTGTGCATGTTTGTGAAGGTGCAGAAGGGGTAAAAAGAAAAGCAAAAAAAACATCAGAAAAATAAAGACATGACGTGACAACATGATGTCATGCAGTCCTGTGCAGCCAGTTGATCCATCAACTGCACTCAGAGGCAAATCTAATGAGATGTGTCTTTAATTTCTTTCTTTCTTTTTTTGAACTGATTCGCTCATTGACTCTGTGGTCTTTGATGCCGAGCCATTCGGTTCAGTTTGTCACTCTGTACGTGACCGTGTGCTGCAGTGAATTAGTTTTCGAGACAGGAAGCAGAAGAAGACCTTGACAAACATGTCTGGTGTCGTGGGAGTGTTCCTCAGCCGAACATGCTTGTGCTTGATGCGCGTGTGTGTGTGTAAATACTCTTACCTGGTGCTAGCAAGGTGAGTGTTCATTATGTAACGGCAGGAAGTTACATAAATTTTTCTCGCCTGCCCTCAGCTCAGCCTCTGTCAACTTAAATGTGATGCTGAAAGGCATCGTAGGAGGGTTTTTTTTTTATTAATGTGTGCCGCCGCCGCTGTTGCTGCCAATAGCCTCGGCTGCTTTGCCTTGAAGAGAGATGTGATGCTGATGTGTCACAGCGGATCAGCGGCTGACCCCTCACACCGCCGCAGCAATAAGTGCTGTTCCTTGAAGGTTGTGCCAGCAACAAATTAGGCGGCGGGGACGGCGGCGGCTGGGTTGCTTCTTCAAAAAAAAAAAAATTCTGTGTCTTTCGTCAAAACCCAGTACGGAAATAAAAAAATGCATGCAGTCACTCACAGCCGAAGGTTGTTGTTTTTTTTGTTGTTGTGTTTTTGTTGTTGTTGTTGTTGTTGCCTTAAAACCTGGTGTTACCTTATGCAGCACAGGCTCTTGATGTAATCTTATGTTTAGCCAGTGCACAAGAGACCATCCAGGAGAAGCAAATGAGGGACTAATCCGGACCCCCAATGCACCTGCCCACCCCTCCCACCCCTGAGTAAATGACCATGCTTATTAATATACGGCTCAGATCAATGTGGCCTTTTGTACTTTGCGCCGCTGTCATGGGAAATTTTTCCACCTCATCTCAGGGGCATAAGATCACAGCTAGGAAAAAAAAATCAGCAGTTAGTTTGGTGCTGGGGTCTGAGCGACCTCTTTAAAGTTTCATGGCGCCGTAGCAACGAAACGGCGTTAAAGTCGAGTGCGGAAACGTGGGCGCAGTGGCGTTCACGCAGAAATCAAGAGTTCACCAGCGGGCAGGACGTGACGAGCGGAAGAGAAAGTCCAAACATCCTCGGAGCAAAGAACTCAACTTTTTGAAAGCGGCTCGTGGTTTTCCAATTTCTGCCGCGGTCGCTCGGCTCTGCACTTTGATCTCAGATCTCCATAATTTCCCTCGACATGATTTCATGAGCGGCCTTGGACAGGGGGAAACACACAGCAGATGGAGGTCGCGTCGGGGCGCAGCCACTTCAACACCCGGACGTGATGGGGGCTCGATTGTAATGACACCTTTCATTCGCAGTGCAGTGATGAGGCGCGCAAGGCTGCGTTTCATTGCCTGTCGCCTGAGCTGAACATCAGCTCGTTCCTCACAGCGAATCAACATCGGGTGCGGGAAGTGATAAGAATTTAGCCGTTGCGATTCTTTTGTCAATACCGCTTATTGATCCGGTTCTGTATCGGTTCGAGCACAAATCAGTTTGTTTGCATTAACTCGTTTATATGTAGAATTTCTTGATAACACTCATGTCCTTTCAGAATATGAGCTCGGTTTTCATCTAAACAGACTTTTTCCGAATACAATTGACTTCGAAAGGTCCCTACTATGTAACCACCAAGTTCTGCTTTGGCATCCAACTCGAACCAAAACTAAACTTGCTAAAAGAAATAAAGAATTCTTGCGAGTGTTCAGCAGAGACAGAGGTCAACAATGGGATTTACTTAAGTCATTTATTTAACACTGATATTCACTATATAGTGCACTCAATGCATCCCACAATGCATCGCTGAAAGTAGTGTACAACCGATGGAGCATTCCGCTCACGCTGACTCATAGGTAGAAAAGGCGAGCATTGTTTTTTTCTTCTTGTCACGAAGATGCATATATATGCGTACATGAATTTAGATATTTTATTATTGGTATTGGTATTGGTATTGGGTATTGGTATTGGTATTGGTATCGGCTTTATCGTCATTGCAACACGTAAACATGTACAACAAAATTGCACAATCCCCGTCCAAACATATACAACACAAATACAATACGACATGGTAAAGACAGGACTGCAGGATTGAGTATTTACAGTGGGGGCAGAAAGGGGTAATATATTTAGTACCTCAGAGTAGTGTCCGAAAGGTGTTGTTTTTTTTTTTAGTAGTGTCTGAAAGTTTTTGGTTTGTTTTTAAAATTTGGCTAATGAGTGCACTATCTAGTTGGCTACATATAACTCCCTATGTAGGGATTAGGGAACAAATGGGTGATATCGACACAGCCCGAGTCTCTCAGCTCCCCTAAGTAGCAGGTGAGCTGATGGCAGATGAGCTGCAGCTGGCTTCACCTGCTACATTCTCCCATGGCTGGTGTTGGTTCTGTAATCAGAAACAAGGGGAGGAGGGGGAGAGAGAAGGGCTGTGTCTCAATTCAGGTTCTGCGCCCTTGAAGTGCGCATTTTGGAAGGAGGTTGCGTCATAGCACTGCGCGAAGGCTTGTCCCAATTCCCGAGGGTGCTTAGGACGCTCAAAATGCGCCCTCGGAAATATGCACTAGTTTTAGCCGATTCCAAGGCTGCACCGCACTATCCTTCGCGCACTTGGGTATCCCATGATGCTTTGCGTGCTGCTGCAAAGCATCGTGGGATCCTGGGAAGTCAGCTGAAATTAGCGGCATGTACTGGTTAAGACACGACATATAAATCTAAATATTGAAGTTTCACATAAAGTATCCAGTTTTTAACGTAGGATTTTATTTATTTGATCACCCAACGGCATCGTTAGATGGCGAACCAATGGTTAGCTTGATACTATAAAAACGTCACTTCCGGGGGTTGGCCAGCCGGAGGGAACGGCGGTGACGAAACAAGGAAATACGCTGAAGGCTAGACCGTCCCGAGTGGTTACCAGGGAGGCGGGGTTTGGTCCGTCCTTCTAGGCTGGGAAGTCTACGTACGCTTCCTTCAGACGGAGGACACTCGGTCTCAAGGGTGCAGAACCTGAATTGAGACACAGCCAAGGACTCCGTGGCAGGAGGAGCCACAGACCGAACAGCAAGAGCACAATTCTATCGAAATAAAAAATAGTTAAAAAAAAAAGATTAGCACACACATGAAGTAAAACTGCAAGTTTGGCAGACACTAAAGTAACATGGTTGACTTCAGCCAGAAGCGACTGTTACATCACGCCATCACCGAGCGGCTGCGCATATGAAAAAGCTTTGCATCTCACCTGGGAACCCGTTTAATAATAAATAATCAAATTAAAACCAAGGGCCCTTTGGCAGCTGACATGAACTCTTCGGCAAACCTCCAAGCGAGCTGCATTTATGCGATTTCGCGCCTCTTGGGGGCCCAGAAAAACACATTTCGAGTGTCTGATGGCAGCCGTTTCGTCGATCGGGGGCAGCGCAAAATCAGTGAATGTGGGTGCTTGCACGGTGATTGCCTATACAAGCGGCAGCATGCTAATGTGTCTTTGAGAGGCTGCATGATGAGTCGAAAACAAGCAATACTGTCACAAAGGGGGAACGAAACAAGCGGCCAATCTGGGAAAAACACAGCGGTTCAAGAGCCGTAAGAGCTGCGACTCCCGTCCTCCCAGCGGGCCCCTGGGTGCCGAGCATTGTCACCCACAGAAGATGAGAGTGGACGAAAAAGCCTTTTTGACGAGAGGGAGGCAGGGGAAAAAAATGACTGATAGAGGCTCTTTGGGAGGGACAAGAGGGAGGGAGGGGGTGAGCAAAGTGTGTTGGTTCAGTGGCGATCGGCTCACGGATCCACTGCGGTGTGACGCAAACAGACTTTCAAAGTGTATCAGCGTCGGTGCCAGTCGTAAAGAAAGAGCCTTCAAATTAACATTTAGATGGAAGTGACACCGAGGAACCTCCAAAGTCAGAGATCAGGGAGGAGAGAGAGAAAAAAGAAAAGAAAAGAAAGAAAAGAAAAGATTCACTCGTCAAAGTCATTTTGCATGTCGTTCCCCGAGGAGACGCAGAGAGGGGAGTCAAACTTCAATCCCCCAGCGCCGGTTTCATCAGAGCCCATTAAGTCGATTATTGACAGGTGCATCCCGCCATCTACCAGGGACAGGCGGACCATCGTCTGCATCGGCTTATTTTAGACCCGGTGTTGCCACGAGCGAGACACGAACAGCAGGGACATCCGGCGCTCGCTGCCTGTGCTGCTGCGCGGAATCCTCCTCCTCTCACCGGCCGGACATTCAAATCTGCTGGGAAACCTGCACCAGCGCCTGTGAATGAATGTACAGCCTGCAGCGGACTGTAGAGATCATTTCTGGAGGTTTTGTATAAAAAACATAGTCATGCAGAACAGCTCAACGGAAAAATAAAGATCTGAATACATGCAGTAGTAATGGTAAACAGTCTCGTACTTCCTGTTTCTTCCTCTTGATCTCCAACTGCTCACTCGTTCCTCAGTCACTCATTCTCTGGTGGAGGCTTCGCCTCATAGCGTCATGTTGCGCATGCGCAAGTGCTGCGTTCTGTGATATGGACTTAAAACGGCTTTGTGGGTTTGCTTGTTTGATACCATATTTCTGCTAACTCATAATAAGTCAGTAGCTTTGTTTACATGCGCAAATGTCTCCAATCCCATCTAGACCTTGGTTGATTGTAAATTCCAAATCCACCGTTTACACGGACACTAAATAAAAAGATCAGATCATGATGTGCGTATACACTCACCAAGCATTTAATCAGAATAAATCATTTGGAAATAGTAGTAGCTGTCTGGTAACATCTTTCACGATTTCCAGTAAGAAAGTTGTGTCAGCAACAGAGCAGTTTTGCTTCCCTCCCGCCATGTTCTCTGCTCGCCGAAAAAACGAACGGCTGCTGCAAAGGAGGAAGCGTACCACACGTGCAGTGGAGATAATTTTACCCCAACCAGGAAGACAGGATGTGAATGGGTGTGTCCATGGACGCCATTCGGAATAATGATCGGCATAAACCACCTCTCTCTTTCGGAATGAAATTTCTTTCTGAATGGACCGGATCGGATCAGAATCTTCCGACTGACGTGTTTACATGAAGCATTTTTAATCTGATTGGGCCTTTATTCCAATTATTTGTGTCCATGTGAACATAGCTAGTGTTCTTGAAAGATCTATGACAATTCAGTTAAACCCACTTCGTCTTGCAGCCTATAGTCTATAGCCTATCTGATCTTGACTCCAGAGCTTGTTCTTTTTCTCCTTATCCTCCTTTCGTCTTCTTCTTCTTCTTCTTCTCCACTCCAGCCGCGAAAGCCTTCACGAACCGGATGATTGGCAGCTCCGGCGGCAATGCCGGTGAAAATCAAGCCGTTGGGCTGAAGGCTCAATCTGTCGCTTCCATCCACCGCACGCCCGCACAAATGAATCTGCTTTGATTTGATTATGTGGAACCTTCAGTAGAGTCCAAGCACGAGTTCCGGGTCTGTTTTCAAGCCTGCATAGTTATGTTTTTTCTGCAGTGCTCTGTAGCCATGATGGACTTTAACAAAAAAAAAAAAAAAAAGAAAAGCTGTGACATAACACCATAACACAACCCCATTTATTCTTTATTCCACAGCTCTCTCCTTGTGTGTGCACGTCAGGATGGTTTGAGGGAAGAAGTCACAGCTTGCTCAACCGGCGATCAAGGACACGTGTAGCGGATGTGAAACGTCAATGTACTGTATTTGCTGATACAAAGCAGGGGCGACATCCAAGGCAAAAGCTAATAGTCAGACAGGCTGCTGTGTACGCTGACTAATGTCACGAGTGGCGTCACGAACCCACGCTGGTTTGTGAAATCAGCCAGAAGGAGACTTGAACATTCCCTTGACCCTCCACCAGTCCACGTTCAGCGTGACAGCTCAGACGCTCAGGAACAGGAACCGTCTTCGCAACGCAGTTCATGTTGAGCAATGACCTCAAATCTATAAATGTAGCCACACTGGGCTGCCCGCTGCTAGCTAGCCAACCGTGAGATACCTTTGGAACCTGTCAGGGTTAAGGTTGACATTGAGCATCGCAGCTCACCATCATAGCCGGTCACGGCCCCACGGGGTGTCGTTCCAAGTCGGGTCTTCCTTAAAGGATGGATTGGTGACTGACAGACATATTATCCGTCGGTGCGGGGCATGCGGCCGTAGCGACGTATGGGCAATGCTTTTCATCCAGCGCCTGCGGCACGTCCAACCAGATATCCACCAGCTGTTTGGTTTGTTTGAGAAAAACTTTCTCTAAAGCTGCGTGTCGCCATGAGGATAAACATCCTCGGGCGATCCGTCGCTGCCTCCCCTGAGGGTCCTAAAAGGGGTTGGGAGGGGTGAAAGAAAGAAAACGATGCCTTTGATTACAAAGGGGAAAATAAAACACGCATCAATAATGCAAAAATGCTATTAATGACTCCCCCACGTCTGTCAGATCTCCCATCCCGAAGCCCCGCCCTGCCGCGATGCCCTCAGCTCATGGCAACACCGCTTGCAGCAAGGTGACAAATATGGAAATGGAAAGTCATTATTAAAACATTGCAGCATTAACCTTTGGTGTACTGCACCGTTGTTATCCCCCACCCACCCACCCCTGCCCCTCCACGCTCTGGTGTTTATTGTCCTCTCCTCCTATAGTCAGGCCAGAGTCTCTGGAGAACAGCAGTTGGCATCTGCTTGAGCTGCCAGCAGCCACTTACCACTGCGACAGGTAGCTTTTTTCAAAGCGGAGGGCCTTTTCATGATGGACGCAGATAGTAGTAGTTAGCATTTATAACCGTACGGGTGTCACACGGCTTTACAAGCTATGCATTGTGCATATTGCTAATGAAAAAAACTTTTCACGCAGATGCGGATACATTTAGTCAAAGGAGTCCAACGCACACACACACACACGCACGGACGCATCTAGTCTTTGAAGAGGAATATTTTGTCGCGCTCAATTAGAGTCCTGTCAACGTGTTTTTTAGGGTCTTTTTTTCCCCCATTAACCCAGTGACACCCATCACGGAGATGAACCAACGCTGGCGATTTGCTTTTGGCAAGCTGACTGGAAACATGCCGAGCAACAGGTGTGCAGCCTGTCTGGTCAGATGCATCACAGTGTTCCTCAGGGACACGCAGAGGTGGCTGCCGCCTGTCTAATTGCCTCCTGAGGAGATGAGTCCAGTGACAGTGACTGTGCAGCACGCAAGCCTGGGTGTAGAGTTAGTAATAATAATAATAATAATAATAATAATAATAATAATAATAATAATAATAATGATAATAATAATAATAATGATGCTCACGTGTCCCACTGATCACCTGCAGGCAGAAGTTCAAAGATGGAGCAGAGCTCCGGGGCCCTGCTGGTGACGTTGCCTAGGACTTTTTTTCCTTTCCTTTTCTTTCTTTTTTTTGCGCGCACACTTACTGGGACCAGGGTGTGGGGGCGTGACCACCGCCGGCACATTCGCGACCGTCAATGAGAAGTCTACGCAGTCTTCCGACCACGTGACACCGGCGCTAATGGGCCGCCTACGCTCCAGCTGCTGATTGGCGGGACGCGGGCAGCCAGCTGTTATTTATGACGGCAAACCTCGGACGCCTCGTTCGTCCAGAGCTGATCCGGCGGCGGGATCTATCACTTGACTCCGCACAAGGGCGCTGCGGCCACATCATCTACCTTCAGGAATAACAGGTATGAAAGACAGCGCTGGGCGCCCGAGGATAGAATATTGATGTGTGAGTTTGTTGTGTGATTTGAGGTTTATAGAGACTGAGTGTGAATTGGATCCAGAAAAAAAAAAAAAATCAAGCGCTTCCGAAGAATAGTAGTAATAGTGAATTTTCATATTCATATGACTTAAAGCGGAGAAACGACATCGCGCGCTTTTACGCACGAATAGCACGAGGTGCTGCGCGCAACGGCAGCTTTCAAAAATGAATTTATAAGGTGGGGAAGTGGTTTTCAGTCATTGTTTGAAAAAAAAAAAAATGTTTTAATGTTGCAGTGCAAGTGGGGACTCTTGAAAAATGAGGGGAGGTTTTTTGCTGGTGACTCTGTTCCTCCTGATGAAACTTCGGTGCGGCCAGTCCAGATGCGAGGAGCCCGGAACGCGCAGATCAACATCAGACGTAGGTTTTTTTTTTGTTTTTTTTTAGTTTGTTTGTTGTTTGTTTTATTGTTTTTCATGGAGAGCACTGACTGAAGATGATATTCAACCCAACCCAACCCTTTTTTTCTTTTCTTTTTTTTTAAAAAAAAACATTTTCTTGTCCTAACAGCAGCAGACAGATGGTTTGGAGAACATCAAGCGCAACATCCTGAAAAAGTACAGCGACTTGGATTACGACAGTTTTGTGGGACTGATGGGCAGGAGAAATGCCGGTGAGTTCCTGTTGTCTGCATGTAGGGATACATTAGAACATCCTAAAATGAATTAGGGCCGTAGATAAATATTATTCTATATTGTTATGTTATTGCAATAAAAAAAATTATTTCAATTGTTTAGAATTTTATTGTGATTTTTTTTTTTAATGAACTATCTTTTTTTTTCATTTTTCATTTTCTCATTATTTTGTTTTCTTTAGATACAGACGCTGTTCCGTCACCACAAAAAAGTGAGTGCTCAAGCAAAAAAAGGATTCAGCTGCTTCTCATCCAGACAAAGACAGACTCATTAATGGCTTTCATTTTATTTTTATTTCTTCCAGGGGAAATGCACGACATTTTTGTTGGTCTAATGGGAAGAAGAAACACAGAGTCTGGTGAGTGTGACATTGGGATATTGTTTTTAATTAAAAAAAACAACAAAAAAAACAAGCATTGCCTTTGGATTAAACAGAACTTGGGGTTCGAGGTTCAGTTTGTATTTGGATGGAGCTGCAGTGTTTTGTCCTTGTATGCACAGATAATGGCCCCTGGAGGAGAGAGTATCCCGAGAGGAGGGGCGTTTTTCTCAACAAGTGCAGGTTGAGGTGAGTGCTTTTTATCTTAAGCACATTTGCACAAATCATACAACCCCCTCCCCTTTTTTGTAAACGTATTCTTTTTTTTCCACTGAAAATGTCAAATAAACATTTTCAGTGGAAAATGTCAAATTAAACCCAATATGTGTGATGATCATGATTGAAATTCACGATGGGGGCAATTTGCAGGTTTCTCCAGGGCCTGTGAAGCCAGTCTGTCATCGGGCAACCATTGCAGAAGACCACAGAGAACAATCGACGGCCGGAATCTCTGATGGACACGACGCGATGATGATGATGATTCCCGACGCAAAACCTGCCAGCTGGCTTGTGAAAGTGACCATAAACTGCGCAGATTGTATTTGCTTTATCTGACAACCAAACACACATAGAGGCAGCAGCTCATATTTGATTTTTTTATTAAGCTATTTCTCTCCTCTCCTCTCACAAGTGCAAAATAAACATGTTTTTTTTCTTTAACCAAAAAAAAATATATACATATATATATTCCATTCAGGCATCAGTTCATTTCATGATCATTCAAACGAAAGGTTTGGCTCGTCTGCAGACAGGGACCTTCCAACACACTCATGTTTACTGTGACATGGCTCCAAAGAAGGGACTTTCTTTTTTTTTCTTTTTTTTAGTTGTGTACAAAAAATTAGCACAACAAGGTTTTTGTCAGAATATCACAGGAGGCTGCAGATGACGTGTCTCTACGTCAAAGCATCAGATAACATTGACATCAGGCGCTTTGGAGGAAGGAGGACACGACATGGCTGTTGCACTGCAGAAAATTAACACTACACATACAGTGGGAAAAATAGAATAAGAAAAGAGTTAAACATGTTGATGTTGTGACACACTTTTATTATCTTCATCACCCACCTCAGTGAAAAATATATATATAAAATATAAATAAACCTTTTCAAATATCTGCTTTTTGTGTTGTCGTCTCAAATGTGCTACTTCAGAAGCTCCATGTACCTGCATGTTGGCCATCACTTTGTTCACACATCCAAATGAATCTGCACCAGCACTAAGTTTACGTTTAAACATTGACCGGGTCAAACAAGCCCAAGCTCAAGTGCATCGATGTTCCTTTTTGTTAGTCGTGTTCATCTTTCATCCGCCCGTCCGTCCGTCCGTCCGTCCGTGCAGCAAACCCGGAACGTGTGCTGTGATCACGGGAGGTCACACAGCTGTTTGTTCCAGGCCTGCACTCGCTGGTCAGCGGTGGCCCCCTGGCGTGGCTGCAGTCCAACTAGAGGTCAACTGAACCGTCGCCCCTTGCCCTGAACCCACCGCCGCTTTGCTTTGGTTTGCGCGTATGGCAGCGACCAAAGTCATGTGACTCCTTCCTTCCGTCACCACTTGGACGCCTTTCGGTCCCGTCGCCGCGGCCGAGTGCGACGAGGTACCGAGGCCCAGGCTCTTGCGGCCCGAGGCGGGGCGGTAACGCGGCCGGTAGCCGTACGCTCTCAGGTGGTAGGTGTAGTACTCCAGGGCATACATCAGTTCTGCCTCCACGTAATGGAAGGAAACTGCCAGGTCAGAGCAGCACTGCGGGCCCTGAGGACGGAAAAAACAGGACGCAATAAGAACAGCGACAAAAATAAATACTTTAAAAAATATATATTTTGTGTCTTTCAAATAGACACATTGCAATCAATAAAATTTGAAAAAGGAAAGAAGGAAATGGCAAAACTAGGAGATTTGAAAATAGGGTTACTCATTAATTAGTTGTCGATAAAATAGCAAAGGATTGGTCATAATTAACCATTTTCAGATAGTTTTAAGTTATTCAAGCATAATAAGTTTGTTTGTTTTTTTTGTTTGTTTTTTCGAAAATTTTGCTATTTAGCCCTCTATTTACAGCCTCCTGAATGCAGTTTTAACTTCCTGCTGGCTTCAAAGATTTTTGAAGCTTTTTGTAGGTGGTCAGAGAGGGCAAAGCTAACACCTGGCTATACAATAGCAATATTTGCCATGCGGCTGGCAATAGTAAATCTGGGTTAATGTGTTTAAATAGCATGTGGGACCATAGCGCAGAGCACACAGAGTATTTCCTTACTAGTAAATACATGCTAGTGCAAACAAGGAGATTGTTAATGTATGCAGCCTTATCAATGTTGATGTATTTTGAGAGCTCTGGGGGAGAGAAAAAAAAAGGAAAAAACGAACACTGTTCAGTATTAATTATTATTATTATTATTATTATTGTTATTTAGACGTCTATTGAAAGACAGCCGGCAAAGTAACGCTGCAACCTGACAGTCAAGGTGACACTATCATGCTCTCATTTTAATTGCAAAACATATTAAAGTATTTGCGTCACTGGCAACAAATTGACCAATTTGCCTTTGTTGACAGGGCATTGTCTGCGCTGCAATCATCTACTTTAACACGAACCTATTCCTTTTTCAATTCACTGGCTCTATTCAGGGCCAGGCACTGATTTCTTTAAAGTACCATATAATGACATATTCATTTATTTTGTTATTATTCCTTGAGATGAACAATTTACAGGAGGTGATGGCACTTTTTTTAGATTCATCAAAAGCCGAATGAAGAGTCGTAAGAGCTCTCAGGTCCCGTCAAAACATTTCAAAATAAAATAATATTTACGGAGCGCAGATCTGCCCTAATGTCATTAAAGGATTCTGCCGCCTGGATCGCAGGTCTTCCTAACCTCACCCCCACCTAATGAGGGTAATCCACTCTGCGGGACGTCTGCCTTAGTTCAGGGTCATGTACCACTGGCGCTGCTTCTAGCCTTCGCTGTGAGACGCCAGTTGCCACCTGCATTCAGCAGAAATGGGAAAGGAGCGATAGTCCCTCGACACAGCTGGTTTAACACCTAGTTTAAAGCAAAAGGGACTTGCCTCCACAATGGGGTAGTAACAGTAGCTCCAGTACCAGAAGCTCTTGGGGAAGGTGCTTGTCAAGTGGTGCTCGGGCACAAATGGGTGAAAAGTTTCTCTGTGCAAAGTGTCTCTGGAGTCCCCGGCCAGGACGCCCATCTTCTCCAAGCACAGACCCAGTGCCAAGTCCTCCACCGGCGTGGTGTGCGTGCAGACCTTGGTCCGGAAGCCCTCCACAAATCGCCTGAGGGCCTCCTTGCTGAGCACATATCCCGCTCCTCCACTCATGTAGCCCTGTTTGACGTACGGCTTGAAGCGCTTGCCGAAGTAGATGGGTTCTTCAGCGCTGTGGTTCCACAGCACCCAGCGCAGGTTGTCCAGCACCACGTAGGTGTCGTCGTCCGCTTTCAGGAACCAGTCGGCCTCGTGGGCGTGATGCTCGTAGACATAGTGGAAGGCCCGGATTGTCTTCCAGTAGAGCTGGTCGCGTCCCTCCTTTGTGCCCAGGCCCACGGTGGGGAAGAGGCGATCTTCCACCGAGCTCATGAACAACACGAGGTTGCAGTGGCGCGTCCAGGTGGCCCTGACGTGGCGAGTCTTGCTCTGCAGGTTCTTCGGCCCCGTCATCACCCAACAGAGAACTCGCACCTTCTTGTGTAGCGCGTCCGCAACGCGGCTGTCATCGCCTCCAGGACGAACACAAGATGCAAATCAACCAGAGGTTTGTGTGCACACAAAATCCAATCTAACCTTCGCCTGTGTGTGTGTGTGTGCAGTACCGGCATGGTCACGGAGGAGGGGCGGGTTGATCAGGGCGGCTCCCTTCCTGCTCCAGGTGGTCGGCCTCACTCTCCCCGCTGTGGCTTGTTGCTGAGCCTCCGAGAGCACAGGGCGGCTCCCCTCGAACTGCACCTGCGACAGGAAGAAGTAGGCACCCAGGGCCCCTGCCAAGAAGCCCAGGCAGAAGGGCCACCTGGAGGCTGGCTTCTTCATGGGCACCCCGTCTCCATCTGGCAATTACAGGATGGCTGCATGGCAAAAACCATCATCATCATCATCATCATCATCATCTTCCGACTGACAAACAGGAAATGCCTTATTTTCAAGAAAGGGCACCTGTCAAACTTGCACCTCTTATACTGTGTAAATACCACAGCACTTACTCTCAAGACAACTGTTGCCTGTTTTTAACCGCACATGATTAGCGGCTGAATGTTCTGCTCACGTCTTGATAGACAAGAGTGCAAGAAATATTGTAGAGCGGCAAAACAAAGTTAGATGTGTGTGCTCAGTGAAGTCTGCAGGCGGTTCTGCACTTGCATGTTGTGTCTCCAGAAGCATTCAAAACTTGACGCCAGCGACTGTACATCAGTTTGTATCTCACTTATGTTGTTTTTAACTCTCAACTCAAAATCTTAGCATATCGTTGTCAGACAAAGCATTGAACTCCAGTTGTGTTACACTGCGTTTACAGTATTTTTTATTTTTTTTATTTTTACAATAGTTTTTTGTGCAGAAGACAGTTAACACAAGGCTACGTGTGCAGTTTTTAGGAGATCTACAGGTTGTTGTTTTTTAGGACTTTTATGCAGTTTGCACGTGTGATTAAAAAAAAAAGTTATATTACGCGTTTCATGAATACATTGAATTCCTAGTGCAGGCTTAGACCATGTTGGGGTTTCTGTTTGTTTGTTCTTCAGGTTAAAACGTCCACGGTCGCCACTGAAACTCACCTGTTTCGTCTGGCTAAACTCGACCTCTTGAGCTCCTGGACTATTAACTGGCGTGAACATGACTGCACGTTGCACGTGAGCTGACAATCAATCAGTCAACACACTTCACGGCACACATTTCTTTCAGTAGCTCTGCCTGTCTGGCAATTCGATAGACAGAAACACGGGTAAAAACCTATTGTCTGTTTGTCACGATGGGAAGGGGGGCAACACCTGCACTGAAAGAAGAAGTAATAGCGCGTGTGTTACGTTGCGCACACCGAGCCGTTGTTGTTGTGTTTGTTGTTGTTGTTGTTGTCGTCGTCGTTGAACGCGGTCACTACGGTTACACCCAGGCTGAAACAGTGCGTGTGTTTGGAAGTAAAACAAAGAAAACGTGAGCAAGATAATCACATCCACACCGTTATTAGGTGCGTTTACCTTCGCTGGAAAATCGGTCATTTCCGTACACGGTGTGCTTGCAGCAGCTCTGTGCGGCTAAACATGTTCTTCCCCTCTGCAGCAGCGGGCTCAAATCCGCGACACCCGTCGGTCACATCATTCGTGGGCTCGTCATTTTTCACCCGATGCCTAATTTTTGTTTTCTTCCAACCCCAATCCGTACCTGTTTAGTGTCACCAAACCAGATTATTGCAAGAATAGCAGCCCCACAGAATTACATTCTTCAACATCACGGGAACTAGGAAAAGGCCTATCATTGGTTGACTGCCCGTGACGTATCAGGAAGTCCAGCTATACGCAATAGCTTCTTCTTCTTCTTCTTCTTCTTCTTCTTCTTCTTCTTCTTCTTCTTCTTCTTCTTCTTTACAAGGTATTCGATAAAGATATTAAAAAAAAAAAAAAAAAACATCAGTAAATCAGCACAAATATAGGACATCTATTTACACAAACGCAGACATACGTACATACAATATTAAATTGACTTAAATACAGCACGTAACTAACAACAGGCTGACTTTGAATGGCACCGTTTACATGCAGGTTCACCTATGTCTGGCTGAAATTATTGCTATTTGTAGTGGGAAAATTGCTGCTGTTCTCAGTGAAAGCGGGGACTCTGGAAAGTCAAGTAAATTGGTGTAAATATATGTGACCGCTGGGTGGCGCCACAAGAGTGTCGTAGTGTCCGCAGTCTGTCCGTTCTCAGTTATAGTGAGTGTTCGAGAACCCAACCTAAAGGCAATGCCGACCGACGGCACATAATGCCTCAGGGAAATAATAAAGCCTCAAAAGCACAACAAAACATAAATCATCGTAACAAAAGAAAAGAAAATAAATTCCGGCGCAACACTGCACTGTCAGTTTTGAATGAATTATAATCATTGTTATTATTATCACTTCGCTCGGGAGGAGAAGGAAGGAGTGGCTTCGAGCCCCCCCCGCCCCCCCCACGGTGGATCGCAGAACCGACGCGCATCTGTTCCGGCGCCTGTGTAAATGTCCGAAGTTTGAGAATAATACCAGTAAGGACACGGGGAAAGAGGTGAGCAATTGTTTTCATATTTCACCATCTCCAGTGCTGAATTCTCGATGTTTTCTACTGAAACGTTTGTATTCCGTATGACTTCTAACACTGACAACTGCGATGAACAGGTTACTTTTAATTCCCAATAGACCACAAGACAAGTCATAGTTCTTTCACTTTATTTGTAATAGACTGCAGAATCATATCGTTGAAGATAAAGAGTAAAACACACTTTAACAATAATATTAAAAAAATAATAATAATAATAGTAAGAGGAAAAACACTGCTGCCGCAAGCCCAATATTGGGTCTAAAACAACATCTAGTGCATGGTTAAAAACCACTCTATTTCCTCTTCCCCATGCTGAAGTCCTATTTCTCAAGTTGGCATGAAAGATTAAAATAGTCAATGCTGTCGTGCAGGTAGAAATACAGATTAAATAATTAGAATAAGAAATTAGTCATTAAATAGTACTGAAAGTATTACTATTAACGTTGCTATTATTATCATCGCTATTATTATTAACATCACTGAATGAACTCGCATGTATGTTTGTATGGGTATATATGTACTATCTGACAATTAGCTATGCATATTTACGATCTGTTTTGTTCTCTCTTAACACAATTGTATATTGTTGCCAGTTGCCTCCTCTACTCCTCTCTCTCTATCCCCTCATCATCTCATCATCCCCCCTCCCCCTCCCCCCCCACACACTCATTTCCCCTCTACTCACCTCCCTATCTATCCCCCTCAGTCCGGTCATGGCCAGAATGTCACCAAGAACATTATAATAAAACCACTAAAGAGGTAGCTCCTGAAACCACCCACGTGGCTCACACTCTCAAGATCTACCTCTGAGAATAAAATCTGTCAGCCATCATAGACATTCAGAGACACTTCTGCTTGTCATTATGGCCGGACCGGACAAGGGAAAAAAAAAAAAAAAAAAAAAAAAAAAAAAAAAAAAATAGTACTGAAAGCATGCAACTTTGATTGCATCCGCCAGTGACGGTGGGCTGGAATGCAGTAGCACGGGGATCAGCTTGCTGAAAAATGTGGATCTTAACTCGCTCATTCACCGAGTTAGCGTAGACCGTCCGTCTGTCCAGAATGTAGCGTGTGTTGCTCTCATCGGGTGAGGCGTTCTTTCCCCATCAGAAGAGGCAAGTAGGTGCTTTCGTGCGTGTTCTCTCGATGCTCCGTCTGACATACTATTCCTGTCACGGTGCCTCTTCCTCCCTCTTATCGCCTCTGTTCTGATTTCCCAACTTGACTCACCTGTGAAGGAAGAAACTTCTCCGGGCACTCGAAAGGCTGAATTAAAGACTTCCACAGAGCCTTGACCGTTGTAGTTGCAGTCTGGTCTTTCATGGGAAATGGCAAGGATGACAATCCTTGGTCCAGGCCTGCACTTCATTTCTCATTTTTGGCCAGAAGAATGCTTGGTAGTATTCTTGGTAGTATGTCCTGAGCATAATTCAGTGAGAAACCAACTGATGGATGAGGATTCTTGTATTCTTATCTGGCTCTTCTACACGACGATAGAGAACCCCACCCTGTTCATTTAACCATTCCCATTTCCGTGGGACATGAATTAAGCATAGTGAGGACATGTATCTCATCTCGCTGGGAGGAGCTTTGCCTGCTCAAAGCCATTCTTGCAACATGGACAAATCCCTGTCGTGCTGCTGTCGCTCTCTCCACAGACCAACAGAGACCGGGGGTTCAGCCACTCTGACCTGCAGTCCATTCGCCTAGATTTTGATCTGCCACCGATCTGCCTGGATAGTAGCATTGGCAGCCTGGGAGAACCCATGTTCCACTGCTCCCAGTCAGGTGGTGTCAAGGTGTACTAACAGATTATTGTTTGCAAACACTGTGAATTGGACGCTCCATCCTTAAAGTCCTTAAACTTGTCAGTCACTGCTCACTTCACTGCTCAAACTTGAAAGAGCTGTAGTTCTGGTCATTAAAGTCTGATTCCACCTGCCAGTAGCCTGAAGCAACTTCCAGAGTCCCAGGCAGCCTCCTTCAATTTGGTCAAAAACTCCTCAATGTGGGGGAAAAGGTAGGCATCCTTGCGCATTATTGAGTTGTGCTTCCTCTAGTCCACACAGAATCTTAAGGTGCCATTCTTCATCTGTACCAAGACTAAAGATGCAGCCCATGTGCTTGAGCTTTCTGTGATGGCTCTGTTATCGAGCATGTTCAGCATGCAATTTCGGTGGAACTGGCCTGTATCATTCTCCGATTGCGTGTGGGGGGTTGGAGGGGTGGTAACCTGTAGGTGTCTTGGGAGGACATGGGTGGATTGTATTTGCTCTTTTTCTTTTATCTCCACTAATATTTTCTTTTAATTGCTGTTAAGCACCTTGAAGTTGCAAGTCATTGTATGAAAGGTGCTATACAAATAAAATTTGATTGATTGATTGATTGATTGATTGATTGTGACTCACTCGTAGGGGTCACAGTAAGGCATTCTTTTTTTTTTCATTCACCCGATAACAGGAGGTTGCCATTCCTATGAATTAGAGGACAGAAAATCTTTACCCATGTTAATATTAATAAAAACCTATATCTGCAGGTTCCCACTGTCTTACGATTTGGGTAATTGTTACATTAAATTTCTTCTTTGAGTGTCTTGTTTCCACCAGGGCAATCATCAAGTCAGTAATAATTATACATACATACATACATACATACATGAATATATATTTTTCAAAAGATACTGTTCCTCAATCAACAAAAAAAATGGCTTGATATGCTTATCGTGGTGTGATTTATGTCCAACGGGATCAAAGTTGCCCAGAGATTATTCAAAGGTCCTGCACTCTCTAAACTATGTTTATGTGACCCCTTGTCTTTTTGTCAACACGCACAACAGATACATTTTGGGGGGAGAGACTAAAACTACCGTGTTGTCTATTTTGTTGATGTTTGTCAGAGATACAATCAGTTTTATTTGCCAAGTATGTGACCCCATACAATGGCTCTTTTCTCCGGCAGGTGTTTTCTCTTTCAAGCAAGTAGTAGTAGTTTAGTTTAGTTAGTTAGTTTAGTTTAGTTAGTTTTTTTTTTTAAAGCTGCTCAGCAGGCAAACCATACAATGCATGCGCAGCCTATTTGTGTATGTACAAATGAAAGTGCAAATATATATATATATATATATGTATACATATGTTTTCTGTCCTTCTTCTCTGGGAAGGACTTCACGTCTGGCTGTTGGATCCGTCAGCTCTGCCCCTGTCTGAGAGATATCTAGCATGAAGAGGTAAAATCCATTAATATTATGAGAGGCTCTTCCCTTGTGACTGTAATTGATGACTGTGTTCTACTACTGTAATATACATGTAAACATTTTATTCAGACTATTTAAGCTCCATAACGAATAAATAGAATTTGGAGACCTTATGTAATTATGGCCGAACAACCGCTTATCCATGTCTATCTGTGTAGATGCACTGCAACCAAACATTTTGTGTATTTTTTTCCAAGGTAACATCGCTCTACAGTATTATTAAAACTGGTGTATCGTTGTTGATCTTGTTTTTACTCCACCGCTCTCTCTTCTCTACCGTCTTCTCTGCTTCTTCACCACCGCCTCCTCCTCTTCACTCTGTTAGCACCCCCGAGAATCCCTTTGTCATCTTGGCTTTCCAACCATGATGTTTTTCTCCAGAAAGAAGTTTCTGGGAGTCATTTTGATCAGCGGACTGCTGCTGGCCGCCCTGCTGTACAGTTGGAGTCTTCAGTGCAGCTCTGCGGTTTATATAAGTCACAGACGACCAAGTGAAATAAAGAACATCCTTGAAAGAGTGGCTGAACACCACGACTATCACGACATTGCCTATCACGTCAAGGAGGACGTGGCCTCGTGAGTGACAAGACAAAATTGCCACCTTTGTCGCACCTTTGATTTATTTTTCCTTTTTCAATTCAGTCAGTGTCTTTTCCCCCATTTTGATGAAGCCTTTTGGTACAAAACTCGTGTGTGTGTGAGGCCAACAAGGACGCCATCCAGCTGCCGGGGATGGATCTGCTGTTTCCCCAGGTGTGGGCCTTTGATATCGCCTCTGCTTTCTTGCAGTCTCAAAACAAACCCGAGAGTGTAAAGCAGCGCCGGGCCGAGGAGTACAGCAGCTTTCAAAGGAGGTGAGGGCCGATTAGTATTTATTTATTTTTTTATTCCTTGTTTGGCAGAGAAAGACAGCGAGTGACATATAGTATGAATTCTGTTCAGCACACTTCTTTTTTTCTTCCAGTTCCTTTTGAAGTTAGCAAATGTTTGATTGTTTCTTTGTTCCCTTTCTAAAACCCTTGTTGGGATTCACTGGGAAACTGGGGCCTCCCTTTTCACATCAGAAAAATGAGGAAAATCTGGCAAAGATTTCAGCTTTCTCATACTTGCCTCTCCCGCCTCCTTGGGGCTCTGGCTGGGAGTTATTCAGGAGCAGGTGCGGTCGCTGACATCAAAAACATCAAACCCAAAAAATATGTAACCCAGAGAGTTATGGATTTAGTGTGACACCATGTCTGATTGCAGTTATGTAGGCCTGTGTCTGATGACAACACAGTAGCCCACCTGTGTCACTGCGCTGCTGCAACATTTCCCTGCACGTCACTTGGCCAAATGTTGATGTAATTAGTCACATGTGAAAGTTACGAGTTGTTTCCAAAGAACAAGTGAATTTGTTTTAGATGGAAGCCACAGTGTATGGTATGACCAGGTTCTCTGAGGCAGCCTTGCCCTGCACCCTCTATCTTATCATCAGGGTTTAGTTAAAGGCTGTGAATGTTGCCTGTGATTCACTGGGCCCGAGCTCTCCACAGCTGCCGCTGTCACTCTTCTTCTAGTCCCTGTTAGTGTGTCATTCACTTTTTTTTCATTCACAGTTGGAGCTTTTTCAGGCTTAATTATTGCTGCTCACAGCAAGTGAGCTCCATTTTGTGTATTTTATTTTGCCTAATCTTACATCCTTCATCTGCCATTTTCTTTGGTTCCCTTTTCTGTCATCCTATGATTTCAGTGACATATTTATCACGGGGGGAATGAACCATAGACCTCAATAAGTCTATGTTGATGATGTAGATGAAGCCTATAACAACGACTCTCTACGAAAACAATTGTCCCCTGGTGAAGAAACGTGTGAATCGCAAACCAGCAAAAGCAAAAGAAAACTTGTTAAACATTAAAATGTATGTCAGAAGAAAAATGTATTATGCAAAGACTTTCTCAAGCAGAAACTAAAAAAAATAATAAATTAACAAGAAGCATGAGAAGCAGCAAAGATCTGCAAGGTGTTTCCCATGACATATTTATCAGTAGACTGCAGTAAAGAGCAATAAATTGCAGGTTTGCAGGTGCAGAGCTTCATGAGTGAGAGAGAGCAGACGTGTGTTCAGTGAACCACTCCTTCTACTAACAAGGTGTCAGGTTTTATGTGGCCACACTACGTACGTTAAAAGCAAGATGTTTAAAAATATTTGTTTAAAAATATTGTTTTTTTCATCTCCTATCCATTACTTTGTTTTTCTAAACCTTCATTTTGTGTTGCCAGTGTACAAAATACAAACCAAAAATACAAGGACATCAAAATATTTCTGAAAAATGTCTCATTTAATATGAGCAAATATTTAAACATAGTTTATCTTTTTTTTTTCTTTAACAACCTGCCAGGGTGGGCCTGTGTATAATCATTCAAGGCATTCATGAAACACTGTTTTCTTTAACAACATATTAACAGTAGGCCTGTGCACAAAACGTACAAAATTCCATTTAATGTTCCTGAAAATGTCAAGAAATAATGACTTAGGTTTGACAGTTTTCTTTTCACAACCTAACACTATGCCTATATCCACACACCCTTACAAAGGAATAAAACAGCTCTGTCACAGATGTCCTGATTTAACTGAACTGGGTCAGTTTGCTTTTCATATCCACATGCACATCATGTCAACACAGGTTTTGGAACAGCTGTGCACAGCATGTGTAAGCATTATATTAAGAAAATGAGCTAATGGCCACCTTGGGCTTGCATACTTGTTTGGTGTGATGCTTGTGACCTGGTGGACGTCAAGTCTGTAGCGGGCTTTTGTTTTTGGTGTTACAAAGGCGATGAAGGCAATTTCAGACAGGTGTGTCGTGCTGAATGGGAGAATAACCCTCGTAACAGCATTTCGCCAGTCTGGGAGCAACAGTGTGTCCGTTGACGATCCAAAGAAATTCTATGACCCAGAAGCTGCTTGAAGGTCACAGCCAAGATACTCCATGTCCTAGATAGTTGAAACTGTTCATCACCCACAATTACTTTGATAAGTACTCTTCAGCACTGGCAAAACGGGTCTTAATCTCCTCCCGTAGCAGCAAAGATGCACTCGCAGTGCCGCCAGACTGCTTCAGCACCAGTGGAAAATGTTGCAAGTTGTCTTTTGACATTTATTTCGACTCTTTGTTCCAGTTTGCACACAAATGCGTCCAGAGCGTCTTTGCACTGCAAGACGTTTCAGGTCCCTGCATCCACTTGTTCGTTTCATTGTAGAGACTAAATGTGTCTGCCAAATACGCCGTCTTGATCCAAAACGCATCTGTCAGCTGCTCATACTGACCTGATGAACATGATTGATCACAGAGATGCAGAGTGCTTAATAATATTTTTAAATGCAGACTAAAATGCATTTCCGAGTGGGTTTATACACTCTAAAATCTAACAAGTTGGCCTTACTTAAAAAGATTTTGGAAACCGATTGCCTTACAGAAGGCAAGTAAATTTGATTAATAGTCTTAGGTTACATGTACTTTATATTCACTTGTTCTGTGTACTTGGAACTTTGTTCTATGTACTCAGTTCTATTAAGTTATTTTAACTTGTGTTGAGGAAGTTGTTTAACTTAGGAATGGCAAGTAGAATCAACTCAACTACACAAAGTTAATCTAACTTACATTAACAATACTGTTAACTTAATGAAATCTAGGAAACCAATTGCCTTAAATAAATAAAGTAAGCACAACAAAGAATAGTTAGTACACCAGGACCAATTCCTTATTCTGTACAAACTCAAATACATTTCCAAAAAGTTACAGTCTCACCTTAAACAGGTGTTTTCACAGCTTGAAATAAACAAATGAGGAGAAGAGAAAGGTACCCGTTTCACAACTTGGGCTAAATGTACGGCATTGATATAAAGAATGCCAACATAACTGAAACTGTGTTACCACAACACTGAGAATAGAATCAGTGAATGTGTGTGTGTGTGTGTGTGTGTGTGTGTGTGTGTGTGTGTGTGTGTGTGTGTGTGTGTGTGTGTATGTATGTGTGTGACTGAGTGAAATTGAGGTGAGGGTGGTGTATATGTGTGTGCATATGTGCAACTGTCAAAAATGTCAAAATTATTTAAATTGTAAACAAATGATTCTCATAATGTCAATTGTAAACTTAATTAACTAGATTTGAAAGAAAGAGAGAAAGAGATAGAATAGCTTCACACACAGAGAAAAAGTGCCAGCGCCAGGAAAAGTGACAGCATCCAAAACTGTAGGTGCATCCAGCTTTGAGCTTCTACTGCAAAAGTGCATTTTTCAAGCTCTGAAATTTGGGCTTTAGGCTACCTACACCCAGACTGAGCATCACCCTCTGAATGAATTCAAAGGTGTTTTTTAGTGTTTTTGGATAGTCAAGATGCAGGGCATAGATTAGCCCAAATACAGGGCAAAGTGCTTGATCGTGGCTTCCAATGTCATCCATGACAATTGTACCTTCAAGAATGGCAGCAACGCTGGATGGTTGAAGATGCAGAACATCAGGACCTGGACGCTGATTTACTTCGGGTATAACGGTCAATACCCCCGCAGGAACCTGAGTGTAGTCTGCCATTGCATCGCAATCCTGTTGACATTGAGAAAAGTAAAAACAAAAATTAGACAGAAATCTTGGTTTCCATGCGCACAACCTCGATCACTGAGTACAAGCACGGTGTTTTATAATACTTACAAAACAGACAACGTAGAAGTTATTTCCATCATCCCCGAGGTAAATTGAGAGACATCGCGACACAGCAGTCCTCATGGCAATGACATCAGTGGTCTAATAAGATGCTTCGAGAAAAGAATGAAAGAGTAGTGAATGAGTTATTTAATAACTGCGTGCGTGAATGGAAGCGTGAGCAATTGACTGTGCATGAAAATGAGTTGTGTTGTGTTTGAGTGCGTGTGAAACTGTCAAAAAGAAGATATGGCAGAATACTTACCCTCTGTTCAACCTGGCCAAAAATCTGTGAAAGTGCATTGCCAACAACTCCTTTTTTGGACCAGAAGATTTCAAGGAAACGGGGTGTGTGACGGTCTAGGGACTTGAAGAAATCTTGCTCCAGATTTCGGCTAGCCACTCTAGTAAATTCAGCAAAAATCTTTGAGGATAAAACAGAACACAATTAGCTTAAAAGAACCTACATAGGGCAGACATATTCATATATTTCAGATTCACTTAAATACTTGCCTCTTGTTTGCAGAAAAGAGCTGGCCAACGTTCCAACATCTGCTTTACAGATGGCTGCTCTTCCACAATTTCTTTACGTCTCAATGAGGTCTGGTCCATCAGGTGATTCACCGTCTATTTGGTGACCTTTTCTTCATCTCATTTTCCAGGATCTGGCGTGAGCTTTTTAAACGTTAACTCGTCCTCACCCTTTGGAAAATTTGGAAGGAAGTTTGTTTCACTTCTCGGCACTGACAACTATAACGTACACAAATATGATACACGCGTTTGTCATTCGCAGTATTTTATTTTTGAAATGCTTTATTTTGAAAATGAACAGGATTTTCTCGTTTTTCTTTGAGCGACTTTCTATGCAATTGACGCGGATCGCGCACAAAATAGAGCATACGCGATAGATAGAGCAAATGCTCGAGCCGCGAGGGAAGGCGCGCGGCGCTTCGCCTCTGGTGTGACCTACTACAATGGTTAAAATGCGCGCCGATTGGAAACGCCCTCCGCTTCGCGGCACTTCCGCGTTCAGTGTGACCCAGGCCTAAGATAAAGTGAGACACAACATCAGCTGGCCGCTCACGACGACACCGGAACCCGCCTCTATCAAAACTTTTGAGAGTCAATGTTTGAAACAGCGTGTGTGATCGCATCGCGCAGCGCGCCCGTTGGACACTCGTGCACTGGCTAAATGCTACGATGCTACACTATAATAATGCTACGTGAGCGAGTGCTGTCTCAAGTACCAGACGGGCGACGAGCTAAAGTGACACTGGTATTCAATATTAGCTTGGCCAACTTAGCTTCGACGATTTTGGTCTAGTGTGTAAATAGTTTGATTTTGACATGATTAACTGGTCTGCCCCACAACAAGTGCGAATAATAACATCACGTGAAATGTATATTAAAGATGAATAACTCACCTGGTGACGAGATATTCTGTGTCCTCCGACTTCAAAATCAGTCTGCAGCAGTGGTTTCCCGCTCAGCTGTACTGCGCATGTGCAATCCTAAAATTAAGATTTCAATCACTGTGATAAAATGTTTTGAATCCAGTTTACTCAAAGGAATTTAGTTGTATACTTTTTTCATGCTGAATGGGTTTCTTACTCATATTCATTGAGTTAAGTAAACAAATTATTAAGATTTAAGTAAAGTGCACAAATTTAATTTAAGTAATAATAGAATTACATTTTAGAGTGTACAGTTTGATTATTCCATTAGACGAATTATCGTTAATTTGTTATTATTATTATTATTATTATTATTATTATTATTATTATTATTATTATTATTATTATTATTATCATTATTATTATGCCTTTTGTTAACAGCCAAAGAGCCCCTTCCTTCCCCTTTTGATTATTGTATGTTAGCTATGTTAGCGTAGCTAACATACATTATTTTTTTTTCATGGTCCAGGCTTCACAGTCCTGCCGATGAGCTAATTGTGGCCAAGGCCAACAGTCCGCTGCAGTATCCTACACAGGGGGTGGCAGTCCGACCACTGAAGACCATCATTATTCCCGGTAACTCTTGCGTCTGCACACTGCACAGCATTCAACACGGGCCTGTGCTTCTCAAATGTATGCAAGCATTAAAATTGAGACGCTTTCATCAGCTATAATAGCGGCTGTCTCTCCACAGGCTTGGAACTCAAAGAAGAACCAAGAGAAAAATATGTGGTAGGCCTCATTTTTAATGCTCTGTTTGTTCTCCTAATGTTTGCTTTCTTTGTTTACTTTGGCTCTCATTTCCTAGTATTAACACTGTTTAAAGCGTTATTCATTTTGAAGAGCATTGAATTGTGAACGGGCGAGACGATGGCGCAGTGGTCAGCGCTGTCACCTCACAGTGTGTTGCCTTTTGCGCTCAAGCTTCTCTCGCTCAAATGTAAACATTGAGCTGGACATGCCGAGCGGCAGCTGTTGATATCAAAATTAATCCTGGAAGTTTTTTTTTTTTTTTTTTTTTTTTTTAAAAGGTGGGTTTTGACTTCATGCTAGTAAGTGCTGTGTTTTAGTAGTTTGCCCCTAGTGGTTGCATTGAACTCAACTGAGGACTGTCATACACAAGAGGCAGGAGGCAGCCCCGGACTGGCCGGTCTGGCATTTCTGGCAGAATCCAGAAGAGCTGGCAGTCTCTGGGGCCGCCAAGCCCTCCCCCCAAAAAATCTAATAATAATAAAAACACGCAGCCACCGCTCATCAGCCGGCCCTAATAGAAACTTGGCGGCCCGGTCCATTATCCATTGTCATGGGGGTGTGTGAGGTGATTGTGACCGGGTGGAGGTAGGTTGAGACTCCGAAAATCCATACATCCATTTATTACGCACGGTGCCATGCCATGCTGTGTTGGTCTGTGCGTTGTTACAGTGATACTGTTTTGGGCTGCCTTTTGCGTGTGAATTTGAACTTGATGGGAGTTATGCAGTTTAGTTATTACCGGCTGGTGTTGCGTTTGTCAGTCTGTGTGTGGAGTGTGTGAGGCTGTTGTATAATAAGTGTTAATTATTTGATGGATGGAGGAAGTGAGCGCTGTATTTAACACTGACTGAGACTAGATCACTGTAAAATCAAGTTAGGCTATTAATGTGGCCTATCCATGGAATATAGTGTCCTATGTGAATATTGGTGAAATATTAACATGTGCAATGGTTCAATAACAATTAGCATGGACTATTATAAATGAAAGAAATGACCTCTACTATTATTTTAAATTGATCTAATTAGGATACAGTCCTGCAGAACAGAAGCTTGGCAATGCAACTCAGTCACGGCTATTACCAATCAGAATTGTATATATTTTGCTTTATTTCGGTTTGGCAGCTGTCCACAGCCCAGGCCAGGATGAAGGGTCAACCACACAGACTTACCAAGCAAACAGATTCAATACAAAGACTCTACATTATGAGAGGCTTTCATTGACAGAAATGTCAGTCATTTTAACATCCAAATGTTCACATGCCTCTTTATTTATTTTTTGTTCCCATTCTCATTTTTGTTCTCATTCTCATCAAGTGATGTATCCAGAAATATTCTATATATATTTAGAACACTATTATTACTGTTGTTTTTTCACAAAAGTAAAACTATATGGCCAAAATTAATGTGAAGTGTCTTCATTCAGTGGGCGTGGTTTTGGCATAGGGCCGGTGAAGACCTCAAATGCCAGGGCTGATTTTCTTTGCCAATCCGGGGCTGGCAGGAGGTCAAGGTCAGGTTATAGGACCCTTAATAAATGCAGTTACCTTGGCAGGTGTCTTTTAATGCAGCCCTGGGGACTTTTGACGTCGCCGCCACAGTGGACAAAGTCCTGGTTGAAGGGGAAGGACAGAGCCACATGACTCTGACCAGTTCACTGCTGCCGGCGCTCAACAGGCAGCTGCAGTTCGTCACCTACACCAACACTGTGTTCCATCCCAAGACTGCAGACACAGGTGACGTATATATATAAATATATGCAGTGGTTAATGTATTTGCACTTTGGACGAGGATGCCAACACCTACCAGGGTCACATGTAAAAATATAAATATAAAAAGTGTGCTTTCTTCATACAGCCCTTTACAGCCACCTATAGGTGAACCAAGTGCTTTAAAATAGATCATAGAAGAAATAAAACTAATAATTAAAAAAAAAACAATTTTTATTGTTGTTTTAACAGAAACAACAATAAAAGCAAGTAAATGAAATAGAACAAAATTGTTACCTCAAAGTCTTGCCAAGTACACAGACAATTAATAGCTCTGATAAGCTAAGAGGGGAGCATGATGTTCATAGTCTTAAAAACAAACATTAAACGTTTTAAAGTCAATCCTAAAATGAACCGAACGCCAGTGGATCGAGTTAAGAACATGAGTGATGTGCTCTGGTCTCATTTCTTAAAAACCAAGCAGCAGATCCAAGCAAATACGCATGTCCTAGCCTGAAAGCTAAAGTTGCTAAATCGCTAACCCATGTAATGGCTCTTGTTGCTCTTCCCCAAAGAGGGCAGCATTCAGACTTTAATCAACATTTTTCATAAAAATTTGGATCCTTTCCTAATGAAATGAGCCAAGCAACAAGTGTTATTGATATTTTAAAAGCAAAATTAGAGATATTAGCCACAACATACCATGGACTTTTACAAACCACACAACAGAACATAGCACCAAACCATTCCCTGAACCGCTACCTCATTTTTCTTTGCTTAAGTTGTGTGCATTCGTTCAGCCTAGTATGTGTAGCTTGTACCTCTGCGTGTTTATGCCATGACAGGACTAAAGCTCATTTTTCTTCTGCACTTAAACTTCCCATGGTGTGCATAGCAACATAACAGTAACATAGTTGCGTGTCTGGTCAAAACAAACATTTGAAACTTTGTTTCAATTTGATCCGTCCTGGAACCTTGCTTCTCCAACATTACTTGTTGAAGGAAGGGACGCAACATAAAATATGACCAAATTTAACTGTCAGTAATTAGTTATATATTAGCTCTGCAGTTTAGAAGAAATCAACAAAGGGGAAGTGAGGCAAGCTACTGTTTGCAAACAGAAGAAGTGGGGCCAATAGAATCAAGAATCTTTATTATAATGCAAATTATTATAGTAAAAATTTGACTCCCTGCTTTAAAGCACATACATAAATAACAGGTAAAATGTTAAAGAGAAAGCAAGGTATATACAGAGAAAATAGATTAAATCCAGTTCAGCTCAGTGGCTGGTCATAATGGTGTCTGCGTGCATGCCTGCGTGCGTGTGTGTGTGTGTAGTGCCCCAGATCCAGCAAGGAAACAACCTAGAAACAGCTAACAGATAATCTATTAGAACACACGGAGCACTAAAACCACCCCCACATGACAGTTGGCCTTCCCCTTTTGAGTATTGTAAAACACCAGTGTCAAAACACTGGCGCAGGGGGAGGAAACAAGGTGTTGCTTCAACAGGAGCCGCTCGTAACTGAAAACCGACACGGAAACAACAGAAACTGTCTGTACGTCAGCGCCTCTGCTGTTCTTGTCAAGGAGTTGCAGTCCGTCCCGGTTGCCTGGGGAGCGTAGGTGGGGTTCACGCCCTCAAACTGCATGAACGCCGCAGGTCTTAATGCCGCACATGCCTGGGTTTCGCAATGTAATTCAAATGCCGTTGTGTGGGGACGAGTGTGTGAAGGGTGTGGACACCTGCACAGGGAGTGGCATCACATGGGTTGAGTGGAATGCAGAGGCAACTCGTCATGTCGGCATGCGCTTATCTTTTTTTTGCAGTCAGAGCTGATAAAAATATCAGTGAGTGACAGTGAGATCCAGTTTCTTTCCACTGACATTCCACTGTTTTGTGTCATCGTGCTTGTTTTGACCATCTGATCAGGGCCTGATCCTGCTCCCAAGTCACGTTGAAAAACATTTGACATGCTTCCAAATGAAGCACACGTAGGAAAGCGGCAGACTGTCTTAAGAAAATCATATGCGGGTCAATAAATAGGCAAAAAGACTAAACTTTTGGGTCACTTTTTTCTGCAGTTTGAGCTCAACAAAATGCAAGCATAACAAATTTTTGACTTTTGAGGAATCTCTCGGCTTTTACATGGAAAGAAAAAATTGACATGCAATAAAAAATAGAACAAAAATAGAAATTAATACATACATGCATGACATAGGGATATAAATATAAATAAATAAGTAAAATAATTAAGATATAGAATATAAAAGATAAAAAAAACTCTATATTTGCAAGAATGAAATGAAATAATTCAGATTTGCACTCACATTCACACCTACTCAATCCTAATGTGCATGACTTTTGACTGTGTGCGTGCATTAAAACAATGTTGAATTTTTCCCCTCTTTTCCCTGATTTAGTTTGCTTTGCGACCGAGAGCCACCGGTCGTTTTTCACCATTAAAATCGAACATGAAACCGTCCCAAAACTACATTTCTCAGGACACCAAAAAGGTCAGTGTATGCTTGATGTAAAAAAAAAAACAACAACCAAAAAAAAAAGGCAACTGAAAACTCTTGCTTTTGATGAGCAATCAGCGTTTGGACTCTGCGCTCAGCCTTTGTCCCTTTGCTCTCTGGCAGAGTACAACATCAGCGCTCTGGTCACCATCGCCACCAAGACCTTCCTGCGCTACGACAAACTGAAGGACCTGATTGACAGCATCAGGAAGTTCTACCCCAATGTCACTATGGTGATAGCCGACGACAATGAGCATCCGCAGCCAGTCAGGGGGCCTCACATTGAGCAATACATCATGCCGTTTGGAAAGGCAAGATCTTATGTGTGTGTGCATGTGTGTGTGCGCGTGCTGTCACAAAGTGCTGTTGTAAAACTTTTTTTTTTTTTTTTGCACGGCGCAGGGCTGGTTTGCGGGAAGAAACTTGGCCGTGTCACAAGTGATCACAAAGTATGTGCTGTGGGTGGACGATGACTTCATCTTCACGTCAAACACCAAGCTGGAGAAGATGGTGGACATCCTGGAGAAGACGACATTGGATCTGGTGAGACTCTGCCGATCACGCCGAGAGCCGTGTGGCTAACGGATGCATGTGGGTGGACGGAGGGACAGCGTTAGCGGCGTGGTGGGGGATTTTTATCGCTTTGGTCATTACCTTTTCAACGTTCAGGGGCCAATGGTATGGTATGGTAAAGTGAGGGCGACACAGTGGTCACGTGTCCATGGTGTAGGCCATGCATGGGTAAAACTACGGCCCGAGGGCCATATGTGACCCGTTAAGTTTTTAAATCCGGCCCGCTGAACTTGAAGGAATTATATGAGCAGGAAGTAAGTCATAAAATAAATGCATTCCATCCATTTTTTTCAGTGTTTTAAGAGTCAATTTAAGCCACGGGGCTTCAAAGAAAGATGTTTTGTTTCAATGCTTTTGTTCATTTTCAATAGACATTAAAACAAATATTTTCTACATATCCCATCATACTTTTTTTCCTCCACAAAAACACTCCATCCATCTGCTGCTGCTCCATTGCCTCTGTCAAATTTTAGAACCCATTGTGACCCCACCAGTCAAAAGGTTTTTCCTCCCCCTGATGTGGGCTGCAGCCTGGGATAAGCTCCAGCAGACCCCCGTGACCTGAGTGCAGGTGTAGAAAAGGGATGAATGGAAGATAAAATGTGGTGGGGTTTTTTTTGTTTTGTTTTGTTTTTTTTGCAGCAGGCTGTTTTCTAGTGACCTAGAATTATTGGCTCATTGTGGAGCTCAGGATAGAAAATGTCCCCCCACTTCACATCATTGCAGAATTTCACCACCAGGTGGAAACAAACCATCAGCAGAAAACATTTGACAGGTTGAATTCTCCTCATGAGGAACCTCCAACATAATATTAAAATCACTTTACGCAGTAAGGGCAGTAGTGCCACTATCTTCCAAATGACTTTGTTTGAAGTTTACTTGTTGTTCAGAAAAGATCCGATTGCTTTTCAGTGGTTTCATCTCTCTACCTGTGTGTGCGTCTCGAGGTGTCCTAATATATTTTTGTGCCGCTCGAACGGCTGCAGGTCAGCGGCGCGGTGAGAGAAGTGACGGGCTACACCACCACGTACCGTCACACCATGTCCGTGGAAGACGGAGGCGAGGAGGGCAACTGCCTGCACATCAGGCAAGGCTACTACCACGCCATCGAGGGATTCCCCAACTGCGTGGTCGCCGACGCCGCCATCAACTTCTTCATGGCGAGTACGGAGAAGGTGCGGCAGGTGGGCTTCGACCCACGCCTGGCACGGAGGGGTCATTTTGGTGAGCGTTTGTTTGCTTTTCTAAATACACATCACGTCACGAAGGCGAGTCAGGCCAGAGCCTCAACTCCGAACACTGAAATCCGCAGAGTTCTTCATCGACGCATTGGGCTCCCTCCATGTCGGCTCCTGTACCGACATCATCGTCAACCACGCCTCAAAGATCATCATACCCTGGAACAAGAAGGACTCGCAGAAGGCCTATGAGAAGTTCCGCTACTCCACCTCCAAGAATGACAACAGTATTAACCCTGAACTCTTCTATTTCAAGTACAGGTTCAAATGCATGACCAGCCCGTGAAAGCCAATCGTCGAATGTCCATTCAACTTTAAAACACTCAAATTACTCAGGTTTTTTGCCGCTTCAAAAAAAAGCACAGGTGACAGGCAGTAGATAACAAGAGCTCCATTCCCATTGAAACAGCGCCCCCAGCTGATCTGTTAGAGGACTATATAACTTTGGTTGCCTGCCTGGCACCCTTTCAGGTTCTCTTCTTTCTCCTTTGTCTTGTCTTTGTTGATTGGATTCATTCTTATTACAGCAAAATTAAACATCTTTATTTAAATATTCCTGTCAGCAGTAGACTGACTGTGTGATGCAGGAATGCCCTTTAACATTTATTTGTAATTCTGCCATGTTTCTATGCTGCTCGTCGAAAGCACTGTTTTCCTTCTATTACACTTCACTTGAGTACGGCAGGTGGACGAATATACAATTTGTCCACATATTTTTATATTTTTGTTGAATTTTGTCCGACCACGGAAGGCTGCCATTGCCATGGTACCATTATTGATGAAATGAGTTGTTTTTACAGAAAATGTTGCCTGTAAGCTATTTAGTTTTATTTACTACTAGATTTTTATTTCAGTTTTAAAAATAGATTGTTAGGATGTTAATGAATACATTGTATAAGTCTTAAATTGGCCCTGCGATGAACTGGCGACTTGTCCAGGGTGTCACCCTGCCTTCGCCCTAAGACAGCTGGGATAGGTTCCAGCAGACCCCCGTGACCCTGAATAGGAATAAGCGGGTATAGAAGATGACTGCATGAATGAAGTCTTCAATTTATTACCATGTTGACACATTGTACATTTTTATACATTGTTTTGTTACGAGTGATAATCAAAGTAAATGTTGAAGGGGAGTTGATGGTGTCATATTTTCATTTTAAATTGTCTTGTGTTTGTAAAACCGTGTTTGAAAAATAATTTCAATAAATAACTTTTTAAAACTTCCTGCTTCGCCTCCATGACAGACGCATCACGTGACCAGCCGTTCTTCGGTAACTGTCGTTGCAGAATTTCACCACCAGGTGGAAACAAAAGATTAGAGGAAAACAGGTTGATTTTCCTCACACGAGGAAATACTACAATCAGTTTACTTTGGGCAATAGCGCCACTATCTTCCAAATCACTTTGTTCGAATTTTTTTTTGTTTGTTTGTTTTTTTTAAAGATAACTTACAATTTCATTTTTTTATTTAAAAAACAAACAAAAACAAAAAAACAAAACAGGTTACCTATTGTTTTATTGTTGTTTTCAAGCTGCATTCATCTCCCATATTAAGTGTTCTGTTTAGGCTGTAAGAACATACTGTTCTCATTAACTTAAACTTAAAGCCAGTGAATCAACCACTTTAACATTTAATCCAAATAGGTCTTGTTATTTTGCAATATGCCCATGCCCATATGTACAATTAGAGCATGTACCGTGTGTGTGTGTGTGTGTGTGTGTGTGTGTGTGTGTGTGTGTGTGTGTGTGTCTATACCTACACACATGTTAGTAGGTCTGCCGGTAAAATCTGGCTTCGTAAACATTTGGCCGGAGCCGCGTGTACCATGTTTTAATTGAAGTGGACTAGTTCTTGCCAATTAGTGAAACACTCCATTTCGCTTTAAAGGGAAAAACCCAAAGGGTGCAGCGTCTGGAGGCCTCTTTGAAATATGCACTGGAAAAAATTAATAACTTGGCTGTCCGACATCAAGCAAGCAAATAATTAGGTCCTCCCCCCTCGTTTTTTTCTTTCTTTCTTTTTTGTGTCCTGCTTTTGAACCTGCACTTTACGTAGTTTAAGCAGGTCAAGGTAAACATGGTTTAATGGGCGGTGCGAGAGAAAGACCTTTAACTGTTGGACAGCAGAGGGCAGCAAGTTGGCCAGGTGACTCCATCACTCTGGATTGCTGGTGATAACAACAGCGTGTGTATGTGTTTTTGTTTTGATTTGATTTGTGTTGTTTTTTTCAGAATATTGTTTCCCCTTCAAAGTTTTCCCCTTCAGTGAGTCAGTGGTTCCACTGGTTCCAGTTTCCCTCACTGTGGCACCAACGTCTACTTTAACACACCAATTCCCAGCTGCATCGCAGCAGCCCTACAGTGTCGAGATACACAACAAAGAGTCCTCTCTTCCAAATATGACAGAGCAGCATGCCTAACATTCCATACTCCTCCTCTGCCCTAAAAGATATATTCACACATTTTGCAGAATAATCTGGCCGCTTTTAACCCTAATTTGCCTTGCTGAAATTTTATTTTGATGTTGCCATGTTTTGGGGGCAAATTTATTCTGTTAATTGATGACACAAGTTTGCATCACAAAAAAAACAAGATGGTGAAGCAGAAAGGCATTTACTGTACACAGTTGCATATTAAAGCACATGTCACAAAGGATAAAAAATACAAAGTATTTTAAACAAACTATTTAGTGCATTTTATGTAAATCTCTTTTACAAACATCTGAAATTGAATAAATACAACTATAATAACATTCCAGCACTTATTACCAACAACAGGAGCATATTCCATACGCCGTTTGGTACTTCGAAGTCAAATAAAAGAAAGACTGCTTTGAATTCTTAAATAGCTAGAACTGGACAAATTGAATAATACTGTAATTCAGTCTTTAACTCGGTGCTACAACAGACTACTGCGCCGTTGAAAATACCGCACAGTTTGACCGAACCCGCTGACATACACTTTAGAGGCACGTATCCTCCGCAATCAAACTTCGAAAGGATCGTTCCCCCTCTGGCATTTCGGTCCCCGGCACACGTGCAGATGACGATGATGAGAGCATGACTCACACCCAGACGGTGGTGGTGTTCTCTGGAGGTTTCTCCTGCGGCACATCACTCGCGTAAATAAGAGGGAAAAAGAACAAATGTGTATGCTCGCTCGCTGCTCCTGATCAGGTGGGTTTTTGTTTTTTTTACCTTCTGCTGCTGAATATACATCACGGCGTCATGAACAGTGACAAAAATGTGTTGAGGATTCATGCAGTTCATTAAACCGCTTGATGTGAGGATCTTCAGGACACTCTCTAGGGAGATTGAATGTAAAAGAGATGGCAGATCAGCGCTGGTGCAAATGAACACTGGAGTGACGCAAGTAAATGGCTGGGATAGAAAACTTTTGTTGGGTCTCTACCGTTGCAGTTGGACAAATAAACATGAATTCCAACTTTTTGGCACTCGGTGCACATCTGCAAAACAGAGAACACAGCCACACGAATCAAGACGCGGCACTAAAACGAGACCAAATACTTAAAAGTGCTGCGTCTTCGTTGAGCAGGCCGACCTGTGTGAAGAGTCTCGCTCCAGCGACATCGACAAAGATCACTCTGCTGCAGTCGATCAGCACTGCCTGGACATCAGTCTCGGAAGTTTCTGGTCCAAAGAGAACAACAGACGTGAAGAGATACGACATTTAATGACTTTTAATGTCATTTTTACATGTCCAAATACAAATAACCTGTTTTCTTTGTTAACTTGAAGTATTTTTTATTTTTTTTATCATGAAAAGATTTGATTCTAATTTTGCCTCAGTGTAATTGTCTTTGTTATTCTCACCTGATTTAAAGAACTCGTTTTCTGAGGAAAACGACGTGTTAGCTATGCCTCTTTCCTAAAACAGACGACAGGGAAGGAATAAGAACACAATTGCTTTGGTTGGTACGACGTGGCCGAGCTCATTCAAGTGTCTGCGGCCGGCGTACCACGGTGTTGACGGTGACGTCCCTCTCCCGCCGCCTCTCCAGGGCTTTCCTGGCCTTCTCCCTGCTGCGGATCTTCTCTGGCGTCAGGCCCAGCAGCCTGCTCATCTCCTCCCTGAAGAAGTTGCGGTTTCCATAGTAAATGGGCCCATTGTAGGTGAGTATCTTCAACCCCGGAACCTCGTAGCACTGAAAGGCAAACGCCGATCGGGTGACCCTGTCTCTGAAGTTGCCACTGTTGGGGTCAAAGGAGATTCGGTGGCCTCGCTCACCTTGCTGTGGTTCTCCAGAGGTCTGTATATTTCTGTGTTGCTGGCACGACCGAGCACTGAGCAGCCAGCCCTGTTGAAACAGCAACCATCAGGGAAATAAACTCTTTTGTTCTTTAGAAAATAAAATAACAGATGAATCTCTTGTTTTTTTCCGGACAAACCTTTGTGTGCGACAGATAACAGTCATCATAGAGAATACCACCCCGATGGCCAGACCGAGGTCCACATTCAGCACCACCACTGACAGCCAGGTTACCACCCAAACTACCTGGACAAAGACACGAGCGCCACACCGTCACCGCAGCCGCACTCTGGGGTGGACGGACAGAGTTCGGCCGCCACACAGCGTGCCTGGGCGCACTCACAAAGTCGATCTTGCTGATCCTCCACAGCTCAGGCAAGTCCTGAAACTGCAAGAACATCTGCCTGAGGCTGGTGACGTTGATGCACGCCAGCACCGCCTGAGGACAAGAAGAAACGAGTGAGTGTTTTTTTTGTTTTGTTTTGCTTTTCTCTTCAGCGCAACATGCTGCGTGCAGCGTGAGCAGACCTTCGGCAGGAAGTAGAAGAGCGGTCCGATCAGCAGCAGGACGATGAGAACGACCAGGCTGGTGAACAAGCCCGAGAGCTGCAGACACAAACAAAAGCTCCACGTAACAACCCGGGTGTGTTTCGACCCTTCTGAGAGGCCGACCGGTCCCTGCTCTGCCCTACCTGTGTGTGACCTCCGGCGCTCTCCAGTATGTTAGTGGTGGCCAGAGTGGCCGAGCTGGGGAAGCAGGTGAAAAAGGAGGATACCGTGTTGGAGACGCCGTGAGCCAACAGCTCCTGGGATGGAAAGACAGCTTTTTTGAGAGGTGTTCTTCATGAGCGAGAGTCAGCGGGGAGGCGAACCTCCGCGAGAACCCTTTACCTGGTTGGGGTGGATGGAGTAGCCGTGCTTGTCGGCGTAGATCATCGCCAGCGAGACGGACACGGCGTAGCTGACGAAGGTGATGGCCACCGTGTCGCCGGCGATGTCGGGGAAGGTGCTCAGGGCCGGCAGCCGTGGCCTGGGGAACCTGGGGGGCGTTGGGGTCAAAGGTCAACCTAAACGCTAGACATGTGTTTTGGTAACGCTTGCTCTAAAGCTGTAGAAGTTACCCGGCGGGGATGTGGCCGACGATTTCAATGTTGTAAACAGAGTCCAGCGAGAAGGCAAAGGTCACGCCTGTTGCGATGATCACCTGTGGAGATGAAGGCAGGGGAACGTAGCGTGAATGTGCCGTTACCCCGACTGTGTGCAGCAGGTGGGACAAGCGTGTCCATGCACTCAGACTGCAGCCAACACGCATGTCCATAATCCTTTGCAAGCACTCGGAGTTCAAGAGAAATGACCCAGTGTGAACAAAAGCAATGGGTCGTTCCCCACAAACCGGTTCTAAGAGCCGACCGTTCAAAGTGAACGAAGAGACAAAGTTTTTTTTTTTTTTAGGGAGCCCATTGTTTGTTTTTTTTTGTTTTTTATTAAGATTAGTCAAGATGTGTGGCACTGTCTATCTGCACTTAGCACTTCACCCCAGAGCGCCAGAGAGTAAAGGAGAGGAAGGGAGAGACAGAGAAACATCACAGATAACAGACGTGATGCCGTACATCCCGGAAGTAAACCAGAAAACGGGTTGATCCACAACCAGTCAAGGATTTGGCGGCGATTTAGAAGGTGGTTTAGCGGAGATTTTGTGTGATACACATTTAGTTTCTAAGAATGCCAATCTTGGCTAAACTGAAATGTTTTAGCTTTGTTTTGCAATTATTTGTTTTTATTTTGACGTTTGTTGATGTGTTCTTTCACTTGTACATAGTTATAGTAGGGTAGGCGTTTCTTTTGTTATATCATTTATTTTTACAGTGCCGTATTCCATGTTGAGTGTATAAATAATTATACGCATTTAATGTTTTTGACATCGTGAACATTAATTATTAATTTTAGCACATAATAAGGTCATTTAAATAAAAGAAGCAACAGAAAATCTAAGGAGCCGCTTGAAAGCCACTGGCTCCTTTTATTGAGCCGAGCCAAAAGGACCAGTTCTCTGAAAAGAGCCGGAATGCCCATCCCTAGTGGACAATAAGTGTGTTGCGTCGTACTGCATAACATCGCTTACACGGTATTGGCTTTTTTTTTTATATTGTAAAAGATATTACAGCATGGATTTGCTTGCTGATGTGATATCGGTAGCTTTTTCGACCCTATAGAGGTCCAAATGTTTGCCAAATGTTTCCCCCAAATGGACTCACAGTGAGAATCTCCACAGGGATGGGCGTTCGCAGCCGCTGCCGGTAGCGCGTGTTGACCTCCTTCACCGGCACCAGGACGGCCAGACACACCAGTGAGATGAGCAGCTCGGCCGTGTTGGTGTGAGGCAGGTTCTCCATCACCGAGCCTAAAGTCTGATACCAAACAAAAAAGAAGAATAAATTTGAATAAACTGGATGGTCCGAGCCGTTTTGTGCCGCCGCTGAAGACGAACTCACTTTGAAGAGGGAGAAGGTTCCGGTGCGGCGAGGGAGCCGCAAGCCCAGCATGCTTTGCAGCTGGGAGACGGTGACGTGGAAGGCGGCAGCGCTGGTGAAGGCCTTCACGATTGGCTCTGAGAGGTAGGTGGAGAGGAAGCCCAGCTGAAGGCCACACATGCAGAGCTGTGGGCAAGAGACGCTCGCTCATAAACAACATCCACCGCCGCGTTTCCAGCGAGGTTTTTATTTTTTGTGCGTGTTTTACCATAATAATCCCTGAGAGGAGCGCCACGGCCGAGGCCACTCCGATCCGCTGGGCCTCCAACTCAGTTGCTTCAGACGAACTGGAGTTCATCTCCAGAGGAGTGGGAACCAGCTGCTCCACCACCGAGCCTGTCATCAAACTCACCACGGCGAAGGTCCCTGAGAGGAGAAGCAGTAGGACAGCTGACACTTTGACCGACCTGCTTCCCAAAAAAAAATAAAAATGTTTTGCTTGTTGTTGGGACTATTGGCATTGTCAAGACTTGTTTTTCCACTGTGTCGCTCGGTTATCAAGGACATAAAGTGAAGGAAGGGCGTTACCTGTAGACACATGGCGACCCGTGCCAAAAAACATGTAGAGGATGACAGGAAAGAAAGAGGTGTAGAGACCAAATATCGGTGCCACGGATGTGAGCAGAGCAAAGGCCATGCCTGTTCGGAGGAAGTGATCCAAAACAAACTGTTGGTTCATCTGTGTTCAGGCTGTCAGACCAGTTGAAATATTTACATTGACATCTATTGCTTTAAAAAATAAAATAAAATACTCAAACTATTGCTGAAAATACAGTAATAATAATAATAATAATAAAGATAATAAAGATAATAAAGATAATAATAATAATAATAATAATAATAATAATAATAATACTTGTTTTGATTTAAATAATACCTACAAATAACAATAAGCCATACTATAATATTGGTTTCTGCATTTCTAACATATAGCAATATTATTTATTATTATTTTATTTATTATTTTAAATACATAACATAAAGCTAAAAATAATACGAGTAAATAAATGCCTTGTTTTCAATTATTCCCACAATAATTAAGAACGATAAATATACAATTAATTATTCATTTAGTATCGACTGAACGGTTACAAATCCAAGCTTGTGTCACTTTAATCAACTAAACTCACGAGGAGCAAAAAAAACAATAACAACATGCCCCATCTGTTCTCGGTGAAGTGGCTTCTCCGTGACGACTCACCTTGAGGAATGTGCAGGATCCCGACTGTCAGCCCCGCCACGGTGTCTCCCAGGATCCACTTCTTCAGCCTGTACCGGGGCAGCCAGCTGACGATGGGCAGTCTCTCCCTCAACAGGTGAAGGCACGCACGCCTCGAGCACCTGCACCTGCCGGCGAGCTTCTCCCGGAGCCGCAGGCCCCCATCGGAGGCGTCGTCCCCGGAGCCGTAGGCCTGCTTGAAGCGGTCCTCCGTGTAGATGCTCCTGTACACGGCCACTGAAGCGCTCATGTTGCGTCCGCGGGGAGATGTTCTCAGCGCGGCAGTTCACGGAGTCAGTAAAAGGTTTGGAAAGTGTGTTGGAATACATATATAGCGGCCAGCGTCCAGGTCTCAAGAGCCATGACACTTTCCTGTCGGCCTCCTCAGAGCCAATGGCGTGGCTCAGGGCTCAACCTTTTCTTTCTTTTCTTTTTTTTTTTTTCTTCCTCGCAGAGCTCAACAACTTTTTTCACATCTTTGTTCTGCCTCAGTCAACATAAAGGTGTGCTACTTGATTTTCCCCTCTGTCAAGGTCCTCTGGGTCCTACTGCTAGAGGATTTTCCACCTTCAAGTAAAACAGTTGGTGTTGTTTTCCGTAGACATTGAAATAGGGACAGGAAGGAGCAGAAGAAAATGTATTGTTTGTGATTAAAAAAAAATAATAAAAAAAATCACAAACACAAATTGTTGTGCTCACTTGGGATGGAATTGTAGGAGATTTGACAAAGGCTTATTTTGCAGTGCAGTTTTGGCAATTTACATGTTCATAAAGAGTCACATGACACATCAGTGGAAAGAGGGATTCAAATGAAACACGTCACAACACTTGCTGAGTGCTGAGTTGGCTGACAAACTGAGAAGGACCTCTTTGCCGATAAGCACGTTGATACCTTTTCTATGTTGTCCCTGACATCGGACATTCGGGAATTGACTGGTTTTGGGTTCACTGGCTGAGAAACGTACAGTTTTGTTTTGGCTGAATTTGAAATACAGTTAAAAAAAAACAAAAAAAACCAAAACAAAACAAAACAAACAAAAAAAGAACGAGTCAGATTAGAGTCAATATTGGTTCAGCATTTCCATGGTGGTTGAAGCTTGGAGACATGAAAGAAGTGAGAAGCCATACACCAGCCAAAGTACTCGACGGGTCTATCTAGCATATAGCATCTAGCATAGCATCTATGCTAGAGCTTCGGAAATGGAAACAGTAACCATGCACGATTCAACAATGCTATGCCATGCTAGCGATAGTGATCATTGCAACTGTTTGTATCTGGCTTATGGAACCAGATGGATTTTGTTTTTAACAATGATTTTTGCTTGATATTGTTTTCTGTCCGTATTAATACCTTCCAGCAATGTGGCACTTTCCTGTGTTTTATGTATTGTGGTATGGTTTGGTTACAAAGCACTTTCTTGTGTTTCTATTTATTACGTACTGTGTTTTTGCTTTGTTGTAAAGCACTTTGGGTACCTTTCAGGCTATTGTAAAGGGCTATATAAATAAATTTGACTTGATTTGATTTATTACCAATATTGTGGTGATATTAGGCTATTTGCCACACAGAATAGTGAGACAAGAGTGAGTGCGATGTTGCCATTTTTCCGTGTGATGGAAACCCAACTGAGGTCCAGTTTTCCTCCAACACCATGGCCACTCCACGGCGAGGCCTGCGAACACAGCGTCTATTGGTTCCATCTCCCCATATGACTCGGCTTCTGGGAGCAGCGTGGGAGGTACCAGCTCTGAGGGGGCACAATTAGGTCACACAATGTACACCACTGTGGAGATCAAAGTGGCATTGTCGGTGAAGCCGAGGTGTAACCCCAAACCGCGTGTGTCCGAGGGGGAATTCATTTCCGAGACGTATGGATATCTGTAATGGGTGGGCGTTTAAGCAGCGTAGCCACCAGGAAAGGAACCAGCTACCCAGGAGACCCCCTGCGTTGCCCCCTGTGAAACTCAATCACACGCGGCCAACCTGGTTCATGGATCAAACCACACCTTGACTCTGATCAGAGGTGGGTGTGTGTCAGACAGGAGCAAACACTAGGGATCTTTAGATAAATACGAGATAAACCAGCGACGACATTGTCATCAGAACATAAATCAGCCATCAAAGCAAAGATTTCGCCGTATCAAAATGAAAGTGTGTCTGCACGACAGCAGATCCAAATCTATAGAAAAGTTCACCCTGAAAATTAAATAAAAGGAGCGTTGAATTTATCCTATTTATATGCAGTGTGAACCCTGCAGTGGGTGGCGGGAACAGGCCTCTCACGTCCCATTTCGGAGCATCCACTGTCCCAACAGGCTACGTGAGGAAGTGCAGGCAATGCCACGGTTTTCCCCATTGTTGCATCCAGCGCTGGACAACACCCAGCGTTTGTCTGATTGAAATAAACTTCGCCCTTTGGTAGACAAGGGAGCGGTTCGAGCATCAAACGTGCACCGCCCTCGCCCAAAGTGGTGACGAGTGACTTTGATATCGCTTCGCATTGTTGCTCTAAAACATCAAGCCGCCCGTGTTTTTTGACGCCATCGCCGGCTTGACAGTGGCAGTTCAAAGGTTTTTCATCAGCCACTCATCTGCACTGCTGGTGTTTGTTGTCATGACAGCCAATTTGGAAGCTGCGGTTGCCCTGGTGCTTATTAACTAGCATATTCAAAATTACAAATGATCACCTTATTGTCCCGGGATAATGAGGTGTGCATATTTGATCATCTCACTCTGAAGTCTCACCTCTAATGGAGTGCATTTTGAATTCTTTGATTTCATTTGGTTTTAAAATTTAATTGGTTTACTTAAACCACTAAAAATGAAACAACAGCAAGTAGAAGCGAGGTTAAGTAGATGCAAAAGCTAAGGGACTTTCTGACTACACAGAAAAACCTCAAAAGAAGACCTGGAAGATAATATAAACAGCGGCTGAGGAGATTTTAGCATGGCTGCTGCAGTTTTATCAGAAATGGATTTGCACTTTGATGTTAAAAGGTGACGCAGGAGGAGTTTGCCTATGTAATTTGTGATATTCATAAAAATAATCCTTTCAGTTCACTTGCATTAACGAATGTCACACCTGTCATTAGTGTGAAACCTCAAGTTCCAGCCCCTCTGGAATGTGACTAGACCATCACCTTTCAAGTTTTCACATCCCTTCCCAAATATTTTCTCTGTCCCCTGGACCCTGTAGATAAACTCAAAGGATACAGGAAGTGATGTGTCTATTTCACGAAATGCTGAGCGTTTTCCACAGACATAGACCGCGTGGAATCAGACGGCGTGTGCGCCCGAATTCCAAAGTGGACGAAAGACACGCGGGGGCCAAGGAGTTGTTGTCGCGCTCCGAAGCGGCGTGCGTCTCGCATTGCCCTCCGTCCCAGGAGGAGACGTGGCGATAAGAAGGGACTCGAAAACTTCCAGGAATGTGGCCCGATTGTGTTGATCAGCACCATAGGATTTATGAACATACCGACGGGGCGGCTCGTCTGCGGGCTGTTTAAACAAGATATTAATCAGTGGTAAAGGGAACAATGAATGGAAAAGGATGCAGAGTGTTGTGCCCCCCAAACAAGACAAAAAAAAAAAAAGAAAACCCTTACGCACCATCATAACACAGACGGTGTGTGTTATTTACACATTCCAACCAGCGTTCCACAGGCACCGGTGGGATGAGGGGACGAAGGCGGGGGGGGTGTTGCAGCCTCCGCAGACCACTAACACGACAACACCTTTATTGGCTCCGGTTCATTCAGCAGTGCCCGTCTCTCGTCAATTTCACGCCTCTTTGTGTGTTTTGCTGTTTTAGCGAGCGCTTCTGATTTTTCTTTGAAACATGCAGTTGTCACACTTTTATTACGCCTGGCAGCATCCCTCTCGATCCCCGCTCCACTCAGTGTTTATCACACAATGAAGATATCACTCCACCCCCGCCCGGACTCCCCCCACGCCGAGTGTGTGTCCACCTCCTGGACACTCTCTCTATTATTCTTTGTCCAGGGAGAGGCTCCAGTCGTTCGTGGCCTATAGTTCCTGTGATTGTTCTTTATCTGCTTTATGGGATGCTTGTCCCGACCACCACCACCACCACCACCCTCCCTCCCCATGGCAACTACCTTTTGAATTGACCTTGTCTGCAAAGGGCGGTCGCCGTAGCGCTCGTCGCGTCTCCTCCCGCCGTCTCCCCTCCCTTTCCGCTGGCTGCTCCTCTCCACCCTCCCGCCGCCGCCACCTCCAAAGCTCTCCTAGCGCTGTCTGGGCATTTACAGTGTCTGGAGCTGTGAGTTATGACAACCCTCCCCCCCATCCCCACCCCCACCCTCAAGAATTCCTCTGCACGAGTTCATAAATTGGCTGTAATTTGTCACTCACACAGCACAAAGTTCCTGCAGGGGTTAAGAGTCGGGCACAACCCTGGGGTTTGTTTAACAGGCCTTTGATGTGTGTGCATAAAGTGTGTGTGTGTGTGTGTGTGTGTGTGTGTTTATGGTAGCTTGTTTTGCTCCATTATTTAGCCAATACAATAATGACATAAATGTTGCATTGTTTGAGCCAGTGTCAAGTGCTTTTCCTTCCTTTGATGTAGCTTCTGTTTCTGCTTGTTTTGGTTTCACTGAGCACCCAACAACATGTCAACGCATAATAACGCACAATACTTTCTTCATGCTTTTGTAACACCGACGTTGGAACTGTGGAGGTTTCAGACGTTCCTCTCGCACGTTTCCTGCCCGAGGAGTCTTGCGTGACTCCGCTGGGACCGAGGCACCGGCTTCCTGTCCGCGCTTGATGAACGTCTCCTGACCTCCACCACACCTACGCTGGTCAGATTCATGGGACATCTGGGTCGTGCATCTCCTGGGCGGGTGAGCGGCTCGCATTCTTAGGATGCGTTGCTTGTCAATTAGCCTTGAGGCTTCTATTATGTAACAACAAAGACGGGGAATTAAAGATGAAACGTGTCAGATTGAAATTCGCTCTTCCCAGAGGCAATTTGTCTCACGAGGCCGGGACTGCACTTTCCAGACATGAGAACAACTCATCCTTTGCTTCTTTTATCAGGCCCTTTTCTTGAGATAAAAAAGAGAATACATTTCTGTTCTGTCTTTTATGATGTCACAAAGGGCACTCTTCCCAAATTGCTTAGTGACAACACCTCCACCTGGTCGTTTTGCAGATTGACTTTTTTATAGAGCGACTAAGGTCCTGTCCACACTGGAAAGTCTTTTTGGTGGAAACGGTAAAGTATTTAACCGTTATGGCGTTTCGTCCATGTGGCAACGGCGTTTTGGGTCCCCCGAAACCGTATTCTTTGACAACGGGTCCCAGAGTACGAAAATCCGACAACGCCGTTTCGTCGTTGTCACATCGTTGCCATCTGGACAGTGAAAACGGCTTTTCCTTGTAAAACGATGACGTCATCGCACCGTCACCGTCATGTCATCCGGAAAAAACAAGGCTTGCAATGCACACAAACAATAACGATGGCGGCGAGCGGATTTGTAAACCGTAGTAGTAATTCCACCTCGTCGTCGGTCCACACAAGAGACTCAGTAGCGGAAATGGGCTTATTTTTATATTCTGGGTACGTTGCCTGTGTCAGTGTCTGTTAACAGCGCCACGTTTCGGTGTGGCATACCCATCGTTTTCACCCAACGTTCCGTTTCCATCTGCCAGCGAGTGGACGCGACTTTTTTCGACCCCGGAGAAAGCAAAAAAAAAAACGGTAACGTTCCCGTGTGGACAGGGCCTAAAAAAAAGTGGGAAACACCTGGCGGGGTATTTTGTCACTTGCCTGGAAAAGGTGTGACATCACAAAGGGCTAATTTCCAGTGCCGACTTTTGTCATATTTTTATTGATGCATATTATTGTTTTGAAAACAATAATATGCATCAACATATTGTTGCAGGTGTTTTTTTCTTCAATCTTCCAAAACGTAGGAAAATAGCGTCTCGCGGTATCGGATCTCTGTGCGCTCTGTCTGGATCTGGAGCTACTCAGACACAAAACCTTTCCGACCACATCACTTCTATTTCTGGCCGCACAGGCCCGTGTTGTTCCATCGGGCAGAGCAGCGGCTTTTATTACCTCCAGCATAACAAATACATTTTCAAAGTCGTGCTATTTTCCCCCCCTGCAGAGGGAGAGCCTGGATATGGGATGTGTCACTTCCTCGACCGTGCCGAAGCATTGTGCGACTCAAGTACACAGCGGCGACGCAGCCTTGAGCGGCGCTGAGAGAGCTGCGGCCGCATTGTCCGCTGCGCCCCGACGCGTCTGTCATCGCCGCCGTCACTTTCGGCTGCGGATCGCGTAAAAAAGAAAGTGGAGGCCGCGTATCCCCTGCGTCGCGGTGTCACTCAGAGGCCGCAGGCAACACCCTGCTGTAAATATTTAGCAACTGCTATGTGTGTTTGTGATTTTACCAGTGGGGCGGTGGGATTGTCAGGCTCCTATTCAATGTGAAAGTCAAGGAAATAGGATTAAAAATAAGACTTGTAGCTGAAATGTTTCATAATTAGACATTTATCTATGTGAACCGACCCTTTAGTGTGAAATTTTATTTCACCTTTTAGATAAACGAGGTGCAGCAACACACCCAGACTGTGTGGAACCCGAGGGACGAGGGTTGGGAATTGTGGGATTTTGCACTGCTCATGCTGTTTGCGTGCAGCAGTGATGGAGTGGGTCCTTGAGAATCAGCAGTGCGGCCAGGCTCACCTCAACAGAGTTCAGGGCAGGCGTGCCACCAAAAGCCAACAGCATCGGTGGCCGCGAGAGCGCAGGTGCACCTTTTGGCTCCGTCCCCTTAAATTGCAACAATTTGGCTTCATAAGCTAGTTTAATAAGTTAGTGACTTTTAAAAAAAAAAATCACCTTAACAGAAACAGTTTTACAGCCACCTTGTTCCCTAAATTAACATAAGTTGACTGGTCGTTTTTGATTTGTGTTTGCAGATGAAACTACACGATAAATGAAGACCAGCACCTCCAACGTGCAGCCTGATATATAGATCCTCGCTTGTCGTTCCAACATTGAAGCTTACCTTTAAAAAACACCATCATCTTTTCTTCAGTCAAACTTCACATCAATGCCCAAGTTTTAGTTTTTTGTTCTTCTTTTGTTTCACTTAGCTAAAGTGTAACGACACACGTCAACAGAACCAGACGCCGGTTGTAGGTGCCCAAGAGGAAGGGGAGGTGTTTCTCCGACGTCGCGCTCTTGTTTAGACCCGAGTCTCCGGCCGAAGGGAGGTTCACAGGGCTGCTGCCTCGTCACTGCACACCCGGGGTGGCACGTAACCACGCTGGGAGCGGCAGGGTGGAGCGCACCAAGACGTGCGCTCTGGCCTGTAGGGGCACGACGGTGCCAGAGCACCTTCCTGCCACACCACGCCATCCAGCACTCGAGTGAACAGCACTACAGTCACTTATTTTATGATATCGTTGCTATTTTGTCTTATATATAATTTTTCTCTTCTTCTTCCGCAGGTCTCCTCCTTCCTCTCTCTCCTTTTCCATCCCCTCTTCCTCCTCTCCTCTCCCACCTCCCCTCTCCCCTTGCCCTCCTCGTTTGTTCGGCATCAAAGGGCGCCCGGGGCTCCAGTTGGATGGCCACTAGCTTCTCATTTCCTCCCGTGCTCTCCAGCCATTCAGCGATGGCGTGCTCTGTCAGGGCTGAGCCCACCCCAGGGAGTCCGCCAGAAGCCTCGGCGAGGCGCTCACCGCCGCTTCCTGCTCATTTAAGAGAGCCCTCAGAATGGAGCGCCATTGTCCTGGCTGTTATCTGATGGCCCCACTCAACAGGGAGACAAAGCTAAGAAACCCCCCCGACCCTCCACCCCTGCTCCCCACTCACGCCGCCGCCACCACCCTAAACCAGTACACACACACACACACACACACACACACGCACACACACACCTCCTTGGCTGTGTTGAGTGTGTGCACAGCTCTGCAAACACAGATAAAAGGAGTAAAGATTCTTACTTCTTAGCATATAAAGCAATAGCGCAACCGTCGTCAGAAAATACAAGGGCATGGCAAACACAACAGTATATAGCTAGATAAGATTGGAGGATCCATTCACAGCTTTTTTGGGGGGGAAAATGCTGTAGCAGCAGCATTTTTGTTGTGCGATAGGCGCAGTGAAAACTCTATCGGCCTGTCTTCTGTCACCCGTCGTGCAATTAGGGTTCACAGGATCGCCGTCGGATCTGTACGGTGGCCGACAAGGGCCAAACACAATACAACTGCCTAATGCGCCTTAGTTAGTGAAAACAGCTGCAGGAATGGAAAAGATGCAAATTCACAAACACAAGTCTAAACAAGGTACAAAAAGAGGATTGTGGTGCAAACAAAAAAAAAATGTGCTGCAAGGCATAAAAAAAACGTAATTGTCAAATGCGCTGCAAACAGAGAAGCGATGCAAACGAGAAAAAAATGCTACATTAACCAATGACTACAACAGAAGTGCTCCAAACATGCAGGGGGCACTCTAAGCAGAACAGCTCAATGGAGAGAGACACAGGTAGACCGAGGAGGACAGCTGACGAGAACGTTTCTAGTAGAAACTGGTGTAAAATATAATCAGAAAAGACACATGAGCGTGCTAAGCCGCACCTTCCCGCTGTTGTTTGAAACATCGTCAGTCAGTCCTCAGCCTCAGTCCTCTTTTTGTGTCTTGTTTGGACTTGTGTTTGTGTTCGTGGATTTGCATCGTTTCCATACCTGCTGCTGTTTTCGCCAACTAAGGCTCATTAGGCAGTTGTATTGTGCTTGGCCCTTGTCGGCCACCGTAGATCTGAGACCTCAAAGCTGACTCGCCACTGGATGGAGAGTTTGCGGATAGCGCACAGGCTAAACTCAAAGGCTGCATTAAAAACATTTCTACCTCCCAGCCAGTAGGTGTCCCACTCACTCTGCCTCGTTGTTCCATTCTGCTATGTACCAGTACTAGTTCTAGGTCTTATTTTTGACTAGGAGCTTTGCTGATCCTGATTTTGCTCTTTGCTTGTACCAGCATTTTGTTTTTTGTTTTTTAACTGACTGAGTGTTCTCATTTGAAAAAACACATTTTCTTTTTTTTTTACTCAAGTTTTTTTATTTAACAGAGGCAGGATGAGAGTTCTTGGTGTCCTGATCCATAGACTGTTTTCTACAAATATATGGCTCATTCTGTCCTGCTGCCACCCGCTGGTGTCTATATATCGTTTCTGCAAAGTTCATTGTAATTATTCAAAATTAATGAAGTCTTGTCGGATTAGTCAAATCACGTATGATGCTCGCGATTTTGCCCTGCAAGCAAAAGTTAAAGTTAAAGTCACATCCCGAAGGATGCGAAATTTGTCCTCAAAAGAGGGGTGATGTGGAGATTGGACATAGCAGCAGTGTCCTCTTGTGGAGGGATCTGAAAAAGCAAACACAACACGTTGACTCTCCGTCCAGATCAAACTTTAATTACTATTTTCACATCTTTTTTTTTTTTTTTTTTTAATGTATTTGTTGCTTTCTTCTTTTTGCAGCTTGTTACTTAACTCTTTCTCAAGTAGGCACGCACGCACGCGCACACAGATAGATAAAGAGACAGAGGGTGAGAGAGAGGGAGAGAGAGATGACGGGGAGGAGGGGTCACTATAAAGACACTATTGTTGGTGCTGTATCAAAGGGAGATTTGTCAAAGGAGCTTTGGTGTGCTGCGATATCACCCACATCAGTCAGGACTCTGCAGCCCCTGCAGATGCCTGCGATTGGCCGAGGGTGGGGTGAGTAAGGGTGCAGGGGAGGACCGGCCGTCTGCTTGGACGTTTAAATGAGGAAAGGTCCCTGCAGGAGTCATGATCTGCCTGGATGTGTATGCAACTGCAACTCCCATAAAACCCAAATGCGGAACTGTTGATTTTTTTTCTTTTCTTTTCTTTTACGTTTGTCCAACAAATGTGATCATGTGAGGTGGAAAGTCTTCTGCGACTTTTATTGCCCCTTCAACAGCGCTCTCTAGTGGGCGCAGCGTGAACTGTGTATTACCTTAGAAAGGATGTACAAATAACTATATTGTGGTGGAAAAAACAATGAGTGGATCCATATTTTCGGATTTTTTTAATTGAACACATGAAATTCATTTTCACCCCCAAAAATCCCAAAGTTAGAAATGGCTGCAATATGAGTATCCTGTAGGACCAGTGCCACTAAGATGGAATTAATGACAGACATGCTGACTGCAAAGCGTTTGCTCACAATTTTAAAATATTTGCATAGCATTTATTAGGTAATCATGGTAGTTTGAAATGCATTTTATCTGAAATTATTTTTGTCAGGTCAAATTAGAAAACAGAGAAAATATTTGAGAGAAACAAGAGAGCTAAAAATCTTTCAGTCATACTTCAGCTCCGTTCAGTTTCAGTTTGGAAATTTTATTGAACATGATAAAAAAAAAAAAAAAGAATAAAATACGTCATGCTGTTGTTCAAGCAGCACAGAAGCACATGTCTTTTTGCTCTTCCACAGCCAGTCAGGCCTGAAATGAGACATCAAATGTACTGCAGAATAGGCCAGAAGAGGAAAGGAGAGCTCGTGAAACAAGCCCAGAACACTAACTCAAACTGATTCATCCATCCAGATCTCCCCTACTTTCTCCTCTCTTCCTTTTTTTGGAAGATCAAGCATTGGTAAAAAGTTGAATAATTCTGCCGCTTTGATCTGCGCACACAAGTGAGAGTTCATTTCCATTTTTGATTCCCCCCCCCCCCCCCCCCCTTTCCTTTCTGTAAGAGTGCCAGCATCAAGATTTACCTTGGTGTGCAAATGTGCTGGAATAGGTTAAAAGGAAATCTCTCTGCTCTCTCAAAGCACAAGTGCAGATGTTGTGAAGTTAATTAAAAATTTAGCAATTCGTTTCTCCCGTCCCAATTTAGGCTGCATCAAGTGGAAGAAAACAGACGGAAAAATGACTTGTGAGAGAAGTCCGCGCGGTCTGTCTCTTTCACATATGCGGCGACGTCAACGGGGTGCAACACCTTGGCGATGCAAAATTGATGATGCCGCGGATGATTTGCCAATTCGCTCTTTCTTATGCATATGTTTGCTTATCTGGGCTTATTTTAAAGGAACACTGTGGAACCTTTAAAGGCCTTCATTGGAAATACATCTGCATATTGATATTTTTCGGCATAAGGTTGCTTATAAAAAATAACTGAATTTTCTTTTGATGGAAAAAATATATATATACTGGCATAAAGAACTGAGGTTTTGGGATTTTGCCTCGGTATCAGAAAGGGCTGATGAGAAAATAATGAGATGATATGGAGAATCAGAAAACACAGTTTGACATTCGGTTTATAATCTGCTCTCGGACCCTTAAATGTTCCTTAAAGTTTCACGTTGCGCCTTTAAGTCAACAAAGAAATAGGGAATACTTATTATTTGTTATTTAATCACGTCATTACAATTTCTTGAACTCTCGCCTTGGTGGTTTTTGTTTGATTTGCTCATACCAGTCCAGTCTGCCCGGCTCATGCTTTTTCTTTGTTTATTTGTTTTCTGTGTCTCACAGACGAGGGGACGGAGGTGCTAAGCGTATCCCGACCTCTCCTCCTCCTCCTCCTCCTCCTCCCTCCCCAACCGCACCATCCACCAGTCTTACCAACAAGCAGCACCGGCTTTATCCATGCATGTTAACAAAAATTGCATCAGTATGTTGACACGGGCCTCGCGTATTCTACCAACTCTCCCATCTCCTCCCAAATAATTGTGCCACAGAAAGGATGTCAAGTCTCAAGGTGGCCGCCCCCCCCTCCTCGCCCCACTCCCCCCACATCACCCCTCCACTGCGTGGATGATGCTCCAGGAGGGGAGCAAAGGGACGTGTGTGTGTGTGTGTGTGTGTGTGTGTGTGTGTGTGTGTGTGTGCGTGCGCTCTCTGCGCAGGTGTTACAGCTGCGTTCCTACATAATTCCTCTCTGCTCGGGCGTTAGCCTCTGTGCGCGGCCTCCCCCCAGTGGGACCCCTCCTCCACTGAGTGATATTACAAGCGGCAGCCGTGCGCCTCTGATCTGCATGCGCCCGGCTCCCTCCTGGTCCTGGGTGAATAGCGCTTGACTTGTTCAATTTGTTTAGAAGCCGCGTTCGGCGCTTTGAAGCCACACATTTTAGCATAAATCATAACCTGTCTCCTTGCGCACAACTGCTTTGAAATGCAACATCTGCTTTTTGAATCCCCCTGCTTTACAATTAGTTAAGCAACATCAATAGATTGACTCCCTATAATTTTTCTTGATAATGAACTGCTTTGTACACGCGCAAGGGCACTGGCGGTGGGGCCTTTGGATTTTTTACATTTTTTTTTCCATGGCCGATGTCCTGAGATGGATCGATCATCATCGGCCTCACTCGTGAACTTACTGAAGTTCTCAGCAACCAGACACGTGTTAAATTGGGTTACCTTCCGTGGTAACCTACTTAGGAAGTGTCATGGTTATGGGGCATGTTACCGGGCCGTGTTGTTTACTCTTTCATCACACTCTTCAGGTTCTCTAGTTTGTTGGGTTTGTTTTGCAAAGCACAACCTTCTGTTCAGCTGTGGGAAAAGTGCGGAATCAAAGTCCCCTGGAGCAGCCTGACGTTGACACTGATAAGCTTTGCCTGTCACTATCCATTTGTCTGAATGGCAGTGATGCCCGGGCTGGATCTCCGGAGGAGGCATCTGCGTGCAGGTGCGCAGTCTTGCACGGCTGCTGTGTGCAGCGGCAGCGACAGTGGCGGAAGGAAGGGGAAAGTGGGAGCCGTCTAAGTTGAGCCGGTGAACTTTACACAGTGCGAAAAAAAATGTAGGTGTGCGAAATATAAAAGTGAATATGGGAACTGGTGGTTCAGTGCACCAGTACCAAAGTCCAACCAACCTTAAAAAAAAAAAAAAGGGAAAGGAAAAAGATCCATCGTGAGTAAGAGGCCTCCCATCGGGTGCATTAAGAATTCTTTTTGCAGGTTGAAGGGGGGGAAATAACAATCCCAAAGATTTTTATTTTTCAAAGGCGTGCACTTGATCAGTAGTCATCAATTAAACTTACTGAGGTGCAAATTACACCACACGGATTAGATGAAAGAGCCCGCGTGTCATTTTCTGCCCTCCCCGCCTCCTCCCCCTCAAAGGCTGGTTGGTGGCTGCGCACAAGCAGCGGGTTGATCCCTGGCTCGGCGGTGACAGGGCTGACACTTCGCCTCGCATTACGCGCGCCGCGCTGACTGAGGGGCTTAACAGACAGTGGCACCGCAGGCGTGCGTGTACAAATAAAAATGTGCGGCTCCTGGTTGTGTGGCACTCCTTCTGCACGTGTAGCCGGTGTGTATCTCTTGGAGCGGCTTTTTGCATTTCTGATTCCCGCTGGAGCGCTGCCACCACATCCAGCGACGGGAGCCCACCACAGATGGCGTGTTTGGGGCTGATGTTTATGAGATGGCCTCTATGACATCCGGAGGAGTTTTTTTTTTTTTTTTTAATGTGTTGGTTTGTTTTTACTTGAAATTTGTTATAATTGTTAAAAAGAAAATTACTGTAGACCTTGCTAGCCCCCATTTTTAGCGTTAAACATGGTTGTATTATGTAGATGATGCCTGAAAGGTAAGAGAGCTAGCTGATAGATAGATAGATAGATAGATCGATAGATAGATAGATAGATAGAGGGAGAGAGAGAGAGAGAGAGAGATAACGCCCCACTTCCAAACGGAAGTTATGACATATTGAAACCGTTTAAACAGTTTTCGCTTTTTAAATATTTTAAGTTGGTTGCACACACATCAAGAAAGGACAGACAATACTTTCCACTCTTAAACCTAACACACATCACAGTCATAATGTCTGACCATAATGTATTCGCTGGGGCTCAGGGCCGCGTTGGCTAACTCGCACCGACTAGTGCTAGCTAGCATGCTAACTGCGGTTCACCACTTCCGGTACATAATGTTTGGCGTTCCGGCTGTGTGCCTTAACTGTTAAGGGTAGCATGGTCTCCCCACTTGTACACACGCCATGTAACGTCAAGAGTACAATGAAAATGTTGCCCATGAACAGGAGAGGGTGACTCGAATGAAATTCAGTGTCAAATATTGTTTTTGTTTTTTACTCCACAGTATATCTGTGACGCAGACACAGAAAAAAAATTAGCTGTGGCATTGGGACAGATGAATGGAAAAGTCAACAGGCCACTTATGTCATACTGGAGTTGTAGAGATGTTTGTGGAGACCCTTCTCACAGCGAGGATGTCACCTGCTGCTGTTGGAGGAGCTCAGGGCCTTGGAATGAAAAGTCCCTTAATAACTGGTGTGATTTCACTCTGACCTCCTTCTGGAGTCACTCCCATCTGAGTACATTAGTCTAGATCACACACCAACATCGCAGTGGCAGGTGCTCACATCTCCCACAGCCACTAAACAAACCTAAAAATCGACCAGCTTGATCTCTGCACGCCACAACACCCGCATTACTTTGATATTATATTGTCAAGCACTGCAGCTAATTATTTAGCGCCGCTCCTCGTTGTCTCTGAGCTCTGTCACTGATCATCCCATTGTTTCCTGTTTTTCTTTTGTTCTCTTCATTCTCTCCTCTATTATTAATTTTCTGTGCCATCGAACGATTGTAGGGAATTCATCGTTTTAGGGAATTTACACAGCAAAACCCTACAAACAAACAATTCATTTTTCCTTCAGGTAAATTAGTTATCATCAATTTTAAATGTTGCGTTGAGGATATGAATGAACAGAAATATGGCATGCCCTTTGAAGGCACAGCGCAGGGTATTGAAGCAAGTACAGCTTAACTACTAGATTTTATATGGCAATATAATAATCAAGTTTTATGTTTTTTTTATTACGAAATTTGAATAAAGAAAACATACTTTGCTGTTATTTAATACAAATTTGAACAAAAATGTATTGCTACACATTCATTAAAATTCGTAGGCTTTGTCTCTCTTGTGCTTGCCAAAATGCATCAGTCATGACAAACCTGCATGTTTTCCCCCCATTGTTCATCAACATAAGCTTCATTTAGCTTTTTAGATTTTAGACATTCTGTAAAAAATAAAATCAAAATAAAAAGTAAGAATTTTTATGTTTCTCTTCTTAAATAAGAAACAACAGATAAACATCTGCTGAATGTGTGAAGTAGTTTTGCACCTTCCGGTTTGTTATATGGATTTTGAAATCAACTAGCATTCATTCTTCACTAAACAAAATTCAACCAAGTAAAACCTGCAAAGTGTTGACTGTTTAATGCAATAACTTTATTTGCCAACTTCAACATTTTCTTCAACGTTTTTATACTGTAATATTCTCTCCTGGCAGATCACCACATGTTGGTCTCACCAGTTCCTGCCTACTTAAAGCATTTCCACAAAGCTCACAGTAATCACAGAGATCAAAATTGCATTTTGGTGGGAAATATTTCCGACCCAGGAAGGGTTCAGACCTTGTGCTGTGTGAATTAGAGACGTGGCTTGGTTTATTTATGAAAATTTAGTTCCAGATATTTCTGCGATCCTCCTGTACTGCTCAATAGTCGTTGGTTTTTTTTGCTGTTGTTTTTTTTTATCAATTTCCCTCGTATTTCATATCAAAATGCCTCATCCGTCCTTCTCAGAACCACAGTGTCCATATTGGCCATATTGGCTCTTTTTTAAAATATGAACACAAGCACTGAAATTATTGATTCTTGGTTAGTTGAAAAAAAAAGTTTAAGATTTTTTGGAAATGGGCCTGTTTTTTTTTCCTCCGTGAGTTGAGATGAAAAGATTGAGACCACTTTCATGTCTGTGCCCCTAATGAAGCTGAATCCAGAGGCCAGTTAGCTGAGCATAAGGACGGAAAATAAAAGGAAACAGCTGCCATTTGTTAAAATTAAGGTCTTATTACCATGAGGTGTGAAGTCTTAGTAGGTTAACAAACACCTTTAAAAAAAAAACACACACAGTTTATGATAATAATCACTAGTCTGTGTCCTTGTGTTTTTAAAAGTCATGCTGCTATATTTCAGGCTCATAGTGAGGCAGACCAGCATGATCTCGACCGTCAGAGCTGCTCAGGCGACCCATGCCAATAAATAAATAAAATGGATGCATCTCCGCACACTCACTGGCAACTATAAATTGCCAAATAGTTTATTTAATGCACACAAGTCATTAGCGAAATGGGCCGCAAGCACCACTTTGAGCTCCGAGAGTTGCAGTGTCACTTATTATGATTGGACTACACGTCTTTCCATGCAACTTCGCCACAAGTCTCCTTTTCAGATCAAACACCATATTTTATAGGCTGGAGCCTTCAAAGCATGCCATATCCTGTCGAGATGATGAAATGATTATGAAGCACCATGAAAGTGACATTTGGCAGATGGACTGCATTCATCTTTATCACTGCACAGTTCCTGTACTACTTTCCTTTGATAAAACATGAAACACATCCTCTGCTCGGATTTTCCGTGACAAGTGTTTTGGCTTCAGTGCCAGAAGAGAAGTACTCACGGTTCTTGGAGTCTATTAAACAAAGTTTACTTAATGTCAGCTTTGTGTTTTGATTTCCCTCTCTCGCTCTGACATGGAGGCCCCTGCTGGCATTCAAATGCATTTTTTTTGGGGGGGTGGATTGAATTCCAATAGTGCGTCATAACAACATCAACATGTGGTAATAACACGAGTCCATGTGTACACAGTGAGATCCAATTGCAGTGTTTTCAGCTCAATGCCCCATGCACTGTGGTTTCCCCAGAAATGCGTTCAACCTTTGGGACTTTTGCCTGCGCCACCTCTCAGAAACCTGAAGCATATCAGCCCTGTGTGATGTCATAGAGGGCACTGGTACCTCACTGATACCACTCGCAGGCGACTGATAACAAGCACAGCCAGGTGCCTGTTGTCCTCTCAATGACCTCCTTATCTTTGTCACCTCCCCCAAACACATGGAAGGTCCAACAAAGCATAAGGAGGTGTTTTTGCAGGAGGCTGTAAGCAGCGGGCTAAACATGTTTTTTTTTTTCTCACACTCTGGAGAGCCTTTTTTTTTTTTTTTTTTTTTTTATTAATCGAGCACAGCTGCTCCACTGTTGTCATGCATTAACATCCATAAATGTTGTTGACTGTTGGGTGATTAAGACCAGGCTCATACGTGGTGGGTTTTATTTAACATTTGCACAAAGGTGAAGAACCAGCCCTCAGTTCTTCAGTCCATTTCTTTATACGTGTTTCCAAACCCTCTCTCCCACACCCTCGCTCCCCCCACACACCCCTTTCGTCTTTCGTCTCCGGGAGTATGGGTGCATGTCAAGTGATTGTGGAATTGAAATATTGATGTGGAGTATCAAAGCGTGGCGTAGCACTCCTGTGTTTCCAGAACTAACCGCGAAGCGCTTTGATCAGATACTCCTGTGATCTGACTTCTGAAGTTGTTAAGAGTGCTGGAAAACAAAATGCAAACAAACTTCAAGTGCTCTTGGTATTGATAAAAGTTTTCTTTGACAAGCGGAGATGTGTGCCGTCTGGCTGCGTCGGCCCAAGTCTGGAGGTTTTGGGGTTTTTCGTACATGCTGATGGACATGAGACGAGGGAATTATGGTGGATTTCGACTTTGAGCGCGCACCTAGCGCTGCAAACAGGAGCGCAGTGGTGGGAATTATCTGACAAGCCTGCTGTGATATCTGGCAGTGATGCAACACTAAATTCTGGAGTTTTGCGTTTTTACTGATGTCGGTCTAATTGCACGTTTAATTCATTTGCAGAAGATGAATTCAAATCCGACATTAAATCCCTTTAAAATGGACTGTTTTAGAGATAAGATGTTTTTTGGGGGGGAAGTACAAGAAATTAAGTGAAATTAATGACCAGTTTAATCCCAGATATTTCTCTTTTTGTAAATATATCTTCTGGAAAACATATCCATGTACAAATGTTAGATGAAGGCAGGTCATTCTGAATGGGCAGAAGAAGAAAAATCAGGGACACACTTTTAGTTTATTTTTGTTTTGTTTTGGTTTTTTTTCTGTATCGTTTGCTGATGGACAAGGACCAATCGAATGACACACGACACATGCTAGCCGAGGGAAACCAGTTGTTACCTGGATGCTGACTTCATTTACTAAGAAGAAAGTCACGTTTCCTGTGTGTCTCGGTAGCTCACAAAGGTAGACAGCTGATAGATGGCGCTCACTACAGGAGTATACTCGCTGAGGTAGATCGACAGTAAAATCACCAGTAATATGTTGTGTACGTTTGTGAATTTCTGACCAATCCGCTGACGGTGGCGAAGCACATCTTTAGCTGTTCGGTGAGGGAACTCGTTAAATTGAAGACCAGTTCAGACATTACACCGGTGGTGTTGTATCACGCTCCAGTTGTTTTGTTATTGTGCAATGAAAGAGGTTAACCGGAAGTTAAACACTCTGAAAAGACTCATATCGCCCCCTAGTGTGGGGGAGGAGGACGCGTTCCTGTCAATAATGGAATTTTTTCAGCTGGATGTATACGGGGACAAGGAGAGAAGTCCGATTGAACGAGAAAACCTAAATTATGAGCTTAGTCCGATTAAGCTCTGCATGTAAACGTACTGACTGACACTGGTTGGTGCTCATGTCTGGACTCTTATGTCTGGACAGAGAAGACACTATAGTGTGGCTGACCAGTGACCTCCACTCACTGTCGAAGACGAGGTCGTCTCCATACACAAAGATTCATATTCTTCTAGTTTTCCTTTTTGCTGTGAGGGATTGGGTTTTATTGCTTTGAGTTAGCCCTCACCCTAAGCCCTTCTGGAAGGAGGCCGCTAAAGACACAATATGCTGGATGTCTAATCACCCTCTGTCACCGCCTCCCCCTCAAAGGCCCACTCACTTGGCGAGCACATTTCGAAGTCAATGGGAAACAGGAAAGAGACTTCTGAATGAGGTATCATATTGTGTCACTGTAAAGTCCAGCTGTTGGCCCCGTTCCCCGCAGCAACACAGCCCGAGTGTCATGGTAATTACGAGCCATCTTGTCCCGTCTTGGCTTGCTGAATGGTTTACAGAGTTGGAGCGCCGCCGTTTAGCGACGGGCCTTTCTACGTGCCGTCCGTCTCATCCATTAGGCTGCATTTGTCACATGAGGGCCATTGACTCAGCACCGCGCTGTAAAATTGGCTTTTTGACATGGCCACCAGTACAAAGGCCCTCTCTCCTCCACGGGCTGCCCTTTTCGAGTGCAGATGGGCAAGACAGCTGGGACAATTTAGTGATCTGAGGCTTTTAAACTGCCCCGCAGGCACGATAAAAAAAAACAAAAAAAAAACAGCTTGAGTAGCTCCTCGCATGTACTTTAGTGGGAGCCCATACAGGTTGTGTTGTTTGCAATGCAAGCATGATTGTGGAAAAAAAAAATTTGGGGGGCCTTTTAAACGAAAATAATAATAAAAAAACAAAAACTTTCCATGTTCTTACGTTAGTCTTTGTTTCCTCCTGGTGCTTTTTTTCAGGACGTTATACGAAAGCACCCCGCCTGGTGGAGGACTCGGCCCGGGTGAGTTCTGAAGTGGAAGTTTGCTGGTTGCCAGAGCAGCCAGCCGGCAGCACATGACGGAGCGGGGCCTGATTACCAGCCATCTCACCAGCTGTTTAATGAACACAGGGACCTCTTTCTCTGGAAATGAGTTTTCCCTTGAAAACGGTGGAAGCCATATCCAGGTCTATTTAAATGAGGTAACATGGGGAAGGTAAGCACCACCACATGAGCATTGTTTTCGCAGTTCAAAGTGAGGAGAGAGTACTTTGCACTTCAAAGCCACTCATCTGGGAGGCAGTACAGTGGGGGTGGGGTGGCGCGCGCGTGTGTGCCTGTGTGTGCCTGTGTGTGTGTGTGTGTGTGTGTGTGTGTGTGTGTGTGTGTGTGTGTGGCAAAGGGTGGGGGGAAGAGGGGACAGGAAATAAGAATCGGGGTAATTAACAACTTCTGCTCCGTAATAAAGCTGAGATGTGGCGTATACCTCTGCCTCAGCTTCCGTGTCCTCCACACTCGCCGCCGAGCTCCGTTTCAACCCAAATGTTCATTTTGATTTTGGCATTAAACTTATTTTTTTTCCCTTTACCTCCCCATCACTGCGGTTTGACTTGCATCATATTATTTTATACCTACCAGGGGGATTCTATTAAACAATAACCAGGTCTTGTTAGCTGTCTGTTTGTTAAATTAGATTTGTCTTTCAGAGGCCGAGGCACAGGGAAATTATATCATGAATGAGGTGTGATAAATTCCTGCCGCGGTTGTTAAATCTAATTATTGTGTTTGGGTTTTGATTGTGTGATTTATGAACTGACCCGACAGGGAGAAATCTTTTTTTTTTTCAGGAAGGGGACTGACTTCATCAAAGTGCTTCCTTCTGCCAGGTGGTGACATTTTATTCATGGCTGTTAATTAGAACGAGACACTTAAGATTTTTATTTTTTTTTATGTTAAAGAGATTTTAAAAATTACTTCATAGGTGTTATTCCTTTTTTCTCTGCCTCCTCTTTGGGTCATGTTTATTTAGGGATCACAGTCTGTGAAACAGTGAGCTGTGTATAAGTGAGAAAAGCAAGGATTTACATGAGAAACAGGTTCCCAGCCTGGGCTTCAGGCTCTTAACATTGTAATGGTGAACAGACTTACAGAATGAGATTAAGCCTCAATCTGCATTTAATGGAGAAGATCTAAAGCGGCCTCTACTTGAACCCTGAAATGTGAGAATGTCACACAGGGCGGCCTATTTGACATGTCACCCACCGGTGAGAACTCCGGGGCTTTTGATTGAGTTTTATCAATTAGCTTTGTGAGAGGAGAAAACAGGTCTTGGTGGTGTGCGAGCCTCACGCCTGCCGGGCTGAAGAGCTGCGCCGCGGCTGAGAGACAGAAAATGTGACATCTGCAGACAGTTGGTGCTCAAAGAGCAAATTAATCTACCTCCAACCAAGTTCCCCCCCCCCCCCCCCCCCCCCCTTAGTGTGTGCTGGTGAGGACATGTACATGATGGAAATGCACACTGCTTTGAAAAATAATTATTTTTATTTTCTCAAAAAAATATATATATGAGTGTATTTTACTGTTCGAAGACATTTTAGAAAAAAAATATTTTTCTTCATCTTTTTAACTGTGTCTTCAGCGTTGTTGCATAAATGTTGCCTTGAAATTTGTCTTTATCTATAAAAAGGAGAATCGGTTTGCTTTCTGTACTAGAAATCAGTCCTTTTCTCTAAAGCATCACTGTACTCACACCCCCCACCTGCACCAAATAATAATAATAATAATAATATATTAAAGGGGGGGAAAAGTGCATGTAGTTTCTATTTTAGCAACTGGAATCCCCACAGTGGAATTGAGGCAGTTGGCAAATAACTTCCGCAGTGGGGCAAATTTTACCTAAGCTGGCTTTTTTCAAAAATCTTAGATCTTCTCCCAGAGTAAGCATTTTCTGCTTTTTGTGTGTGTTTGTGTGTGAAACGTGGCCCCTAAAAGTTGCAGAGACATGAATCCCTTTAAAACAGTATTACAATATTTAAGATTTAAAAAAAAAAAAAAAAAAAAAAATGGGGGGGAAAATTGACAAAGAACTGAGTGAGACAAAGATGTTATCCGCAGACTTTATTTTCTTAATCCTACTTTACGTCTTCCCACTTCTTCTCTTTTTTCTGAGAACAATTGGGGGGCGGAGCCAGATCTGGGGGTCAGCATTTGGCTGAAAATGAGTGAAATTATGAGTAGCCCACCCCTTCACCCCACAACGATCCCCCACCACCACCCTCCTTCCTGCCTCCTCTATTGACTGGCTTCTCCTGCATCATACTGGAGACCCCGCCGAGAGGAGCTTTAGTCTCTATAAAGAGAGGACGCAGTTCGGCCGCCGCTGAGATCGCTGCCAGGAATTTTAACGGCGCGCCTCCTCATCCGCACTCTGCGATTCCTGTCGGACACATTTCAGCGGGACACGAGGACGTTCGGAACGAGCGATTTTTATGTTGTTGTTGTTTTTTGTTTTTTAACCCACGAGCCATCCGGGTCAGGCTAAACCCGAATGTGAGCATCTTTTTTTATTTGTTGTTGTTTTTGTTGTTGTTGCGCGCACCGTGCTGCAGAGCCCGGCGCGTCGTCGCCTCTCGGCACTTTGTATTTCAGGTGTTTCGGGGGAAAAAAAAAAAAAAAGGGAAGAAGAAGAAGAAGAAGAAGAAGAAGAAGAAGAAGAAGCGCGCGTACAGATGGCTGCGCTGGCGATACAGCGGACCGACAACTTTTTGCACACCTTTTTACAGGTTTGTGGCACATTTGTGCGTTTGTGATTTTTATTTTTATTTTTTGCACCTTGTGTTGTCTTTAAAGTTTTGAAAATTGCATTTTAGTTCTAACTTTAAAAAAAACACACACACACACAAAAAAACACTAGCATTTCTTCTTTTTTCAGGCATAACGTTAAATTCATTTGTGGAATTTGTAGCAGGTTCTCATTTATTTGCAGAAATTCTTGTCAAATTAGGATATTATTGTTGTTTTTTTATGTTTATTTTTGTTTGGTTTTCTTGTAACTGTGATTGAAGCAGCCTCCTTGTGACCGCGTGCCTGTTTTGTGCTCCTCCACGCAGGACCGGACGCCCAGCTCCTCTCCAGAGGGAGCGCCGAGCGCCTTGTCCTTCCTGGCCACCACCTGTAGCCAGGCCTGGCAGGTCGGCAGCGCCATGGGCTCCGAGGGCTCCCAATTCCCCTACGAGGGCACCGTCAGCTCCACCTCGGGAATGTTCCAGCTGTGGAGCAACGACATGGCGCCCAGTACGGCCCTCAGCACGCACCAGATGACTTTCACCGTGCCCAAGGTGCAGTTCCCCGGACACATGCAGCCCGGCCTGGGCCACCACCACCACCACCATCACCACCACCACCACGAGCTGCCTCTCACCCCTCCGGCCGAGACCCCGTCCTCCTACTCCTTCGAACTCTCCCCGGTCAAGGTTCTCTCCTCGCAGCCGCAGGCCAACGGCGCCTACTATTCCCAGCACGGCGGCATGGGGCAGAACTTCCCCACGTTCCTCCAGAACTCCTCGGCCAGGCACCACCTGCCGGCCGCGCACGTGGAGGAGGGCCAGCAGTGGTGGAGCCTACCGCAGACCAACGCGACGCCTTCCAACCACTTCTCGCTGGGCCGGCAGTTGGTGCTGGGCCACCAGCCGCAGATCGCCGCCCTGCTGCAGGGCACCTCCAAGGGCCTGCTGAGCTCCACGCGCCGCTGCCGCCGCTGCAAGTGCCCCAACTGTCAGGCCAGCGGTGGCGGCGGTGGCCTGGAGTTCGGAAAGAAGCGGCTGCACATATGCCACATCCCCGAGTGCGGCAAGGTCTACAAGAAGACGTCGCACCTGAAGGCGCACCTGCGCTGGCACGCCGGAGAGCGGCCCTTCATCTGCAACTGGCTCTTCTGCGGCAAGAGCTTCACGCGCTCGGATGAGCTGCAGCGGCACCTGCGCACGCACACCGGCGAGAAGCGGTTCGGCTGCCAGCAGTGCGGCAAGAGGTTCATGAGGAGCGACCACCTCTCCAAACACGTCAAGACCCACCAGACCAGGAAGGGCCGGTCGGGGCAGCCCCCGCACAGCACGGACCCTCTGCTCGCAAACATCAAGAGGGAGTGAATCTTTCCATCCGTCCGTCCGTCCGTCAGAAGAAATACAAGGACAAACTGTGTGACTATCACTTACTGTCATGGGTTTGCACTACCGGAGAAGCAGCAAGTTGCCCAAAATACCATCTGCTGTGAAGGCTCCAATTGGACTTGTTGTTGTTATAATATATTTAGAGCCCAAACTGGATTCCTAGAATCAAAGTTTTCTTGAATTCAATGTGCAGTGAAGAGCCAGGGTTTTTTTTTTTTGTCTGAAGCTGCTGAAATGGTTGAAATTTAAATTAATGTTAATTTGAGCGTAATTTGTTCTCAGAGTAATTTTCTTTTGTAAATATTTTTATGTGGCAGACAGGAGTTTAAAAAAAAACAAAAAAAAACACACACCTCGGAGGCTGATTCCTGTTTGCTATTCATAACGTCCAATGCCTTAGTTGTGTTAAAATTATTTGAGCTGTGGAGAGAGAGAGAGAGAAAAAAAAACGAAAAGGGAAACGCTTCCGTTGCTGCTGATAATTAGCCTCTGATTTCAAAAACTGATCCTAATTTCTCTGTTTCAAGGTGGCGAGCGCTCTCTCCCTCATCAGCCTGACTCTTTGATCTTAACGATTTATCACACCTGCTCTTTGTTGCAGCAGCGCCATGCAACGCTGCTCCAATTTGATGGAGGGGGGGGGGATGGTTGAGTTTCTTTGTAAATTATGTATATATAATAATGAACAATTCTATTGCTGCATGTAAATTGTAATAAACACTGTCACTGCTGAAACGATTCCCTGCTTACCTGCTGATGTCATTCCCTGCATTTCATTGCCCCGCTGGTGAAATACAAGACCGACGGCCGCCAAGCGCGACTCAATGGCTTTACACTTTACAGCTCCTTGTGAATTTGGGATGCACCCGGAGCCTCCTAAAAGATCTAACATTTGTATTTAGATGATAATTCCGTTGCATTCAGGGGACAAAAGGCGCTCATTGTTGCGGCGGCGTGAGGGAAGAAGCCCTTTAAAGAGATCTGACATGGTGGGCTGTTCAAAGATTTTTACACCTCAAAGTAAATACTCTGCCCATTGATGGGGCTGTTTGTCTCGCCTGCTGCAATCAAGTTCACAGTCACGTGGCTTTTAATGAGTGTTTTCTTTCTCTCAGCGGAGAGGATTGAGTCAACAGATGCAACAGAGGGCACACGGTGAGGAATTCCCTCTGAATGGGACCCCTGTTGTCAGAGACCCCCCTCCGTTGGTGACAGGAACCCCCTTTGATTTTCTACCCTTGTGAAAGTTAATACCCCCCCACCCCCCACCCCCCTCCTCTGTTCCCAGCCTCCATATATCACAGCCGCGTTACGATGGGCCCTGGCTTTAGTGCCCAGAATGGGGCTTTATTCAGGAGCCAGCCAACCAGATGTCTCTTCATCCAGGGGTTCCTTCTTCTTCTCTTTGTCTTAAGTCCTGTTTGAACTTTCTCCAAGGGGGACAGCGCGGTCTGTCTGCGTCTTTAAACTGCTCTCTGCCATAAAATGGCGTGAAATAAAGTGTGCTAACACACTTTTTTTAAAATGTTTTTTCCTTTCACAATCTGAATTTATTGTTATTAGACTGACAATATGAAGGGATTCCCTCGGGATTTGGTGGAAGAGTCGACCTGCACACAGTTGAAACGACGCTGAAGACGCTGCACTTGATTTTGTTTTAAAAGACACTTTTTATTTGATATCATACAACAGTTTCTACTCAGCCAAACACGGCGTCAACTGAACCTCCCTTGGATTTATGTTCTGTTTCACATATTTCATTTTTCTTAAAGCAAGATCTGTTTTCATTTAATTCAAAAGGATTCCTTTGAGTTGCTTCCACTCGCAGCATGTCTCGTTGTTTCAGCCTAATTTGTGTAATTTATTACAGTTATATAGGCAAATCATTAGGGGAGGGGAGAAACGTCATTACTTCATACTGTTTTATTTTGGAGGAGTGAAATATGAGTCCTCTTGATCTTTGGTGCAGCTGTATGAGCCAAACGAACTGAAAGCAAGTAAAAGTCTTTTGGGGACCTCTGCTGGCCAAAAAGAGAAGGTGAGCTGATATTGACAGGAAAGTCTCCCCTGATTCTAACGGATCCCTGCACTGCGTGTCTATGATTGTCCAGCATTAGTGGTTACAACCAATGGGTTTTTTTCCTGTAAAAGGTTGTTGTTGCTATTGTTTTTGGCACTGTTGGGAGCATGCAGCATCACCCTGTTTATCCAGTAAAAAAAAACTTAACCTTCATATAACCCACGGGAATGTTAATATTTCTTTAACATACCCAGCTCATTCTTCATTGCCCAGGTGCAAATGTAAAGTTGCTTATAGTAGACACTGTACAGTATTTAGTCCATGGCGGGGGTGGGGTTGGGGGGGGGGGATAACAAAGATAAGAGAAATGATGCACGGCACTGACGATAAAAGAAATCACATTAGTTTGAAATAACGTACTTTTTGGGGGGGACTACAAAACTACAGCACCCAGAGAGAAGAATGTGGTGATGTATGCAATGTTTTTTTTTTCTTCTTCTTTTTTTGGCGTGGGAGGTTTCACGACAGCAGTCCCTTTGAATGCGCCCTCATCATGCTGTCTGAAGAGCAAAATGTATTCTGAACTGACGTCATTCCCACAGTTAACCTCCAGGGGGCTCCCGCATGCTTTTTTAAAAAAAAAAAAGGGGGGGGGGGGATCAAAGGGAGAAGCTGGTCAGTCAGAATCAGAGAGCAAACAGGAGCTCTCAGCACTGTGGCAAGAGAGACGGGAAAGTTGTAGGTGTTTGAACCGGAGTGAGTTGAGTCTCGGGAGGAGGGAAGGGGGAGGGGGGGGGGTTCTGCTTTCCCATCCTCATTAGCAGGGAGGGCCGCAAAGTGAGCTGTCAGCAGGGGGAATGACAGAGCGTGTGACTGCGGCTGTGCTGTTTCTAAAGGGACTTCAGAAATTACACTCATGCACTGACACACATACGCGCGCACATGCACGCACACACCGTCACATACTTCACGACGCAAACACACGACTCCAGTGACCGCCCCATTTCGGAATGGATATTTCTTCACCACGTAAAACTTCCCCTTGCCCTTTTGAAAGAGAGGAGCATGTAGTATACAAACCCGCCAAAATAAAATGATAAAAAGCAGGAAATTGTCCCAACACTGCAGTGAGTGTCTTTGCTTCAGCCTTCAGGTAAAATTCCACCAGCGTGCCGACTCACATTGCCCTAAGGTCAGTCGACTCCCCCGTTGAATGGCTCTTTAAGGAAAAGTCTTATAGCTGCAGCCTGTGAATCCTTCAGATGCTCCTTCATGTCCGTCGTCATCCTACGGGAACCACAGCCTCAGTCCAGCATGGCAGAAAACAGTCAGGAAACCAGTCTTGCGGCGTTCGCTGCTGTCCTCCAGGGTTCATAGGTCATCCTCCACCAGCTGAGCCAGGTTGCTGGGGCGGCGTCCAGCTAAGGGGCCCGACAGTGGGACGGGGCCTCCAGCATCAGCGGCTTGAGTCCTCCGGGAGCTTTCTCCTGCTCTCTGCTGGGACACGGGGGGAGGCAATGCTTATTATGTATTCATTAAGCATGTCAGTGTAGTCATACAACAGTAATTAACAGTTATTTCTACTAATTGACCAAGGAAAAATAATGATTCAAATATTACAAACACCTTTGCCAATTCTGCTAATGGCAATAATTAAAATCATAACATATTTTATTGTAATTAATTACAATAATAATTTGTTACATCATTATAACATGTATATATAAATATATATGTATATATATATATATATATATATATGTGTGTGTATATATATACATATACATATACTTATACATATATATCTTTATTTCGATCATGTAAATGATAACTTAAAAAGCAGATTTATATACATATATATATGTCTATATATTAATCTGTGTGTGTATATATATAAATATATATATACACACACACACACGCACACACATGTATATTAATCTGCTTTTTAAGTTATATATATATAATATTATTATTGTAATGCTCTATTTCTTATTATAGTAGTAGTAGTAGTAGTTGTATAATTACATTTATAGATATATATTAATATTTTTAGTTGTATATGTAAAAATATATTTTATCACAACAAAATAAAGATAATACTGTTGTTTATTGTACCATTTTAAACACAATTGCAAACATTGGGAAAGAGTAGAAAGCTAGTCCTCATGGAATTTTTCTCTCTGTCAGATAGGTTAGTCTAAAAATTCCCAGGCCTAACTTCTATAAATCCGCTTCAGCAAACGTATGGGAAACAATTATCTGCCGTGATAGTCATCTCTGTCTGATTTCCTGTCCTGGCTCAGCTCGCTTCCTGTTTGTGTTGCAGCTGGCCCATCAGGTCTGTGTAAACAGAGAAGGTGTAGGATGACAACAAGAGAGCGAGGGGGGAGACTAATGCTAATGGCAACACAGACGACGACAACAGGATGTGAGGCCTTTGTCGAGAGGCCCGCTTCAAAGCGACAGCCGGAGTGGCCCGAAGTTTTTGGAGAATGTATGTTCTGCTCTGGTGATGGTGGAATTTCCTCTCTTTGTGCTCCGTTCTGCGGAACAAGTGCAGCCAGTGGCGTGGTGGATTTCCTCTCGAAAATATCCTGACACCTGCTTGTTCCTTTTTTATCCAATAGGGGGAGAAGTAACTCCTCTCATGATTCAACAGGCCCCTCTGCTGCCTGAGCGTCGAGGTAAGTTGTCAGGATTCGCAGGTGCCTGTCAAGTCTGTCATTTGAAAAGGCGGTTAAAGTGCGTATAATGACCCGTCATTTCTATTTCCTGCGGCTTAATAAACAGACCTTCCTCCTCCCCAACTACACGGACAAGCAATGTTTTTCTGAAGGAGGTGCGTCTGTGACCTTGCGCTACCTACCTGTGCACTATGGGTGGCGGGTGTGCACAGCCCGTTGGACACAGCCTGAGGGTGTGGCTGATCGGCGAAGCCCAGCTGGACGTGCGATGGAGAGACGGTGTGCTGCGGGTCAGCGGGACACGGCCGGACGGCGCTGGGCTGCAGAGAGCAAAAAAACAACACAAGCAAGGTTGGTCAAGTGCAATGCAACGCAGTAACATTTGCCGTCTGTCTGTGAAGGATCTCACTCGTCTAGGTCATAGGTGTCAAACTCTGGCCTCGCAGCATAATTATATTTGGCCCGAATGCTCTCCTCAGTCAGGACAGGACGCTCATTATTATTAGTTAATTGGTTTATTGTTGTTATTTTATTTGATGTATTATGTGCCCATGGAAAAGGGTTACTGTTGAAATTTAAATCAGAAGGCTGCAAATAAGAAAGAGGCATACAATCTTTATTTACATTTAATTTATTTTGAAGATTTTGTGCGCAATATGCAGTTACTTATTGTATAGTGTTAAACTTTGCATGATCCATATTCAAACGCTGAACATACGACCCATAAATACATTAATAAAAGTGTGAAGTTGCAGGACAATATAAAAAATGTGGTTTTCCTAACCTTAAAACGGTTCTCATTCGGGATGTTAACAATTAATCAATTATTGATTAATTCTCGATTAAGAATTTAATTGATTAAAGTAAATCAGTCGCAATTAATTGAACAATTTTACACGGGTAGTTAATATCACTATAACAGTGTAGTGGCAGGAAAAAGCAATTCACCTGTAGATACTGTGATGGTCATAATAAACCTTGAACAAGTTCCTTTTAAACAACTTCTCAAAAAAAAAGATGAAATGTGACCCATTAGAAGTTAACTTAAAGTCAGGGGGTAAATGTTTAGGGTGTTTTTACTGATCTCTAATGTAAATATGGGTCACATTGGACCCTCAACATTATTTAAGGGTTAAATAATGTGTTGCTTACACATTTTTCATTGTGAAATTTAGGTTCTCAGAAAAAATTGCCGCTGATCAATTAATTGTTAATCAATAATTAAGGTCAATCAACTAACAATTAATGAATTAATCGATCATTTGCGTCCATCGTTCTCATATATATATGACAATATACATAAAGGGCTCCTAGTTTCTTAAGGAAGCCTATATGACAGTGCCCTAAATGTGTCACGTGCGCTTCCTTAAATACCAGAATTTCTTAAAAATTCTACACACTGGATCTTTAACTTAACTTTCAAGACAGTATCCCTTATTGTTTTGTTTTGTTTTGTTTTGTTTTGTTTTGTTTTAGTTTTTTTTCGTTTCCCATTTGTGAAACATTCCTGGGAAGAAAAGAAAAAAAAAACAAGAGTCCACTCACATCCTGCTGTGAGGACGTCTCACTGGCTCCTTGGCCTTGGCCTTGGCCCTGGCTCTGGCCTTGGCCCTGGCTCTGGCCCTGGCCATGGCTGGGAAGGTAGAGCGCCGGCAGGGAGGTGTTGTGAGAGTGAAGGGACGGCAGCTTGTGGCGGTCGATGGAGGCGGAGGAGTGGGGTCGGAGGGCGCTGGCGGCAGACAGTGGCGGCCTCATGCTGCGGCCCAGACTGTTGGACTTGCTCTCCCGCCGCTGGTACTCGATGGGCGACTGTAGGGCTGGAGAGGGAGGAGAGCAGCAGGAGAGCAGCAACAGTGCTCGTTAAGTTCTTGTTTTCTTTCTGAGGAAACTGCCACATCACATGGAAGCTTTCCTTGAAACCTGAATCCTTTGTGGTTGTTGCCCCCGAGCCAGACCCAAACCCAATCAGATTTGTTGTTGCATGTTTTCCCTTGTAGCTACAACTCCTGGCTGCCAGTAGCTAGCAGCTAGCTAGCAGCTAACGACAAAAGTAAAGCAGTAACGTCTTTTCCTCCGTGACAATTCCTAATCTCAGCATCTTTAGCGGCAAATTGAACTTCGCGATTGCTTCCTGTTTTGGCTCATTGTCTTCTTCTGGGGTCATTTTTAAGTGCAGATAGCAGTAAGACGCGTCCAGGTTTCATAACAAACTAAAGGAAGTTTTTTACGTGGAAACCCTCTGTGAGGAGGTTGGCAAGAAGGATTTGTCATTCATGTCATTTCACAATGAAAAATCAGTCAATTCAGCTAATAAAAGAAAAAGAAAACAGATAAATTAGGATGGTCTAACGTGGACCTACCGTTGAGGAAGTTGCGCTGCGACTCCAGGATCTGCACCACGTCATTGACCCAGGCCCGGCAGGTGTCGGCCGAGGACGACTGCAGCTGGAAGCGCACCAGGCTGCCGTCGGGGTTGCGTGACGTCAGCACGAAGCGGGCGTCGTCACCTTCCACGCTGGGCTCGACCCCCAGGCAGCTTACCTGGAACATAGCACATCTGACTTGCATCTGTGAACTGCTCAAAGACTGCCGAGGTCCTTGTTAAAGGAAAAAAAAACTTTTTACTTCCACACGCCAACCAGCCTCTAAAAAAAAAAAACTCTGCTGTGGGGTTATGTAACGTGTTTTGATTTGGAGAAGAGTTGTTTAACTGCTGCTCAAATCCAAAATCCACTCGTCTGTGTAGCTCACGTCCTTCGAACACACTCTGCGGCCAGACGGAAGTCAGGCCCGCCAGTCGCCCACCTTTATGCTGTTCTTGAAGATGTACCCAGGGATGGAGAAGCCTTTCTTGCGGTCGATTGGTTCGCTGAAGATGACCAGCTGCTCGAAGAGGAAGACCCGCCTCTCCTTGGCCCTGGACAGGAAGCTGCTTTCCTGCTCGGTGACGGTGAAAGTGTCCTGCTGCAGCAGTTTGCCCTGAGCTGTGATTTTGCCCTTGAATCACAGCAGGAAACAACAACAGTGGTTTCAATACGGTGAGGGGGTCGGGGTCGGTTTAACATGCGGTCCGGACTTGAGCCGGACGAGATGTTCACCTCGAAGCCCTGCAGCCTGCCCACGTTCATCATGTCGTTGCAGCGTTTTGGCACAAAGCACATCACTTCCACCGCTTTCTGTTCGGGAGGTAGGGAATGGAAGTTGTTGAAAGCCATCGGTTAACGGCGTGCATGCACGCACACAGGAAGGGAAAATGAAAGGGATAATAAAAGGGACGGTTCAAAATTTAAATTACGCTCATTTCCTGTCAACTGTCATGAGAGTGGCACGTTTCAGTAAGCTGTAAAACCAAGATGTTAAAAAAAAAAAACAGTTTATCACTGGAGGTTGGATCACTTCCCTCTGTGAGGAGGTCACTTGGATCAGAACATGTCCCCCGAGCCTCCGTCAAATTGCCTTTTTTTGGTTTGAACCGTCCCTTTGAGTGTGAGGACACCAACCTCCAGCTCCTCTGTGTCCATCCCAGCTTTGGTGTAATACTTCAGGAAGTCCTGCTCAAATAAACACAGCATGGTCACCACAGCATTCCAGGTTTACTGCTCAGAGTGAGTTCAGGACATCTGGAGGGGTATTTTATGAGTGCCGTAGCCGGTTTTCATTACAACGCCAAAGGGCGGCATTTTATATTTGGTCATAGTTTTATATCAGAGCCATCCTTTTTTTATGCTCTTCATCAAAGACTTTTTTTTTTTTTTTTTTAATATGCTATCGCTGAAATCTGGCGGTTAGGAGAGTCTCATTATGCAATTGGCCCCCTCCTCCAAGGCTGCAGAGCCCGCCGAACAGACACAACACACGGTGTGTACGTGCTGGTGTGTGTCTGTTGTTTTACAAGGATTCACGTGCGTGCGCGGCCGTGATCAACAAGGCATTGTTGGCTCACTTCACCTTGAGCAGCAGCTGGTACTTCATGATCCTCTGGACGGGTTTGATGAGCAGGTCGTTGAGCTGCAGCCTGTGGCCCAGCTGCTGCCGCAACTCCTGACGACACAGACAGACACGGTCAGCGTGACGCACGGCGCCGTTGCAGCGGCTGCTAAAAACGGCAGCCGACAGGGAGCAGAGACCCGGTCCGAGAGAGAGAATATATCACCCCGAGCTGTTTTCATGTCAGCAAAGAGGAAGTGATTATAAGCTGAATAATATATGCCAGGAGGGGCCAGTCCACACAGTCGTCTACATGTGACATAAAGACAGGCAGAAAAATGGTGCCAGCTAAATAGGTTATTAGCTACACACACTTGCGGGTGATGACGGCATGATGAATTGACTAAATAAACCAGTTTCAATAAATAAAAAATGAGCAATTTTAAATTTGAATGTCTTTACTTTGGAAAAAATCAGAGACATTAAATAGCTTCAACATCCACTTTCACAATAATGTGTGTTTGGAATAATGTTTATTAAATATCAAAATCACACAGCACAATAACACCTCGATAGTGTTCGCGAGTAATCTACTACTAAGTAATCCACTACTGTAATTAAACGACTTTTCTTTAGTAACAGAGTAATGTAACGGGATTACTGTGGCAAAACTGGTAATTATATCATAATTACTTAATCAAGTAACGATTACTTTTCCAAAATATTTTACAAGCTAAAAATGTCTTAAAAATGGTGGCAAAAGAAAAAACAGCAACTGCGTTTGATAGCTGGAAATACAAACATTGTTTTGAGTTCATCCCGTCTAAATGAAAGAATATTGTGGTTTGTTGTACGTTCTCAACTGCTACTGTATTTTTTTCTTAACTAACGTAATTAGTAAGTGACTACTTATGAAACAAAGTAGTTCAAGAAGTAATTAGATTACCTTTAAAGAAGTATTCAGTAATTGGATTACTTTTATGGAGTAATACCAACAACACTGCACCTCAATTGGTACTAGGAAACAATATTTATTAGGGATTAAAAAAAATTAAAAAAAGATATTTATGCAAAATTAGTACTATTTATATTAATTTGCTGGTGTTTGAGTATCAAACCTAAAGAGTGGTATCTGACCCCTAACCCACTGGTAGGGGTCAGATACCGAGACATCAGGCCAGAAACCACTGAATGACACTAACCTACCATTGATGTTGTTATGTTCATACAATAGATAGATATATACAGTAGATAGATAGATTCACTGGTTTGTTCAATTTAAGTGAACTTTTCAGCAGGACCCACCTCAAAGTATGTTTCAATGTACTCCGAGACGATGTGTTCAGACTTGGGCTTGTTCTGACAGTACACCACATACATGTGCAGACGCCTTTCCTGCAACAAAAAAAACAAAAACAAAAAGTCTCATCACAAATCCATTCAGTCAGCTTGGCCGGCTGCACAGCAAGAGGAAAAGGAAAATCTATTTTACATCGTATTTGCGGCGAGCGAGTGAGAACAAGCAGATGTGAACGTCTGACGGATCACCTCGGGGGGCGTGACAGTGCTGCCTGCCGTTAGCTGAGACTTACTGGTGCGAGGCAGAGGACACGCTGCTGCGGCGGGGGATGGAGGGGAGGCGGGGGAGCCACGCCGTGGCCTCATGCAGATGAGCATTAGGGGTTATGTATAATTCACCCAGGTTACGGTGAGTGTAACTAGAGCCTGCCGTTTTAAGGCTGTACCTAGCAACAAGCCCGGCGGCTCCGTAACCTAGAAACCACCGGAGCTGCTCCACCTGAACATGGACACGCTTTATTTAACACCGGCCGCCTCTTTACTCTCCCTCCTGCTCACCCATGCCCACAGTTTGACGCTTTACAGCTTTGACTTGGCTAGAAGTTTCCTTATTTCATTGCTGATTTTTTTTTTTATTATGCAACGGGCCGGGCCTTATCGAATTGTTTAAAGGGCTATAGACAGTCGAGTGTAGAGAGAGAGAGCCGCACCGGTAACTCAATTATCTTTGGACGAGAAGCAAAGCTGACTTGGTGAAATTACCCATCCTGCCTGCACTGTATGCATGTGCCACCACTTAACCAATGTGGGCAAATCAAATCATGCTCCCTGCACAGGCCCTGTGACCCCCACAGTAACTATGAAGCAACTCTTCTCTTTACAGCAACACTCAAAACGCTCTGAGGACTCACTCTGCCTTATACGAAGCCCTTTCACTTCACGCTGAAAGGCCCCACACTTTGCAAAAATTCACCGTCTGGGGACTCGCTTTGTTTGCTTGCTCCACTTAAAAAAATAGTTCATGCCAACAACACACAGCTCGGATCCGATGCGTCTCCCAGGGCAGCCACACCCAGCCGGGTGCTGGCTCCGCCCTGTGTGATCGCCTCGTTCGCCCCCATCCAAACAATGTAGACGGTAAAAATCCAAGTGTTCTCGCAGGAGGCTGTAAACACAGGGCTAAGACTGCTCGACTTGAGTTGGGACACGGGGATGTGAGAATTCCACATTTAGCAGGAAGAAAAACAACGGAGTAATTTTTGCAGGAAGGTTGTAAACAGAGGGCTAAATGGGCAAGGTCTAAAGATTTTCCAGATACATAGACCCTAAAGGCATCTCCACTTTAGTCTTGGTTAAAAAAATAACATATCAGATTTATGTGGGAGCTCTAAGATGTGAAATGATTTAAAAAAAAAATTATCCTGGTGTCAAAGAACCTGAGCCGACGTTTTGTTCCTTCTTGTTTCAGGCTGTTTTTTCCCCTGGTGTTTCCTCAGCGCTGCAGGCCAGACTGGAGAGCAGCCAGCATGTCATATGCGTGTGCGCGTGTCTGCACGTGCGCGCCCGCCCGAGTGTTTGCCGGTGCGCGCTGTTGTGAAAATACAGCCAGCCCAGACAGAGACGTATCAGTAACAGGGAAGCGGGGGGGAGTGACGCTGGCAGTCGACAGGAGAAGAAGAGGTGGAGAAGAAGGAGGAGGGGAAGGAGGAAGAGGTGGAGGAGGAAGACGAGCAGGGTGCAGGATAAACAGGAGCTCTGTGTGCTTTCTTAGCTTTATTTACACTCACACCAAACAGCAGAAGGAAGCGGAGCCACATATTTCCACTGACAAGGGCCTGTGTGTGTGTGTGTTGTGTGTTTGCGCGTGTGCATTGTGTGTGCATGCGCGCGTGTGTGTATTGATGCTCACATGTTTGATGAAGAGCTGAGCCAGCCTTTCAGGCTCTGCCAAACACTTCTCCAGCTCTTCCAGGAAGTAGCTGCAGAACGAAAAGACAAGACAAGCGCACACACACACACACACACACACACACACACACGCACACACGCACACAAATACACACGCCATCATCTCTAAAGTGGAATGTCAGTCTCAGCTCTATTGTTCTTTTCTTTTGACTTACAAACAACACTGGGCAGTTTTTTTTGCTTGTTTTCCATTTCAACATATTTTCCATGTTTACGAACATTTTTATTGTTTTCTCGAAAGAAAAAAAAAAAGTCTGACTCACTCTTTGTGCCAGTCAAATATTTGATGAATGTTCCCGAAAACAATCTTGTCTTTTCCCTTCATGTCCTCCGGTATGCTCTTAGAGCTCATGGTGCCCATGTAGCCCTGCAAAATGAAAGAACAGTACAGAAGCTGCTTATGTCTGTCTGCACCTATAGTAATAAAACAAAAAAAACAATGACAACGCACTGCATCAATCACGTCGCCAGCGTCATTAAGTTTCCAAGAGGCAAGAATTCGTCTCTGAGCCAACACATCTCCCCAGCTATTTCCAGGCCGCGCCGGGGAGATGGATCGACCCGCAACATAATACTCTTGAAGTAATAACTCCGAAAATCTGCTTAAGAGCGGCAGACGGTGGGATGGTGGCAGACCAAAGTGTGGAGGGAAGTGGGGGAATTGTGATGATAAGGATTTGGAGTCGGCTCTGACAGGATGACTAAGTTCCCTGCGCTCCGTCGCTGCAGATTGGATTTGTGTGTGTGTGTGCGTGTGCGCGTGCGCGTGTGCGTGAGTGTGTGTAAGACTGTGAGCTTCACCCCCACGATGAGTCCCAGGTCCGTCACGTAGTGCTTCTCCGTCTCGATAAGCTCTTTCAAGACGTACCTGCCACCAGACAAATGAGAGAGGATCAGTGTTGGAGGGTTCATTTCACAGCTCAGAGCTTATTTCACAAGCAAGAAGGTGGTGGAGGAGGCTGGGTGATGCTCCTCTCTTGTAGATAATCACATAAAGTTTACTCCATGTAATTCAGCAGTAGGTGGAAAAACTTTCTAGCTTTGTTTCTGACCCCAACTGTTGAATTAAAGCCGTGTGATCAGAGCCGACCTGGGGCTCCAGGCTCCTGAATGAGCGAATAAAGCAAAAGAAATGGTCACGGTGGTTTTATCAGGTTAACGCTGGCCTCAACCGGTGAGAGCAGTAACCAGGCTGATGCATTGATCATCCCCGTGAATCAAAGAGCTGCTCTTCCCCGACCAGGAGAGCAATTTGTGCGGTTTCCTCTCCTGAGCTGATGCCTTTATGATTGAGATTCAACTACTTATATGAGTGTCGCACGTGGAGATTTTTTTTGGGGGGGGGAAATTATAATTAATTCATTATTATTTTCTCTCTCTTTGTCTGTGTTGTGGGTGAGGACAATCCAAGGTTCAAGTGCCTTTGTAATGGTCTGCGGGCAATTTGAATTTGAATATGGCAGCAAAAACGCACAATAGATTTAACATCATGACATTTGCAAGTTGGAGTGCAGGAGGAACAAAAAGGCCTCATCTTTGGTCCAGACTGTAATACCCTGACAAAAATATTGAGTATTGAATGTTTTTTTCACTGATTCACTGATACATTTTTCCACCAAAATTTTAACTTTTGAGGTCTGCTGCTGGAATTCACTGGTACTTGAACTTGTGTGTTTCTGCGTATTATGTATGTGCGTGTGTTGAGGAGGAGAGTATGGCTATATATGTGCTACACACATAACAACAATACTGTCTTTAAAGATGCCTGATGAATGCAGATAGATGGCAATACATCCATGTGACCGTAATTCAGCTGTAACGCAGACACATACAACTTGTATATTGCAAAAAAAAACCACATACATGCTCTTCTCTAAGGCACTCTTCCTCTCTTCCTCCGAGTCGGCGGCTGCCGACCATTGGCTGGAGGTGTCATCCATCAGGACGGAGCCGCTGTCGTCGGGCAGAGCGCTGGTAGACTGCGTGTCCTGCCGAGGCAGAGACGGACAGACAGGTAGACAGACAAAGAGACATGCTGTTCAGTGAGGGCAGAAGATGGAAGATGAAAGGGTTGATAACGGAAAAAATAAATAATTTTAAATAATAAAATAAATATATATATGTACAGGGGAGAGAGGGACGGTAATGATGCAGGTTGCCAACGTGACCGTGGAGAGCTGAGAGGGAACGATGTGATTGGATTCAGATGGTCACAGTTAATGATCCGTGCTGTGTGGCGGCGGCGGATGAAGCAAAGGACAGTAAAGGATGGAAAGAGGAAAAACAGGCCGCGCAGATGCATCGGGAGATAGTCCACGGCCCCATGTTATGTAAGAAATCAGCATTACCAGCCTCCTTGAAAGAGTAACCTCTCTTTCTTTCCAGTCCATGTTGGTGAGTTTCACAGGTTGCACTGTCTACGCACTGCGCTAAAGGGCCTGCGTTGTGGAAAAGCCACTTTGTCAGTGCTATCCGTCGATTTTTGTCACTGTCCTTTTCGTTCACAGAGAGGAGAAAAGCCCATCTTCAATTAATTGTTAATGATTCAAGACTGATTCATCGACCGGTGTTGTGGATGAAGAAAACGGATTTGAAAATTGATTTTTAACGACAGCCTTGCAATGACTTGCTTGGGCAGAGATTCTGGTGTTCCTCAACTAACAATATAAATGTTGTTGCCGTAGTGCATGTAAGTGCATAACACAGATCTTTGTCGTTGTTTTTTTCCCGCCTCTGTGACACCATAGCGGCGATAATCTGTGTCAGCGCTGCCCTGTTGACTGAAAATAGCCAAGCGTGCGGGACTCAAGGTTACGCTGCTCTAATCGATTGTGTCCGTGTGTTACATGGCCTCCTCCTGTTAGTGCTTCTTCCTAGAATTGATATCACATCCTGTCGGGGGGTCCTGGCGCAAAAATTATGCAAACTGCACAAAGCCCGCAGAGACTTAATTCACAGCTGCAGCCATGTGTTTAGCCAACCCGTTTCTCTCACAATAAGCACATTTGTCAAGAAAGGGCTGTTAAAAAAAATCAATAAATAAGAATGACACAATGTCACCTTGACCTGCACAATTGTATAAACTAACAATGACTTTGCAGGTATTTTTAGCAGTGTTGTTCAGCCTTTTTGTCAGAGGGCCATTCACTTTTTCCTGGTTATGTAAACACAGAGAGGCAGCTGTCTGTCTTCACCTAGATGTGTGTGTGTGTGTGTGTGTGTGTGTGTGTGTGTGTGTGTTCCATTGTTCAGGCCGAGCAGAACCTCCCCGCCTTAAGCACATACACAGAGCTGCAAACTGTGCACCACAGGAGACAACGCGGCTAATCCCTCAGCAGAGTCCCCCTGGCAGGCGGCTGCGCAATGAAGAAACAAATAGACCTGACTGATGGACGTATAAGTATATGGGGGGGGGGGCGCGTTCACCTGCCATCTCTGTGACAGACGTGTTTGCTGCGCGTCGGTTTCAAACTTGACTCGGTCCCTGGAAGTGTGATGTGAGAGGCTCCGCTAGGAGCCTCGCCTCCCCAACCTCCTGGCCCGCTAGGAGGGCTTCAGCCCCGGCTGACAGGTCCCCCCCGGCTCCCTGATCACTTCCAGATGTGCTGTGCCAAAGCCCCAGAGGAGGAGTCAGCGCCTCAACGGCGGCCTCTGTTGCAAGTCGTGCTTTCTGCTAGTAACCAATGAACAAAAAAAAAAAAAAAAAAACTGACAATTTGTATTGGAGGTGAAGTCATGTGCTTGTTCAATAAAGACCTAAAACACCTTCTTTTAGTCCAAAAGACACCACTTCACGTATCATACTTCACGCTGCTCACCTTTTGGAAATCAATTCAAAGGTTGATTTAAAAGATTGATATTGTGCAAAAAAAAAAAAAAAAAAAAAAATCACTTCTGCAATCTTATCTAACAATCATGTAAGTCTCTAAGTCTCCAGCAAATAAACAGGTCAGAAATGAGAAAACCCGAATCCTTTCCTCGCTGAAGTATTTACAAAGTGTATTTGATGACAGTTTGGTCACAAAAACCTTTGTTTCTGTCCCTTTGTAATTATGTGTTTGTGTGTGTTTCAGGAGGTTGCAAACAGAGGGCTAAATATGTTTCCTATAGATGTTTTTTTTTTCATACCTAATACTATAAAAGTTCTCTGAGGTAAAGATATATAGATATATCTGAAAGTGTGTCCTTGCGAATAGCGAATAAGCTGATGGAGACGATGGAGTAGGAGGAAACATAAAAGGGGACGTTATTTTTGTTGCATTGATCGTGAGGAAACGTAGGAGGATCAGCAAATATTGCGGATTTTTGCTGATTCCCTCTTGGTGGCCCCCGCAGTCATATTAAGGATGCAACACGCTGCGTCTTTAACGCACCGAGCACAAATCAGAAGGTGTTGACAATGTTTGGGAACAACACAGTGGGTGTCAGGTGGCGCTAACGGCAATTTAACAGCCTCACTGCCGGCACTGGGAAATAACAGATTGGAATGGGGGTTGCAAAACAACAACATCATCCAGCCATTATTTTTTATTTTTTTCTAATGCCATCATTTCCCTCCCTGAGGATTTCTAATGGCAACCATTGGTCAGGGAGCCTCACCTTTCATCACGGATAGTAAAAAACAAAAATTATATAAAAAAAAAAAAAGAAATACATGGAAGTACAATAAATCAAATTCCTTCCAAACCAGGTTGAGAGCGTGTTTTATTGCCATTTGTCGTCACTGTAATGTCTGCAGGCTTTTTTCAATAAAGTAGGTAATGTATGAAACAGAACCGCAGTGAAAAAGCACGGGGGTATAAAAGCGCAGCCCTTCAGCCTGACTGAAGGGGGCGTAGGAGAACCCGCGGACCTGTTTTACATGCGCGTTCTCTCACCGCTCTTCTTCGACGGACAAGAGTCAACGTGCAGGACAGCAGCCTGTTTATTTTGGACATTTTCCGCCGTTTCTCGTATTTTCCCATGCCTGATAACAATCCCTATTGAAACGGAGAGACCTTCACAACCAAATAAAAGATGTGGAGGAGTTTTACAAGAAAGTCAGAAAGATTTTCGCCCAGAAGGAAAGATGTATCAACTTTGTTTACAAGTAAAGGTAAGACCGTGTGCAAGATATTTTCAATATGTTGGTCTTTATTTGTTATAGTTTTATTTATATATCACTCACCTTTAAAATAAAAACAGTAATTTTTAAATAATACTATTTTGATAGTTTACAGGACATTAGTAATGAACCCTCTTATAGAGTCAGTGTCTAATTGACCTCCCTTGCACATCACTGGTGTCTATGTCATTCTATCTCAGCGAGTCAATGCAACAGAGTGCACAAACTGTTCCTTGGGAAATGTAATTTGAAGATCAATGCGTCTGCGTTCCATTTAAAAAAAATATATATATATATATATATATATATATATATATATATATATATATATATATATATATATATATATATATATATATATATGTCTCCCTTTTGCGTCCGTCAACCGAATTAGAATAAACATTATGACTGGAACAGTTTTTTTCTGCGGTGCTCTCGAGATTAGAGACAAATCAAAACAAATGGCACCTCAGTGTAAACGCCGGGACAATGGCAACCGCCTCCTGGAGAAGACTGACCTACATAACTTAATCTCTCTCCTAGCCAACGATTGGCAGTCCAAAAAAACCCAGCGCGGCACACAAGGCCTCGTCCCACTGATGTAACCATATTAGTGGCTTTTGATGTGTTGTTGACACCGACAATTAGCTGCCGTGCCGTCGCTCTACCGACTGCAGATGTTCCATGGTTTCTGTTGATCGGGGCTCTGTCACACATGATTCATGCAATATCACCGCTGCTCAGGCGAATCTCATTTTCTGCTTTAATGCGCCCATCCCACGGCGGGAAGGGTCCTGTTTTAAAAACAACCGCTTTCCCCCCCCCTTGCCGTTGTGCAGCTACCTTCCAAACAGAAATGGAGTCGGCTTTTCTTCTCATCTGCCATTTCATATTATTTCCTCTCCCCCCACCCCTTCATGGGCATGTTGTTTTGTAACATGTTGGCTGTGAGTCATGCATGACACAGGTCAGAATTCCCCCCTGGTCGTCTGATGCATCGATCCCCTCCAGGAGGGCCTGCGCTGCGGATGTGTGCGTCGGATTCTTTGTGTGCTGCTGTAGGTTGCCTTTTGTGGCAATGTGTGTGTTTGCGTGTGTGCAGCTTCTGCAGGGAAAAAAAAAAGAAGAAGAAAAATCTGCGTGTTGATTTAACCTAATGGTTGAGCTGTTACAGTTGGTGGTTGCCAGATCCGGCTGCAGGGCCATGAAGAAAACAGTGCTAATGTCACCTCCCCGCATCCAAGCAATGCAAATTAGTAATAACAATGCAAACAATTTGAACCTGCTGAAATGCTGCAAAAATAAGCTGGGTCAAATGTTTAGAAAAACATTTCTAAATTGTTTTGTTAATTGATCTCATGTAACCATCTGATAAATAAGCAACTAAAGACATTTGGAAAATGTGAAAGGTGACTGGTTGAACTTTAAAAAAATAAAAATAAATAACCTTTAATTTTTAATGTGAACTCCTGTCTAGTTCTGATTAAACTGCCACTAGACTAGAGCGACATTGATGGAGGTCTCTTAAACAACCCCAATTGATTTTTTTCCCCCCAGTTGCTTCTTCTTGGTCTTTTTCTGCTTTTTTTTCGTCACTCCACTTCTCTCGTGCCTTTTGTGTCCTTACCAATTTGGTTACGCATTCATAAAAACTCAAGATAAACAACGCTTTATCTTAGCAAACAATATCTGCTGGCTAATATTTGAATGAGAGAACAGTTTTGAAAAATGTTGTCAGACACTGCCGGGTGAGAATTGTGTTGTGTGGTGTTTGTTTTATTTTATTTGTTTGCGTCATGAGGACAGACCTGAGTGTTGGGCAGTGATGAGCAGCCTATCATGGAGTCAGTTATGTAGTTCGGGGACTGTAGTGTTGCCGGCGACAGGTCCTCTGGGCTCGCCAGACCATCTTTCCACTCCTGGAACACACACGCATGCATGCAAGAGTGTGAAACAGACATAATTTAAACAATATGCAAAACATCTGCTGGAGCGCGGCACACAGGAACATAGCGTTATGAGCTTCTGGGGGCTGCGTTGATCATAACAACAGCAGCGCAGCACCTGCTATAATTCTCAGCCCACCGTGAATTAACATCGGACCCGCGACGGCGCTGACGCTATTAAGCTACCTTGTATAAGCAGAGCAGGTTCAGGATGTTGGCTCTGCTCTGGTGTTTATTTGAGACTGAAGACTGAATGTTTACTTGAGAACCAGTTTACAAGACGGAGCTGTAATAACTCGTGGGAATGAGATTACTTTTGAGGTGGGACGACTCGACTGTGCTGTGATCCAAGGAAGGGGTAAAAAGGAAAAGTCATAATAATGCAGGTGAAGTCATCCCTCACCAGTTCTCTGTGGGTGACGGGCAGGATGGTGAGCATGTCGTCCGACCTGGGCGGGCTGCCCAGGTCCTGGCTGTGGCTGTGGGATGCTAGAGGGGGAGGCTTCCCCTCCAGCTTGCGGACCTGGCGCTCCCCCTTGGCCGTGGCGCCGGCGCTGAGTTTTCGGACTGGGTTGGTGAGCCACTTCTTCAGCGTGCTGACCGAGCGCCTGGACCCCGGCGAGCTGGGCGCTGAGCTGCCTGACGCCTGCGGAGGCAGCGACACGACGGAGGTGGAGATGCTGCCCTCGCTGCCGGCCGCCGAGTACGAGTCTGGAGGCGGAGAGGGGGAGAAGGGGGAGAAGTCGAGTGAAATGGCGCAGAGTGGCAGTGTGGAAGTGACTCGCGAGGATTCAAAAAGTTCAAAAGTTCAACGATTAGTCGACGTAGGCGGCAAAAATGGATGACAATTTTTTGCTGACAAATTTAATTGTCGAATATTTGTCGGTTGCGTCATCGCCAGTGTTTTTTCATGGTGTGGAAAAGCACCTATTATCTTACGATAATAAGATTGTTTTTCCCAAGCTGAGTCATGAAGGGTTGAGTCACCCTGCTTCCTTACGATCTGTTCTAAGTGTTGCACATGCTTAATATCAACTGGGAAACATAGCAAAAATCATCAGCATCATCAAGTCCGAAAACATCAAAAGTCTGGCAGCATTTCACACTCAACCTGACAAAACCATTTCTATCGTCACTGACTAGTCGACAATCTAAGCAGTCATTAGTTGCATCCCTAAAGTGCACATTCCAAGTCAATAAATCAATGTTCTCTCACGAAACAGAAAAAGGGGAAATTCTCTTTAAAACTGCTGTAACACACCATATTTTCATCCACACAATTGATTATTGCAAATCCTGAAAACAGCTTAATTCATCCTGTGTTTCCAGCCCGCTGCAAAAACCACTGTTGTTGCACCCTGTATCTGTTTGGAAGGGGGGTGTTGTCACTTGAGAGAGACATCAGTAGAGTATCGGTGCCATTTGTGACATTATAAAGGTCTGATTTACAGAGCTGTTTGTTTTAGCACAGTGGAGCGAGCAACAGATGTAAAGTGGTGCACACTTTTCATTCCTGGGTAGCTCTGTGACTGGATAGACACAGATGGTTGTTTGAAAACAAAGGTGAAATACATTTTGCAAATATATGTATAAATATATATATATATGTATGTGTGTATATATATATGTATGTGTGTATATATATATATATATATGTATATATATATATATATACATATATATATATATATATACATGTATATATATATATATATATATATATATATATATATATATATATATATATATGTATATGTATGTATGTAATGTAATATATATACACACACACACACACACACACACACACACACACACACACACAAATATATATACATGGCCTTCATAGCTGCGCAAAAATCTTGCAATGTTGTCCAGGTTGAGGACTGGGGTTCTCGTGGAAGTGTCAACGCAGAAGTAGAGGCACAACAGAAATAACACTTTACAACCCCGGCCGTAGGACGCAGCTGTGCAGCTGCCTGCGCCACTGGAGACGTCCTGTCCTGCTTTTCTGCTGTCTGAGCTGTCCGTCGGATCACATGACCAGCCGTTGCACTGTGATGTCAGGAGGACATGGGAAGTGGGTGCGCTGGGACCGGACATCCAGTTTCGAGCTCTGTGAAGGGGAAGACCCTTGTTTGGGACTATTTGTTTTTCCTGCCTTGTCTCCCACCGCCGGCCGCCCTCATTCCGTCGCCGCTGTCGCCACTTCCCTCCGCCCCGGCCTGACGGCGCTCTTCCTGCAAGCCGGCGCGCCCCCCCACTGCGTTTTATCTCCTGCGTGCCCAACGCAACAGGGCCGCGCTTCCTATTCATCTTTTGACCTGGGCTTGACCTCTGACCCCCCCTGCGCACCTCTCTGCCCGCAGATGGAGAAGCACTCTGGTGCCGAGCACCCGCTGCCACTTCTGATTTACGCGGCCGAGGCTGCCGTCGCTTGAAGGTGTCTTCGGTTACAGCGGGGGGGGGGGTACAAGGAAAGAAATGCGCCGTTCACTTTGTTTACGGGAGGCAGAACACTGACCTCGTTCCGTGTTCCTAACGCGCCTCAGAGGAAGATCTTATCGCGGCAATCAGACGGAAATAGCCACGATGTTGAGTGAGGGTCATCTGAGAGCAAAGCAACAGATTTTCTCAATCTTACCGTTTGTGTTCAGAATAAACCGACGGTTATCATGTTATAACAATGCAGCGGTCACTCGTGTAAAAAAAATTCAGTGATGCAAACATCATCTGGGTATAAACCAGCCAGAGAGTGTTTGATAAATAGGTGACCTCAGGCAAAGCAGCTCATGATTGCAGAAAAACACCGTACCTGCTATGGGTTAGAAAATATTATTCTAACTTTCCTGGTACCAAACCAAACCGGACTTCTGTGTGTTTGTCATGCAGAGGCACTGCCTTCCTGCGAGCTTCTACCCTGCAAGTACACTGTGCAAGCAGGTTCTGTTCAGTTTTTTCTTTCTGCTTTTGCTCCCGTCTTTGTGAAAACGCTATCTGAGCCGAGGGCACCAGGGGGATTGAACAGAGGAAAGAGACAAGGATCAGAGGAGGGTACAAGCAAGAAGGAGAGCTAGCGGGATGGGGGGGGGGATTGGTGGGACACTCTGAATCTGAATGAAAAGAAGCCAAACAACAGTCTGATCTCGGGCCGCTGCCCTCTGCGAAATGTCTCGGCTTCAGAAGGCAGAAGAAGAAGAAGAAGAAGAGTGGAGAAAGCATCTGAGAGCCGCTGCCCGGGGCGTCTCTGACGGTCGCCCCGCTGCAGAAAGCAGGGGAAGGAGGGAGGGAGGGAGGGAGATGTTGAAGCACATGTGATAACCCCGACCCTGAGCTCCTAACGAGTGCCAGGCCTGGAGGCTCATGTTTCCCACTGTTCTCCTGCACACGGTTCAGTCGGGCCAGAGTTCAGGGGTCACGGTGCAGAGACACAACCGGCAACGCGGCGTCTAACCAGCTCCAGACTGAAGTGAGAGTCAAGAAAATAGCAGAGAGAGAGAGAGAGAGAGAGAGAGAGAGAGAGAGTCTGCTTTACCAGTATTTGATAACAATTTCTGTCCTCAGGTTGTCAATGAACTCACCACTCATAAAAAGTCTTACTTCTTATCTTTGCCCTGCTTTTTTAAGAAAATGAGAAACACATAATTGTGGTACTAGGTCCTTTATGATGTCACAAAGGGCACTACAACACTGCCCAGGCAAGATTTGGCTCCACCATCTGAGACCATCTTGTTTTTGTTCCATTCAAAACACGCAGACGGTCCAACAGGGAACATCAGTGTTAGCAGGAAGAGCTAAAACTCTGCGTTTTCTACTGAAGGCTGTAAACAGAGGGCTAAATGTGTTGTTTTTTTTCTGGATACTTCATTGCGCAAAAGGCTGCACAAGGCTATAAAAACAGAACATAGCAAGTGCGGTGTTTGTCACACGGCATCTCTTCCGAACCCGTGGGTTGGGTTGGAGTGGGAGGCTCACCCTCGTGAGACCCTCACCAGCCGTTTCAGAGACTCCGTTCGGAATCGCACCGAAAAAGCCCAGAGGAAGCTGATTAGCGTCCGTTCCCCCCCGGAGGGAGCGACGCGCCTCCGCTGCCTACCTACACGCTGCAAGATGAGGAGCTGGATACCATTAGACACCTACACAGTGGAAACGGGGTGAGAAACAATCCGTTCCACTCGGCTCGTGTCTGCCGCATGCTGATAATGCCCGGTGACACTCATCTCCATAATGGGGAGCTGCTAAGAAAAGATTACCCGGCATGATTTTGTTAATGCGACTTGACTATTGTTTGTGTGCCGGTGATAATCGGCGGCGGCAGGACAGTGGGCTGCAGGGCTGCATTCAGCCGCTCCAGTAATGGAAAGTCAGTTTTTAGTGAAAAAAAAAAAAAAGAGATAATGGCTGGAAATGAATAGTACAAAAACAAAAAAGGATCAAATAAAAGTAATGGGAGAAAATGGGGCTGAAGTTTATATTATATATTTATATAAACTGGCCTGGCCCAGACAAAATATTTTATTACACAACCAAGAGTTTCAAACATTGTTTAGTGTGGACGTCCATTGGAAAATAGATAAAGAAAAGAAATATTTTATATAACACTTTGGGCCGCCCTTACACAGTATGTGTGATTTATCTGTCAAACTTTCTTCTCAAGCAGGACTTTTGTCTCCTGCAAGTGTTGCAAACATCTTGAAAGATAATTCAATAAAATAAAAATAAAAAATCACTTACTTACTCCACCAGTGCTTTAAAACATTAGTCGGTCTGTTGCCTGTTGGTGAGCTGTCAAAGTAAAGTGTTTTTCTTCAGGAGGCTGTGAACAGTAGGCTAAAAATGTTGTTTTTCTGGAGATCTTTATGCAATGTGTTGGATATTTACCCCAACAAGATGCTACAGTGGGCGTGACAGGGCACTTTTAATGTGCAAATGTAAAAGGAGGGAAGTAGAATTCTTAAGATCTTTACTCTGTCAGCGGGTAAATTTTTCCATCCAAAGAACAAACCAATCATTCATGGAAAAGTGCAGGGATTCTATTGTGCAACTGCAGCGCCTGCGTCGACAAATGCGCCTGACGGTTCCCTCTGCTGCTCCTCTGACACGACTTCGATCTCGCCGCTAAGTGAAAACACACGGGTGTCGCGCACGAGCGCTTGACGGCCTGGGAGATGTGTTAGCATTCAGAGCTTTAAGACCAGGCTCTCCACTCATGTGGGTACGTCCTAATTCGTCAGTCTGAGAGGCGGAGCGGCCGCCGGGTGGGTGGCTCGCCCAGAATAAAGTCGCGATGCTCTGTAACTCTAGAGCCCGGTGGGCTCGTGCTGATAAGTAGTTCCAGACCTCCCTGAAGCTCTCCAGCCACAACAGCGCTCGCTGCTTGATGGCGTCGCGCCATCGGATTATTTGCCGTTTGCGGTCGCCCCGCTTCCTTTGTCCTCTACGGCCGTGTCAGTTTCGTCGCCGATCTGTGTTTGCGGGGCTGCAAATCGCAGCTGAGCAGTTTGCTTTGCGCCTTCTTCGATGGCGACTGCCACGGCTTCCGCTCTCGTGTAATAGAATGAAAAGAGCCGGAGGCAAGGCGCGTAAAACAACTGGATTCGATTTATATCTACTGTTTTGTTTTTTTTAATATTTCACATGACGTTCTTCCAAATGTTTCTGCACTACATAGTTTCCGATTCAGTCAAAAAAAAAAAGAAAAGTCAATCGAATCATTCAGCGGCAATCCGTGGCACGGCTCGGCCCGGTCATGTGGGGAAACATCCGAGGGTCTCAAAGCTTCCGATTGTTGGACATGAACATCGAGATAATTTGATAATTTGGACCCATTTCTTGGCAATTAATGTGCGAAACTGAGATATCGGCGCTCGAGTGCAGAGGCAAAGGATTCTGGCGTGATGTGTTTGACCCTCCGCCACCCCCACCCCCTTCCCCCCCAACCCCCTTCCCCCAACCTTCCCAATGGAAGTTTGGTCCACCTTCCTGTTATCGACCGCTCCGTAAGTGAGCGCCGCTGAGCAGACAGATCAGGCTAAAAGCTCCGGCTGTAATGGAGCAAACTTGTATGGCAGCCTCCTCTCCCAGGAGCTCTCTGTCAATCACGGCGGGAGAAACGATCGGCGGCTCAGACAGCGCTGCCCTGCAGCCACGCCGTTTGATTTTTGTTAAAGAAAATGGTTGCAACATTGGCAGATGCAGACCGCCGTGATTCATTTAGCACATATTCTATTTAAAAAGACACACGACCTGCTGGCTATCCTCACAGGGCAGCTGGGTCGCTCGGATTTCAACTGTTGAAGTCAGGTCCATCTGTCTCGCCTGCATTGGAAAGAAAGGGTTTTCTGTTTTTTTTCCGGAGGATTCTACACTTAAGCAGCTTCCTTTTAGTGCTGACAAAGCCAGGAAGCGATACGCTGCTGTCTGCCTTTCAAAGACCCCCGGAAGAAGAAAAACAGGATGTGACTTCCAGTCCGTTGGCTGCTGAAGAGGTTAGATTATGTTGCAGCCGTTGCAGTTTTACCTCAACTAGAGGCCGACGTTCAGTGTTGTTGGGATTACTCCATAAAAGTAATCCAACTACTGATTACCGATGACTCCTTAAAAAAGTAATCAAATTATTTCTTTAACTACTTTGTTTAATAAGTAAAACTTCAGTGAAAAAAGACAAAGTAACAGTTGAGAACGTCTTGTTTCCTGCACATAACGTCACAACGAACCACAGTATTCTTTCATTTAGACGAGATGAACTCAAAACAATTTTTTTTGTTTGTATTTCCAGCTATCAAACGCAGTTGCTGTTTTTTCTTTTGCCACCACCATGCTTTCTTTGGTCCGTCGTCGCATATCAATGACGTTACAAGGACGGCTGCATCATCAATCTGCAACATCATGGTTTTCAATTGTTTTTCCAAATTTCAGACATTTTTTGGATAATAATAATAACATTTTTAGCTTGCAAAATATTTCAGAAACGGAGTCATTACTTGATAAAGTAATCATGATATGATTACCAGTTTTGCCAGAGTAATCCTGTTACATTACTCTGTTACTAAAAAAGTAGTTTAATTGCAGTAGTGGATTACTTAGTAATGGATTACTCGCCAACACTGCCAACGTTACATTCGACGGAAAAGCACTTTGCCCCCCCCCCCCGCCAGTTCCTGTCTAACTTTTGCAGGAGTTTTGTCAAAAAAAAAGGTGTGGCTGCCTCAGAGCAGCTAGCGTGGCTAATAACATCCCTGGGCTAAAACTAGCCACGACTAACCCGAGGTTGCTGGACGCTGCTGCGCGCTGGCCACGACGCCGTCGCCCACGTCCCTGCGGGGTCGTTCGGAAAGAGCTTTTCGAGAACGACCGTCGGCCGATCGGAGCCGCGGGGAGGAAGTCCGAGGCCGCCACCGTATCGACGTCCACATCTTTCATAAACACTGCATATACAACTTCTCTTCCCTCTCTCTTTTCTCTTTCTTATCACTAATGTCTACCTTCCACTACCCCCCGCTAGCCCCTGCCTCCCCCCACCCACCCCAGCTTCGCTTATATATTAAATTTCGCCTACTCAGAGGAAATGGACACGCTTTCCCAGCAAGCGGCGGAATCTGGGCTGCACTCATGCAGCGGGGACGTGCAGACTGAGAGGCCGCTGAGACGACGACGGTGCACTTAATACCTGGACAGGAAGCGCTCCGGTGTCCTCTAATGAACTTGGCCAATAGAGAGAGCGAGAGAGCGCAGCAGAGAGATCATTTACCGCACTTTACATTTAAGATCTGATCGTAAACCTCTGGCGATGACTGGACATCTTACGGAGAGAAAAAAGCCTCTTCGTCCTTTGACTTTGGGTCATTCCTGTGTGTTTGTCTGTGGACTCCTCACTCTCTTGGGCTCTCGACCTTCTCCCACCTCTGTTGCCCCCTTTAGCCTCTGTTTCTCAGACTCCCGGTCTGGCACTGACCCGGGATCAGGACAGACGGTGCCTTTCTCCAATTCAGTGCCGTGAAGCTGCTGAGAGCAGCATGAGCACGCCGCGCAAAACCAACTGGCAACGACTGATGACAGCAACGCGACAAAAAAGCCTTTTTGGAAAATGTCTTGAGTATTTTTTTTTTTCCCCCGCTCATCAGTTTTCCTGGGGATTATTTTGACGGCGTGACTTAAGCAACTTAGCCCTCGTCTAAAAATCCCTTGAAATGAAAATGTGTTAAATTTATGGGTGCTTTTGAGCGAAGAGCAAAAGAAGAAAAAGGAAAAATGACTTCATGGGAAAAGCAGCCGTTACTTGTGACACGGAGAAGCATTAAAACAAAGTTGCGCACAAACCTGCAAGTGAAACCTTCTGTTTGGACAAGGCGACTAAAGGCAAACAGGCAAACGTACTTGTGAGCGTGCGATTAGCTTATTGCCTATGTTACATCGTGGGCAACAAAGCGCGTAAGACAACAGAGGGGCCGACGGGGATATTGAGTACAAGACAAAGTGCTGACGATGAAGTGATAGTAAAAATCCAATAAAGTCAGTGACTAGCAAACACAAGGACGCAGACGGACGAGGGGAACAGAAATTTCCTGTCCTCCTACTGACCTACTTTATGCACGCACACACACACACACACACACTGGGCACACATTCCGGGCACAGGCAAAGTAGACAGTCAAGTGCTACACTCAACTGAGGCATGAGGGTCAGCCTCCTGCCATCAGCGCTCTCAGCCGGCCCGTGTGGCATTTTCATCAGCGCACGGCAACAAAGCGTGCCACGCCGTTAATCCCATTGTCCGCGGAGCGACGCCTCGCGCCGCTTAGACACTCCTCCTGATGAGGATTTATCAAATGGCTCTGAGTGATGGACAGACTTGAGGCTCCGCCCCCACCAGAAGCCACGAGCATGGCCGTGACACGGCCCAACCTCCCCGTTGACGGAGAGCCCATCGACGGATCGGCTGAGAAAACGATGCCTCGGCACCGGAGGGCCATGGCTCCCTCAGCAGACGGACATTTCTTTTTTCTTCACATTTTCTCCTTTTTCTTCTTTTCTGTCGTCGGTTGCCTGCTTTAGGCTCCAGGCTGCCGACAGTTAGACACTGGAACCATCTTTGCGGTTCGTGGGTCTCGAAAAAAAAAAAAAAAAAACTCCAGACATTCCTCCAGGGCCATTAAGACAGCGACTTGCCAAGTTCCTGGCACCGTCTGCTCTGATTTCTTTTATAATGTGAGTGATGAGAAAGTACTGCAAGTCAATGCAACCTCACTCAGGGGGTCAAAGTCTGACTTGGACATTGATCGCCCCTTGTGGTTATTCCAAGTCCAAATGGTACAACGAGAAACCCAGGACACAATAAATTACAATGCAAGACAACGTAACAATACAATATGACATAATAAGGGCTGTCAAACAATACATTTTTAACTGAGATTAATTGCAGAATCTTCATAGGGTCGTTCTTGAAACCATTTTCTCGAGTAAAGAAGTTAACTGCCAGTGCTCCATCGAACGCAACATTTTCTAATAACACATTATTGTTTGGGGGATGTCTTTCGGAGGAAGCTGTTGCGAAGGCAGCAGGGAATTGAGGCGGGACCTTCCTGTCGAGGGGCGACAGTACTAATTACTGCACCCTACAAGTGTGTGGGTAACATAACACTTGACGTCTGTGCACGTGTGTGTGTGTGCTCGCATTTGCACGTGATGATGTGTGTGATTCCGGATAATTACTGTGATGGACGCAACTCTTTCGCCCTCTTTAGCAACAATCTTGGACGCTGAAAGCAAAGACTGCAGTTTTGTTCTTTACTACTATCATCCTGTTAGTGCACACGCGCACGCACGCACACACACACACACACACACATGCACATACAACAACAGCAACGGTGCAAATTAAGCAGGATTGTGATTTCATATGGCAGCTGTGGCAGCGCCAGTCAGCTGGCCTGCCAGGCGGAGGCAGAGCAGCGGTGCCTGCTGGGTAATAGGGGGTAGGTGTGGGGTGGGAGGGGCGTGGCTCCGGACACTCTGTGCCAGTGGCTGCTCTCCCCTCAGCTCGGCCCTCTGGACTCCTGCTGTTTTTCTCACTAAGCCGTGCACAAGGTCACTCCTATGAGGCCACCGTTCAAAGGCCAGATGTGACATGTGGGCAGAATTTGTTTGAAAGTGCCTCATAATCAACAAGGAGGCGGCGGACGCAAGCCATGAGTTTTCACGGCAAATTTCCGCTGTACTTTTATGTTTGAGACCACGATTGAATGCCGAGATCTCCAGTCTCGACTTTTGCACGTCCGTAAGTGAAGAACTGAGTACTTTCCAAGTCAACGTCTGGGTTCCAGAGGCAAAGTTTAGTTGTGACTAAAACAGAAAACTATGGTGTAAATACACAATGTGGATACAACGACGCACCTGGACAATATTAGAAGGTTTTTCTTTGCTTTGACAAGAGTTTTGGTAGACAACACTGCCACACATCAATAGCAGTAAAATGACACAGATCATTGCAGACTTGCAGAAAAAGCCTTTGAATGTGCAGACAGGATGTTACGCTCCAATGTTTTCTGTGTGCTCTTTCAGACTCATAAAACTGGGAAACGTTCCAATCTGGCACGTCAAAGTTCCAAAATTCAAAAAATCCGTCCGTGAACCGGCAGCCAAGCCAAAACTAAGCTCTGTACTCCACGCTGGCACCGCTTGTCGACCCGCAGACAGAGAGACGAGACCCGCGCGTTTTGTTCTCGGCCAGACTGGATGGGCTTTGCAGACGTGCGCTCGCTAGCTCGCTCGCTCGTTTTCCCCTGCCTCTCCCGCCCGCCTCCTAATCGCCATAGCAACTGAACCCAGAAGGAAAGAGAGTAAGGGACACAAAAGATTATCTATCAGCGGGGCACGAAATCATTCCACGCACACGCCGCGCCGCTCGCCCAACAACTCGTTGCTGCAAAATCACCTGCACGCCGCATGACACGCTCGCAGGTCCGGGCCAAACTAGCCGCCGCTGGTTCTATTGACGCTACTAAATGTTTATTAGTGAAAAAGCTCACTCTAAATTCAGCAGAAGCATCTGCGTTTTTTTTCCCATTCCCATAATGAATCATGTATCTGGAGTGAGAAATCTCCATATGGCTGCTAAGAGGATGCCTGATGAATATGCAAAATCCATTTGTTGCAGCTCAGGTCCACCTGCAAAGTCTGGGGAAAGTCAAAATGTTACCATTGCACTCTTTTGTTGTCTTATTTTCTTCATTAGGCAGGCTATGTGCTGAGTGATAAGAGTTATTCGGGGGCAGTTGCCCCTGCTATGTTGCTTGCGATGCAGAATTGCCTGCTGGCTTTACCGCAGACCGACAAGACTGATGCTCTCAAACGAGAGATAGTAGAAAGAATAGCTGCAGGCTGGCGGTGAACTAAGAGCCGGGTGGTTCCTAACTGCCGATCGATAACAGTCGATGATGGAAGGAAACAAAACGCCTCAGCTTTGGTTCCCTCACATGTTTTTTTATGGGGGAAAAAGAAAAGACAGGTAAACATGTATCCTCGTGAAACATTAACATTAATCTGAAGGAAGCACCAGCGAATGGATTCACCTACTGGGCAACAACTGGGCCGGTGTCATGCACCCGCACCTTGTACGACTTCTGCGTGATTGTCACTTTCCACCGCTTTACTAATTTTCCCCAGAAAACGGCCTCAGCCCCTGTTCTGCCGGGAAGCGTCCTCAGGAGAGGAGGCGCGACCAGATGGCTTCACTGCCTGCCTAGATGGTTGTTCTCAGCCACTGCGCCGCTGCAGTTGGCGTGTTCCATGCCTGCCCAGCGGAGCGAGGCAGCAGAGGGAAGGAGGGGATTCCTTCCGCCGCGGAGGCAGAACAATTGAAATAATAAAAGGCGAAAAGGAAAGCAAGATTGCGAGAAGTGAGACGCTGCGGCGTGACAAAGATCCTGAACTCTGGAGAACCGTCTGGGCTGGAGTTTGGGGGGGGGGAGGGGAGTAGGAGGAGTGGGGTTGGAGGGGAAGAAGCATGGGGGAGCTCTCTCTCTCTTCCCCCCCTCCGCGCCGTTGGAGAATTCTTTCTAAACAAGGTATGGAATGCACTCCTGCGTTTCATAATTTGTTCCCTCATTCTTCCCCTCTGCACATTTACAAACAGAGGCCTGAAGAAGGAGGGGAGGGGCGGCGAGGGGAGGGAGGGAGAATCGCACAGGAGCCGTGTGGACCGCTAGCAGCGGCGGCACGGCACGGCGCTGCACTGCTCCCCGTTTAGCCGAGCAAATGAGGGAAGTCGGAGGAACTGCAGAGGGAAGACGGTGAAGTGGTGAAAGCTTTGGAGGAGGGGGACGGGCAAGGCGGGGGGTCATTAATAACCATCTGGCAGGCACGCTGCCAATACAAGAGGGGGGTGGGGGGTGGGGGGACGAACGGAGGAAGAAACACGGAGAATGCCCCAGGAAATTTTTCTTTTTTCCCCCCCTCCCCTCGGTGTTCACATTCCAAGCCTACAAAATCATGCAACATTCGCCGCCACTTTGGGGTGATTTCTTCATCCGGCTGCGGGGAAACTGGGAACATTGGGTTACTGCAAGTTTCCTCATCCTGCCTCCATTTCTCCTCCTGTGTGTGCGCGCGAGTGTGTGTGTGTCTACGTGTTTTTGCTTTGCATGTGCAAAACCGAAACAATATGGAGGAGATCAGTTGGACACACAGCCGAGAGGAGACGTGGGGGGGGGGGGGGGGGGTGCAAAGTTTAAAAATATCTTGCGCTGCCGAACGGAGCGCCGGGCTGGGCCGCGGCAACTCGGCCAGCATACCTTCGATTTCAGCTGTTCCTGCTGCTTTTTCCACAATATCCAAAGTTCTGCCTTATAAGCTGAAGACGACGGAGGCCGTCCCCGATAAGATGGAAAAAGAAAAGAGCAGCCGGCTCCCTCGGGGGAGCTGCTTTCCTTCAACTCGGGATGTTTCTGCAGAAGCATCGGGACGTTTTTTGTTTTTTTTTTCTCCTCGCAGGTAGGACGAGGGAATCCTGGGGATCCCGAGGTTGCCGTGTCGCTGTGTCGCGGCCGCCGAACGAGGCGATCGACCCTGAACCAAGACCGACGGAACGAAAGTCGTCTTCCCACAGTGATCGTGTTTTTCTTTTTAGCGTAAATTGCCTGGAAAGTGCAGCAAACGAGCCATTTGTCGACGCCGCACGCAGCCAAAACGCAGCAGAAGTGGCTCCACTGAGGGATCAGCCCTCCGCCGAGTGATGCAAGTCCGCTCGGCGGTTGCACAATTTGGCAAAAATGATTGATCAGCCCGCTGATAGAAACGATCCCTGGAGGAATTGGATGACTAATCCCTTTAATTGCTGCTGGAAAACATGCACGCTTCAGGTTTTTTTGGGCGGCCATAACTTCCCTGGAAGTGATTCATAATTATGCTGCAGATTTAGTGTTGATATGTTGAGGATTTGCATTCTCTGCACGCACATCTGTGCAAGAGAGAGAGCAGCAAGTCCAAGCGCTGTTCTAACATTGTGTTCATCTAACATGCACATATTTTACACTGTTCCCTTTTATTGAGCAAAAAAAAAAAAAGCATATGTCTGTGTGTGTGTGTGTGTGTGTGTGTGTGTGTGTGCATGCGTGCGTGCGTGCGTGCGTGCGTGCGTGCGTGCGGGTGCGCACGCCATGGCTGGGGGGATTGTCCTAACCCATTGCATGCATGACTCAACCCCTCACACTTGCACATGCACAAAGGAAAAACATTACGCTTGCCACAAAATGCACGTTGGAGGCAGCGCGCAGTCACTCCGACGCAGAGCTGAGTCCCGAAGACTGGAGCTGCAGGACAGACCGCAGATTGGAGCGTTTGGGTTTTGTTTTGTGTGTTGCGTCGGCAAATTGTGTGTTTTTCTTTCAGACCTGCAGTCCCAGGAAAGTTAGTTAAAGCAGCTTAGTGTCTCAGTAGAGCGCAGCAGGTTGAGGATAGGGGGAAAACACACAGCCACATCACTGTGTGTGTGTGTGTGTGTGTGTGTGTGTGTGTGTGTGTGTGTGTGTGTGTGTGTGTGTGTGTGTGAGTCATCTGGGGATGTGCAAAGGACACAATAAACCTTTTACAAGTCAATCAGCAAAGCTCAGAGACGGATGATGGAGGAAACCTGCTTACGTTTCTTGGAAAAAAAAAAATTGTTTCTGCTGGTTTATGGCTCAGTTTATTAACCCCGGCACGCATCCATCCGACAAAGAGCCCACATGAAGGCGTTTTCAAAGCATAGGTGAAAACTTGCAAAGTCTGAAATAATCAGATCGGTTTCCGGGTGGCAACGTCTAGCTACGAAAGCAACAACAACGTCGTCCACCTGGAAAAACTCCCTCCGTGTCGCTTTTATTTCCATTTCCTTCATTATGAATATGCCGTCCAGTTTTTGACAGAGCTGCCACGACAGCAGCGGCCAGGCTAATCTCTCTGGCAGCGGCCAGTGTTTACAGCTGGAAGCGGTCCTTCTTTTCCCCCGGACTTCTCCTCCAGCCGCGACTCCCTCATCCCCGTCGGTGAAAGAAGCACTTCTGTTGATTTCCACTGGCGCGAGGCACGAAAACTGCCGGCGACCTCTCGCAATGAGCGAGGAGGCGTGTGCTCTTTGCAAAATGTGCAAGATTCATGTCGGACGTTTTCGAAAAAAAAAACGCATCTCAGGGGGCGGCTGGAGCTCCTGCGTATTAGACCGGCTCTCGGAGAAATTCATCTTTTATGTCGCATTCAGGTTACGCGTGTCTAATTCCGCACTGTGCAAAAAGGCGTTTATCATACGGCCTGAGATGTTTGTTTGCGTCCGGTGCAGTTTTAACATGCGGCACAATGGCAACTCGAGCCAAACCGAAATGAAAAGAGTTACATTGGGATTACAGCGATTTCCATCCAGGCCTGACTCGCCGCCTGGTGTGAGGGTGATCGCACATCCGTCCTACACTTGTCTTTATGTCGCTGGCTCCGTCTCTCTGACGGCTGTTACCTCGGGGTGCATCCCAAATACCACGGGCCGTGTGGGAGGCTGCGCTGCCTCGAGATGTGACGGCTAGAAAACGATTGTCTCTCTCTCTCTCCCTCTCTCTCTCTCTCTCTCGTTTTAGAATCCAGCATTACACGTCGTTCCCAACATTACCATTTATGTATAAGGATAACATGTCGGCCATGGCGTCAGTGGGAGTCTGGAAAGGCTTTTTTTTTTTTATGTGAATTCTTCTTTTGAAATTCGCTGTTTGATCCTCCGAAAGGGGCCAAACGCGCACATTATTTTTTTTCCTCCCCGCACTCTGTTCGATCCTCCAGACTCGCTTCAGAATGTTCTCTCTTTCTGGACTTGTCAAAGGCAATTTTGCTAACTGGCGCTCAACAATTATAGGCCCAATGTGTTACACTTTAAAATGGTCGACTGGAATTAAATGGACAAATAAAATATATATGCATGTTTTCTTTCAGAGAGATGAAGTCGGTAAAATGAAATGACGGGAGACGGAAGACGAGACTAGAGGGATTAACATTAACACCATTTGCAGTATTCTCTCTGACCAGTAGTTGTCGTTAAATTTCACACACTAGACCTTTAAAAACCCGGTCTACCTTTGTGTTAAACCTCTTCATTCGTGACTTATCCCCTCTGTTAAAGCCGTTTAAAAACTGTTAGCTGATGCACAAATAAGCTTTGCTGGGTTTTTTTTTTTTCTTTCTGTAAGCTATGAGTGGAGGTGCTTGGAATCCCACCACGTCCTTAGGTTATCACAACCCAAACACCGGCAACTCCTCTGAAACAGATGTGGAATAAACAGCAACAGACTGTTTCTTCCTATAAATTGTGTTGAAGAGAAAGAAGATGAAGAAAGAAGATGAAGAAACAGACCGGCAGCATGACTGGCTCCGATATAAATACACCCTTACACACCACTGTGTCATTTCCAGTCATCAGTATAGGTGCTATTAATGTGAGCTCGGATGGGAAATCACATTGCAGCTGACCAGTAGTGACTCTCACTGTTTGTTTTTTATAGGAATTCCAGCTGATTTCATTCGTTAAAAGTTAAATTTAGAGCCAATGAAGAGCCAGTACTAACATTTCAAGTTGTGTTATGCTGTGTTCCGGTCACGTCAAGGATATGGGATTTCCACAAAATGTCCACAATACCCTCACAGTATTTGTGTTTTCATATTTCGTCTGATCTGTAACCTGCGCGCTCTTTGGTCTTGATGTATTTCTGCTCTCTCTTGCTTTTAGTGGCATACACATTTGATCTACAACATCCCTCCTCACCTACCCTGACACGCACGCACTCGCACTCGCACACACTGAAAGCTCCACCAACTCCTATGGAAACGCTTGATTGCAGACAATATCAAGCGATGACACACACGCCGTCTATTTTTAAAACGCTCCTCGACGCTGTTTGCTGGGAAGCAGCGTTCGCTAATGGCTCTCTGACAGTCAATCAGCTAATGTGCCGCGCGGAGCTAAAACGTCGCACGCTCCTCTCCTCTCATTACCCTCCATGTGCGCGCCCCGTCACCGTCTGAGCTCCTCTGCATCGGTAGAGACGATAAATAAAAAAATCATTCACAAGGACTAAGACGATGACGAGGTGTATTGACATTTTCTTCAACGATTGAAAACGAGCCGAAAGTGTCCGCCTGAGACGAGATCCATTCAGAGCAAATCTTCATTTGTGGAAGGAAATGACGATTTAGAAAGTGGAGTTTCTACATACACTTTCCTTCTAAAGAGGAGATGGGAAGAAAACCAATCAGAGCGACTTGGTCAGGAAGTTGCGTAGTTTGTACACACATATTGTCTGGTACAGACTAGTTTGAGACCAAATGTTAACAGCGGGGAGGAAGAGGCAACAGGACATCTGGGCACACTTTGTAAAAACTGTGGCGCGAAGATATCAGGAATCGACTAAATCTACTGTGATTTCAGTCGACTAAAATGATTATGATATTTCGTCAACTAAAACTAGACTAAAACTAAAACAATTTAGATGATGTGACTAAAACTTTAGAAATTTTAGTCAAAAGACTATGACTAATACGAAATCAAAAAGAACAACCGTCCATCTGCTCTTCTTTTCAACCACAGCCCCTTGCTTACTTCGCTGCGCTAGCGCTCCACTCGTAGCCGGTACCGCACACTCAATCACTGACAGCCGGTGAGAGACGACTCCCGAGTCCAGTCATCCATTCAGCGGCTTCACCTCATGAGATTGGTGTTGCTCTCAGCGATTGAAGGCCTGTCACACATATGGCGGTGGGGAAGCCAAGCCGCGCCGCAACCGCGTGTCATCGACCCAGCAGTGCGAGTGAAGTGCTGTTGTGCCCAAGTAGGAAGTGAATCACGGCACGCACTGTAATTTAGCCATGCTCCGAACAGCCAGAGCACTCAGATGTGGGCAGCGTGCGACTGAGACAAAAGTGACTGAAAGGAGGAAAAATGCTTTGTTGACTGTTGACGAGCAAAGCCAGAAGACATTGTTTTTTTGTCTCCCCGAGACTTCCAGCATCCTGGCACACCAAACAGGCAGCCGACCGACAGACGTGATTGGACGGCGCTGCGGGCCCGACCTGCGAGATTGTCGCCTCGCTGCTGCCAGAAGTGGCGAGGACGTCGGCCGCTGAACTCAGACCTGCATTGTTCGCTGTGTTTCCTGTAAACAGCCGAGCTGAAACAGCAGGGTTCTGGGTGACCATTCAGCCTGGGGCTCACAATGGATAGCACAGACACATACACACACACACACACACACACACACACACACACACACAAACGCACACAATAAATGAGGTTAAAAAGTCAAGCACATCAGATGAACTAGCAGGAAGAGAGCGACAGAAAGATGCAGTGAAAAGGAGGGAAGGACGAAGAGCCGTTTAAGAGAATTCGCCGCAGCTGACGCACTTCCCGCCGACATCCTGTTAATTATAGAAACCGGTCTTTTGCGCGGGGCGCTGATTGAGAGGACTGGATGCGAGCTCCTCAGCCGAACCGCAGCCGATAGCGACATGGAAATGTACTCTGCGTGGCCCCGCGAGGAAGAGGAGGCGCCGCGGTGCGCGGCTTCGCATTAATAGTTAAACCTCCAGTCTGAGAGGCGACCGCGGCGCGATAATGTGGCTTCACCGGAGGGAGTAGCACGTTTGGATCTCCCCCACTTCCCATTAAGAAGCGTGATCAAGGGGGGTTCAGTGCTTCTAAAACAACTAAACTGTCTTTTCACATGAGAGGGGAAACAAAAAAACAGAAAAATAAAAGCCTCGGATACTCCACTTATCCTTAAGGTAAAAGCAAAGCAGAAAGTGATTGGATGCGGCTTGTGTGTGTTGAAATTGATTGATGACGGACCAATCACATTGTCCTACGCAACCAGGGCTCCAGGCCTCCCGAGGAGCAACACATTAAACTAAACTTGGCGACGTCCACCAGGAAAGAAAAACCCCTCAGTGTTTTATGTGAGTTTATTTATGTTCTTGCTTTAATGTGAAAAAAATGCCATCCAGTTTGTGCTAAAACTGCCCACATGAGCTAAACTCTCTTGGCTGAGAAGTCGCTGACTCTCTCCCTCTTTGTGTTCTTGCGGGGCCTTTCGGAGGGCAGTTCACAGCAGTTTGCGTCCTGCTTTGTCGCAACAAAAAAAAGGGGAAACTGATTGATTGCAAGGGGGAAAAATAAAGGCAGACTGAAAGTGCCTCCTGCAGGAGGTCAGCAAGACGGATGGTGGAAATTTCTCCGATTGTGAGCGCTCCATCCAGTCTCGCCAGGTTCGTCACAAGGTCCTGCAAGGGGGGGTGTCTTGCAGTTGCGTGTCGGTCCATAACTTTGTCTTTTAATAGCCACAATTGTTTCAATCTTCCAAACTCCCACATGCGTCGCGCGTCATGATCTAAGCGTGCACGTATTCGCTATGATAACACGGCGGAGGTGCAGCGGGGAGCCGCCGGCTATGGAAAAGGAGAATATCCATTACATAAGAGATTAAACTGGAGGAATCTGAGGTATGTATTCAACAACAGCGGCCTGTAATATGAAAGGCCACTCTGTGAGCCCCCCTACGTACTGAGACTCAGCGGGTAGGTCCGCTGTTTATCCCTTTGATGTAGTCTTGTTAAAAAAGGCGGGGTTGTGGGAGGTGGTGGGGGATCGGGAGGGGGGCGGACCGAGCACCCGGCGCAGCGCTAACTAATCTGCTGCTATGAGACACCCTTGTTGTTCTGGCTCTGCCTCCGCGCTTGGCGTGCAGAGGTCGGCGCAGCAGAGGACGGCCGGACGGGTCAGTCAGTGAGTTTGAAAGATTTTCAGACGGCCCAGTACGAGGCGGAACTCGCGTCTTCTTGCAGCAGTGAACATAAGCAGTAAAAGCATCCAATAGCACGGGCAGGACCGATGTGAGCAGCGCACGGAGAGACACAACGGAGGAAGATGAAGAGAAGTTCAGAATGATTTGCAGTTAGTTTCAGGCTCAGTCACTCCGGCCTGCCGAGAAAGCACTTCTTGGGCTCGCTCCACTCTTTCAGGCAGTGCCGCCCAAAGTCACGCAATGCTGGAAATCGTTCCCCTTGTGACGTCACAGAAGGCACTGACACCTCTTGGAGGTTCTCGCAGGTTCCTCGGTTTCTGGGATCTCCTCGAGCCAAATGTGAGGAAGAGTCCAACGCAAAGCGGCAGTTTTTCTGTAGGATTTCTTTTCTTTCTCACGCGATCAACGCAAATCCCGCCAAGTTGCTCCAGCGAAGTCGGGGGTTAGGAAACAAAAACAGCAGCAGCTAAAGATCTGAGAAGTACGAGGCCGTCAAACACCGTCTCAAAGTTCCCCACTCTGCTCCCACCAGACTCGTGTCCGCATCGCTCGCTGGCTTTAACTCAGCCACACGGTTCTAATGGACTCTTCCTGATGCTCTTCATTACACCGGAGAGGGGAGGAGGGGTGAGGCGGGGGAAGGAGAGAGAGAGGGGGGGGTGAGGACAACTGCTGTTATTTTTCTTTCTTTGCCCAGCTCGCTGTTTTCGGGCGGAAGAGGGACCAGATTCAGTTGGGTGCGTGTTCCGTCGGTCCACGTGCTGCACATTCCCGACCGACACTCGCTCATCGCGACGAGGGCGCTTATCGACCCCCCCCAACCCCCCCTCTCCTTACCCCCACCTCCCTTGTCTATTTTTATGAAAGAATGCAGGGATGCATGTGCACGAGCCTCGCCGTGCAGCCGCCTGCATCTGCGAGAGAGAGAAAGAGAGAGAGAAGGACCTTCTGCTCCCTCTCTTCCTCCCTCGCTCCGTCCTTCCGCGACAACGCCGACACACAACTGTTGCTGTCGCCGCCGGCGCTCGCGAGCAAGAGTGAAAAGGAGCGTCGGATAAAAGGGAATGAGTGTCAGCCGCCAAACAATTAGCGAGGAACCGCACCGGGAGGGAAGCCACAAACTGCCTTGTTTGTGTTTTTTTTCTTTTCTTTTTTCTTCAAGCTATGATAACGCTCGAGAGGATCTATCTCTCACACACACACACACACACACACACACACACACACACACATACACAGACGGGACGGGAGTCGGCGACACTGACCTCTGACTCGGGCATAGCAGCAGCCGCACTTGGCCAGGACTTTACGGAACAAGTGCTGGCAGCCGCAGCCTCTGAGGTGGCGGTGGTGGTGGTGATGGTGGTGAGGATGAAGGTGGTGGTGGTGGCCTCCTCCTTTCATACTGCTGGAGCATGAGCAGAGGTGGGCATGGCCAGGCACTCCTCTGTGTCACCCCCCTCCTGCTCCTCCTCCTCCTCTTCCTCCTCTGCTGCTCCTTCGAGTTGACTCCCTGAAGTCTTGCTCGCTCACCCGCGACGCAAGTTTCTATTTTCCTTTTTTTACCCGTCTGGAGTGTCTTTTTAAATATATATATATTTTTTTAATGGCCCCTGGGAAGGTGTCCGCTGAAGATCCTGCCCCCTTCCCTCTGATCAGCTGACTTTAAGGAGCACGCATCCAGACCGGCAGACCGGGGGAGAGTCGTCCCGCAAAAGCAGCAGCAGGCGGCATCAAGCGAAGCGAAAGAGATCCACACTCACAAGAAGGGGGTGGAGGAGGTGGAGGAGGAGGAGGAGGAAGTGGTGGCGGCGGCGGTTCCTCTCAGCTGAGGAAACATTCCAGTCGGACGGTGATAGATGGGAACCGTTATTGTTGTTATTGAACGTGCTGCCGCCTCTTTGCGTCTCCCTCCGCTCGTCTCTCCAGTGCTGTGTGTGAACTGCCCGGTCAAATGACACACTGGGAGACTGCTTCACAGAGAGAGAGGGAGAGGGAGTGCGTAAGGGGAGGGGTGAGGAGGGTGGAGTCTGCAGCTCTAGTTGCCGGCTATTCCAGGATAGCGTTCCCACTCCCCGAAATTTCTCTCCTCTTCCTGCCTCTCAGCTGTTTCTTTCTTTTCTTTTTCTTTTTTTGTTGGCTTCCTCACCCCTCTGCTCCTCCTCCCCCGACCCCCTCACCTCCCACCCTCTCTCTCTACACACACACACACACACACGCACACACAGCAGTCATCCCACCGGATGAAATGCCACGCTGAGAGCTGACCCCTGGAAATAGCAACAGCGGCGGCGGCAGTGACGCTCGGCGTTAGTCACAGAGGAGAGACAGAGGCCGCGAGAAGCTCCTGGGTGTCTCCTTCTTTAGCGTTGTTAATAGTAGTGGTCAGTAGTAGTAGTGGTAGTGGTAGTGGTAGTATTCTCACAGCTCCTGTTGTGGGCGATCACGTCTCCATTACTGACCTTTGTGTTCTTTGATGATCATGAGAGCAACACAGCGAACGTTGTCCGCCGGCCCACCGCCTCCCCTCCTTTGTGTGTCCGTGCAGGGAGCAGGAGTGTCAGATTTCACAGTGATGGCATGCTGGCATTCACTGTGTGCGTATGTGTGTGTGTTGCTGTTTGTCAGCGCTTGCAACATTATTATGTATCACAATATAGCGCGTTTCTGAAAATGTTTTGAATACAAATATCTCTGATTGCAACCCTGGTTAAGTCTGCTCCTGCTGAACGAAACGCTTATAAATGTGCTCAGCACCAGATTTAAAGGTCCCGTATTAAACAGCTTCCATAGTGTTTTCTATGAGTTCTGTCAGCTGGTCAGTCCTGTGGGTGAGCTAAAAGCATGTAAGGAAAGTCAGCAACTTCAGCCGCCTCCGCTTCTCTGTGTGTGAAAACACCCCTCTGTGATGTCACAAAGGGAGTTGACGTCTCTCCATGGTTAGCGCCCCAACCCCAGTCAGATGTTTAACAGACTGCTTGCTGCCTGGTCGCTTCGCTAACGTCTCCCTCCAAAATGTGCGAGGTCCAACCCAGCATGAGAGCAAGCATTCCAACTGGGGACTGCCAACAGAGGGCTAAATGTGCCGTTTTGGGGAAACCTCCAAGTTTGGGTGGTTCATTAATCAGTCAGTTTTAAATACCTCCGCTGCGAGACCTTTAAGGTTGATCGTATTGTCTTGTATGTGTGTGTGTGTGTGTGTGTGTGTGTGTGTGTGTGTGTGTGAGCGCGTGCGTTCATCCAACAACAGATAACCTTGCACACACACACACACACACACACACACACACACACACACACGCAAACTTTTAATCATTACGCTGGTAAGTATGTTAATCATGCATCATTTCACCGCAGCGTTCGTCTAAATCCAGTCACGCTCACATGTGATCTTCACATCAAAGGTGTTTTGGACTCAATCGACAATCCAGCAATAGATGACTCATCAGCCAATCATTTCAGACGACACCAACTCAAAGGGAGGCTGACGGAAGCTGAGAAGCGCAATTAGTCTGTCGTTAAACCATCTCACAAGGAAAAAAAACAAACTCTGCAGCAGCATGTTCTGATACCCGACCCGTCACTGTCCTCAGAGATTCTCTCTCTCTCTCTCTCCCTCTCTCTCTCTCTCCCTCTCTCTCTCTCTCTCTCTCTCTCTCTCTCTCTTTGGCCTGCTGATGACTCAGGCCGCAGCCCCTCTGCAAAAACTAATAGAGGGTAACAGGAATGAGCAAAGATCCCCTGATGCAGGGAGGCAGATCACACCCCACCACCACCACCACCACCACCACCACCTCTCATCCTCATCTTATAATGGATGCCCCAAAGCGGCCGTGATTGAAGAGGCAATTTGCTGGAGGGAAAATCGAACGGCGGCGCCGAACGTCTCCGCTCTGCTGCCAATGCGACGCGGCTGCCGAGCGCCCTCGGAGGAGTTTCACGTTTCAGATGCGGGTGAACAGGGGAGGAGAAGGAAGAAAATAAAGGATGTGCTGAAGGAACTGGGGACGAGGACTCAGAGGGCAGAGCGTCGCAAAGAGATCAAACGCCTCCTGCAGAAAAGTCACAAGGCGAATGCAAGGAAATCTTTTCACGTATCCCTCGGGGGAGAAGGCAAGAGTGGGTTTCTCTCAAGGCTTGCCACCAGGGGGCGTTTGCATACCTGTTGCATAAGATTGCTGCACAGCCCTGCCAGTGCAAAGAAACGTTTCTGTGTTTTCCTGCTTTCACTGCAAAAAACATTCTCTGAAATGTGTTTGTAGCCGGTGTGCATTGTGCAGTGATCTGCACTGAAGGTAGTTTGTACCTTTAAATCCCTGCCTTGTCATTTCTCTCACTTTCACTTTCCCTTATATGGAATTCTGCGGTCAAATAAATGACGTGCCGAAGTGATGCGTGCGGGAGACATGCACACACACACAAGAGCCGTCGGATGTTAATATGAGAAATATGAGGAAAATGTTCCTTCCCCTCCCTGCGAGCAGGAGATGTGAGGTGAGGCGTGCGTTACCACTCGTTCATCTTCCTCCTTTTATCTCCCGGCTTCACTCCTTCACAGCCACCCTCTCCTCGTCTTTATCTCCCCCATCACACACACACACACACACACACACACACACTACAGCTGGTCCATACACATATGCTTGCACCGGTTCGGAGGAGGAGGCCTGGATGTCAACACTGATGAAGAATGAATTTAGTTCCACCCCTTTGCTCTTAAAGGCACAGTGCGGAATTTGCTGGGATCTGTTAGGGTTAATAGTCACAGAAAAGGCATGTGTTTGTTTTGTTCTTATGCAAATGCACAAAAATTGCTGCCAGTTGTATTTTCTATTCAGTGGTTGAAGTGCAGGTCCGCTGGTAAAGCGGCAGCCATGTGGCTCTGCTGGAGATTTCGCCCTGTTTTACTGCACGGCCGGTGAGGACAACATGAGGGACGTCAGACGGCGGCTGACACCGCTGTGACCTTCACCAGGTGGATACTGCGCTCGAGGCTGAAGATGTTTCGCAGAGTGGCGGTAAACTTGGCGGCTCGCTGCAGGTGCTGAGTCACCCGACCAAGCAGTGTCATCGCAGTTTTGGATGTGTGACACGGGTGAAATTAAGGCAACGAAAGGGCCACGTGCACACATGAAAACATCGTACACCGATTGTGCCAGTTCCATTGTTCAGACCCCCTTTCCATTTTTCTTTCATCTCCTTCCAAAGATGCTGGAGTTACAGAGCATCGGTTTTATGAGATTGGAAGGGGAGGCTGCAAACAGAGGGCTAAACAGGCCTCTTTCAGGAACTAAATCTTATATTAAAGATGTTTTAGTTGCCTTGACAGTTTCGACTGTGACACCGGTCTTCTTCAGAAGCGTCATCCGACGTGTTGCTGCGAATGACACGTCTGAAGAAGACCGGTGTCACAGTTGAAACTGTCAAGGCAGCTAAAACATCTTTCCTACATTTTCTATTGTCTGATATGAGAGTCAATCTATCAACGAAGACAGTATGAACGTCTCTAGTCTCTTTCAGGAACTCTCACACACTGAGGGGAAGACAGATCTGGAAATAGGTGTAACATTGTGCCATAGATCAACGTAAAGCTGCTTCAGACACCCACTTTTATTTTGAAATTCAGCTGTTTTTGTGTTTTCACTTCACTCACTTTTAGCAGAGCAAAGCGCTGCGCTATAGAGGAAGCCGGCGAAGCCAAAAGCAATTAATACTCGCACTAATTACTGCGGCACGCTTCACTTGAGCAGATACGCCGTTGTATATTTGCAGAGTGACCCCCCCCCCACACCCACACACACACACACACAGACCCCCCCAGCAGGCCTCCCTCGGCCCCTTCAGCCAGATGAACCCCTGCCAAAACGCTGCTCGCTGCTCAGATTTCGCTTTCTTTTTTCCTCCTTCTCTCCCCTTGCTCTCCCTCTCCCCTAGTTCCTCTCTCTCCCTCTCTCTGTCTTCCTCTCTTCATCTCCCAGCTGAGCGCCAATTAAGGCAAACCGGCGTTCTGGACAAGCCGGCGTTGCAGGGGGAGGGGGGTAGTTTCTGATCTGGCTTCGGTCCCGCCGCCGAGCAGGAGTCGCAGAACAACCATCCTGTTCTCCTCGCTTCTGCTCGCTTCTGCTCGCTTCTGCAGAATCCCGCTGTTTTGTTTTTTTTGTTGTTGTTGTTGTTGTTTTCCCTCCAATTATAGCGATAGAGGCGCTGCCGAAGAACACACCAGGGAGACTTGCAAGTGTGTGTGTTTGTGCGCACTGCACCAGTGGTACCACTCGGTGCCTCCCACTGTCAGACCTCACCGTGCAGCGAAGCCTCTTCAGGGCCACGGCAGAACTGCACTGCACTGAAGGATAACACACTCGGGGGGGAAATAACTCAGAAGTAAATCACCCGCTAGCAGCTGTAAGCACGCTTCAAAAGATCCGTCTGACTCGCTGCTTGTCAGTGACATTTTTTTTCAAAGGAGGAATTTGTCAAAGTTTTCCACTAGCTGACAATTTTCTGTAACTCTTTGCACCATAGCGACACGGCAGATAGATTTTTTTTTCTGAATCGGTTGTGTTGTATCTCCAGCAAATCTTCCCAAGAAGAAGAAGAAGAAGAAGAAGAAGAAGAAGAAGAAGAAGACCTTTATTGATCCCACAGTGGTGAAATTTGCATAATTACAGCAGCAAAACTGTTCAGTGCAAGATCGAGAATTGTATGAATTAAAGAAATAAGGCAATAAAAATGAAATATTTGCAGTTATAAACGGAAAAGAAAAAACATGGACAGTTTAATTCATATATAGACTTTATTACACCCGAAAAAATGAAATCCGAACCAATTCCATTTCTGTTACGATAGCGTAGCCATATTGCAACAGCTGGAGGCTTCCAGGACTGAGAGCCACTGAAAACACCCTCTGCTGGAGCTCGGCCGGATGGATGAGCCTGAAAACCCCATCAATCTAACAGCCACGCTCCCCACACCCCCCCCCCCCCCCCCCCCCAACTACATATCACGGCAGTCAGAACCAAATGTTAATGCTAGGAAACTGAAGCTAAGTCCAGCGACCACCCATGAAGAGACGCTGTTGATTTATCTTTGATTAGTAATTAGTTGCGGGGGGGGGGGATTTGGGGGCCAGATTTATTTTTGAAGGGATCGACATTTGCAGCCTGAAATGGAGATTAACAGCAGCGTCGCTGCTTTTGAAATACGCACTGTCGCACTGTAAATCCCAAAATAAACAAGTAAGGGTGAAAAAGCAAGGGGCGAGCTGTTATTTCAGAACACACACACACACACACACGCACTGTGTGTACGCAGCTCCATCTGCCTCCCTCCTTCCGGGTCAGTGTGTGGTCTAAATGCCAGTGAGCAGCGGCCTGTGGGCTGTCCAACCTGCCTGACCTGAGCCGCCTGACCCACTTCGCTGAATTGCAACACAGACGCCTACAATTTAACTCCACAGGCACAGTTTTGGGTTTTGTTTTGTTTTGTTTTTTTGTTTTTTTTAAACAACAACAAAACTCTCTCCAGTGATTCATCCAGTCTTTACCGCACAGTTCTCAGGAGGGACCTGCAACGTTTCTAGCACATGAAGAAAGAAATCCCAGGAAACCCTGGATTGCAACATCCACCCACTGACAACCAAGCAGACGCGCGTGCAGGTGAAGACAAGTTGTATTGAACTATTTATCTTATTTGTTCTGCTTATCAACTGTTTTTGCCATTGCAGGCACACACTCCAGTCTTGTTGTTGTTGTTTTTTTTATTAAAGGTACCCGCCTGACGACTCCTCACACAGCGGCAAACAGCCCCGCAGGTACAGTGAAGCACCAGCAGGTGAAAAAAACAGCACAACCGCAAGTTGCCTTTACGAGCTCAGTAAAAGCAGAAGGGAAACGAACAGGCTCGACCACAACAACTTCATAAAGAAGCAACACGTGAACACAGACTCTGTAACTTAGCTGCCCTCATGTGGCCAGAGACGTAATTTGTGCCAGGCATGGAAAATTAAATCCATGCAGCAAAAGTGGTGACACTTTGAGATAATAAAAAAATTAAAAAAAAGTTATTAGATTATGTAAGTCTGAGAATCAGAACTATTTACTGTCGTTTATTTGCTCATTCTGGATTTTATTGAATTCTTTGCACTTCCTAGAACTGACATGCAGTATCGGGCCTTGGCAATGACTCGGGAATACATCTAACTTGAACTCCCAAACATCCAGGACACCTGTTTGATAAACATCTTTGTGCCCAGACAGTCTCTGGTCGTTTTTATTAATTATTCAAACTGTTCTACTGTGGAAGTCATCCGGTCCTGAATTATTACAGCTGTGTAAAGAAAAGAGGAAGAAGAGAAAAAAAAAAACCCTGCAGCCATTATTAGGTTCTCGGGTCCCTTGAGGTCATGGCTGCTGCATGAATGGCGCGACCTCACAAAACGCCTCACGCAAAAAAAAAAAAAAAAAAAACAAGACACGGACAAGGACGTGCATTGTGTGTAGTTTTGCACAAGTTTGCCGTTGTTGTGCTTTCTCAAGGGACCCGGGCCGTTCAGATACAGTTTTCCACCAATGTTGCACACCTAAAAAGCACAAAAATGGCAAAGCCACAGCAGCCTGCTTAAATGCTAGCAGTAGCAGTAGCAGTAGGTAAAACAGCCTCTGATTCATTTTGCATTTTATCGCTACTTTCTGCTCGCCTGGAGTTCCGTCTCCTCTTCAATTCAGCGGCGCGCGTTCCTCCTCACAAAATGCAAAGCACGTGTCCCACGTTGCAGAGGAGCACATTAACAAAAGGGGCACGTGTTGTTTGTACACATGACGAGCAGCATGCAGTTGTTGTTGTTGTTGTTCTAGCCGCTGCATCCTTTTCGGAGGGAATTTTGCCGTCACGTGTGGTCAGACGCATCTGATCCGCGGATGGCGAAGCAGCGGTGTTTTCGAGAGTGAGGGCCGCAGCTGAGACAAGCAACGGAAAAGAAGTCGGAGAAAGTCAGAAGCAGCGCGGGGATAGATTAGGTGGAAACGGGAGCCAAATTTATCTCGGCTGGCACTGTCCTGTGATTCCCGAGAAGCCACTAAGAGGCATCTGATTCCTAACGTCTAACAGATGGCCCTGGGAACCTCGTCCGCACGGAGAGCAGGGGCCCCTCTTCTGCTCCCCCAGCTTCTTTTCCACTGACACAGCACGACATGGAAACGGCGCGGCTCTCAACCGTAAACCCCAAGCGCAAGTCACTGTGTGTTTTATTAGGGTGGGTTTTTTGCTGAGTTGGAGTGAAATTCATAACAGTTAAAAAAAAAAAAAAAAAGTAAAAATTACAGCGGATGCAAAAACTGCGAGGGATGAACAAATCCATCCTACAAGAGTTTAAGTCTTAGCGGTAGAATTAGGGCGTCCATGTTGTTGATTTTCAAATCTGTGTTTCTGAAATCGGTAGCATACGGAAAACAGAGTAGTAGAGTACATGTAAACGTTAGAAAACACAAAAGTGAATTTTGCATAATACTTAGCATAGGACTTAGCAAACAAAAATAAAGACGATTACACGTGACTAAGTTTGAATTATGCATCAAATGTCGCCTGACGCAAGAAATTTTGAAGGCTAAAATATATGTACAGCAGATAAGAGCGTCTCCATTAGCCAGTGTTTGATGTTAGAGGTTTGTTGCTGTTGTTGTTGTTGTTGTGCTGGTTCAGACGTTTCCCCGCATTGTGTTTCATTGATTTTTCCATCCAATCCTTCCACTCGAAGGAGATCGGACTCGTCCGAAAAAACAACTGAGTGCAGGAGCGGCGCCTGGAAGTGAAGCAAACAAGTCGGACTTCTGGTCATCGTCCGTCCACATGGCGTGAAATACTGCCAATGCCTTTCTGCCAGCGCCTGCTTTCAAGGAGCTTCAGCAATACGCTGGAATAACATTTGGCAGCGTGAACCTCAACAGCGGACGCAGCTTCGCGCTGCAAAGACACAAGCTAGCACAAGATACTGTGAGACACTGACGACGTCCTCCAACGGGCCCCGCTTGCACGACGTGCACTCATTCTGCACAACAACTCAGCGGTCTGGCCACATGGCCGACCCCTCCGAGTACACAAACACACTCAGGCTAACCCCCCGAACCAGATCGGGCAACAAAGCTGCTTTTGTTTCATTGCACTCAAGGAAAAAAACGGCACCGCACGCAAAGCCTTTGACCACAAAATTTAGAATAAGTGCAACCAAATAGTGTTTCTGCGAGCCATCTGGAAAGCGTTGCTCGTACGCGCACGCCGGGAACTCCCGCGCTCTCAAGCACTTGGGCGTGGAACACGACACCGAGACTCAGGTGGAGTTTAACAAGAGCAAAAGGTGGAAAATCACTTGACTCTTAACTGATACTTTTCCTGAAACTTTGAGGGTCTTAGAGGGCTCTTTCTTTTCCTTCGCTCCTTTCGAATCTATGTCACAAGAGGAAGAAAGCCTTTGCTGAGCGGATGCAAAAGTTGCAGGCTGGTTGTACGAGCCCTCTGCCGAGCACATTCAAGAGAACCAATCAGATTTGTTTAGCTAGCCCAAGAGCCCAAGAAGTCTTACAGGTGTAAACCGTACTGAGGTGAGTGTGTAGCCACCGTCATCTTCAAGTGCTTAACAGAACTCAGGAAGCAAAGAGAAAACATTTCAAGAATTTTTTTTCATGTAAACACTCCAGCACGCAGCTACGAAACTGATGCCGTAGCAGCACCCAAGCTAATCTCTTTAGCAGCCGCTAATCCCGCTGTTTATAATCTGTCGTAGCTTCAAACTGCTGATCTTCTGCCTGATTTTTCAGAGCAGCCTGCACTTTCTCGCCCTATGACCTCCTGCCTCTATATCCATATAATTGAAGACTGATTGAATATATATCGTCCTCGGTATTCAGTACTAGTACAGAACTGAGAATGGCTACCACGCCAGGTTAAAATGTGACAATTACTTGTGGGGAAGCGAGACTTAGCGCCACCGCAGAGAAACCTGAGACTTTTTTTTTTACGCAGAGAGTCGTCGTCAGCCACCTGCGAGTTTGCGTTTCGCCGAGTCGGGAGCTGCGACTGGTTTGGTGAGGGCCAGTGTTTGGACTGGCATTGTCCGTACAGCCCGTTCAGGTCTTACCTGTTCCTTCTCGCCGCTCGGGGTTGTCTGCGGCGGCGGCCTGCTGCTCCCACTCCAGTCCCTCCGGCTCCCAGTGGCCGTGCAGGGGCCCCTTCTCCTCCTCGCTCGATGGGAGGTCCGTCTCACTTCCTTCAGAGAGCTGCACACAGAGATGCCTTTGTCAGCTGCACTCTCGAGGAAGAGGCCGTGGTCAGACTGCGCATCAGAACGCTTTTCAACCCACAAACGCAAAAAAAGAAGAAAAAGAAACGCTACATCAGCCTTTATTCTTACTACTGCTCCATCATCTACATCTTCACTTCCTTCTCTCCATTTCACACAGTGCAGGAATGCTGTGGAAATGATTCCAGCGTTTGCCACAGAGCGGGGATCAGACCTGCCTCTGAGACGGCAGATTTTAATCTTTATTTAAACCCCCTTGGTCCCAGAGTACAGACACAGACAAAGTTATTAGGCCTCTGCAGGGAAAGGGTGAGATTAAAATCACTTTTCAGCTATAGCGCTCCCTGCGGGGATGTTATATATGAAGAGAAGGAATTTCTTAAAGAAGGAGATGTAAAGGTTTAAAGATTCACCTTGCTCGAAGTCGATTTATGTTGAAGAGGAATATTAGAGGATCAGTATAGTACCAAGTTTTCATTCCATCCTTCAGCAGGGCAGCATCACGAAAACTTCGTCATATTTAGCCTTGTGTTTGCAGCCTCCCTCAAAGAGTAATAGGTTTTAACTTCCAAACCAAAACTGGTGCTTTGCTGTGGCTTGTAGTTTGGCACACTTAGAGCATGGACCGAACGCCTGCCCCTTGGTGTTGACACCAACGTGTAAGCGGTACTGTGCTTTTTTGTGATGTCACAAAGGGCATGTTATGAGTATGCAGGCAAACAAAGTAAAGGTTGCAATTCTCTCATTTCTTGGAAGTTCACTGACAGGCTAGAGAGACAAATTATTGTTAGAAAACTTTTCTTTTCTTTTTTTTTTACAATGCAGTACCTTCAAGATACCATTCATTCATCTATTTTTAGTGTGAATGCTAAGATAGAGGGCAGGGGAGAGGGGGATCAGTGGAATGTATCATGGAAGGAATAAAGGGTGGAAAAAATTTGGCCCGGTTGGCAGTGAGGCGTTCGACCTGCAGGAGTTTGTTTATGGTCAGATGGCTTAATCACCGCTACTCCTGCTTCCTGTTCCTCCTCAGCATCCAAGATTCCTCGCGAGCACTGAACGGAGACAAGCAGCCCTCCTTGCCACGGACCTGGCTGCTCGTGGTCTGCCGTGACCATTTTAGGTTTTACGACTTTTGGAGAGACTATGAATCAAATTTGGCACGTCGTGACGTGAGCCGAGAGACACTCGGCGACGGCGACTGTGCCCTCTGAGCCCCCGAGAGAAAAAAAAAACAAAATCCCTCCCTGCTGCGGCTGTAGCTCCACGATTCCGCCAGTAAAGCCACCCAACCCACAACCCACCCGAGCGGGTTCACAACTCACCCACTGCTGGTTGGGTATGGCCACAGAAGTCAGCAGGTCCGCCATGGCTCCCAGCAGCTGGTCGGTGCGCCCCTGGTTCTTCTGCAGAGCCTTCATCCTTCCCCAAGAGACAAAAAAACTACGCTGAGGTCAGTTCCCTTCTTCCTCCCGTCCTGACCTTTGCTCCGCTCTTCTCGGCTGTCTTTGCTCTCCGCTGCTCCCTCGGCTGCCGTCTCGCACACACAGGGAACCTCATGCACATTAGGAAACCGTCCTGGAGATGTGAAAAATATACCAGGGGGGGTCTCTCAGAGCTGCTGAGGCCGACTTATCCCCTTTTTTGTTTAGTCCACTGAGGACACGTCCCTTTGCTGCTCTTTGGCCTTCTGGAGAAGAATCAAATTTGCTCCTCCTCACTTTCTTCATTCATTGAGGAGTCAGCGCAGGCGGGTCCCGTCCAGTCCTCATGCGCGAGACGGCAAAAACGTGTCCTCGGATCCGTGCACAACAACCCCTTTCCTCCCTCCTTCCACCCTTTCCCCCCCTCGCTCTCCATTGGCTCTGGACGATCACCACCCCCCTCCTCAAAACATCTCCTCCCTCCATCAGACTTTCCCCTCTCTCTTTCTCTCCGGCCGCGTGCCTCCCTGCCTACCTGGACGCTTCTTCCGACTCGTCCTGACTCAGTCCTCCCTCTGGAACCGTCTCCGGTGCCGTCGGTTTCAAAGCGCCCTGCAATGTAAAACACGCTTCACGTCCTCAAACCCAAGTTCTCAGACAGTGACACAAGCATTGTGTGAACCCTTGAAGCTGTGGGGCAGCCCCAAATAAGGTATGAACGCACGGCCCCCGACACTCCACTATTGCAGTGTGTCACCGATTACGCAAAAGCACGCACACGCGCGCACAGATGTTTCTCATACAGCTGTCTGCTTAATCAAAATCATTTGCTTTTCTATGGCCTGAATCAATCAGAGGTTTAGGAGGAGAACAGCCACTGAAGACAGATCCGGTATCAAAGGTGCGTGTGTGCAATCATCTTCCATTTACATTATAGGTTATATTTCGTACCCTTTTATAGATTTGAATTTTTCAGGCTTCAGTGGACAATACAGCACTCTTGAGTACAATGGAACCTCCTGTGCAAGTCATGTATAACGGTCCTTAATTGCTCCTCATGGTGGAAGTAAAGTTTTTTCCTGAATCTGAATCATTCAGTGCAAAAAAAAATCCTCTGGTAAACTCAGCTCACCTTGCAACACAGGGTCACAGTGTAATTTGTTTTTTTACTCCCATTTGAATCTTGGGTGGCGAAATAGAAAACACCAAATTTAGCCCTCTGTTTACAGCCTGATCACCTGGAGAGGTTTCGTCAGGTACTAGGAGTTCTCTAACACTCTGCAGTAACATATTAAATATATTAAATCGATTCAAATGACTGAAGCAAACAATATTTTTAGTGCTAAAATGTCACCAAACACCTCACCACACCTCCCCAATGCGGGTCTTTCAAGGGTGCATCTGACAAGTAATAGTGGTTGTAATTCAATCTAAAGGACTGAAAAGCCTTTTGAAAGTGCATTTGTTTCATCCCTGCTTTCATGTGAAGGCCAGACAGAAGAGTGTGCGGGGGCATGTGTCACTTGAATCCAACAGGCAGCATAGACAGAGATCACAGAGCTGTCGGTCAGGGAGATTTCTGTCCGGAAACTGAAAAATCAATCTGACAGTTTTTTGTTTGTTGGTTTGTTTTGTCTGTTTGTTTCCTGATGGGTGTCTCAATCTTTTAGCCACAGTTGACACATTGACAGAGACAGAGGACAGAGATTCGGCCAAGTGGCCATTAAGGCTGGCCCAGGAGAGTCAGCCAACAATCTAATATTAGCCGAGCCCACGGCCGTCTTTAGACTCGGCCGCTAAGCTGACTAAACTTAGTCGTCCGCTTCCCAAGCCTTCTCTTTCCAAATTGCCCCGCTCTGCGACCAGCCTGTTCTGGCCAACGCCGGCGTCTGGGGAGAAGCTGGTCGACCTTCTGCCGTGATGAGTGAAGGTCTCTATGAGGGAATTTGAAGAATAGTTGGGGGGGGAAATAACCCAAGACCCTAAAAGGATAGTGCGAGTACAACCGGGAGGTGGGAATCAGGACAAAATGTTCCTCCTCTCGTGCACCAGATAAGTGATGATTTGTCCCAAACAAGCTGGAATTTCATGAAGACAGCAGAACTCCGGTGTGGAAAAGAGCACAATATAAAAAAGCGACTGTTAAGTGAGTGCTGCCCTCCTCTGGTAGCTGAGCAGAGCTTCCCTCGCTATCTAAAAGGAAAACAAGGCCCCGCCACCACACCCTATTGTGCCAAAGGGCTTCCCCTTCCTCTGCATTTCCTCCCATCAACTTAATTTCTGTTATGGCATGTCACAGGCTATAAATCTTCGGCCCTTTTACCCTCTTCCTGTGTTCAGGCCTGGAGTCGGGATCCACATCGAGCTCTTGTGTTTAAATATAGCACCTTTTTGAGTCGAGACTGGATGCGGAAGGTCTGATGTTGCCTCATAACCGGAGAGAGAACCTCTGATAAGGCTCCGTCTTTAGCTGCGGAGAAGAGCGTGTTGTTGGCTGCGTGACAGCTTGACACTTCTCTGTCGTATGTGTGATGTTCAGCATCAGTGTTTAGTTTGTCAGTTGCATATTTTTGTTTTGCCTGTTCGGTGAATTCCTCGGAGATGAGAAAAGCCAACTCTTTACTTCATCTGCATGCTCTGCTTTTGCAGGTAGAATGCAAAAAGGTGCACTGTTCTGATGTCACAACTGATACCTGTCCCAGGTAAGTGGCAACTCCCACTCCGCCCTCAGAGACAACCTTGATTTTTAGCAAATCAGCGGAAGCTCCGACAAATATCTGCGTTCGCAGAATAAAAAAACAAATTGCTGTATCTTTATTTTTTTGTTTTTTGGGTTTGTTTTTTTTTCAGGAGGGCTAATTGTGCTGGGCCGCTTCTCTCAAGTGTGGAATGAAAAGTACACATCAGAAATGGCCACGTATGGAACCTTTGCTTACTTGCGCTCAAAAAGTAAACATTGAGAAAAGTTAGAGGAGACTAAACAAGACATACCGTCATCAAAAGTGAAAGGATTCCCCAGCTTGGCTGAGATCTCATGGGTTTAAAGTAAGAACTATTTACAGCTGCTGCTGAATAAGCATGAATCGCGTCTGAGCCCTGCGCTTCCCAGTTTGGTCAGAGGGGGGCGATATTCGCAACCCAAGAAGGGGGAAAAAAACAGCGATTGCATAACACCAGAGAGTTTCACGTGCGCCAGGCCCCGGATTGGCCTCACTGGTTCAAATTAGTATCAGGGTTGATCGGTTTACAGACACCTTCGACACCACGTGGCCATGTGCACGGTGACACTCACTCACTTTGGCTCCTGCCAGCTCACTTTTGAAGGGTGCACGTTTGGTTTTTGCTGGCACCCCCTGTCAACAGGTTAAAGACACAACAAAATCAATTCCAGATGTCGGGTGTATTTGTGTGGCCTCTTTTTCAAGACCGTCATGTGTTTGTAACCTACTTCCTGCGTCATCTTTATTCCATTACACTCATTGCTTGCTTTGTTTTCGGAGACCTTATGCTGTCCTCATTCACAAGTCTACGGAAGGATTTCAGAGTTCACAAAGTTTTCCATTTTCTTTCATCATCAAGTAGTCAGATGGAATCAAAACTCTATGGGGGAAGGAAATTTGCACGAGATAAGGCGTAGTGTATATATGTGTGTGTGAGTGTGTGTGAGTGTAGGGAAATGTGGGCATGGAAACACATACCATGAGCGTTCTCCTTTGAATTCTATCCCACCAGCAGAGTTTTATGAAATATTAACACTGGGTAAATTCAAAACACCAGCCCACTGCGGCACAGACAGAATCTTTTTCTCTTTAAAGTTTACACAAAAACTTGCAGCGATGCGTCTTTTAAGTTTTATGGCCCGTGTTTGTGGCATAGACTGAGACCAAGACCTGCTTTTTTATTCTATAATGTTCTTTACACATTGAGCTATATTGGGTGTCTTTATTGTTAGCTGCTTTGTTTTTGTTTTTTGTTTTTTTTTATTTACTGTGATTACTATGGTTATTGTTTTTGTGAGCATTCATCTACTAGACTTTTCATTTGCTTTCTACCAACCTTTTTTTAAATATGAGGTCTGTGTTGTCTTCGGTTGTTTTCTCAACCATGATTGTGTCTGATTTTGTGTTGGTTCCTGTTTATATTATTATTTATCTTCCCCTTTTCATGTTCCAACCTTTTCTATGGCTGCGGATAAGGCAGAGGTTTTGAGTTCTCGCTTGTTTTTTTGGTTGATAAATGAACTTTTGACTGATTGAAGTCTATAGAAGCTGCATCAGTAAAGTCTCATTGACTGGTTGACTGACTCCGTTTGTTTTGTGCAGCCGCTGTGTCTGCGACGTGCAGTGGAGCATTTCGGCGTCCACGTGTTTCTTGTCTGTCTTTGTCGTCGCTGTCATGGGATTAATTAACCCCCCACCTCCAACCCACACACCCCCATCCCCCAGTTTCTGAGCACCAGCAGGGCGAGTTTGTTGTCCCAGCAGAATGGACTTCCATGGGAAAACAGAGCCAAGGCGCTGCTGTCTCCCATCACTCTGACGTCACGGAGGCAGGGGGTCCACACGAGTGGCTGGGAGGGTTTGGCCGGCGCACACGGCTCAGTCAAATCTCTTGTGAATGGTTAAGGAAGTTTGCCGATGCTGTTGTGAGGAAGAAGGAGAGCAGGCCGACAGAGAAGACTGTAAGGAGAGCAAGGGTGGCTGCCGTCTGTTTGTTTTTTTTTTTCCTTAGCTCTCTTAATCCTTAAAGCTTCTGTAATCAGGATGAGAGAGACAGAGAGCATGTTGCCTGACTTAAGACAGCAGGGCCCATGTTGGGACGGATTGTTGGCTGACGAGGTGGCCAGCGGGAGAGCTGAGGGAAGGTGAAGAGCACGTTCCAGCACATCTCTGTCAGTTTGGGAAACTCTGAAGCAGTTTGGGGCCAGGAAGCAGCAGGAGGCGTGTGACCATGAGGATGGTTTAAACCCCACAGCAAGACACAGAGAAGAAGAAAAAATATATAAGGAAGAGGATCGACTTGTGGCTGGATTGTTTTAGGGTGAGACTCACCAGAATTAATTTCAAGCAGATTTTTGTTGAGGCTAATTACAAGGTTCAAACCTTCACAGTTTAAAGAGGCATCTGGGGTTACTTGCAGTTAGACTTCAGGCAGTGGCTGACCAGTGTGAGTGATGCCATGCTGCAGAAAATCTGCAAGACATTTGTCAGAAATTTGTGCAGGTTTGAGCAATGGTGTCGTTGATTATTCTGCTAAAACACAAGCATTTACAACTCATCAATTTTAACTCTTGCCCATGCTTTTCAGAATTATTTAGAAAGAAATGTATATGTGGATAGATTTTTCAGTGTGCAGGAATTAGTCAGTCTTAAGATATACTAAGATATTATAGCCGACCGAGCAGAAGAGCAGTCTTTACTACTTTCTTTTATTTTTACTTGTTTCACTTCACAAATGGAAATCAGCCCTTTGGGATGCCACAAAGGGTGCCAATACCTCTCCCAGGTTAGGGACCAAACAGCAGTCAGGTGTTGGCTCCGCCCTCTGAGACATCCTTGTAGCATCTCTGTCAACACAGGGAGTTAAAGCTTGGCCTTCATGCAGGGGGCAGCAAACAGAGGAACCGGACCTGAAGCTGTCTGGAGATGATGAGTCACACTTCATTCAGAATGATTTTTTTCCTATTGGAAGATGTGGGCGCACTGCTGGAGACCTGACATCCAGGCGTGAGTGAACCCAGAAGAGGGGTCCAATGGCCATGGCGAACTATGACCCCCACCTGGGCTCAGGCCCGTCCGAAGACTCGGAGATCCTCCTGGACGACTCCGACTCGGGGAGCGTGCTCTCCGACGACTCGGTGCTGCCCGACTACGAAGCCGAGGACGACTGCGCACCGCCGGCCAAGACGTTGTACGAGGCCAGCGTCCGGAACGACCCTGCGTCCCTACGCAGGATCCTGGCGAGAGGAGTCACCAGAGACGAAGCCATGGAGCTGAACATCAACGGCAGGGTGAGAGGAGCCCCTGGTGCCTACTTTACAACTACGGCTTGAAATATCGCTGCGCATCACAAAAAAAAGAGTTTGATTTTTCCTCCCTCGATCCTCTGCAGAATGGACTGATGGTGGCCGTGGGAAAAGGCTTCGTCGACATCGTCACCGTGCTGCACGTCTGCCCGCTGATAGACATCAACCATCAGGACAATGATGGCAACACGGCGCTCATGATTGCCGCCCAGGCAGGTTGGTACGGCGGAGGCCTCGCGGGCGTTGGCTCCGCCCCCCGAGTCGGCGATGCTGTGCAACTTTACACCGTTGATTTTCTCTCCCCAGGTTTCATTAACATTCTGAACTACATTGTTAACTTCTACGTGGACGTGGACACGGAGGTCAGGGACCCCCGTGGCTTCACGGCCCTCATCAAAGCAGGTCTGCAGGGTCGAGAGGAGTGCGTGTCTGCACTGCTAATGCATGGTAAGTTTTTTTGGGTTTTTTTTTTTTTCGCTCAGGTGCTTCACACCCAGAATAGTTTTGCATGCTAATCTGTTGTCATTGTTTTGTAGGCTTGTCAGTTAAAGATTTTTGCATTGCTTTAGGCCATCACTGTACAAAATTTGACCACTGCACATTATATCAAGAGCACGAACGTTTGAGATGCACTAGAAATATTATTAAATAATTCATTGAAGGCATCTTGAATCCGGTGTGTATTTTCTGGATTTGCTTGTGCGCCTTGTTTGCTCAACAAGTGGGATGTTGTTCGTGTGTGTCGTTTGTGTGCTGTTGTTATGTTTTCTTTTTGTTTTGTTTTCACTAAGCTTGTGAATCAGAGTTGATTTTTACTACAAGTGAAAATCAGAGCAAATCTGCTGGATCTGCCCTGATTAATTGTTCCCCATTCTGTGCAATCTATATCCCATTCCAGCATGCTGTGAAATGACCTGATTTCACTCTGGCAGCGCCTCACATTTTCTCAGCGCCTTGTGTTCTGACAGTCACCACATGGTGGGGTTATTTCACCAGCTTGTTGGAAGAAAGCGTTCCCTCTCTTTGTGCCATGTTATTGTTAGTATTATTAACAACCTGCATTTTGCACCTGTCTTGTGTTCCCACACGCAGGTGCAGATATAAACGCGATGGACCTCGTCCAAGGAAGAACCCTGAAGGACTGGGTCCTGAGAACGGGGGGGTTCGAGACCCTGCAGAGAATACGCCGCTTGCAGGACCACCCTGCTGCCTTGCAGTTCTGCGAGAGCTACGTCCCCGAGTGGCCTGAGCTCAAACAGCTGGTCGCCAAGGCCACCGCCGCCAAGACAGCCAGCCAGAAGCTGAGGCAGCGCCTAAAAGAAAGTCTGTCCTTCAGGTTTCCGCAGGACCCCCAAGACAACGGGGTCATGGACCACATGGTGCGGATGACCACCGGCGTCCACAGCCCCCTGGTGGCCACCGCCTGCCGTCCCCTCTGTCCCAGCAGCCCCCCAGAGATTGGCAAGAGGCGCTTTGCGGTGCCTGAACTCCTTGAAAAGCACAGCAACAGGGAGCTGGAGGAGAGCACCGTGTCCCACAGCAAAGGCTCGGTCACCTCGGCGTCACCCACCGCCGTGTCGACCGCCTCCGTGTCTCTGACCTCCTGCTGCCAGGACGTGGAGCGCAGGGAGAGCGTGGCGGCCGGCGGCGTGAGGAGCTTCATTCCCCGCAGCATGGTGCACAGGAACAGCATCTTCCCCTCGGGCTGCATTCCCAAAATTGAAGTAACAAAATCCAGCGAGCCCACTCCGAAGAAGGACAAGAAGAAGAAAAGGCAACGGGGCTACCTGGAGCCTCCGGTGTGGAAGTACAAGGAGGCCAAGGAGGAGAAGAAGAGAGAAAAGAGGCTGCAGAAGGAGAAAGAGCAGCAGCAGCAGAACCAAAGAAAGGGGTCGAAGCACTGATCAGTGAGAGCAGCCTTCTTACCATTTCCTCTTGGAATTTTACTGTGACATAACGGTGTCTGAACGTGATGATTATCAGAAGTTTTGGACCTTATTTATTGGACTCATCATGTTGTGAACCTTTCTGCATCTTCCTAAAATGCAATACTTACATCTGCACTGCAAGGGCAGATTTTCAATGCAAAGTACAAGTGAATCACACTAATTCTTTCTCAGCCATTGAACCACCTCAACGTCTCACATTCTGGAGCAGCATCTTCCCATCAGTCTGTCTGAGCATCTGCGCTGAGCAAATACAATGATGGTGATAGATTCTGTGAAAAACCACCAAGAGGTCACCATTATCTTTATTTCAGCCAGATAGTCGTTTGCAGCAGTAAGCCAGCATGCAGCATCATCCATGTTGAATGCTTCTGACTTCTGACTGCACGGGCCTCATTTCTCTAAAGTGACTCGAAAGGGTGGATAATATCAGTGATCAACATAGAGAAAAGGGAACTGAGCCATGTTGTCAACATTTTGCAACAACTTGAGATAAAACTGCTGACTTTTGTACAACCCCAAAGACTTGACGTTCTCAATACACCAGTTGAAATGAACTGGAACCAGGCACCGGAGACATGCTCTGTCTTTCGACTTCTTTGGGAATAATATCTTTGACATTCCGCTTCAAGCATCTAAATTCAATGCAATTAAACCAGGGCTGTGCTGTTTACACCGGGATCATAATACTATTTTTATAGATACACTCTGTGGTCATAATTTATACAGCCCTTATAATACAACCATGAAGTGATTTTAGTTCATGCACTATTTATATAAAACTCAGGTATTCTAAAATGTTAATCATTAAAATGTATGTTGTTGTGTGAGTTTGAAATCACCAAAGACCCCACCCCCACCCCACCCCCCTCCTGATCCCCTTCCCTTTGGAGTTGTACCTGCATCTCTCAGAATTCTCAAGGATTATTAATATCTTTTTGACTTTTTATTTTAACAATGCGTGTGACTGATGGGTCTGGCCCCTTCGTAATAAAGTTACTTTGAGCTTCTTAACAAGATCTATAATGTTTTTTCTACATTCGCGTGTGATGACTTTACAACCCCACCCTGTCATCTCTTAATCCAATGTTCTGCAGTGTTACTTAACAATTTTCTCTTATTGGAAATAGCAGAAAAACAAAATGGCAGCTCTTAATTTCATGGTCCCATGTCAAACCTCACATTCGTGCTGTCACGCTGGTGTTCACTCTATAAGTTCGCAACTCACTTCCTATTTTTAAGGGCAAATGCAAGTGCAAGACAAAATCAGTTTAATCATAACAATGTCTGGTACTTTAACACAGCTTCCTGCGAAACTGTGCAGCCTTTGACCTCTGAGAGGAGAAATCATATAAGAGGTTTGTTTCACAAGAATTTTCTCAGGGGAGGAAATATGATGAAATGTCTGCGTAGGCAAAATATCACTTATTCTCTGCTTCATCAGATTATCAAACAAGCAGGGGCTTCTTATAGAATCCTCCAGGGAAGCGGGGGGACGGGGGATAAACAAGAAAAAAAAGTGCTGATTTTATGAAGAAGTACAACAGTTTGCTCTCTCCTCTCTGTTGCTGTTGATGTGAGAGCATCCAGCTGTTACTCCAGCAGCAAGCCAAGAAAGAGGAGATTACAGAGAGCCTGAGAACCAGGAGAAGAATGTTATGTACTACAGACATGAAGGCATCTCTCCGCTTCCGCCGAACCAAGTGCTTTCACACAGCACGGGCTGTTTGGGATCAAAGGGACGAGACACAAACAGAGAAGGCAGTTGTGCACAGTTTGAAGAGGATTGTGAGATTCACAGTGCTTAATGAATATACTGTATGTAAACCACAATTAGGCTTTGAAAAATCACCTTTAAATGCTGTTCTGCTGAAAACAGGTTGTGAAGTACCGTTTGTTCATGTTGATCATCACCACCTGGGTCACCACCTGGATCACTAACTAAGATAATTTAATTTTTTTATTTTTACATTGCAACAGGCTGATATATTGCTTTATTTTAGCACACACAAGACAAAATAGGTAAGTAGTTAGGTAAAAGACAGACTTTGCATTGTTCACTGACAAAAAATGGAGACAGATGTTCAATCTAATTATTCCCTTCATATTGCAAAGAGTAAATATTGTTTCGGAGCAGAGAGCGTTGTTTTAGTACTTATACAAGTTGTTTGTCCCCAATGTTCTTCCGTACTTTTTTCTAAATGAATCGCTACTGATGCGAAGCGAAATGTTGTTTGTTGAAAAGACGAGCGTAGCTCTGATCAAAGTGTGAAATTATAACAGGCGGCGGCGGGGACAATGTTAGTGTATTATTACAGTGGGGTCTTTGAAGAGAAACATTCCTGTGCACTGCAGACAGCAGTCCACAGGGGAAGGAGGAAAATGAGAGGTTCAGCGAGAAACAGGAAAACCGCAATGAGAACACATTCCAGGCAGAGCAGAGCCTGTGGGGACAATAAGGGGCGGGACGTGAGTGTATTCTAAAAAAAAAAAAAAAAAAGTAACGTAATCTCGCCTTCAGATCAGCACCATTGACAAGAACAAATCGTGTACCCGGTTTGCTTGACGGGACCGAACCAGCAGAGATCCGCCGGCGGAGTATTGTTGTGATTCTGGACCGAGGACGATGGTTCGTGTCGCCGCCGCTTTATCGGCGCAGATTTCTACCGAGATGAGATTGACTTTGGTCCGCCGCTGCTCGTAGGCGCAATTTCGGTGGCGTCTTTTCTCCTTTTAAAGACTTTTAATTCACTCTATCTCGTGACGGAGCTTGCGGGAAACCAAAGTGTTTTTTTTGCTTTTTCGGACTTTTTCGACCGCTTTCCCTTTTCTCTCGGAGCGGCAGTTTTTGTTCAACCACGGAGGCAGGAAAGGATGTGAAACATCTGCAGCCGAGTCGCATAGACGTCACCTATTCCACTTTTGACTCCTCTCGTTTTCTTTTAGTTCAACTTCTTTTGTGTTTACGTTCTTTTCCGCAACGCTGTGAGGCTGAGTGGACGCTTTGAGCCAACTTGGACATGGGGGACGTGCGGCTGTCCGGTTAGAGGAAGAGCACCGAACAGGTAGGCGCCTTAATTAGATGCCCCTCAGCTCGGCTCTGCGTGCTAACTAGCTAGCCGCGATGCTAGCAATCGAACCATACCCTCACTCCGACCACCGCTACACGTGACGTCATTCGGAGTGCGCTCAGGCGCGACCCAGCAGGTGTCCACACCTGGTCCGAATACACACTTGGCAGACATTAAATTGTCGATGATTTAATAGAAAAAGAAAGTTGTCGTGGGTTTTCTCAACCATGTGCAGTGTCAGTGGTTCTCCAAAGTTGTTTTTTTTTTAATTCAAGGTCAAGTTTCACTTTTCGGATGCTCAATAACAATAATACGTTTCGCTAACACCTTGAGAAATAAGGAAAGTACTTTTGCTCCCTTTGCTTTTAAGAATGCATTTGCAGTGAGTCTCAGGAAAACTAGCCCTTTGTGATGTCACAAAGGCCACTGATGCCGATTCCAACAGGACTTCTTATGGGTTGTTTTTTTTTTTATCTTCTTCCAAACGTGGACGGTCTAAAACTTGTATTTTCTTAAAAAAAACGCAAAACTTTACAACATATTTCAAGCAATCAGCTGTTTTTTTTTTTGTTGTTTTGTCTTTTTTTATTAGAATTTTGTAATTTCTCTCTTGGTGTCAATTCACGCCATCTAAGAAGTTGTTAACCACAAGCAACGTCATCCACCTACAAGTACTGGCTCAACTTCTGCACTCTATGTATTATTTGCCTGTTTAAACCTTATGTGTTGCATTGTATCGTCAAAGTGTTGTTTTTTTTTAAGTTACACCACTATCATATTGAAGGTGTTGGTTTCTATTGTCTGGGGGGGGGGTAAGCCAAGCCTTAGCTTTCTCACCCATGCACCTTCTTTTTCCTCCCACCTGTCACTGTGATTCATGATGACAGTTAGGAGTTAAATCAATTTAATCGAAAACTTAGCTGTGTGCAGGGGAAGTTTGGAGCCATTTACTTTTCTTTACTGGTGATACATTCAACAGGCACAAGTCCACAGACATCCAGCTAGCCGTAAAGGCCGCTTCATCTGTGACATGAAGAAACAATCAGTCTTTGACTGCAGAGAGCAGCAGGGTCCAATCACAGATTTCTTTCTAAACTAGTTTTTAGTTTAGTCTTTAATTTTAGTTAGCTCCATGTCATTAACCTCTGAAAAATGGCCGATTGTACAAATAATTTTACAGAGTCGGAGCCGTGGGTGTTTTTGTTTTTTTTACCCTCTGCGCTGAGGCCCCGGTAGACTGGCTGTGGGAGGCAAAAACACATCTAAGCGCGTAGTCATTCAGATGGAATGAGAGATCTGCCTGCCCGCGTCCAAGTGCTGTAGATGAGAGGAAGAGATGACAATGGATCTTTTTCCCCGTTGGCCCGCGCGGATGTTGCACAGGACAGAATGGAGACAAACAGAGGGAGAGCGGCGAGAGGAAGCGTTCTGCCGTCTGAAATCAGGATGACCTTGATGGAGGGACGTGATTACAGTCTCAGCCCCCTCCAGCAGCCGCAGCTCTTTAGTCGGGCCTTTTCATGACCTGTTGGCTGCATGACAGAAGAAGTGCTCTTTTTCTGTGTGGGGTTTCAACTTTCAAGTATAGTTTGTGGTTTTCGCGAGTTAGAGCTGAGAGCAGCGAGTTCTGCACTTCCCAGAGCCTGGGCCTCACAGCAACGTGTGTGTTTGGAGAGGTGAGCAGGAGGGGGCAGGGGGGTTGGCATCTAGACTAATGTAAGAAAAAAAGCTTGAGAGAGTTTACTGGCGCCCTCAGCAGATTGAGCGTTGATTTAAAGAGCTGATAAAAAGATTTGTTTGGTTTTTTTTTTAGGGTTCAACAGGCGGGCTAATTTAATGGAAACTCGTATTTTGACTCACTCCTGTGGTTCCCTTTTCTGACTTTTGACACGGTCTGATGGAAATGGCTTTTGTGTGTTAGTTTCCGTTGTCGTTCGGGGTCGCATTTATTCATCTGTGCATCATAACTGAAGGAGGATATCCGTTTTTCTACGCTGACATCTGCAAGTTTCAGCGGCAGATGTGCGCTCTAAGGTGACTCGATGCCGTGGGACAGCCGAGGGAGGGCTGCCCTTGGTGATGCAACGCCCGATTGATGATTTGCACGCGCTGCTTACTGTGAAACATTTATTTAGAATCTATCATAGGACACTCGGGGTTACTTAAGGTGGCGCCACATTGTTTGAGCCCAATTCCAGCTTGATTGTTTAAGTTTTAAAGGTATATTTTGCTTTTGGGTTATCTACACTAACATGGAGAATGAAAGAGTTCACATCCAAATATTCCAAGTTCTGTTGAGATTCTGTTGCCTGGACCAGTTTAAAACATTTTTGTGTTATTGCCATGTGGTAAGAAACCGAGCATTTTCTATTTGCTCCAGAACTCTGGCTTTGTTCAGTTAGCCTGGTGCTGCTGCAGGCCATCGGACAGATGTGTTGAAGACGTATCTAAAACCCTTATTGAAACTTTTATCGTCTGGTTTTCGTGAGTATTTCAACCATCTTGATTTTCATTTTCAACCGCTAGGTTTCTCGGTTTTGCTCCCTGCCTTCCTTTCCACTACGTGTTGGACACATTGCAACCAATGTCTGCCTCAGTCAGTGTCTCATTCATTAGTTTCTCATGCCTTTTTTTTTTTTTTTTTTTTACCTTTTTCTTGAATGAACCGCAATTAGTCTTGAACTACCCCGGCCCCACCTGATGTCACGTCCCAGTGCAGGTGGTGCTTGTGAGCGAGGCTCTCCTCACTGGCCGACAACTTTTTGCGTGTGACCCTCAGAACTTGCGGCCCCGAACAATGAGTCGGCCCCGGGCCTCGCCGCCCAGCCGGGTGGGGCCGCTCAATGGCAGGAAGCTCAGCCATCAATATTTACTCTGCGAGTGGCGGGGCAGCACTGGAGTCAACAGGCCTGGAGCCAGTGCAGCTCCACACAGCGCAGACGCCAGTCTCCAGTGCCGCCACAGCCTGCACCCCCCCCCTCTCTTCTTTTTTTTTTTACCCCCGCCCAGAGCAATTACCAGGCAGGCAGACAGGCTGGGCCCTCCGACTGTTGTTTTTGACCTCATAGCTTCCTCCACCAGGGAGCTCGTGCCTTCAACTCCTCCGGCTCCAGCTCCTCCAAGACGATGCCGTCAAGATACAGTCCGAAACATTTAAATGGCGCAGCTGTTATGACCTCCGCCGCACCGTCGCAGCCCCTGTACACCAGCGCCCTGTAGATAAACGGCCGCGGTTGTGCAGTCCGATCATACTGACTGCTGGCGCTCGTGTCGATTCCTGTTTTCACAGAGATGGGAAGCGCCGCTCTCCTCACGGCGGTTCTGGCCGGGGCTCTTCTGTCCATCTCTGCCATCCATGCAGGTGAGTCGGTGGTCAGGTGAGGTGAGAGACAAGGCAACACTAAGCTGATTGTGCTTTTAAAAAAAAAGCTGAAAAAAAAACTCAATTTTTACCCACGTCTTTGAAACTCAACCAAAAACCAAAATACCTCATCTGGTTAACCACTCTGCCCCTCTCTCTCTTTTAATGTGAGGCTTTGCCTCCACCAGGAAATGTAAAATGTGAACTCATCTCTTTTTCGCCCACCACTTTGGGTTTCCCCTTAAATAGGGTTAAGAATGTCTTTGACCATGATTTAGTCCTGCTGTCTTCTATTAACCCGCGTGGACGGAATTTCACAAAATGTGCTTGTGTGTCTTCTCTTCTCTTTTGCTTTCAAACACTACACTTGTTTCTCTCTCTCTCTCTCTCTCTCTCTCTCTCTCTCTCTCTCTCTCTCTCTCTCTCTCTCTCTCACTCTCTCTCCCCCCCCAGACTCCGACGACGACGGGAAGCTCCTGTGCACGTGCGAGAACCTGAAGAAGACGTGCGTGAACGGCACCTGCCGAGGAGACGTCTGCTTCTACACCTGGGTGAAAGGCGACGAGGAGAGGGGCTGCTTCTCCGACCGCATCTACCGGGAGCACTGCTACACCTCCTTCGACGGCTTCTTCATCGACTGCTGCAGACAGGACAAGTGCAACGCCTTCACCACTCCGCCGCCACGCGTCGGTCAGTACAGGGAAAACTTCACGTCCCTCACGACATTCAGCTGAGACGTAGTCAGAGTCCCGAGGCCTGCGGCTCACTTTGGTTTTTCTTGAAGATTAGAGCGTTTGTTATCAGATGGAAACTGCTTCCCCCTAGTGGTTGGTTAACGTACTTATTCTGTAAGGCCCATTTAAGGCATTTTGAGATCTGCTTGTATGAAGTTTAACTAAAAGTAAGTATTGATTATCGATTTATATTTACATACTAAATGATTTCACTTGTAAAGCTGCAACCTCATCAAGGAGCCATGCATCTCAAAACACAGATCTGCTTCATATTTATTTATTTTTTTACCATGACATCATTGCTTACAATTAAAAAAAAAAAGATGTGAGATCAGGTGGGACGGGACGTCAGAAAACAGGAATTAACACAAACTGTCCTTCAAACATTGTTTGAAAGCCTCTTCAAACATGCCTTAATGTCTCTTAACGCACAAATCAACGCTTTGTGCACATCACCCTGAACGCTTATATTTCTTGCCTATGTGTGTCCAGTTGCAGGGCCGACCACGCAGCCCCCAGAACCGAGCCGCCCGGAGCTCTGGATCACCGTGTCTTTGCTCCTGGTTGTCGTGATCGCCAGCGTGTGCGGCCTGGTTCTGTTCCTGCACTGCCAGCGCTCCGGCTGCAGGCTGAAAAAAGCCGGAGAGCACGACGTGGCCATGCTGAAGGTCCCCAGCGGAGAAGACCCCACATACGGCGTAAGAGAGACGCGGCGCTCGGGTGCTGTGAGAGGATGCTTGAGTTTTGCAGCACAACTTATTCTCTAGCGTTCTGTCTCTTTGTCCCCCTCAGGATATATTTGAAGAGTTCTGTACGTCAGGAAGTGGGACAGGGCTTCCCTACCTTGTCCAGAGGACCATGGCCAGACAAATCTCACTTGTCGAATGTGTCGGTGAGTCTTGATCCTCTTCTTTCATTTGCCCTACTATTGTATTGTTGTTGGGGTTTTTTTAATATAGGTTATCCTCCTGCTTCTTTGCAGGCAAGGGCCGCTATGGGGAAGTGTGGAGGGGGACGTGGATGGGGGAGAGCGTGGCCGTCAAGATCTTCTCCTCCAGGGACGAACAGTCCTGGTTCAGGGAGACGGAGATCTATAACACGGTGCAGCTGCGCCATGACAACATACTGGGTATATGGCAACGAATGAATCATTGTGTAGATTCCCAGAAAAAGAAGTCTGGCGATATCCATCATCCCCTGAAAGTCTGCGAAACAGCTTCCCTTCTGACTTTTTGTCTCAGGTTTCATTGCCTCCGACATGACCTCCAAGAATTCCAGCACCCAGCTGTGGCTCGTCACCCACTTCCATGAGCTGGGCTCGCTCTACGACTTCCTGCAGTACAGCAGCCTGGACCCAGAGAGCTGCCTGAGGATGTGTCTGTCTGTGGCCTGCGGCCTGGTGCACCTCCACACCGAGATCGTCAGCTCCCAGGAAAAGCCGGCCATCGCCCACCGAGACCTTAAGAGCCGGAACATCCTGGTGAAGCGGAACGGGCAGTGCTGCATCGCTGACCTGGGTGAGTGGAGCGCTAGGACATCCAGTTCAAACGCTCGCTGTCACATGCTGTATGGTCCATATAGCTGTTTTTATTGCAATAGAAGAAGATGGAAGAGGGCCAGATTGGGCTTGGAATAACTGCAGCCAATTACTCCCCTCTGTTGTGCTGCAACTGAAAAATGATATTTTGCTTGGAAGGACCTCTATTTTGAAAGAGTCAGCCTTTGATTTTCTATCTTCGCTTGTCCTGCTCTTGGAATCCGGGTCTACTGGAGTCCATCCCAGCTCTGTTAAGGTGAAGGCGGAGCTACTGCCGGGGAAAGTCGGCAGTTTATCTCACAAGCTGCGTTTCCATTCCCGTTTCTCACAAAATAAAAGCGATACTTCTAAGATTTCGACAAAGTGCAATTGCGATTTACAGGTGTATCTGATTTTACAAGAATTACGTTTGCTTTTGTTTGTTTACGTTTGTTTGCTGTCAAGAATAGTTGTTGTATTTTTCTCTTTGATTACCTGTGAAAAAAATAATCCATCCCCTCCTCCGTCCAAACATAACGCAGCATTTTTCACTTGAAGTGAACTGGTCACATGACCCCGTACGTCACGTCTGGGGACAATCTCACACAGTCACACCTGCAGACATTTTGAAGGTTGCCATTTAGTCTAATGTGAATGTCTTTGGACTGTTGGAGAAAGCCGTAGTATCTGGATAGAAGCCACACACACACACACACACACACACACACACACACACACACACACACACACAGGGAAAACATATAGTCACGATTAAACCTGTGACCTTCTTGCCGCAGGCCGTGCCACCCTCGCAACAGTTACTTTGTGGAATTATATTGACTAATTTTCTGTCTGTGCTCTGTGCCTCTTCCCACCTCCTCAGGTTTGGCAGTCATCCACTCTCAGTCCCACGACTACCTCGACGTGGGCAACAACCCTCGCGTCGGGACCAAGCGCTACATGGCCCCCGAGGTGCTGGATGAGACCATTCGCACAGACATCTTCGAGTCCTACAAGCAAACTGACATCTGGGCCCTGGGTCTGGTCTTCTGGGAAATCACCCGCCGGACTGTCGTGAACGGTGAGAAAATATTGTCCGTGTAGTAGAAAACAAAAAAACTGTCGTCGCCGCTCACACGGTTCTCAGAGACAAGAAGCTGCGTTTCCATGACAGTTTTTCGCAAAATAAAAGCGATATTGCTAAAATTTCAACAAAGTACAATTGCTATTTGCAGAGGTTTCCGTTGAATGGTGAGAAGCGCATAAGCAGCCGTTCTCGTCAAATCTCGTCCCGCAAGATTTGACAAGAGTTTGCTGTCAAGAATGGTTGTTATATTTTTCTCTTTGATTACTTGTAAAAAATAAAAAAATCTCTGTCTCCTCCTCTGTCTAAACCTTTTAGCCATATTTGCGAGGTTTTTCGAAAAGTAAGCGTTTCAATTACCAGTTTTTTATTGCGATATTTAGGTTTTGCGCAATTCTAGGCGTGATGGAAACGCAGCTACTGTTTGTACCCGGTTGTATCCGACTGCTGCAGGAAATGCTCTGATGTATTTCAATGCATGTTTTTTTTGGGGGGGGAGGGGATCGATTCGTTCCCCATCCTCTCAGACGCGCCGTGTGGAAATTGAGTTGTTTTTTTTTCCCCCCCCCACCGGCATGTCTGGCTGTCTGGCAGCGTGCGTAAAGAGGCGGTTGGCCCAGCGTCTCTCAGCACTCCGGTGTTTTCGCAGCCTGGGTCTGTCTCCGCTATCCTCTCTTGTGATTAGCGTCGCAGTAATTATAAACAGTCTTATCTGGTGTCAGCACTCACTTGTACATAGTCCAGATGTCTGCGCGCGCAGAGCTTGTCGATGGAAGGCGTACGCGCGCGCGCAAGTACATTTAGGCCAGACAGACTTCCGCGGTTCGCAAACAACCCCAGACGCACACATGCACACACACTCGCGTGTGTGCGAGTCTTGCAGAGTTCCATCACAGAGTTGCCTCCAGGGGATTGTTATCGCTCTCCTCCTCGTTTTGTGAAATGTACTTTGCAAATCTCCCATTATGGACTATCTCCATTTTCTAGTGTTCTGTTTCAGGCTTTGCATTAAAAGATGAGTAACTTATGAAAGTGCACAAGAATATAATATACAGCAGTTACCGTTAATGTTGAGTTGAGTTAATTCAACACGCAGTAGCAAACATCACTGACTGGATTTGCAACACCTAAACCCAGTGAATGAATCTGTCAGCTCGCACGGTTAGAAATAATTCATCGTCCTAATGATAAAAGACTTTCATGTGACTGAACAAAACATGAGAGTTGAGTTTTGAAGAAAAAAATATCAAGAGTTGCAAAATGGCTAAATAAACAAATTTTTATTGCTGTTGCTATGCTCTTCTCCAAACAGGAAGTTTAACTTGAAGCTCTCTCCTTCTCTCTTTCGGTTGTTTTCAGGCATTGTGGAAGAATATCGTCCTCCCTTCTTAGACCTGGTGCCATTAGATCCCAGCTTTGAGGAGATGAGGAAGGTGGTGTGCGTAGATCAGCAGAGGCCCAGTCTGCACAACAGGCTCCATTCCCATCCGGTAAGAAAGAGAGACACACATATCACACAACGTTATGCTTAAGCACCGACTCCTGAGGTGTTCATATAGACCAGCAAAGGCTTTTATGCAAGGGAGACATGCCCTGAAAACGTAAAAATTGTTTCAAAAAGGGGAAAAAGTTGCTACTTAGAACCTTTATTTGGATGTCTGCTTCACAGTAAAGTGTAAACCACCAACCCTTCTCAGATTGTCACATAACCAACTAAATAAAGACTTTTTTTTTCCCATCTGCCATTGTCGCATTGCAGATCCTGACAGCCATAGTCAAGATCATGAAGGAGTGCTGGTACCAGAGCCCACAGGCCCGCCTCACGGCGCTGCGGGTGAAGAAGACGCTGTCAAAGTTCGACCAAGACAGCAACTTCAACGTGGAGAAACTCAAGCAGGACATCTAGACGTAGACGTCGGGACATAAACGAGGATAAAAGGATTGGGGGGAAAAGCCAGAAGGTGGGGAATTCTCCAGCAGAAAGTGCATTGCTTTATCAGGAGAGGCTGACTAGTGGACTCTAAACTGGCACTAGATCTTTTATCTAGACAAATACACATTTGCAAAAAAAAAAAAACTTCTGGTCTCAAAGTGTGCGGTTTTTTTAACATTTTTTTTAAAATCCACCATATTTTTGTATGTTGAGGTAACTAAAATGTGGAGATGTAGATATCCACCCACACGCACTATTTTTGCCCCTGTCATTTTAAAGGGAAGTCTGTCATATGCGCACTATGTTCTCTATTATTTCACGGGAAGAATCGCACCCACCAGTTTGTAGGGAAACTGCCAAAGCTGTGTTCATAACAGCAAGATTGTTTTCTCTCGCACATTTCTCGCTCACTTTAGCCATTTATGTCACATGTTGTGTAAGCATATTTATCTTATATTAAGAACATTTATCCACTGTTGTCATGGAAAAACACAATGTCCTATTTAGTTGTAAATATTCCAGCAGTATAAAAGCTGTTGTCTCGTATAATCATTGGGTTTATTGTAAATATATATTTTTTATTATTGGACAGTGTGACACTTTTTTAGAGGGTTTTTTTAATTATAAATTTGGCACTAGCTTTCACACCATGTTTTCACATTCCATGTGGTCTAAAATGTGCCACCACTCTTATCATACAGGGTTCACCAGCTGACATGTGGTATTTCACCTGTTAACTGTTAATAAAGTATTTGTATTTTTCTTTCGCTCATGCGCCACTGTGTTTGCAGTTCTTTTGTTGACCACCAGAGGTCAACAGATAACAAACAAATAGTAATTGGGTCGCGCGTGTTTTTTTTTATTTTTTTTTATTTTTTCATTCTCATAGATTCCTGTTGCTGTATACATTCATCTGTTTTTATTGACACAAATGCGTTTAACAGGACATTTAATTAATAAATGGTGCCAGAAAACATTAATCACGGCAACAATAAACCCTTTTTGAGCCATTGGGTAAAATTGGCATCAAAGGCATTTGTGCAATATATCTCCATTTGCTATAATAGTCCTGGATTGTGCCTATTTTCAGATCTTTAATCCTTCATGCAGCATTAAATTATCCCCCTGTTAACAGTCATATGCATGCAACAGCACCCCATTTAGTTCGTTTTTACTGTTAAACTTTGGCAGAGGGGATTTTGCATAATTTGGGACATATAACGTTCCTCTACCGCAAAGTAGACTGCAAAATAAAAGTAAAAACATCAACATCTCCACTCTGTTTTGCAATCATAATGAAACTTTTGAAAAATGTGTCTCTGCGAAAAATGTTTCTTTTTACTTAGTAAGCATTACTTTTTATTTATTTTAAATGGCCTTTGCATTTTGTGCGAGGTTTTTTGTTTTTTTAAGAATCCATGGTATATTACTGTGAGTGTTAAGAGTTGTCACATTTTATTAAGACCGCTTAGAAAAACAACTTGCTCCAAAGGCAAAAACATAAAAAAAAGTTAAAGCTACCAGTTGCAGAATGAACAACTTCACTTGCCAAGACGGCAGCCCATGGGGGTGACAAAAACACCTCCTCTTAGTGTAATATCTTCACGCCGTGTACCTCTAATGCTGGCAGTGCCTTTATCGGTTGGTGTCTGCTGATGTGTGTGTATTTCTATACCTATAAGTGTGCTTTCGGCCTGTCTGTTTGTTGCGCAAACTCCAGAGAGATAATACTCCCTCAAAGCCCCTGTCTGTCTGGTCAGTCAGATGAAGGGCTGGTTATTTTTAACACTGCAGGGGGTGGGGAGGGGGGGGGGGGTGTTGTTCAAGTATCAGAGACGCTGAACCTGAACCCCCCCCTCTCTGCCAGTGTACAGGCCCATCTCACTCTCACTCCCTCTGTCTCCCTCCTCTGGGTATTTTTTTTCTCTCGGTGGGATTGTTCCAAATGGCTCGGTGGAGACAGATGGAGCTCTCCGGCAGACAATGCGCACCGAAGAAATGTGAAGATAAATTGGACAGGGTCTGTAATGGCCAGATATAAAGTCGCAGAGGAGGCTATGCAGACACAATTGGGTCTGAGGGTAGATTGGTGGGAGTGCCGGTGAGAGAAAAGGTGATGGAAGGGAAGTAGAGATCAGCTCCCAACTACTGTAGAAACCTGGCAGTGACAGCTCTATATTTTCAAGCTGTTGTTGCTGAGTGTAGTCAGTGTAGATCACAATGTCCCTGGCAAAAGATAGGCCAGGTCCTTAAGTCTGAGTGGATATTGACCAAAATAATTTTTGGGAACTTGTAGTCAATGAGTATTTTTGTTTTGGGGTTTTTTTTGCACACAGCTGTGACTTCCTCAAACTTTAGATTCAGCCCTGGAAGAGGTGCTGACAGGGGATCTTTACATGCAAATATTGATCAAATTCAGTCCCGCAGATTTTCATAACGTTGTGTCAATGAGTATAACATACATACTAGTGAAAGTAAGACGTGATTTGTCATGTGGACAAAGCCAACCAGTGTGTGTTAGTTCCAGCACACTTGAGACTGAACATCTGCCCTCTAACCTGAACCAATAAGGATTGAATATGCTGACGTACTGAGTCACAGTCACGTTGAAGTTCTTCCTAATAACCGTTTATGGATTTGTTGTTGCACTTTGAATGTCGTAAAGCGTTGTTTGGTCTGTGCGACAGCCATGTCTGCATTCATTAACACAGAATACAAACTGGTAGGATGTTTAGGATTAAAGAGCAACAGAAAATAAACATGTTTCCTAGCAGCAAGCAAAGGGCAACAAGAATTAAAAGTTGTTGATGGTAAAAATATTTTTTGCTTGTGATAAAACAGCCACGACGCTGGTGTCAAGATTAAAACTGGTTCATTAGATGACTGAGGTGTTATGTACCTGCTAGACCTGTGCAATAAAAACACTCCTGTGTTTAACTATTTACATGTCAACTGTTTCTATTGTGCAGGCCTCAAAACAATTTCTCCAGTACCCCCTCTTTGCATGAATTTGTTTGGTTGTTTATCAGTTGACTGCAACTGAAAACGACCTCTAAATACATAAACAATGTAATTTTGCCTTTGACCTTGATGTTTTAGGGCATACATCATTGAAAATACAGACATTAAATATCAACACTCAAAATAAAATTAAAAAAAATCCAGAAATGGTTAAAATTGTATCAATATAGTTTTCCATTTCAGAATAGTATAGCGTAATGAATATAGCATCAATTATTATTTTTGTAATGATATGGCCGTGACTCCCAGAGTAATTGCGTTAAAGCCCCTGTTACAGTGCTCGCAAGGGTTTGTCGAACAATATCTGGCTGAAATGTGGAAGGTTTCATAACTGACGCTCGCATGTTACATCATTCTTATAGCTCACATTTTCAACATGTGTTTACATTTTTTTTTTCCCTCGGGGTCGGGGGCTGGCCCGCTAAATATTTACGCTATGCATTGCCGTGCCGCTCGGTTTATTGTATTGTAATTGAGAAACCCACTAACAACACGCAGCCGTGACCTCGATGGCGGCAGAAGGAGAAACCTCCCCTTCAACCACACACACACACACACACACACACACACACACCCCTTTAAAGACGTCACTCGCCAGGCTGGCTGGCTGGCTGGCTAGTATCAGGCAGTGTAGTGTGCGTGCGCGTGTGTATGTGTGCGCGCGGTGGTTGTGCCTCAGGTCTGATAGAAACGACGCGCTTCGGACGCATTTCGGCGGCAGCGGAGATGGCAACGCAGACGAAATGCCTATGAAGCGAACGGCGCTAACGCTGCTGGCCCTACTCGGGTCCGTGGTGCTCGGGGACGGTAAGTTTGGGTTTTTCTTGATGCGAGCGAGCACCTCCTCCTCCGGCTTTTGTCTCGGACGTGTTTTGTTGGAAGCGGGCATTGCCTGTTGTCGCTCATCGTCATGGCGCTCCGCATCAGGGATTTGGCTAACCCTTATCTAAGCTAGCGCCGACCTCGTTGTCTGTCTGCTTGTTGGCTTGCTTGCTTGCTTGTTTGTTTGCTTGTATGTTTGTTTTGCGGTCCACACAGGAGTTTGTTTTTTTGTTGTTTTTTTTTTTGTTTTTTGTCGAGTGTCAGGGAAATGAATGAGACATGTCGCGTTAATGAGCGAGGAAACAAGTCGCGAAAAAAAAAAAAACCCGAAAACAAAACACCACAACAACATCAACAACACAACAACAACAACAACATGGTGGGCTAACGTCGGTTAGCTCGGCTGGCGAGGGCAAACTGTGCAAAGTTAACCTTTGAATAATGAGGTGTTTGTCAGGTGGAAGACTGTCGCAACGTCTGCTATTCAGGACGCTCGGTGCGCCGACCGAGGGCTAAATAATATCGACGGCAGGCTGCCGCCGGCTGTTGGAACTTCTCTCTCTCTCTCTCTCTCTCTCAACGCTAAACTCTAAATGTTTTCACAACAATTCCGTGTCTACTTATCACTGGTTTGCACCCCCCGCGCGCCCCCTAACACACACACACACACACACACACACACACACACACACACACACACACACACACACACAGTCTGCAGCGTCTGGCTGAGCACGTGCAGTGTAGTTGGTGGTTACAGATTTCTCGTCTTATGCTTTCTGTTTTTCTGCAGAAAACCCTTTACAGTAGTTGCGGGGAAACAAAATGGGGTGGTGGTGTGTGTGTGGGGGGGGTTAACCTACTTTGTGCGTGAAATGTGTTTTGGGTGTTTTTGGGGAGGGTAAACACTGGCAGCTTCCTCCATTGGTGTCATTTGTAAGGAGTGAAAAGGCTGCTCAGTGGCCTCCAGCGGAAAGTGAATGCTGGCAGAGGGTGACAACAGCCGTGCATTCAGACATCCCAGACACAAGTCAGAGTTGAAGTCTGGCTTCATTGTGATGGAAATGTGGCAAGTGGGGTCTTTTGAGGCGCCAGTTATGGGGCCTCTCCAGTCTGAATCTCACCCCTTTTGCCCCCCCCTCCCCTCCCCCCTTGCTGGAGCAGCAGCTGATACCCAAACCTGCAAGGTCCAGCGTGGCGCATATGTTGCGCCGAACCTCTGGGCCACACTGCGTCAACACACGTCTGGACGGCTTGTTTTCTAAATGGCTGAAGACGTGGAGGTCGAGCCCCCTTTTTATTTCCCGGTCTGAATTGTTCTCGTCTTGTTCTGACTTGCCAATACGCACGCGAAGCCAGATAGTGAAGGAGGGGGGGGGGAGAGAAACAGAGGAAAATCTGCTCTTAGTGCCAAGATAAATATCACCACATACTTGTTGTACATTTGATTGCGTGAGGTTATGAAAATAATGAGTCGTTACCTCTTGGAAAATAACACGAAGCTCCTCCCCTGCATAGTTTAGATAAGCGCCGTGTGTTCTAAGGTTGGTCAATTGCTTTTGAGGTGGGCTCGGAAATGATGACGCCCGAACGGCCAGTTTGCTTGACAGAGTTGCTCCAACATTGACGGTGTTGTGTGAGGGCGGGCTGGTGGCAGGGTTTGTGTGCGGCCAGAGCCGACAGAGGACGATGATGGCTTAGTCCAGCTGGCGGGGTATGTCGTGTAAAGGGGCCCCACATGTCTGCTTAGTGCCATGTCGCAGCAAGTAATACATGCGGCTGGACTCCCAACAGCTGCTGCTGATGCTTCATGGTATTGAAATGTCTCAAATTACACTCATTTTCAGATCTTTTTTATGTATTTATTTATTTATTTATTTATTTAAATCTTTATTTTTCAGGGGTGCAGCCTTTGCATGATGAACTACAAAAATCTGCAGAAAACTGCTTTTAGGTCGACGTTTGCAGCCTCCTGCAAGAATACCTTTGAATGATGCAGCTTCCACATTATTCTATATTAACCTGATAGTCTGCCTGGCGGCGTTGGAACACAAAAAGCGGTGCGATGCGAGCGCCGCGTCCACCTCAGTGGCGTGAGGAAGGGTGCGTCCCTCTCTTGCACTCTTCCTTTCACGCACTCCGCTTCCTATGTGCCATATAAAGGAACGGGCCTGTGGCTTTGTACCAGAGTTTTATCTTTACAGTCGACGTTTCCCACTCCTGCTCTCTCTCTCTCTCTCATTCGCTGCCCCCCCCGTCCCACTGAAGAATGCCAGTGGCACTGACCCCTCCCCCGCCCACCTCATGCGTCTTGAATTTTGCACTTTTAGCAGGCCCTTCACACGCTATCGAGACCCCGCCAGAGCCTCGCCATTCTCTGCCCCCCCCCCCCCCCCTTGTGTCAGAATTCAGCACTGAGTAGCTTGGGGAGAGCGGGGGTGAAATAAACCGCAGTTTCCCTGCCTCTTGACTTGTCTGTGAAACCGTCCGTGCAGGACTTGGCTTGCGTACAGGTGCTGTTTTAGCGTCAGGTTGATGGTGGGGGGTAGCGTGAGCGAGTCAGCTACGGGCATGTGCACACCTGCCTGTTTGATCAGAGCCCGTTGAACGCACGCACGGAAGGAAGAGGTACAAACGTATTGGGTTCAAAGGTGTGTGTCTCTAAAGAGAAGGGTTGAGACAGGTGGAGGGGTGAGGGTGGAAAGGAGGACAAAAGTGTGTGTGTGTGTGTGTGTGTGTGTGTGTGTGTGTGTGTGTGTGTGTGTGTGTGTGTGTGTGTGTGTGTGTCCTGATTGTTACTCAATACCAGTCTAAATTTACTGAAGAATGCAGGAGGCCTATAATAACCTTACAATATTTCATGGACGCAAGCCATGACGGTCTACATGACAACGCATGCACACACAGACGTATACAATACGTCCATCCATCCATCCATTTTCAATGCCCACTTGTTCCTCCACTCAGGGTTGCGGGGCTTAGCTGGAGCCTATCGCATCTGTCATAGTGGGAAGGCAGGGTGACGCCCCAGTCAAGTCGCCAGTTCATTGCAGGGCCACATAGAAAGCCCAACAACCATTCACTCTCACAACACCTACCGACAATTTAGAGTTTCCAGTTCACCTCACGTGCATGTTTTTGGACTGTGGGAGGAAGCCGGAGAACAGACACGGGGAGAAGCTGCAAACTGCACACTGAAAGGTCCTATGGTCGGAATCGAACCAGTAACTTTCTCGCTGTGTGGCAGCAGTGCGAACCAGCTGCACCATACGTCAGGACACAGCCAATCAGAGCGAGCTGAGACAACAGCAGCACGTACGACGTTGTGATGTCACGCGGGGAATGAACTCTTCAATGTGATTTTCTGGCCTTTACCATTTTTTTTATAAACAAAAGACCAGAACTGAAAAACCTACAAAGAAAGAAAGATTCGCTATTCATCATGTTTCAGATCACAGTCGTCCTGTCAACCGTTTTAAAGGTGTTTATTTTTGTAGTGCGGTCTATGGGAATTTTTTTTTTTTTTTTTGCTGCAGTACCTCGATTGGCCACGGGGAAAAATCCATTCAGTATCCAATTATTATAATGCATCCATGGTGCTGGTCTGGTTTTCCCGCTACCCTGGCCGACATTGTGAATGACATCCATTGGCCCAGAGTCACACACACACACAGCCCTAATTGTGACGGCAGACAGCGGAGCTCCTGGCCAACCCCACCTCACCACCACTGACCGTGGTCGCCCTCAGCCATCAGCACAGTTCTTTTATAAATTCACTCTCTTGAGACTTCACTGGCTTTGGTGGTTGCTTTTGCAACGTGTGTGTGTGTGTGTGTCACAGGCTCTCAAACGTTGTCGTCGTTGCACCCAGCCTGAACCCGTAGCTGTTTCAGCACTCACCCATAGGGAGGGCAAAGCTCCACACCTGCCCCCATCTCTTTGGCGAGACGCCGGGGTTGTCAGAGTGTAGATCAGACCTGCTCTGTCTTGGCATTCTTTGCTGGAAGGTGTGCTGCCGTGTCCGTCTCCCCCCGGTCTGACAGTGATGTGCTCGGAGAGCTGCGTTCCATGGCGACCGCAGCGAGGGAGAGACCTCGGTCAGAATCTGTGATTGTGGGAGATTATTATGTAACTACGCTCTACTGGTATTAGTTTAAATCTCAGCCTCTCTTCTGTGCCGGGACTTGATGGTGACAGAACAGAGTGTTTTGCCCTCTGGATACGTATTAAACTGTAACAATACAGATTTTCAACACTCCCCTGCTATTCTTTCCTTGTCTTTCCAAACAAGTGATTATGATTTGTTCTGGCCAGATTATTTTATACAATTCTGTTTGTGTTTGACAAAGCTGGTTTGGCTTAATTGAAATGGCCCATATCACTTTATGTATCAAATTACAAATGCATGGCATAATAATATAATATAATAATTATTTTCTAAGTCATAACAAGGTGGTAATAACAACAGAATTCTTTTTTTCCCCTCATTTAAAGTGAGTTTGTTTGCTCATCAAACACCAGCGCACCAGACAGTCATGACGCCAAGTTTAAAAAGCAGCTTTTCACCACTTTTTCTTTGATAATATCAGCCTGTCCACGGCACCGATGAGTTCATTCTGCTCAGCGAGTCCACTGGCCGTTTCATAATGACCGCGTCTGTTTCAGTCCTTTGCCAGTGCATCAAGCATGTGACTTGGTGCTTAAAAAAGACCCTTATTAGTTCCAGACATTCAGTGGATGGAAAAAGTTTTAAAGTCTTAAAATCTGGTCATGTGCAAGATGTTAAATTAACCTTCAAACACATTCTGGTTTAAATCGGGGGTGAAGGGGGGGGGGGGGGGGGCAGTAAGAACTATTGAAAGGCTCATGTTTTTTTTTTCCCCCTCCAGGTTTGTCTGCGCTCTGCTAGTAACCATACTGCTCCATAAGCTGCAAACCACATGGTGCGGCATTTGGTTCATTTGGGTCAATATAGTTTTTAGTGTTGCAACAGCTGACTTTCCCCAGTTTGGGATCAATAAAGCACATCTGTCTGTCTGTCTGTCTGTCCATAAAGGCAGTGTTTCCTCATTTGTTGGCATGATTGGCCATGTATGCAAGCTAGTGTGTGTGTGTGTTTGAACTCTCGAGCAGCAACAGACAGACAGACGGACAGACAGGATGAGATGTAGCCTCTGGGCCAGCGGAGCAGCTTCGACCCCACGAGACTTCATTTTAAAATCAGATCAGTAATCCGACCCTGAGATGCAGACAAAGGTAATGACTTTCCTGCATCCCCCCAGCATTGATTGGGACGAGGTTGTAGTGTGATGTGTGTGTGTGTGTGTGGGGGGGGAGTGAGAGTGTGTGTGTGTGTGTGTGTATGTCTGTCTGGTGGCGTCTGCTTGTCTTGATCAGCTCTCAGTCTGGTATCTGCATGGATCTCATTTCAGCCAGTGTATTTGGGTAATGGTGCTCTGCTGCCCCACTACCACCTCCAACACACACACACACACACACACACACACACACACACACACACACACACGGCTCCATGCCCACACTGCGCCAGCCCCACTTCAGATGATCCTCCACCGACTTTCCTTCTCCTCCCTGTGTGTTTTTCTTTCACGCTGGGCCCGGCAGCTCCCACACCAGTAAGGTCCCGACAGCTCCGTGAAGGTGTTTGGAATCGGACTCTGTTGCGGGGGTTTTCTTTCGCAGGGTCTGGTCCCAGTTGGGGCGCCGCTGATGGCAGCGGTGTTTTATTAATCCCTTCCTGGCTTTGTCTTGCCGCTTCCTGCCTCGACACGAACGGAATGATCGGAACTTCACTCGCAGCAGTCGCGCAGGCTCAAAAGTAAAATCACCCTTTGCACCATTTACTCCTGCTCCCCCCCCCTCCCCCCGTTCCTTCCACTGTTTCCTTCCCCTCCCCCCCCCTTCCCTGCTCTACACCCCCTCCAGTAAGTCAAAGTCTAGACTGGGTTTTAATGGCGCTTGCAGCTGGTCACTCGGGGCCAGACCTCCATCGCAGGCAGCCGGGTGGGTGGGGGAGGGGGGAGACTCCGTAATTCTCGCTTGTTATCCTCCATCTGCAACTACCCCCCCCCCCCTTTCTCCGGCATATTGCGGGGCCCCCTGGTGGTCGCCTCCACCAAACCCCCTCCCCCTCCTCCGCTCCATCCTGTCCGGCCCAGGCCGACCGGTCCTTCAAAAACACTCAGCTTGTACCCGAGCCTGTCCCCTGGTGCTGCGCCCATCCCCCCACCCCACGCTGCTCCACACAGGACCCCCCCCCCCAGCACCTCCACCACCACCAGCCCTCTCCCACTACTTTCTGCTCTGCTCTTTGTTTGCGCAGCAGCGGCCCAATCCCTCCTCATGTCGTCTTAATCTCCGCACAAAAGCACCAGTGTAAAAAACAACACACACACACACACACACAAAAATACCAGCAATTACGTGCGTGCGAGAGCAGAGTTCATCGGGAAAAGCCGCAGATGTGCGGTTTCCAGTTGATAATATTGCTGCAGGCTTCGGCTTTGTAACACTTTGGCTCCGAGGGGGGGGAGAAAACCCCAGTCTGCAGCCACTGGGAGCCCTGTGCAAACATTGTGGCGTGCTGGCTGTGGGCTGCAAGTTGCTCCTGCGGTGGCGTTTGTCAGCAGCGTCCAGCCTTCAACCACTGTGCCTCTACCCAGTTATTATTTTTTTTTTTTATACATTTCCTGGTTTCCTTCGGATGTGAGATTTCTTTTTTCCTCCTCCTCTAATTAGCCGCGTTCGCGTCCTTGACTGATTCCGCCGCTTGTTTGTGTTGGAAGTGGGCAACATATGGTGGCGAATTGAGTGTGCAGTGAGAGGGGGGAGGCCTCGCCACAGACCAAACTGCTGGTAGACCACAAAGCAGTCGCGCCAGGCCAAACGTATGTTTCCCAGCCACGTTCTGGTTTCCCTCCCGGCTCCGCCCCCACCAGAGACCATCCACTTCCTGCCAGCTCGCCCTTCATTTATCAGCCCTTTGCGCAATGTATTGTGTCACAATAATCATTTCTTTTTGATGACTCTGTTGTGGGGTTTAGGAGGTTTTTTTTTTTTTTTTTTTTTAAAGGTTGGTGTTTTATTTTGAAGTGATTCACTTGGAAGGAGTGATTCACCTGGGCTGAATTTGATGATAACATTTCCCGGCCTCCTCGACCTTACAGCCCTGATGACCATCATCTGGTTGCCATTTTTGCTTGGTTAACGTTGCACATTAGTGTGATGTGGCTTGGTCCCCCCCCCCCCCCTCCCCTCCGCTCTCTTTATCAGCTCCCACCGTGCTTCACCTCTGCGTAATCTGCAGGAAATTCCACTTTGAGGAACTTTGACACACTCTGCAAAAAAAAAAGAAAAGAAAAAAAAAAAGGTTCCTGCCGCTTTCCCGCTCGCCTCCCGGAGACGGAACACACACATGGGAAACAAAAAAAAAACGCCAAGCGGATGACAAATATTACTGAAAGTGCTGTGCCTTTTTCCACCAGGGCTTAATGAACAAGCATAGACACATCGGCTCCCTCTGCGTGCGAAACCCGTTCCCACACTCACTTCTACCTCCTGGAACGCTGTTAAGTGGGAGCCGCTCCTCTGACTCGGAACATTTTATGAGAGCAGATAACAGCGTGGGGGCGGAGCGATCGTCGTCGGGCTTTTAATCCCCCCCACCTCCAAGCTTTGGTTTTAAATTCACAAGTTTGGCAAAAATTCTCTTCTTGACTGCTGTTTTTCTATCAGTGGTGAGTCTCTCATCCGTCAGTGACGCGGCATCTTTATGTCTTTGGCCGTGACGCGCACAACTGTGTGCAGTCCTCAATCAGAAAGCGGCCCTCTGTGATGTCACAAAAGGTGTTTGGCGACTGCACCGCCAGCTCGGGTCTTTGTTCTGCCCTCCAAGTTTGTGAACGTGAAACATCCAGAGATGCATCAGCAGGACGCTGTAAGCCAACCGTAGGCTGTAAACAGCGGGCTAAGTGAACCGCTCACCTTCCGAGCTCGGAGTCCACGGTGAAAAGTCTGAAAGCGGGCAGAACATACTGGGCAACCTTTTTCAAAAAGAGCGGCCTTTTCGAAAATGTGCCTTTAAAGCTGCTGATGGCCTTAGACAGAGACTCTACTTTGAACCGCGAGGCTCCGTGATCCGCGCATCCGCTTTGAAAGAAGCAAGAGGAGACCTGGAGGATTAGCAGGAGGCGGCCGCTCTTCACACCTATTCACCGCGTCGGCTCCAGACTGTCAGCGGTCCGACCGCAGACGTCTTTCTATTGAAGGCCTTGGAATTCCTCCCCACTTTGTCTCCTCCCGCCGCCGTCGCTCCGGTGGTCCTGTTTTTACGGCCATACCTCAGTAATTGGCCCGGGGTTGTTGGCTCTTTGTTGGCGCTAGCAGCGTGGATCGGTGCGCTGTCTGGCAGACGTCACCCTCCGAGCCGTCGTCGTGTCCCGACGGGACGGGTTTGGAGTTGATCTTTGCCGCTTGTTGTCTTGTTTTTCGGTTCTGATCTTTCCCCCCTCTGCAGCCTGGTCCTGGTCCGAGTTATGAAAAAAACTGAGAAGAAGCCCTTTGTTCTTACCTTACCCCAAATAAGAAGCATGTGTGTGTGTGTGTGTGTGTGTTGTGACTCGGAATCAAATTCCACCCTCCCTCGCAGTCTAATCAGTTTTGCTTTCTCGCTCTCCTGCTTTCCCAAGAACTCCACGTCTCCTTTCACATTTTCCAGTTTTTGTGATAATTCTTCTGGCGCTGACCTCATTCGAGTGTGTCAAAGGACCGACTTGGCTTCAGCCCGGCTTCGGCTCCACTTCCATTGTGTCAGCCTTAATAGGTCCCCGTGCAAGAGTGTGCCGCGTTTTGATAATAATAATTTCAAGAAAAGAAAAGACAAAACCCCTCCCGTCTCATTAGCTTAAGCAGCAGCAGCAGCAGCAGCAGCAGCAGGCGGCTGTGTGTCGGACAGAGGAGAAGATTCGGGCATCGCGCTGCAAACTGCAACTCTCCTCCCCTTGTTGGCTTTCACTTTGTTTGTCCCTCTGGGCCGCTGCATCCCACCCGGAGTGTTTGGGTTCATCTGCAGTGGAGGATCTAATTTCAGGCCCGTCTGGCTGCTGCTGCTGCTGCTGCTGCTGCTGCACCCCAAGCTCTGTGTCTGCACATCAGCCAATGCCTCCAACTGATGGGGACGGTCCACTCACTCCATCCTCTTGTTGGAGATGTGCAGTTAGGCTGCCCTCTAGTGGATAGAAAAATTAATTGCACACGTCTTTTTTTTTTTTTTTTTACTTCTCAGACTTGAGAGGAGCGTAATTGGTTACAACCCCCCAAAAACCCAATAGATATCCAGAAAATGTAGTTTCATATAAATATGTGTGATATGTCTGAATATATACATCACCAGTATCCTCCTTTGCCTTTACTTCTTAGGTTTCCTCCAACTTTCAGATTAGGGATGTCGATTTAAGAATTTAATTGATTAAATGAAATTAGTCGCAATTAATTTAACTTTTTTTTTTTTTTTACACAGGTAGTTGATATCATTATAACAGTGTAGTGGCAGGAAAGAGCAATTCACCTGTAGATACTGTGATGCTCTTCACTGCTCTCTAATGTGCAAATGGCTCACATTGGACCCTCAACATTATTGCAGGGTTAAATAACGTGTCCCCGACACATTTTTCATTGTGAAATTTAGCTTCTCAGCAAAGGTCATGACTTATCAATGAACCGTTAATTTGCATCACTATTTCAGATGGTTCAAAAAGCTCTAGAAATCCTCCCTCTCCTGCGCCAGTGTGATGTCATCGACCCTCTCTTTCGTGCCCCGCCGGTCTTGTGCAAGGTTTCTGTCTAAAACACCGTCATTGTTTCCCATTTTGCACCGAGCCATCGCATCGCAATTCCATTTTGATGCAAACACTAGTGACCAATATAGTGTCTCTGTCTGCCAAGCGTCACTTTCACGCGCCGTCGTAACTCCTCGGCTTTTTTTTCCCGTCCTTCTGGGGCCGCAGCTCTGCGCTGCAACTGCACCAACTGCGAGAAGACGGCCTACGAGTGCGAGACGGATGGCGCCTGCATGGCCTCCACGTACCACAGCCAGGGGAAGGAGCAGCACGTGCGCATTTGCATCAGCCGGGACAACCTGGTCCCTCCCGGACAACCTTTCTACTGCCTGAGTGCGCCGGGCCTCCTCAACACGCACTGCTGCTATGAAGATTACTGCAACAGCATCGACCTTAAGATCCCCGGTGAGGCTCGGACATCAAACGCTTTCTGCAGCTCCTCGCAAATTCAGCCTTCTAACCTCCTTTTTTTTTTTTTTTTTTTTTTGCGTTGTCCGTAGTCCCGACCAAGGAGGGGGACTGGACGGGCAGCTCGTGGGGGCCGGTGGAGCTGGTGGCAGTCATCGCCGGGCCGGTCTTCCTCCTGTGCGTGCTGCTGATGGTGGGCGTCTTCCTGTTCCAGTACCACCAGAGGGCCTACAGCCACAGGCAGAGGCTGGAGGTGGAGGATCCGTCCTGCGACCACCTCTACCTGGCCAAAGACAAAACCCTGCAGGACCTCATCTACGACATGTCCACCTCCGGCTCGGGCTCAGGTCAGTCGGTGCTGCGACGCTTGTGGAAGCAAACAGCTCGCGTTTGTCGGGGTGGGGGGACATGCAGTCTTTTATATTCTTTTTAAATGATAAAATGTTTGAATTTTGAGAACTAGATCAGTATGTGTGGAGCACAAAGGATGATGGGTATTCCTATTTAAAAGAGGAAAAAAAGGCTGTTTAACCCCAAGTGTGATCTTTCTTGCCATGACTCTTTCAAACGTTAAATTGCTCACCCGGCTCCCCCTGCAGGTCTGCCGCTGTTTGTGCAGCGGACCGTGGCCAGGACCATCGTCCTGCAGGAGATCATAGGAAAAGGTCGCTTCGGGGAGGTGTGGCGAGGGAAGTGGCGCGGCGGGGACGTGGCGGTGAAGATCTTCTCGTCCAGGGAGGAGCGCTCCTGGTTCCGAGAGGCCGAGATCTACCAGACAATCATGCTGCGGCACGAGAACATCCTGGGCTTCATCGCCGCAGATAATAAAGGTTGATTGGATTTTTTTGTTTTGTTTTTTGTGTCACTGCCAAAGTTTTTTCCTCTTCCGGTCGCTCTGTCCAACTTTTGATTTTGCGTGGCTCTCTCCCAAGACAACGGCACGTGGACTCAGCTGTGGCTGGTGTCCGACTACCACGAGCACGGCTCCCTCTTCGACTACCTGAACCGCTACTCCGTCACCATCGAGGGCATGATCAAGCTGGCGCTGTCGGCCGCCAGCGGCCTGGCCCACCTCCACATGGAGATCCTCGGCACTCAGGGTGAGGCCCTCGCAGGCGGGAAAACCTGCAGGAACTTTTACCGGCCCGCAGTCCCAGCGGACGTCTGTCGTCTCCGCTGAGCCCCCTGATGCAAATTTAATGATGCGCCGTCTGCCCCCCACCCCCACCTCCACCCTCTCTCCACCCCAACCCCCTGCAGGTAAACCCGGCATCGCTCACCGTGACCTCAAGTCTAAGAATATCCTGGTGAAGAAGAACCTCTTGTGCGCCATCGCCGACCTGGGCCTGGCGGTCCGCCACGAGTCGCTCACAGACACCATCGACATCGCCCCCAACCAGCGCGTGGGCACCAAGAGGTAAATGTGTAGTTTAGAGACCACAGAACATATTATGAATTGGGGCTGGACGGTTTTGGACAAAAATAAAATCCCTTTTTTTCCCCTCTGAAAACTCAATTTTCAATTTTTTTTTTTTTAATTTTTTTCGGGGGGGGGGGGGGGGGTAAGCAAGTTGATCAGTGTGGTTACGGCCTGTGTGACTGGTGACTTAGTCCTGCACTAATGTGTACTCGCACGTGAGTTGGTGGATTAGGGGCTAGCGTGGTGAACTTCTTAGCTTTTTTTCCTCGCTGGTACGCGGGTTCAAGCCCCGCCTCTGTCGGGTCCTCAACGTTTTATGTATTATTATTGTTGTCTGTGTTGGGTTCATTATTTTTCATTCAGCGATCGACTTGCAAATAAATGGAAGACTCAAAGCGATTTGATATACGTTTTTTAACTGTTACTGTTCTTGTCGTCGAGGACAAACGTGATATTTTCATCTGTGATACTCGGCGAGCACTTGCGACATGAGGCTACAACACATCGCACGACTGGGTCACGTGTCATTTCTAGTTAAACAAAAACGGGACAAGCGCGTGTCGTATGCGACTTCGGCGAGGACGGCATACGGAATCACTTCCTGGTTTTAACGTCTGCTGTAGCTAGGACAGCTACAGTTGCCAGTAAACAGAGGTAGCCAGTTAGCATGGTGGCGAGTCGATCCGAAACGCCGCTCTCTCGTCCTCGCGTACGGCAGCCTGCAAAGCAACACACTGCTCTCACTCTGGCTCGTGGTGCTTGCGAGGTGTTGAAATGAGTTTGTCGTGCTGCAGTCTTCAGCGGACACCACCACCAGGCAAGCTTTGCAGCAGGGAGTCGTTGCTCTTCATCCCAAACCTCAAAGCTCGACCAATTCCACACCACTGACTGGCTTTTCTTGCCCTTTTTTAGCAACTGCGTTCTCGCTTGACTTGGCAAACGCTGACATGCTTACAGAGGGGTGTGGGTGTAACAGCTTCTCGAGGGTGGAGGGGACTACGGTAGCCTGGAGGTACCAACCCAGAAGCATGCGAGAGGAAAATCGATTTTACGCCTTTCCTTTTTTTTTTAACGTCGTCTTGACTAAAAATTTGGATTTTGATTTAAAATGGGTTAATCGTACAGCCTTGGTGTAAATGTTAAGAAAACAGCATATTTAGCCCGCTGTTTACAGCCTCCTGTTAAAACGGCAATGTTCACCTCCCATCAAGAAACCCTGTCACGGCGGCAGTGACATGTTGTGTGTGTTTTCTCAGCACGCAGTTAGGCTCTTCTGTCGAGAGGTCGTCTATTTAATGCCCTCACCGCTCACTCCTTGGCCTCCTGCAGGTACATGGCTCCAGAGGTGCTGGACGAGACCATCAACATGAAGCACTTTGACTCCTTCAAGTGTGCCGACATCTACGCGCTGGGCCTGGTGTACTGGGAGATCGCACGTCGCTGCAACACAGGAGGTAACGAGCAGGAACCCGACAGTCGGTGTGACGGTTGGTGGTGGTGGGAGGGGGGGGCAGTGACGCACCGAGACTGAGCTGCACTTTTCTCCTCCACAGGCATCCACGAGGAGTACCAGCTGCCCTACTACGACCTGGTGCCCTCCGACCCCTCCATAGAGGAGATGAGGAAGGTGGTGTGTGACCAGAAACTCAGGCCCAATGTGCCCAACTGGTGGCAGAGTTACGAGGTTCGTCCCAGCCTGCAACACGTTCCACAGCAACAGCTGCAGCTATTCATATGTATATATATATAAAACACACACACACACACGGCTAGGTGAGAAGGCAGAGCCTTCATCGCTAGATGGTGAAATTGAAGATAGCTGTTGGTTCTTCAGTGACACCATCATCATTATCTCACCATTAATCTTCCTTTTTCCAATAAAATTCAACCTTTTTCTTGTAAAATTGAGGGATTAAACTGGTTTAATTCATGCTCAGCTCAAATATATCTACAGTGGGCATTCGAGCATTGCAACTAGGAATCAATTTGAAACGGATGCTTTGACTCCATGACACGGTCACCGCCGTCGCTGTAAGGTATTCTGCCAGGAGGAGGACGCCCTTCAGTGGAAAACACCAGTTTCCCTCTAATAACTGCACTGTTGAACGCCGCGCGCTCCGCCGAGGCTCGTTCACGCCCACAGCTCGGCGCCGGACCCGCTTCTTCATCCAGGCACCTTAATCCTTTAATCTTCTCAGCAAAAAGATTTTTTTGAGTCATCCCAACCAGACCGGCAACTCGCAACGTTTCCTCTCTCTGCCACTGTGTGACTGTGTGTCCTCCCCCTCTGTGTGCAGTCTCTGCGTGTGATGGGGAAGATCATGAGGGAGTGCTGGTACGCCAACGGAGCGGCCAGGCTCACCGCCCTGCGCATCAAGAAGACCCTGTCGCAGCTCAGCGTGGAGGAGGACGTCAAGATGTGAGCCCACCCCGTCGCCGTCCCGGAGGGGCGGTGGGAGGGTGGGCGGGGCCGTCCGAATAATGACCAGAGGCCCCCACATAAGGAAACGAACACTACAGACTCACTGACTGCAAATCTAAAAGAATCGAGAAGAAAGACAAACCCAATACCCTGCCAGTTTTAATGCCACACACTCCCGGGTTGTGACGAGGCCTACCTCACCTTTTTAGCCAAAACTACTGAGTCCCCCCCCCCCCCACCCCACCCCACCCCACCCCACCCCACCACTGCCCCCATTGGTCCGCACCATCAACACCACTGTTGATACCATCGTCCCCCAGCTCCCACTGAGGTTGCGGTGGTTCCGCCACCAGACAGGAAGCCTCTTTCACTGCGCTGGTTTGTTGGGGTTTTATTTTTCAAAACCACGACTTCCCCCCCCCGATGGACAAACTTCAGTCCGGCAGACTCGGCAACACGCTGGAGTTTTTCCACTTCAGACACTCTGTATTGCATCAGCCATACTGTCTGTCTGTCTGTCTGTCTGTCTGTCTACTTCCTCACCTGGAAAATCCCACCCGTACAACAACGTTGTACTCGACTGTAGCTTCCTCATGTCGTGTCTGTGTGTGTGTCTGCGTGTGAGACCATCAGGTAGCGCACACGCACTCCGGTTTTTAAACGAAAACGCAACGTGGCAGGGAAAAAAAGAAAGCGTTCGGGATGGGGTTTTTTTTCTTTTATTTATTTGATGAAACGCTTTCTCTGTTTTCTGCTTTTATTTCTGATTTCATTATTGATCAACACTGTGATGACAAAGCCAGAGTCCTGCTATTAAAAAAAAACTAAACATGATGGTTTAATTTTAAAGGTTTTTATTGCCGAGTTGATTTCAGACGGATGTAGCTGTTTTGCGCCCCCTGGTGGTGAGAGGTGAGAATGTTGCGCACACTGAGCAAATAAGAGGCGTATGAAAAACGGGAATGAAACCCTTTTTCTCAGTTGTTGTTTTTTTGTTATGCATTTTTGTTTGCGTAAAGACATCGTGGTGTTTGTTTTACCTTTTGATTATGTTTTTTTTTTTTAGACACTACTGATGATGGGTACATCTTTGTATATAAAACCTGTTTTTTTTCCCCCCTCTGTTCTTGGTTTGTTTTGCCGTCCTTTTTATTTTCTTGGCCCAGGCGCCAGTGTGACATTTGAACAGTGACTTTAAAAAAAAAAAACTAAAAAAAAAACATTTGATTTGTTAGGATGGTACTTTCAGGCGTCTGCTGTGACCGCACGGTTTCCCTAAAATCGACCTTCCTCTGCTGGAAACTAGAAATCAGTTTGGAACCTGCTCCTGGCGGTTCTGTCGGTACTACTGATCTCAGTTGATATTTGCTGCAACATCTATGTTTGTTTTTTTGTTTTTAATTATTATTGTTGTTGTTGTTGTTTTAATGTATGATTGTTAAACTCGCTCTGCTCGGAGCTCAATAATGCAGACCTGATATTATCCAACACGTCCTCCGCAGGCGACTCTGATGACACTGGAATAGTGCGGACCGTGGCGGAACCTTGAATCAAAAACACTGCCGGCGGCCGAGTGTCGACAAACTGGAGCTGGCCGTCACTTGTCGCTGCATGTCAACTTGGGGTTTTTCTTTTTTTTTTTTGGTGTTGTTTTTCTACTCGGCTCTACAAACGTATTCCACTCGGCATCGGTCGCCATGGGGCTCTGCACTGTTACGTCCACATGGACTCGGGAGTCGATCACGTCGTCGCTCCATCCGCCGCCGCCAACCCACTTTGTCACGTCGAGTCTCCGTTGCGCATGCCGGCTCAAACACTGGCTCCTCCTTGCCGAGCTGGACGGACTCCTCTCTCCTTCCTTCCTTCCTTCCGTCTGTCCTCCACACGCCTCGGTTTCATTCGCTCCTCCTCCTCCTGTGTCGGCTGCGAGCTACGCCCATCCACAAACGCTGCTGCTGCTACTGAGAAGGTGGTTTCCAGGTGCAGCGGGCAGAACCGGAAAGGAGGGCGGTGACCTGGGAGAGGGGGCGGGGCGGGTCGGGGGGGCGGGGGTCGCCGCCGTCAGTCGAACCAAAATGTGTCCCGGACACCACTCCCCCACCAGTGTACCCCCCACCCCCGTGCCCGTGCCCGGCCTCGTTGCCATCAGAAATCCCGTTCATACGTGTTCACACTTCAAGTCTTCAAATCATGTTTGTGCAAAATCTTTTCAGGATGAGTTAAGAAATGTATATAGGTGATATACAATAAACAACTTTTTTTCGTATCTTTGACTGTGCTGTGGTGCTCACTTACTGTGCATAAATAAGGCTCGGGCAAACTATGGCCCAGGGGCAATATGCGGCCCGTTGCGGCTTTTTAATCCGACCCGCCGAACTTGAAGAAATAATATAAATAGTAAGTAAGTCACAAAATGGCTCTATTTCATTACTTTGTTCCCTCAGTGTTTCAAGAGTAATTCAGTAAAGAGCGAAATACCATGGGGCTTCAAAGACATTTTGTTGTAACGCTTTTGTTCATTTTCAATTGACATTAAAGCACACGTTTTCTACTTATCCCATGATAAATTTATTTTTCTCCTATGCGGTGGGTCACCAAAACACTCCATCTGTTCCTGCTGTGGCCCCAACCCATTGTGACCCCACCAGTTAAAAGGTTTGCTCACCCCTGGTGTGAACGACTTTTTGTCTTGATTCTGAAGGTACCACATTCTAAAATATATATATATATATATATATATATATATATATATATATATATATATATATATATATATATATATATTTTTTTTTTTTTTTTTTTTTTTTTTTTTTTAACCAAGTCAAAAAAAAAAAAATCTGCCCTAAGGAAGAAAGTCCGTCCTTTTGCTTGCCGTACTTTTTCTAAAGTGTGAAAATGTTGCAGTGAGGTCTAAATTAGTGAGGAGTATTGCTGTCTCGCCGCCAAGCCTTCTGCCACATCGACTCGATTTTTTTTCCCCCGGAGAGCTTTGACAACCTCGTGCGTTTGACGCATTGACAGGCCGAACCATGGAACAATGGCAACAATCCGAGGCTGCGTTCAAGAACAGTCACTTAAGTAAGAATGCTTTTTTTTTGTCGCAGGTCTTTTGACCCGAATTTTAATGCATTTTTATGACGTCCTTTCTGACACGCACGTGTTTACTAACACGTGGTCCATTGATGTTTGATTTTAGTTGTCGTGTACACCTGTTGCGCCTGCTTTCTACATTTAGCTATAGAAAAGTATAAAGAAATACTTTAGTCAGCCCGAAACTCGCCAAAACGACCGTCCTTTCTTAGCTTAGCGTGAGATGGCGCGGGATTTCGGATTCCCGAAAATTAAAACAAACCAAAAAACAAACATCAAAATACTTCGAATTGCCCAAAACTCACCGAAAGACTCGTCCTATGGTAAGTTCTTATGAGACGCAGTGGTCTATATCAGTATCGACATAGGTTGGGTCGTTTTGCACTGACTAATAGGAAGTAGTCTCGCTTTACAGTGACCAATAGGAAGCCTCATTTTATAAGTCATTGAATTAAAAGCAGACACATATTTAAAATGCATTTTATTTTCCTTTACAAGAAACAAAAGCAGACAAAGAAATAAGATGACGGGGAAGAGGGAGAAGCTGTATATAAAGAGATGCAAACTCTGGCGTACTGAAAAAAATATGTACAATTCAAAATAATATCCATACAAAACATGCCACATACAATAAAAATTATCATTATATTTATTCATATTCCCTAAAAGTATCTCTGCTGTACAGATGCAACATCTCTTTTTCTTTTTAAAAAGTAGGCAAGGTTAATAAAAACCTTCAATTTGAGCAAACTTTTAAATTATAAAGATACGCAGAGAACTTAAATTAAGATTCAGAGACGTTTAAAAATTAATTCAGGCTAAAAATCCAGTGAGCGGCGTAAAAGTCTCGTCATGGTTTTCCCTTGAAAAATAGAAACAAAAAAAAAGCATCGCTGCTTTTGGATACTCGATCGATATCTACCGCTTTTTAAGTTCTCCGTCATAACAATGAGAGTGCAATTCATCACCAGGTTAAGTAGAAGATTAACTTTGAGTACTACATCATAACATACATGAGGCCAAGTAACCATTTCACAAGGTTTTACCAACACATTCACTTCTATAGGGAAGATATTTAAAAAAATAAAAAAAAAAAAATAAAAAAAACGAATGAAAAGAAAAGCAAAAAACACTAACAGTAAGTCTAAAAGGAGTTCAAGATTTTCCATTCAAGAGTATATTCAATCCAATTGTGACCGTTTAAAAAGGACAGGTTTTGGTAATCAACAAGCAGTAGCATAAATTAAAAAAAGAAAACAAAAAAAGAGAAATGAACACAAACAATCTTACATAAATACAAATGCTATGCACCATTTTACTGCTCCGACGAAACAAGTGATTTTTTTTTTTTATCCCCCCCACGTCTTATCAACGAGCGTCGGCCCCAACAAGCCGTCAGCTGATTGGACGACGACCGCCCGCCGTGTGTTATTTCCTCAAACCTAATTCAATAAACTCGTCTCTGAGAGCTCGTAGCAAAAAACCACTAATAGAAAAAACAGGTCAATGCAAAAAAAACACTCTGGTTCATATACATAAAGATATTAGTTTGCCATTTTACATATATTTATATATATACACAGCTCTTTATCTGTTAAAATGATATCCAGTGGTTGATTCGTTTACTCCTCGATTTTATTTCTCTACACTTTTTTTTTGACTTTATTGATTACAAAGGAGGGGGCGGGGGCTGGATAAAGAGTCATCGCTGTCCTCCCCACCCCCGCCTCCAAAAACACCCGATGCATATAACCATATATACAGTTTGTACAACTTTTGCATTTTTTTCTTTTTTTAAAATCACGTGAGGTCTTAGGTTAGGAGGAGCAGGGGGGAGGGGGAGGGGGAGGAAGGAACAAAGTAGTATGAGAAGATGGAGGTTCGGGGTTTTTTTTAAGTAAAGCTCCCTTTATAGACTTTCCATTCACCTTACAAAATAAAAAAAAAAATGCCCTTTTTAATTCAATAAGTCTTTCCCTGCTGGCGGTTCAGCCTCTGGAGGAGAGTCCCAGCACTAGAAAAGCATAGAGAGGAGGAAGAAGAGGAAGAGGAGGAAGCAGAAAGGCTGCAGGCTGGACTCGGGCAGAGGAAGACTTACTACAGTAAAGTTTAACAACAGTCCACTGGATAACACGCAGAGAGAGGAAGAGGCATGATTCTAAAAAGTCAAGGAAATTTAAAAAAAAAAAAAAGAAGAAGAAGAATAAGAAAAGAAAAGTTGTCTTGGGTAGTTTTCAAATACAAAACATCTCATAGGACAGTAGTCATCATGCATCCACCCGCAACACAACGAGACGTCCGGTGGTGCCGGAGCCGTTCGCTCGCACCACGGCGTCGCACGCAAAACAAAAATAAAACAGGATAAAGGAAAAGGGTGGATGTTATTGTGCTTCCACACAGCTAATATCAAGATTCTTTTCTTTTTAGATGCATAAATAAGGAGAGAGGAGAGGAGAGGAGAGGAGGGGGGGGGGAATAAAAAGCTACACCGATATACAGGATGATTTGGTGACGCACGCGACGCCCGCCGAGCTTCTGATTGTGACTTTAATGCAATATCTTATTAAAACTGTCATATATTTTCCTCTGTATAAACAACTCGCAAAGAGTGACGTTGGCTCATTATTGTAAATCGTCGTCAGCATAGAGTAGAGAGCAAACCTGCTGCTTAAGATTCCCTGCTTGTCCGAGAAAGAAAAAAAAAAAAAAAAAGGCTAAACCCATAAAAAAAAACACCCCTCCCCACCCCCCGCCCCCAGTCCACAGTAGCAGTTAACAGTTGTTTCTTCGTTATATATTTTTTTGTTTTGTTTTGTTTTTTCTCCGAGTTTAATACAAAGCAGTCACTTCCCGCTTCAACTGATGAGGTAGACTGGGTTTCTCCACTAAACCCACCTTGGGACTCCCCGTCACAGCGTCCGCTGCCTCGGGAGCCGCACGTCAACAGCATCTTCAAATCTTTATATCAACATTTTTTTGTATCTTTTTTTTTTTTTTTTTTATTAGTTTTTATACATTTTCTATTTAAGTTCATTTCATCCATCGATCGTATGCGGTTCTCTTCCCTCAGAGCCGCATCAGGATTGTCTAGCTAGCCGAATATCCGCGTTTTGCCGTCTTCAGTGATGACTTGATGAGGGAGGGAGGGGGGGGGGAGGGGGAAAGTGCCTTTTGTTATAATACATCTGAGAGGCGAGGGGTGGGGGGGGGGGGGGGGGGGTGAGAGGGGGAGATAGGTCCGACTTAGAACAAAATAATTAAATTAAAATTTGAAGGAAAAAAAAAAAGATGCATCGTTAAGTTCGTTCGTGTGTCGTCGTCTGTTTCTACGTTGTTGTTTTTTTTTTTCAAATGGCTTTTTGGACAGAGCCGCTCGGGTGGGTCGGCTCCGCGGTGGAAAGTGTCGGCGTCAGACGGTGCTGATGGTTATTTGGTTGGTGTTGAGGATTTTTTTTTTTTTTCCAGCCACGGTGAGATTATTGAGAACAGTCTGGAGGTTTCTGGCTGAGGGTCGGGGGGAGGGGAGGTTAGGAGGGAGGTCGGGGGGGGGGAGGAGGGCGAGTCAGCGCTCGGCCGACGGAAGGTCACTGGTCGCTCTGGTAGATTAATGCTCTGCAAACCTTTGGCTACGGGTGTCAACGAGTCTCTTTTTGAAGGGCGGGGACCTTCTGGGACCTTCGGGGGGCCCTCCGCCCAATCTTTCCCAACAGCTTATGCACTGGCAATGCTTGATGCAAAAACAACAAAACAAAAAAATAAACTAGCGGAAAAAAAAAAAAAAGGCTTTGGCGCAGCGAGCGTTCTGGCACCGGGGAGAAGCCCATCCTCCTCCTCCTCCTCCTCTTCATCCTCCTCCCACTAGTTCATCCACTTCCGGCAGTTCCAGGCGCCGCAGTGGCAGGGGATCTTGTTCTGGTCGTCCTCAAAGTCAAACTGGTAGTCGTATGTGAGCTGCAAGTGGGAAGAGAGAGAGTTCAGAGTTAAATGGATGAAAAACGATCTAATTGCTAATAAACCCGCTAACTAACAGTGGCTGGTTTTGATTGGGTCGCAGCTTCGCGGGCAGTTTAACTTTTTTTCTTCCAAAAAAAAAGAGGGCATTTTAAAATATATACATTTATAGAGAAAATGTTGGCCATTTATTTTGCAGGACCCAATTCAATTCAATAAATTCAATAACTTCGTAACTAGACATGACAGAAAGTGGGCCAGCGGAATAAATTTGGGTCACGACTGATGATGAGGAAATCAACGTGGGTCCTGAGACTCCACCAGTTGAGAGAACCACTGGTTTAGAGCAATCATCATGCTTTCAGGAAGTGACTTCCTGCGAGTGCACAAACATTTTTTTTGTAGCACATTGGCAGCAAGTTTTGTTTTGTTTTTTTTTGCTGACGACAGTAAACACAGAGCTAATTATTCCAGTTTAGTTTAGCATTTTGGAGATTTGAGGATCCTCCACTGGAATCCAGAGTGAGAGATGAAGCTGTGGAGAAGTCGTGTGTGTGTGTGTGTGTGTGTGTGTGTGTGTGTGTGTGTGTGTGTGTGAGGTGTGGCGCCCCACCTCCTCGCCCTTGGGTATCCTGCGGCTGGAAATGATGATGATCTTGTCCTCCTTGTCGAACGTCACCACCTCGGCCACGCAGTTGGGGGCACAGGAGTGGTTGACGTAGCTGCGTGACGGGGAGGAGGGAGGAGAAGAGAGGATGAGGGAAAGAAAGAGAGGACGAGGACTCGAGCGGAGAGGGAGACGGCGGCGGGAGCGGAAACACCTACCGGGCTGGGCCGCCCGTCAGGGTGGCGTCGATCACCTGCTCGTTGTTGATGCGGAACATGTAGATCCCTCGGTTCTGCCATGGGACGAGAGCGGCATTAACTGACACGCACGTACACACACACACACACACAGACAGACAGACACAGACAGACAGAGAGAGAGAGGGAGAGAGACACACACACACACACTCACACACACACACAGTAAGACAGGGAGACACACAGTAAGAGAGAGGGAGACAGACAGACAGAGAGAGAGAGAGAGAGAGAGAGGGAGACAGATACAAAGAGAGAGAGGGAGACAAATACAGAGAGAGAGAGAGAGAGACAGACACACACCCACACAACAAGGAACACTGGCGAGAAAGCGCACACACACACCCACACCCACACAGAGACAGAGTGAGCGGGGCCGAACCTGCGACTCGTAGATCTTCTCCCTGCGGTTGGCCACCTCGTTGCGGATGACGGTGCCGATGTACTCGATGACCATGGTGTGCTTCTCCAGGTCCTTGGCGGCGTACAGGCCCAGGCCCTGGATGCGCGAGCGCGCCAGGTACACGTTGTTCTTCCACTCGGTCTTGAGGCGGCGGTACTGGGAGGACTTGGAGTGGACAAACTGCTTGCTGTAGGGCGTGTTGAGCTCCCCGGTGAAGGTGCTCTGGTAGGCCTTGGACACGCTGGTGCTGTTCAGGGTGTGAGGCCTTGGCAGCGGCAGCGGCAGCGGCAGGGGAGAGAGCGGGAGAGAGCGAGAGAGAGTGAGGGGCGTTCCGGTTCTGACCGCGGACGGCTTCGACGGTGAGACGCGCCTCCTCACCTTTTGCACTGTGTGGGGACTTTGGGCTCGGAGCGAGCCGAGCCGCTGGGGTTGATCATCAGGGGGAGCTCCATCAGCGGGTGGCGGCCGTATCGGAACTGGTAGTTCTGGCAGGCCTCCACCCCAGGCAACTGAAGCACACGAAGAAAGACAGTAAGCACGCATGGAAGTAAGAAAGAGAGAGAGAGAGAAAGAAAGAAAAAACAATAAGTGTGCACAAGCAAGTAATTGAGTGAGAAAGTAAGACAGATAGATAGACAAGAAAAAACCATTACGGGTCCAGAGGTGAGTGAATGAGTAAAAAGTAAGATAGAAAGGTAGATGGAAACAAAGCATGTATGTAATTGAGCAAGAAAGAAAGACATAAACAAACAAAGCAGGAAAAAAGAAAGAGAAGGAAAATGTAAAGGTGCACAAGTGAGAAAGTAAGTGAGAAAGAATGAAAGGTAGATAGAAAGATAGATAGATAGATAGAAAGAAAAGAAAGAAAGAACAAATATTAAGGTGCACAAGCAGGTAAGTGAGTAAGAAAACAAGATGGAAAGAAAGAAACAGAGAAGGAAAAAAGAAAGAAGGAATGAAAAAATATTAAGGTGCACAAGTAAGAAAGTAAGTGAGAAAGAAAGAAAGGACATTAAGTGTGCACACTAATGAATAAACTCGTGCAGCGCGCTTCATTTTCTCCCACTATCGTCTGTTTTTTGACAAACATGCGTTTCATTTATCGGTCAATGTTTCTTTAAGTTCATTGGTATGGCGAGCAGGACATGTCCAGCAGTGCTACTGCAAGACGAGCCGAGCTTGTCAGCGTCGGTCACGCCTGGGGGAGAGGGAGACGACAGGATGAGTGACAGGAACAAACATCTCCGGCGCTCTCCTACCGACTCGGTGATGCGCATGACGGCGTGCACCGTCAGGCCGTACATCTCCTCCCCTTTGACGTGCTCGGTGAACAGCTTCAGCATGGACGATTCCTTCCGCAGGTTGGCCACCGCCTCCACCACCTGGTCCCAGATACCTGCCAGCGCCACAGTGAGGCCGTTACTCTCAGACTCCACTGGTCTACTGTTTTCATTGAAGCCTCCATCCAAAGCGACACGACACAAACGAGCATTTAGGCCCAAGGGGAAAAAAAACCTGAGAAAGTGCAACAAGGGTGCTGCCATCTAGTGCCAGGAGGTGACAGTGTTTCGTTGTCTTACGTCGTGTAACCACAATTGACAATTCAACGTCGGCATCAACAATATCGTTCAACATTGTCATTGAAAATTCAACGCTTTTCACGCATCATTTAAAGGTCCAGTGAGTAAAAATTAATATATTGCCCATAATTAGACAAATAAAAGTGGATATTTGCAGTACAATACAAGTAATTTGGTTTTCCTGCCCATAGAGCAATTGCTTCTTTTTTATATATATATATATATGAAAAAATACATATAGCAAGCATCCTGCTCCCAGTTAGCTGCCTTTGTGCACCACCAGATTTTTAGAAGTAGCTGGTGTGGACAAATCCAGACCGTCTGACAGCAAGTTTGGTATTTAGAAACAATCCTCAAATTTACCAAAGAGGAAGAAGGTGGACGCAGTATCCAGGTTTGTATGCAGAGGCCACCGTAGTTCACTGGCAAGCTCGGAAGGGTCAAATCTAAATCGTAACCACTTGCTGTCGCTCTTTCCTCTCAAAATCTCCATATATTACAAACGTGACCTTTAAACTTTGAGGGGAGGAATCTGGGGGTGTGGCTTCTCACCGTCTGGGGTGGAGTCCCGGAAGTGCAGGTCCTCCAGGCCGTGCTCCAGGACGCGCACCTCGAACAGCGGCAGGCCCTCGTCCTCGCTGATGCGGCAGCGGTAGCGGCAGCGCTTGTTGGGCAGCCGCGTGCTCCAGTAGATGCGCGTGGCCTCGTAGCCGACGGGGAAGATGGCGGTGGCCGAGTGGAAGTGCGCCATCTGCGAGGGCAGCAGCTGGCCGACGGCGTGGAAGATGAGGCCGCCCACGCGGAAGAGGTGGACGCGGTCACCGCGCTGCAGGATGCTGGCGATCTGCTTGACCTCGTCGCGCTCGATGTAGACGCGGCGCAGCACGGCGAAGGCGCTCAGCTCGTCCTCGCTGGGGCCCTTCAGCTTGTGCTGCGTGCACAGCATGGTCTTGTCCTTGAAGAACATGCAGCGGGCGCGGATGGCGCAGGCGAAGTGGTAGACGTTGGGGCAGCGGAGGCGCGTGCAGCCGCCGGTGGCACCCGTGCGCTGGCAGTAGGCGCAGAGCGTGCGCAGGCCGCGCCGCAGCGCCACCTCCACGTTCATGAGGGCGCCGCCCTGCGTCTCGTACACCTCGGTGGACCACAGGGCGCAGTTGAGGTGCACCCACAGGTCCACGTCGATGTTGAGGAGGCGCGCCGGGCCGTCGGTGGCGCCATCGCCCTCCTCGTGGCAGAAGCAGCACTTGCGCTTGTCGCGCGGCAGCCGCTCGGGCCGCAGCGTGATGCGCAGCCGCTCCATCAGCTCCGACACCTCGCGGCCGCTCTCCCGCTTGGAGCCGCCCTTGCGGATGGTGATGACGCCGGGCAGCCGCTTCCAGCGGATCCCCTTCCACCGCTTCTGCTTGGGACGCACCGCCACTGGCGCCACCTCGTCGTCCTCCTCCTCTTCCTCGCCGTCGTCGGGGGACAGGGATCGCCGCTGTTTGATGGGCTTGGGGGAGGCGCTGGCCGCGCTGGGAGGCTCCTCGGGAGGCTGCGTGATGTCGGTGGGCGTCTCCTCCTCCTTGACGGCGGCAGGAGAATCGGGTCCCGGGAGCTCGCAGGGTGCTGCGGGAGCGTCGGTCGGCTCCGGAGCAGCAGCAGCAGCGGCGGTGGCGGTGGCGGCCTCGGGCTCGGCGGCCTCCGGCTCGGCAGCCTCTGGCTCGGCAGCTTCGGGCTCCGTCGCAGGACCCATTTCGGCTTCGGGTTCGATTTTGGGCTGGATGGGGGCGGGACTGCAGGGAGACGGGGACGGAGGGGACGATTTCTTCTGCGGGTCCGCCTCGCTGAGCGGAACCGGGTCGGAGGACGAGGGCGGCGGCGGCGATGGCGACGGGGGCGGGGACTCCTCCACCGGGATGGGAGGGAGGTGGCGCACGTCCAAGTCGCTCACGTTGGTTGTGTAGCAGTGCTGCGTGGGTTTGTCCTCTTTGTCCGGAAACTCCTGCGAGAACGACACCGTGAGCTTCACGCGGCTGCACACAGATGCAGGCGGAGAGGACGCGGCGCTTAAACGCAAAACGCGCCGACTGACCTGTTTGATGAGCGCCAGGATGTCCACTTGCTTCTTCAGTGTGCAGCCTGGCAGAGAGACGTCAAACTGTCTCAGCCACTCGTCCTGGCTGAGTGACGCGCCGTCCGCCGTCCCCAGAGCCCCTGCGGAAGAACGGTACATCGGCATCAACTGGCGAATTTGAGACCCCAGTGACGTGGAATTGCTGTAAAACCGGCTTCTTTCGCAGTGAAGAGGCAGGAGGTTTTGGAGAAGTTGAAATTGTGACAACAATGAAGAAGTGCCTGTTGTAATCTGCTCAGGAAAACCGCAGAAGACCAAGAAGAAAAAGAAGAAAAAGAGGAAGCTGCTGCTTTACGTTGTGAGCGCTTGCTACTTCCCCGTGAGGAGGAGGAGGAGGAGAGAGTGGGTGACACAAGGGGGCAGCAGACAGAGGAAAACTTCCATCTGTTTCGTTTATGCAAGAAAGACTGAAACCTGTTGACCTGAAGTCTTGCTGACTTATTTTGATTTGAACACAGATGAAGATGAAGATGAAGCCTCTACCTGACTGGCCGGCTCCCTTCCCATCAACCCCGGGCACGTCTGGGTTTGGGGGAAGGAGAGTCAGCTCGTGAGAACCTGGCATCCGGATGTTAAGCAGCTGGGCCATCGCCATCATCACGTGGTTCAGTTTCTGCAAGTGAAAAAAAAAAATAAATCTTTATTGATGTACTAAGAACATTTCAACCGCTGTGATATAATCATCTCATACCTTAGCAGCAGCGGAGGACAGCGTGAAGGTGACAGAGACCTCGTTGCTCTTGGCCTTGTCGCAGTGGTTGGACGTGGAAACGGCCTTGCTGTCGTCCTCTTCCACCGGTTTGCTTTCTGGAAACGCTGAAAGAGGAAAATGTCACCATTTAATTTTTGGGGCGGGATTAAATTCGACAGTGACTCGTGGTTGGCTGACTTCATCAGAGCGCGTTAGCAGCGCTGCGGGTACCTGGGATGGCCGTGCGAGGGATGACGGGAATGATGGGCGATATCGCTCTCTCGCTCTCCTCCTCTTTGGGCTCCCGCAGGTGGGGGAAGCGTTTGGTTTCGTCGGCCACGCTGCTCTCCGGAGACGATGCCGGGATGATGCTCTCGGAGGTGTCGTCGTCGTCGCTTTCCATCCTGGTAAACAGAAACACAGTTCATTGTAACCAAGAGTCACTCAGGAAAAAGGAAGTTGTGGCTTGCAAAAAAAAAAAAAAGGGAAGATTTAACTCGCTGTACCTGATGTCCTCGTTTTGGTTGTGTGGCGGAGTGGGGAGAGCTGCAAGAATGTCGACACTCTTCACCTCCTCGGTAACTGTCTCTGTCATGGAATTATGAGACAATGATTATCATTCATTTAAAAAAATGACATGCCAGAGTAGCTGCGCTTCCAATAATTTTTAATTTCTAAAATTTTGACAAAGCACAATTGCGATTTGCCGGTGTTTCCATTGAATGGTGTGAAGCGCATAAGCCTCGTAAAATCTCGTCCCGCGACATTTATGACAATTATGTTTGCTGTTAAGAAGGGTGGTTATATTTCGTTCTCTTTAATTACTTAACTTAATTGCATTACGTAAAAAATATTCCGTCTCCTCCTCGGTCCAAACATAATGCGCCATTTTCACTTAAAGTGAATTGGTCATGTCAAGTCCTGTGACGTGTAAATGTGAAAAATGTGTTTCACTTTTGCGAAATATAATATAAGTTTAGGCACTAAAACAGTTTTTTATTGCGATATTCAAGTCCTGTGCAATTCTAGGGCTAATGGAAACACCGCTAGTGGCTGCCAAGTTATTTCATTACCCATTGGTTCCTCTGCAGGCTCCGGGTCTTTCTGGCCCCCAGAGAGCTCCTCCCCAGCGGTTACTCCATTCAGCAGTTTGTGCTGCACCGATGGCGGGGGAGTAGGTGGCAGGGAGGATGGAGGCGTTGGAGGATTGCTGAGATTACTCTGCAACAAAATCACAAAACAATAATATTAACTTCAGACTCGCCAAATCTGTGGAGTTGCAAAATGAGCCATTTGGAGCACAGGCCAGTGCAGCGTTACCTTTGTCAGCAACTGAGAATAGTAGTCTGGGATGTTGTCCAGCACTGCATTTCCAAAGGATCCTTTGAGAGGGGCTTTGCCATTGGCTGGACTGCTTCCAAAAGGAGCAAACAGGTCCAGGCTGGTAGTAATGGAGGGCTCCATTAGGGGCAGTAGAGAGAGACCCTGGAAGGTGAATTGAATTAGCCCAAGTAGCAGGTAGCCTCTCAAAATCCAAAGCACCAACAAACTAAGTAACCATTATTCACATTTGCTGTTATTTTACCTGCTTGAGTTGCTTTATCAGAGTTTCTGCATTTCTGCCAACATCTTCTTTCTTGTTCTTCTTTCTTGCATTTGGCCCTCGATCTCCAGGTGCCTTATTTGTGCGCTTTGGCTTTTGAACAGGAGCCCTTTTTGTAATGGATTGCAAATCCTGGCAAAGTAAGGAAACACAAATTCAGGTTAGAAATAACATAAAAGAACTGTATTTACAAACATAACGGATACTAAATGGGGAGCTGAAGTCAACCATACCTCCATATTCTGAGGAGTCCCTTGAAGTTTTTGCTCCAGCATCGCCAGTTTGCTGTTGATGTGACCATTGATCTCGCTGTGAATGCCATCAGAGGGCCTCTGAGCACCGAGCTGTAGGTTTTTGGTTCTGAGGAGTTTCTGCAGGAGCTGCTGTCCGGTCTCAGATCGAAGGCCTTGACTCGCCGGGTCCCCAGTCGCATTCCCTTCATTCATCATGCCACTGTTGTTGCCAGGGGTGAGCGTCTCTCCGCTGCTTTCTTGCTTCACAGCTCTGGCGTGGGCCTGTGCGGCGCCGTCACACTGGATCTCTCCCGGTTCCTGCTTGATGTTCTGCAGGGTGAACTTGCACAGCTCCCCTGCTCTGGAGACGGGCTGCGCGTGGGGGGCGTGGCCCTCCACCGCCTGGTGCAACTGCTGCACGGCACCGCCGCTCTTCTGCGGACCGTTGGGAATGACTGAGGGCGCCTGGGAATCGCCCCCTGACATCTGAGACTCTACTTTCATCCCGATGCAGTCGAGTGGACTCTTGGCTCCGGGTGACCTGAGTGGAGACGCCTTGATGTGGCTGTATGGACTTCCCCTGCCGGCCCGGCTGTCTCCCATGGAGGGTGATGGGATGTGGGAAGAATGTGGTGAGCCCGGGTGGGCGGGGCTCATGCCGAAGGGACCCCTCGGGGAGTACGCGTGAGACGGCGAGCCCGGCACGCGTCCCGCTGCGGCCGCCATCAGCGCTTGCTGGTTCTGAGTCGGGGTGGGCGGACGCATCCCCATGGCTTGGTTGAAGGCGTGCCGCTGCGGATCCCCGGGCGAATTGGCCAGCGGCTGACGGGGGGAGGCCGGCATCAGCATGCGGCCGTGGTCCAGGGGCGACTGGGGCATTGGCACCTGCGGCTGCCGCTGCCCGGGGACCATCATGCCTTGCTGCATGGGAGGGGCGACCCCGGGCTGCAGCATGCCGGGCTGCTGCTGGTTGGCCACCATGCCCGGCTTCCCCATGGCACCGGGCAGCATCTGCTGGCCCTCCATCCCCGGCATCTGCTGCGCGACGTGTGGGACCTGGCCGGGCGCCATGTGAGGTCTCATCTGAGCCAGCTGGCCTTGACCCATTGACATCCGCAGCATCTGACCCTGCTGGAGCTGCCGCTGGGCGATCATGGCCTGGATGTGCTGCAACTGCTGGTTGGGGGGCAGGTTGCGCAGCTGAGGGTTCTGCGCGATGATGGCCTGGATGTTGATGGAGGTGCGGATCTGTCCCGGCGGCAGCCCGGGCCTCTGCGCTGGCATGCCCTGCTGCTGCTGCTGGGCTCTCATCATGCCCATCATGGCCTGCTGCTTCTGCTGCTGGGCCATGAGAGCCTGTTGTTGTGGACTATGGCCGATCATCATTTGCTGCTGCTGCTGCACTGGGTGAGCCTGGCCCATGGCCTGTTGCTGCTGCACGCTGGGATCCTGCGACTGGTGCATGGCGTTCAGAAGCTGCTGCTGCTGCTGCTGCTGCTGCTGCTGCTGAGCTGAAATGTCGACTGGTTTTCCTTCCTCTTTGACAACCATCAAACCAGGCTTGTCTCCACCAAGAGAGCCTTGCCTCTGGTGAGCAAATGGAAGCTGCTGTTGCTGCTGTTGTTGTTGCTGCTGCTGCATACCAAATGGTTGGTTTCCCATCAAACCTGGTTGCTGCTCAGGTTGAGAATGAGGATTTAGCTGCTGCTGCTGCTGTTGTAATTGCTGCCTTTCCATGTCAGTTTGATGATCATTTGCGGCGCTTGGTTGGTTGACCTGACCTGGAGTGGAGGGCCCGCTGTGCTGCGACTGGGACCTTGAATCCGGGCTAAGGATCCCCATCTCTTTGTGGGCAGCATTTTGGCCGTCTGCAGCTCCCTGTGGCTGAGGCGTGACACTCCCGGCTGAGGGCGAAGAGCCCATCTGTGGTGTGGAGGGCTGAGAGAGGGCCTCCTGCTCTTGCTGAGTGGGTTGATTGATCCCTTGTGGTTGTTGACTCTTCTGTGCCATTTGCTGTTGCTTGAGGTGAACCAAATTGTTGTCAACGTTGAGCTGCTGTTGTTGATGCTGTTGTTGTTGTTGATGATGCTGTTGTTGTTGTTGTTGTTGTTGTTGATGATGCTGCTGCTGGGAAGCCATCATCTGTTGGGCCAGCATGTTCTGCTGCTGTGGGGTCAACTGAACGGGTGGACCCCTCATGCCAGGATGACCGGGGGGTCCTCCCATCCCCTGCTGACCCAACATCACTTGCTGCCTCTGTTGCTGTGACATTGCAACTTGCTGGTTGCCAATCATGCCCGGCGGCTGTGCAGCCATCATGGGCTGTGCGTGGTTAAGGGGCTGACCGGCCGGCAGGGGAGCCACAGGCTGCCCTCCTCCCATTCCTTGTGGAACTTGCATCATGCCCTGTTGATGGCCCTGGTTGGCTAACATTGTCTGTTGAGCGTTGGCTTGTTGTTGTTGTTGTTGTTGTTGTTGTGTCATTAGGGGATGACTCATCATGCCAGGCTGTGGCTGCTGATTACCTGGGTGTTGCATTGCTTGCTGGCCCATCATCGCCTGTTGCTGCTGTTGCTGCTGCAGCTTTGCCATCTGCATCCGATGCTGAAGTTGTCTCTCCTGCATGAGTCTCGCATCTGCACTTTGCATTCCAGGCCCTTGCGGATAGAATCCAGTTGGTGCCCCTGGGGGGCCTGGAGGTCTTATACCGCCGCCTCCCATATTAGAAGGAAGCTGAGGTTGGGGTCCACCGACAAAAGACTGCCCTTGGGGCATACGCACAGGCATTCCGCCTTGCGGCATCATGCCCGGATGCTGGCCCATTACAGGCGCTGGCTGCTGGCCCATTACAGGCGCTGGCTGCTGGCCCATAACCATTTGCCCAGGCATCTTGGGAAACACGTGGGGAGGCCCCCCCTGGGAAGGATGACCTTGGGAAAGAAGTCCTGAGCCTTGTTGATGCTGCTGCTGCTTGCTTCTGTACTCGGCAATCAGATTGGTGTGCTCCTTCTGCTGTTTGCGCACCTAAAGCAGAATAACCATGACAGTAAGTTACTTTAGAAATTTGCAAGCTCCGCAAGTAACAAGATTTGGTTTAATTCCTCCAAACCTGGTCAAGCTGTTTCTGAATCTTGCTCTGCTCCTCTGTGACCAACTTTAATTTCTCAGCATCTGCCTCTGCAAACTCCCTGCCAGCTTTCTTGGCAGTGCGCTGCTTAGCACAGAGTGCCTTGCGTGACTTGCGGTGGACTCCAATCTGTTCCTCCAAGAATTTCAACTGCATCTGGAGTAACTGCTGCGTGTGAAGAAGCCATTCCTCATACTGGTGCTGTTCTGCATCATCTAAAACACAGGAGACAACCTTAGTATGTTTGCAAGATTATGTGAACAGTAAACAATTTTCTTATGGACTTGCAATAAAGTTTTTTGTAAATGAGAAATAAGTAACGCTGTACATACTGATAATTCCTTGTACAAACTGTGGAGGATTAGGCCTTGACTTAGTGAGATCACTTGTTTCTCCCTCCTAAACAAAAAGGAAACAATGTCATTAAGTCAACTGTGTGGGGTTAACACTAAGTACACAAGTCAGTTCTTCCAAGCAGTTAAATAAAATAAATAGTATAAATAATAATTACCTTTGGTGGCACCGATGGAGGTTGACCCGGATCTGTGGCTGGGGCAGAGGCCAGCCTCTGAGCAAGCAGAGAGACTTGTTGTCTGGAGAGAAACCAGTCACAGGAGAGAAATTAATAAGAACGATTGATCCTAAGACTAAAAATATGAAAAAAACAAACAAAAAAAAACATTCTAAACATAGGAAAAGAGGAATTAAAGAAAATGTACCTATTTACTCCTGAAGGAACGACCATTGGATCCTGTGCCAGAACTCTTTTAATACCTTTGAGTGCCACCATCTTTGCCTTGGCGATTGGATCCATTATATCATCAGTTGCAAATTTATCTAAATCTGCAAAAACAAGAATTGGAAAAAAAGATATTGATCAACTTCAAATTTTACAAGAGAAACAACATCAGAAGTGACAACAATGTCGCTCACCTTTATCTGGGAAGAAGTTGTTGGCAAGAGGCGACTGTTTGGCCACCGCCGGCTGCTGTTGATGGCCGGCGTGCATCCCCGGCTGCCCCATCCTCAGCATGTTTTGCTGCTGGGCCATTGCCATGTGAGACTGCGGGGCCAGTCCACCTCCCATTAACCGTTGCTGTTGCTGCTGTTGTAACATGTGAGGCGCACGAGGCACCATTCCAGGCTGAACCATCATTCCTGGTGGACGCTGGTGGGGTGGAAGCATGACCTGTCCTGGGACCTGTGGGTTCGGCTGCTGATTTGAAAGGCAGGGGAAAGGAGACATGCCGGCTTGGTGGAGGGAGCTGAGCTGCTGCTGCTTCTGTTGTTCCTTCTTCTCGTGCTCGAGCAGATCCTGTATCAGAAGAGGCAATTCGCCGTCTAAAGAGCTCTCCACCTTTGCCAGATCTACGGCGGGCGAGTGCTGCCCTCCAACGTCAGGAAGCTCCAGCGTGTCATCGCCAATATCTCCATGTGAAGTGGCTGGAGGAAACGGCAACGGATCGGCTTGGCCTGGCAGGGGGTACTGAAGTCCACCTAGCCGAACAGAACTGAGAGGCGCTGCCTGGTGTTCTGGTTGTGTGGGCTTGGCTGATGGTGCAAGAAGCATCGATACCGCCTCCACTATTTCATCCTTGACCACCGTCTGTCCAGGCTGAAGCTGAGATGTTAGACTCTTGTCCTCTTCCTTGATCTTGCATGCGTCTACAGTTTCCGCTGAGGGTTGCAGTCGGTCCACAGACCCCCCGACAGTGGCAGGACCTGTTGATAGAGACCTCTGTTCTTGCTTCACCTTGGGTTTATCTTCAACTTTAACTAGAGCCGATCCTGAGGAGGAGGATGGCGCTTCACTCTCTGCCTCTACCAACCTCAGCTGGTCTGAGAAAACATCTTTGGGGTCTCCTTGGTCCAGCTCAGGGTCAGTGTAAGCCAACAGATCAAACTCGTCACTATTTAGTAAGTCGTCCAGATGTGGATCATTGGTTTCAAGGTTGTCCAGGTTTCCCAAGTCATCGTCGCCTTTGTCCGGATCCAAATCAAGAGCCAAATCATCCTCGTCCTCAACCCCTCCATCGGCCGAAGGGTCCGCCAGACCCTCCAGATCAGGCTCCGGCAGCTCTTCCGCTACTGTGGTAGGCTGGGGCCCTGCAACTGTGCTCTGTTGAGGAAGCTGATGATGATCGGTGCAGGCAATGTTTGGGTTGGAAACAGGCACCTGGTGCTGCAGGTGGGCCTGATGTGATTGTTGAGGCAGTAAAACCGAGAGTCCACCCTGCTGAAGCCCCATTTGTGGGTTGCCAGCCCCATCGGTTTGCATGGCACCAGCTTGAGGAACAGGATGTTGCGAAATGTAAGGTGCAGTCATCTCTTGCTGGGGAACAAAGAGGCGTGGCCTGGGCTGGGGTGCCCGGGGCATAAACTGAGGTCGCATGGGAAGCCTCTGCGAGTTGTGTCTCAACTCAATGAACTGTGGTGGAGGTCCTTGACCCATTGGCTGCATGGTGTCGCCTCCATGCCCTGGCATCATGGCGTGAGGGTTTCCCATGCCATCCATACCTTGGATATTAACAGCAGGGTTCATACCATGCCTAATGCCCATGGCCTCCATGTCAGGCTGAGGGAACCTTCGTGGACCTTGCGCCGGGTTCTGCCACTGAGGAGGGAAAGGTGGACGGCTAAACATCCCCTGAGGTCTTGTGGGCCCTGGTTGCCTGTAAGACAGGAAAGACAAATCAAAAACAATATTAGATTTAACTCTTATTGTTGCAGTGGTTGAATCTGTTGAGAAACAGTGATATATTGGTGTTGTATCGGTTCTAGCAGTATTACATTTCATAAAATATGACTTAAGGATCCAACATCAAGATTTTGCACAATGCTACTGTTTATACTGTTGAAAACATCTCTTATTGTAGAAAATAAATACACCAAATGGAAACACACTTCAATGAAACCGTACCTTAATGCACTAGGATCTATGATGCCAGGGGTTCCTGCAGGTGGTGGGCAAATGAGCTTGTCCTCCATGCCTCCGACAGCCATGGGCGTCTTTACAGCTGCAGGACCCTGAGCACCAGCAGCAGTAGCAACGCGGTCCTAAAGACAAACACAACACATCAGAAAGAAAACAAGGAAATAAAAATTAATTCTTAGTAGTAGTTATATTATATAACTGAAGAACTGATTCAAACGGTCTATAAGTTAGTTTGTAAGTTTTCTACATCACTTTGTGAAATTGATGTGCATACCTGTGGATAAGGCGGTGGTGCTCTATGAGCCTTATCTTGTTGAAAGGTGCCAATTTCTCCTCCAGACCAGCCAGGGGATGCATTGCCAGCAGCAGCTGCAGCTGCTGCAGCTGCAGCCTCCTTCTCTTGTCTCATGGAATTTCTTTGCATTTGTTGTCTTATCAAAAATTCCCTCAATCTCTGCCGCTAAAAAAAAAATGAAATAGTAATATTAATTGGGGCTGGGTGGAAGCAGATTGGAAGGAGATTGTGTTTTCTTTCATGCCAAAACTAATTTACCTGTCTGTGCTTCTCCAACTCAGAGGGGCTGAGGCCGACCAATGCAGGGTCTTGCGCTGCTGACAGGTCAGGCATTTCTTGAGGTCCTTGCAAAGCTGGTTGATGCGGTACGTCAGGGGGCTGGGCAGCTGGTATTTCTTGAGATCCAGAAGAGTTAAAGTCCCCGCCGAGCGTCTGTTGACTTTGTAGCTGTGGCTGCTGCTGAGGATGACCATGCATCATCTGACTTTGCTGTTGGCCAAGTGGGAAGCTTCCTGTGCCGGGGCTGCAACTCAAAGTAGCAGCTGCCGAAGGCTTTCCAGCGAGCGGGTCCGCGTTGCTAGGATGCGTCGGCGGCCCCTGGTTGTGATGAGGCGAGCCCCTGTAACTTGCACCTCCTTCTGACGCGACAGAGGGAGGACGAGGCGGTTTGTGGATGGTCGCAAAAGCGTCTCTGGATTGTGGCCTAGAAGACGGCTGAGAGCAGGAGTCCGGAGACTGAAAACGAGGTGTGGCTGGAGACTGGCCGGAGTACGCATCATTGGAGAGGCCGCCGGGAGTGTGAGGAGACTGACAGCTGCCCTGGGACTGCGGGCTGGATGGCACCCTGGAGCAAGTGTCTTGCTGACCTACTGAGTGTCTCTGCAGTCCAAGGGAACAATTGTCACCCGACTGTGGCCTGGGAGTGTGGGGGTCGGAGAAAGGGTGGGAAGGAGACTGTCTGTAGCCTTCAGAGTGATGGCTGGGTGACGCTCCCAGGGGAAGTGTCCCGCCCTCACCTTGGTGCATCCGAGGTGTCATTGGTGCTTTGAATAGGCAATTTCCAGGCTCTAGCATGCCGGCAGGGGAACCCGTGGATAAGTCAGGCCTTCCCACGACAGAAGGCCGTGGAGAAGGAGCACTCATTTCAGCCCTGTACTGTCCTGTGCTTGCAGGTGAGGAAGCCAGTGCAGAGTGTGATGGAGATGAACCATATTCTGCCCTACCCATCCCTTGCTGGTTTCTGAAAGGGTCTCCAAAATGGGAACTGTGGGTGGGTGAGAACATGGGCGACTCCCCAAGCCCAGCACCTCTTGGATGAGGACTTTCAGGATGTCCTAAGGACTCCTGAGAGCCCTGATGTGATTGTGGTAGATGACCCTGCAGCTGCTGCTGCTGCTGCTGCTGCTGCTGCAATTGTGATCTGAAGTAAGGGTCAACCTGTTGAGCCCGTCTGGGGGTTCCAGGAGTTCCTGGTTGCATTTCGAAGGGGCCAAGACTGGATGGCCGTCCCTGAGGATGGCCCTGTGGGCCGGAAGCGGGAAAACCTGAGGAAGAAGGCGGCAAAGGGCTCGCCCCCATATGTGGGAAGGGTGTCGTTGGGTGAGAGTGAGGTGACTGAGGAGGAAACTTGGCCAAGGGATCTGTCCGGATTTCAGCCGACCCTGGGGTCCTAATGGGTCCATCTGAGAAAAAGACTGAGGATGATCCTGAATCTGGAGGCAAAGGAAAAGGGCTCTCTGCAGAGCTGGGTTGGGAGGAGACGGATGTGGAGCCTGACGGTGGGGGGATCTGGAGGTGTAAGTTGGGCCGTTCTCCCTTCATCCGACCTGGCTCTTGCTTGATTGGCCTGCACACCTGACTCTCCGCTTGCTGCAAAACAACAAATGAGCGGAGGAGCATTGAGATTCAGCACCACAACTCCACTGAAAAACATAAAATTGTCTACCTTAAAAATACAAAAGCACACTTAAATATCAATTTACCTTTTGTGCCTTGTTAATTCTTTGAGCTGCTCGGTTATCTTTGGCCTTTTGCTAGAAGAAGAAATCAAAAAAGATTAGTAAATATATAATTCAGGAGTAAGTGACATACATTTTTGTTTCACAACCTCATCCAACAATAAAATGAAAATGTATTAAAGTGTTAATTGGAGCAGTAGCCATCACACATTTTAAACAATTGTCAAGATTTCTGAAATGTATTTGTTTATTTTTTTTTTTTTTTAAAAGCTCTCTGCATAGAGGCGAGCGTGTGTGATATAATACAGATAACATGGCTACGCACCATTTAGCAAGTGCCTGGAAAACAAGACTTAGTTTAGAACTTTGTGTTCTGAAGAATTGCAAGGAAAACTGGTGACTACAGACAAAGGAATGATGTTTACATGTGAAAATCAAAGAACCTACCAGATATGGGACCTTGTCGGCTGCTGATACTTTCCTCCAGATCTTCATGATTTGCTTACAGCGACTGGCCCAGTCTGCGACAGGAAGAATGATAAACAACTCGCTCAGTATTCACTGAAGTGGAGCAGCTGAACTGTACGAGCCTTAAGATAGTTGATCCAACGCTTACCTGGGTAGTCCTGTCTGAGAGTGGGAAAGTTGGTGTTGGCATAAAGAACGGGGGAAATGGTTGAAAGCTCGCCCAGCTCCTCATCCTTCTCCCAGCGCTGCAGACTGCGCTGGTTGTATGAGAGCCCGTCGCCCTCTGCCTCCGTGGGGGTGGGTGGTGATGAAGGGGTAGCAGGAGTGGAGGGAGTGGCCCATGGACTTTCCTCGCCCCCGTCTGGACTGAACAGTCCTCCTCTGTCCCTGTTTTTCAAGAGAGACCATGAGTCTGCATGACTGATCAACCACAAGTTTTAAAAATTGAAGTTGGACATCAAAACTGCTTCCAGGACATAATTTACAAAAACATTTGCTGCGATACTGCATATTTGGCTCCCTTACTACGACCCATGCCTTACCTCATGTCAAAGAAAGGTGACTGGGACAGGCCGGGAAAGGAGTCCATCACTCCAGCTGAGGGCAGGGAACCTGAAAAAGATCATCGGTTTTCTTTAAAACCTGTAGAAGCCAAATTCTTCTATTGCACCCACTTGTTATCCATTATATATCAAGTAGATCCCTGTGTATGTACCTGAAAGAAGGGCTCTCTGTGGCAGAGGGGCACGGCTGAGTTCCCCCTTACTTCCCTCCAAGATGGGTTTCATGCTGCCCAGAGAGGAGCCATCGGATGATCCCAGAACCTTTTTGAAGAACTGTTCAGAATCCTGACTGACCACTCCTTGCGGAAGACCTGTCATTTATCAAAGGTCAACATCATGTAAGATGTGCGACACAGAACATTACATCTTGACCTGATTTACAAAGGTCACACACACACACACACACACACACACACACACACACACACACACACACACACACACACACACACACCTTCAGTTTTTTCTGCATCGGAGTCATGAGGATCAGTCGAGGACGGGTCCTTCAAAGATGAAGATGGAGCAGCAGTATCTTAAATAATAAAAAAAAACAACACTTTTAGCAAAAATCCAAGACTTTCACACCCAACTGCCAACGTCAGCATCAAAACAGATATTTACCTGCACCTTCTCCCTGAGCCTGGGGACCATCAACACCTTCTTGTTTGAGAGGAAAGTTTTCTTTGACCACACCGTCCTTGGCATCAGCTATTGAGGAAGGTACTAATGTCACACATCATGTCCAACCCTCTTATTATTTAGACTGAAACATACTGCTAAGTTCAAATTCTTACATTCTGAAACAGTCATTTTGGTTCCTGGCGGTGCCGGCAATGCAGGTCGAACAGGGCATGAGCCTGACCTCTGGCCTGGAGGTATCATCACGGCCTTCTTGCTCAAGTCTATCAGGGTTTTGCCAAAGAACGCCTCCTACAGCGAGTACAAGCAGATTCATACAACACAAAATTTAATCTACCAACTGGATCACTGGGCATAAATTTGGAAAAAAACATGTTCTTTAATAGGCTGTGTGAGCATTAACATACTTGAAGATAAGCTGGAAACATATCCTCAAGTTTGCTCTTCTTGCGGCCTCTGCGTTTCTTGGCCTGCTCTTCACCCTCCCCGGGTTTAGGATCCATTATGTTATCGGTGTCAGGGTGAGGTCCTGGGCACAGTCATGAATTTAAGTCACCAAAGTTTTACACATTAACTCTCGTAAAAGAAATATCTAAAAATGCAGTCACACTGCTTCACCTCATTGTCTTATTCGGTTTATTTGATCATGACCGACAAAGACTTGTTAACTTACCTTCATCAATAGTTCTTCCTATTGGCTGCCCATCTATCGTGGTCACACCCGCCAGCTGAGCAAAAAATTCTTTCTTTTGCCGCGTGTGACATTTTCTTTGTCGCACCATGAAGCCTCCGATTCCTGGCAAAGCAATTGGAGTTATACCTTTATATATGTGGTGACTTTTGTGACGTGCATGTTAAAATTAAAGGCAGGTTCAAAATCAAGGGGTGCTGACCAGGCCTGTACGGTTTCCGCTTTCTCTTTTTGCTATCTTCCGTCTCCTCGGCTCCTCCTTTGAGACCGTCGCAGTCAGCCAGGCCCTCAGCTCCCTCGGCGCCGCCGTCTCGATCAGGGCTCCCAATATTCTCCAGCTTAGGTTCACACTCCATTGGCTCCCCTGCAAATTACAAAAAAAAAACACCACTTTTGAAATTCTACAACACTAAAAGAATGTTTGTCGACGACTGAACGACTGGAAGGGTGTGCCAACCTTTTCCCTCCTCACCGTCTCCTTCAATCTCCTTCAGCTCCATCCCGTCAGAGCCTCCGTCACAACACAACGTGCCCAGGCGGGAGCGGCGCTGACGTCTCTTGTGGAGAGGAGACATGGAGATACTTCGCAGCAGAGACATGCCGGACTCTGTCAGCCACACGCCTTCCAACCGGTAGAACTGCGGTTCTGTTAAGTGACATTTGTGCGTCGATGTTAATAACCAGAAACATTTTAAAAGGTGATAACTTTATGCATTATGCATAAACAAGCCAAGACAACTCACCTGGCTCTTTGATCTTTATTGAAGCCATAATTGCAGACTCCACTACTGTGAAAAGTAAAGTTAATTAAAGGTAAGTAAATCACAGGTACATGAAACAGAAAAGAGCTCTATTACATAAACACAAATATTCTGTCATTACCTTTAATTGCTGTGTTTGTCATAAAAAATAAAATGAAGCAAAAATGAAATTGATTCGTTTCATGACTCACCCACAGGCTTTGGAACATATGGGGTGCAGGATGTGCATGCAAAGCCTTCATCAGAAGCTTGTTCAACCTCATCCTCTGTGTATAGGCTCTCGCACACAGCATGGACCCATCTGCACAGACACACACACACACACACAAAATGCACAAATGTGGATACTTTTTACACCGAGTCAAGTGGCAAATCAGAGATCTAATGGAAATATTCATGACATGGGAAATACATAAATAATCCATTCCCAGCTTGTCTTCATTAGCAGCAGTCTCATAAATGCTTTAGTCTGTCAGTCTGTGGCGTGCGTGACGCGCTAATGAGCAGAACCCACCTATCACAGTACTGACACTGCAGCAGCAGCTCCTCTTCCATGAAGTTCTCTCTGCACACTGGACAAGTGACGAGGCTCGCACAAGGGCCACAGTGAGTGTAGTTGTTCTGCCACTCACAGTGGAAACCCGGCGAGTTGGAACCACACTGCACGCAGCACACACACCTGCACAGACACGAGCAAGTGCTGTCACAATCGCAAAGCAGCTCAATATGCAACGCTGACATGAAAAGAGAGCAAGAAAAAAAAAAAAAAAGCAGAACAGCCACTACTTGTGCTGAGGATGGGTCTCTGGGCTGCTGAAGCAGGGGTGTAGCTGCGAGCGTTTTACATAATATGCAAATAGACACGCATTTCATTTCCATTTGACCTCATTTAAAGTCAGAAGATTCAACAAGGCACCGCACTCTCAGAAGTGAAGTATTTGTACCATTTGCACTTCCAACCGCCCTTTGGGACATTGTGCAGTGGTGGGTCCAGGCAGTAGGTGTGATAACTGACGTCACAGTCGTCGCACAGCAGAAGCCGGGAGGGGTCCGACGCCTTCCCACACACTTCGCAGACGATGCATTCCAAGCAGCGCCAGCCCTTACGAAGCTTCGTCTTCGTGATCTGCGGAGAACGTTGAGATCAGTGTCTGTTCTTTGGCAAAAACTGAGTTGTAAAACAAATCAAAAAAAAAATTTACTTTGCTGTTCACACAGTAAGGATGGTAACACTGGGCGCACTGGGCGCATGCCAGCAACTGTCCTTCCGCACCCTTTCCAAAGCTGCCACACACGACACACATGTCCTGCAAAGGCAAAGTGAACAGAAACAGAAAACAGAGAAACAAAGACGTATTCACAGATGATGAGAGCAGTTTGCACAAAAGGGCCTGGAGGAGTCTATAATTATTGGTTATCTGTGTGTGGGCTGTACCTGCAGTAGGACAAATTTATCAGTGTTTGAGAAAAGGACCACTGTGTTTTGCATGGTGTCGTCTTCTTCATCGTCCTCCTCCTTGGTTACTCCAGTTTCTGAGGCCATGCTTAGCTGTCAATCAAAAATGCAGATGACTGTGATTAGATGAATACGAAACAGCGGTATTGAGTTAAGTACAAGTTTTTAGAGAGAAGCAAAAAAAATCGAATTCCAATGTCCAGGAACAGCTTACCAGAAAGGCATCGATGCAGGAGGCCATGGCTTTAAGACGCGACCTGCCGCCACGCCCTCTCCCTGCACCACCGCCTCGAGGTCGACGCCTCCCAGGAAAGCTATTACTTCGGCACTAAAAGCAGGAGGTAAAAATGCAATGAAACACAACTGAATATTATAAAAATGAAATATGACACCGGCATGTGCTGAGCGTACCTGTTTGACCCGTGAGCGGCCCGGGGACCCTCTGCGTTTCACCTTGTCTCGGTCGCCTCTCATGGGCTCAAAAGGAAGCGAGTCGTCCGTCTCGGTGAGCAGGTTATCTCCGTGCGAGCGGCCGGTGGGTTCAAGGCCCAGCTCCATAGACAGCTGAGCATCCGCTTCTCCCGGAGAGCCCATGAAGCCGCTGCTGCTCTCGTCACCGTGGCTCATGTTTGACAACTCGTCGAGCAGCAGCTCCTCCTTCACCTTTCGCTCCTGCAGCTCCTGCTTTATGGCCGCGGCGTGCTCCTCTGCCTTCACCTGTTCATCCTCCTCCTCTTCCTCTGACTGAGGTAGTAACCTCACACCCCCGTCCTCGGCCGAGAGAACTTCTTGTGTGTCTGCGGTTAAGGAGAGAGGGGAGGAAGACCGACGGTCCAGGCAGGGACTTGGTTGACTTTTGGAGTCGTCAGCCGCGGACTGACATTCCTTATCGTCCACCGAGGGAGAGGGAGAGGGAGAGCGAGATTTCTGTGGATCCTCGCAGAGTGACTCTGTGGTTGGCAGCCCAGAGTCGTTATTTATTAACTCTGCTGATACTGATTCTCGTTCCTCCAAAGAAATTGTCTCCTTCCCCTCGTTCTCCTCTTTTTCCACCTCCATTTTTTCAGGGTCCTGCTGTGACACCGGTGGCTCTGGTTCTGTGTCGCCAGGCTGTGGCTCTGCCGTCTCTGCTGCCTGGTCCTGGGAGGGGGGGCTCACCGGATCGCCTGCCTTGTCTGCTTTCTTTTCATCGGCATGCTGACCAGAGGACCCGTCTTCCGTTTCTGCGACACCAGGATTGAAGATTAAAGAATACACGATTGTCACTGTAAATATCCCCATCCGGAGACAAACAAAGTGTTTGCCTTCAGAATGAATGAACCGCAGTGAATCGATGTGCTTACCTGTGGTCTCAAGAGAAACAGCAGGTGTATCGCACGATAATTCTTCTGTTGCTACCTTCGGCTCTTCCTCCACGACCTTCTTCCCAACATCTGTTGCCTCGACACATTTGGCCTCCACCCCTAAATCCACAAGCAATTCACTTTCATAAGAACATCTTGGACATGGACAATTTACATTCTTCACCCAATATATGTATCCAGGATTGGCACATTTTGTATGTCCTGTGTTATGTTTCTCCAGAATAAGAATTACCTAGATCCATGGGCGTCTCTGTGTTGGTGGTAGCTTCAGCCTGTCCCATCTCCGATGTGTCCGTCCGACCCGGTGTCACCTCCGATAAGTCTGTGTGCTCTTCTGTCACCATCTCAACATCGGTTTGGATTGTCATCTCTGCCAAATCAACCTGTCCTTCACTCTCCTCACCTCCCTCCCTGGTTTGAGCTTCGGCTGTGTTTTGTTGAAGGACAGGCTGCTGCTCCTTGCAAAGCAGGCACGTGCACTTGGCTTCTGACAGCTCCGCCGTTGTCGCACACTCGCCATGGACCCACCTGCAACAATAATGAGGTTTTGTTTAGGAAAAAATAGACATTCAACATATGGTCCCACATGGCAGCCGATGACTGTTTTGTTTCCTGTGCATTTAACAGACCTGTGGCATATGCTGCAGCACTGCAAGGCCATGGTTGGACTGGTAGGTTTGCTGCACACACCGCACACAGAGCTGCGCTGACACTGACAGGCTTCACAAACACTGTAGTTGTCAAACCACTGAGAGGAACCTGGCAGCATCAGTCCTTGGATGCCACATTCTGTGCAAACACGACATCTCTGGAAAAATTTAAAAAATACAGGATTAGAGAGCATTAGAGATATGTAAAACAAGCACATTTAGACAAAAGATTCTGAGGCAAGTTGAGTAATAAATGGCACTAACCCTGCACTTCCAGGGGTCAGTGGGAACCGAATCCATGACCGGCTGGAGACAGAAGGTGTGGGAGCCCTTGTCGCAGGCATCACATACCAGCATTTTAGTGTCCTCTCCTGGTTGTCTAAAACCAAAAAAAAGAAAAAGAAATCAAGATATTTCACTCACAGAGGTCAGGCAGGAGTAAACATCACACATGCATTGTGTGATAAAGCACCCTTGTGCACCCTTGTGTAATAAAGCAACAGTAAAGGTTGAGTCTTGAGACCTGACTTACCTGCAAGTCTGGCACACTTTACAATCTGGGCACTGCCACCCTGCCCGCTTGATGGGTGTGGCACCAATCTCCAAACACGCTGCATGATAATGTTGGCCACAACTCGTACAGAACAGCAGGTCCGTGAGCTCCCCCGCCGAGTCACACACAGCACACCAAGCCTCCTCGCCTGCTAGGAAAAATACACAGAATTGGGTAAATGACACAACTGTGTAATATGTTAGTAATACGTTGACTGTTTTAGCTAATAATGAAAATTTAAAGGGATAAACCACATGGTTTTCAGCTAGTAGCATTTTAAAAGATATCTCAGTCAATCAGGCAAAGGAAGAACTGAAAATGTTTGCAATTTCCAGGGAGGCGTATCAACTGTATCTATTTCTTAATGACCCAAAGACATAAAAAACCAACAACAACTACTGACAGAAATGTGCAAACTCCTCCGGTTCCCTTACCCAACTCCTCTGCCTTGTCTATGTGCTCTGGACAGAGGAGAAACAACTGCTTCATGGACTGGAAGGATCCACTGGCTGCCGAGCAAGGGAAGTGGTAGAACCGTGAGCAGCCCTCAGCATGGCATCGAATGGTTGCACCCAGCCTTTTGCAGTATTCGCAAAGCTGGTACAGAAGAAAGGTAAAGAGAAAAAAAAATACACGAAATGTTGTTAATCCAAATTCAATCGTACCTGAGGCCTCACAATACACGTGTAGAACTGATGCACTCACCCGCTGTGTCCCTGAGATAACGGCCTTATCCACATTCTCCAGCTCGTCCTTTTCTGTAAGCTTCACTCCTTCCGACCACATCGCACACCAGTGATGAACCCAACAGCCCCCTGTTAATAATTGAGGCCAAACTCAGTATAATTTTTAACACCACCTCTACATTTGTAATCTATATCCACTAAATATATAGCATTATATGGTTAATGCAAGTTAATGTTTACACCACACTAATGATTAATAAGAAAGCACTGGTTGAAGTTTAACCTGAATCATCAAACAGTGCTGCCAGACAGGGGGTGTCAGAAAATCCAATGGAAGACAGGTCATCGTTCCCTGGCTGAGGCGGTGGAGATGCTGATGGCTTGAGGGATTGCCAGTCAGAGGATGGCCTGAAGTGTCTGAGTTCTCGCTGGCCGTGCAGACTTCGCTCCACACAGTTACAAAGTGCACAGGCTTGAGCACTTTCTCTGTAAAGTTCCAGAGCGATGTAAAATAAATAAATAAATGTTAAGATCAGCATCCTCCATGGGATCGGTAAAATAAAATAAACAACAAAACTTGGTCAGTGAAATGATATAAATAATGAAACTTACACATGTGTGTTGGAAGCAGCTGCAGTAGCACCAGACACATCCTCTGTGGCAGAAGGGGATTTGGACTCCTCCTCGGAAGAGACAAGCGGCTTTGCAGGTGCATTGTCATCAGCTAGTGGAGTAGTGAAATATACAATCAATACAAAGCAACTACCTAAGACTGAATTACAACAACCGCAAACTTCTTTCTTGTAATTTGTTTTACTCAAAGGAATTTTTCTTTAAATCTCTGTGGAAATAATACAATTCATATTTTTTGAAAATGACCAACCTGTTGGTTCAGAGTCATTCTCCTCGCAGTTTGATTTCTGCTCGTCCATCCCCCCTGCTGAGTTTGACCTCCTTGACAGAGATCTATAATTTGAAAACATTAGCAGAACCAACTTGTGAATTCTAATCAGAAGTAGAAAGACAGATGCAATCTAAGCCAATTTGCTAATCATCTCTGTAAATTATATCTGATGACAGTCAAATTCATGAAGCCTGTTATGCCATAATAGTGTATGAAAAATCAGTAATACCGTTTCTGAAAAAAAGCAAAAGATTTGGACGTGCATCCGCACAAAATAACAGCAATGGCAAAACATTAAATGGCATTGCTTATTGGTGCATGATACAAATTATCCATGCTGAAAAGCAACCAATAACATGTTCTAGTAGATACTGAGCCTCCTTCACGATCCAAAAGCTTCTTTGACACCGTGAGCTAAAAACAAACAAACTATGCAAGCCATTCACGATGCCGGTTATGAAGCTTTACTTCAGTTAGGCTGACACACGTTTGCACAAATGTCAACAACCTCCTTCGCAAAGTTGTGAAAATAGCGCGGGGGTTTCAGGAGGCAACGGAATCGGGAAATTGTTCAATCGTTTCTTTTTATTATTTACCCTCGAAAATCATAATCCAAAATCGGAGAAACTGCTACATGATGGAGTGAAATAGAAAATAATGCAAAAGTCAAGCGCCGTTTTCTTGAATTAAGTAACCATAAAACTGGATACACAAAGAAAACACAACTTCCGTATGTTGGACTTCCTGTTGCAGCGGGACTCTTTTCGTGCAGAACCGTTGTCGCTCCACTCATAGTTCCGCTGTAAGATTTACGCCATTACCAAAACAGACTGTACGTACGACACATAGTACATGGCTGGACGAATACACAGGGTTGTTTCTTTTCTTTTTTTTTTTCATAGACTAACCGAATAACCGGAAGTCGTGTTGCGTTTCTCTAGCTCTTAAAGGCAACAAGATGTCATAATACCGAGGGCTGACCAGGGCTTCTTTTCGCAAAGGAACAAACTGCCTTATAATATTTTAGCACCCTCCTGTTGTAACAAATGAGTACGTAGAACGACACCGAATGCCCCCAGAAACACACAGTTTCAAAGGAAATACAGTTTTGAAATCGGTATCACGCTGAGCCTCACAACGTTCATGGCACTTACAAGATGTCAGTTTATGCTAATAACGTATCCCACACATATTTCGACAATGTCCACTAATTCCTGGACGTGGTTTCTAGCAGAGACCAGTTCGGAACACGGACCCGACTCCACTGAGGAATTGGGAGCGGACTTGAGCTGGAATTTACATCATATCGCAATGACAACCAACAAGGAAACTCACATTAGTGTGTATTGTTATGCATGTTGGTCCTGCCACCATTTAGGAGGATTGTGAACGTGCGTCGAGTAAGCATTTTACAGTCATTACACTTAAATTGACGTGAAAACAGACACTAAACAAATCTACACGTAGAGGTTTATAATAAAAAAAATAAGGACAGCAGAATGCTACTGCTGGCTCGGAGAATAACAAATGATTTGTCTGTCACGGTTAATAGCGGCATTATTTTATATTTTTTTTTGTCTTCATAATTATGTCGTTGCACCATCGCGACAAACGTATCTTGTGAACTCAACATACAAAATACGACACCAGGCGACAAACAAGTTGTTGGAGGGGGAAAAAGTAACTGTGCCCCCATGAAACCGAAAAAGAACAATAAAAAAGGTTAATCTCGAACACAAGTTCTTAATATCCAGAGCAAGAGTGATGGTCACACGATGGTTAAGTTAACGTTTTCACGTAGAGGCTAGCTAAGTTAACGTGCAAAGTGTTAACGTAACAATTTAATTTAAGCAGTGAATGCACATGTTATTATACTGTTATGAAAGATAACAATATGTGCCATCACATGAATATGCTCATTTTAAAGTGTTTATATTCGATAGTTGAATATTTGCAGAGCTAAGCACTACTCCTCAATGTAAACACGGGCTTCAAAGGCTTGGCTGGGTTCAGCAAATAGCCATGCCCGTGTCCCTAGCAAAAGATGGATACGGAAAAGCAGCAGACTACGATTTGTGACGTAGCAGCGAAGTGTGTAGAAGAAGCAAAACTACGACAAATACATCCAGCAATGTCCACTGAGATGTGCATTTCAGCCAAGAGTTGCGAACAATTAAGTATATCACAAAACAGACCCTGCTAAAGTAACAAATATTCCAATCAAAAGTAATCAGTCAGGCAACTGGGCTAGGCCTCCAGCAATTACCCGGCCCCATCTGGTCGAAGCTAACAGCTAAACGTTACCTAATTGCAGCGCTAACATTAACCGGTCTAAGGTCAGGGTTGGTGTGTCTTTAGGTATGTCTAATGCCAAAAGTTTAAATGTGCAATAAATCGACACGGCTCACCTCACAAAAATAATACAGTCTCCTCATACATCAGCAAAATCCACACAGCCACACAGGTTCCCAAAACGCTGATGGTCGCCTCATTTTAAGAACCGGACTAACGCTGCTGCTAGCCGGCTGGAGGGAGAGTGGGGGAAGTGCACGTCGGCGGAAGGCAAGCAGTGCGATGCTGCTAGTTAGCTCCCCAGCAGCACCAGATGTACATGCTAGGGTTATTTAGCACACTTGCTAATTGAGCTTTGTGCTGAATGGTCTTTTGGGGAACGATTGGGCGCCGATACATTCACCCAGCAAGACCTGAGAAAAGCTAATCAGACACATACCGTGGGGGGAAAAAACCTAACAGAATGGCTGCATGTTGATTTAGCTCGACTGCTAATATCCTAACAGCGGCTAGCACCTACTTTGCCATCCAGTTTTTTGCATGCGAGACCGCTAAAGCTGCTGCAAGTTAAGACATACCGCTGCTTAAGAAAATAGTGACTCGAAACTTTCACGGTGTGAAGTAGAATTTATATTTTGTTGGCGTTTTAGACGACTAAAGACTTTTTCTTAAAAGGCAGGTAAACTTTGCATGAGTACCCTTGGGTCATTAGCATCTCCTCTGAACTACGTTGCATACGGCTTGTTCTTGCCGATGTTAGCAATGCTTGCTAAATACAACTACGTCGAAAAACATTTTAATGCGAAATTGGGGTACGTATCGTGTGTTATTCATTCTCTCCCATTTAATAAAGCGTTTGTATGATCTCTATGGGTATTGTATGAGGACACTCGTACGTGGCCGGGGATAACGCCGGTTTAATCCGTACTGGAAGGGGGCTGTGAGATAAGGCAACGATGGATATCAAATCAACGTTAGGTCATTAGATTTGTCAGACCCGGGGAAGCCATTTTCATTAACTTGTTATGATTGTTGGAGTACTCCTTCTCTGATATGCTCAATGAGGGATGGTTCAGACTGTGTGTTCGCGTGTTTTTCGACGTACATTTGCATTTTACAGTGCGTTTTGTTTTGTTTTGTTTTGTTTTTCCCCCTCAGACGTAAAGGACAATGCGTTTGTCTGGACTGATTGGAGAGATTAGTCGGTCTGAATTGTTGATTGTTCACCATTTGAGCCGTTATAAAGATGTTTACATTGTCGTCTGAGCGGCTATCTATTCAACGCATGTCTGAAAAGCGACGAGCCCATGAAATAATAGATGATTTAAGAAACAGCATATTATGCTTAAAGATTGTCAGATTCTCAGTCACGCATTGCGCGAGAAGAGCTTCCGCACTAATAGTCCCTTTGGCAAATCAGCTTGTTAGTAATTACAATTATTTAATCATAAAAAAGACACTCTGTGAGTGGGTGTTTATCTTAAATCAAGGCGTGTAAAAATATATACAGGCCAATAAATTGAGCCATCTCGATTCTTTACTTTTGCATCTAGGCAATAAAATGACAGTGGCATAAATGATCCAAACAAGTACCCTTCCATTTTATTTTATTTTTTATCTCTGACAAATAGATACATGCCTTTTGAGTTTTATTCATTGCCAAAACATGCTTGCACGTAAAAGAATGCTTTGTGAGAGAAACACATTGTTTTGCACAGGGGAACAGACTGTTGAAAATCCTAATGTACACGCGGCCTTGGCTCCGTCCATTCATTGGTGCGTTCGAAGCCTGAGGCCATACACTCAGCAAAGCTTGGATGTCTTTGGAACGACTCTGTGAACTTAGATAATTACGTTGGGTCACAGTGTGCCACATTATGAGAAGGTCACGGCTGAAATTGTATAATGTATATTTTTACGCTTTGTGCCCTTTCGCATAATACCGCCATGTAAAAAAAATCACTAAAACGCGAGGGCCAGTCCCGTGTTATGCAAACCGCCCCCCCCCCCCCACACACACTCACACACACACACACTCACACATACAGTGCTGTCTAACAACAATGTGTGCCTCGAGCCTGTCAGTAACTCTCCAGAAATTACAATGTTTTTCACTCACTCTCTTATGTATTTGCTAAAATATTCAGACAGTCATCAACCTTTTTGTGACGTCACAAAGAACCCCGATAAATCAAGTGACCAAGTGAAAACAGGGCCAGTTAGAAGTTAGGCAACGCTTCACTTCAGTCAGGTGTTAAGTCATTTGAACCTGCCTCATTGCTGCCTTGTTTTGTTTTTTTGTCCCATTCTAAATGTGAAAAAGAAAAAATCATTTTAGAGAGAAGTGTTCAGATTTCTTCATAGACGGCTCGTCTCATTCAAATATTTATCCGAAGCTGGGGAGCAGCACCTACTTCAGAGGGTACAGTTTGCTGCCTGAAGCTGCAGTCTGTGACGTGAAGGTGAAGGTGTGGGCTGATGTGCCATGGCTATGAAAATGAGGTGGAAACAGCATGGCAGGGCTGTAGATCCATAGTGGTCTTGATCCTCTGTGGCTCATAGTAAAATGCCTTTTAAAAAAAACATGTTTTGTTACATCATGCATACCAGATCAGGGAAAAAGTTAATCCTGATGTTTCATTGTTGCAAAATTGAATCATCAAAGTTTTAGGATTACTGCACTAATACAGAATCCCCTTTTGCTCCACAGCCAGGGCGCATCTGGCTTTCCTTGTTTATTTTTTGCTTTGGATTTTTTTTTTTTTTTATCATTTAAGACTAACGGTGTAAATTGTTAGGCGTTATTTATGGCAAAATTCCAGGTGAGTGAGTAACGTGGAGCAGGCAGGCCCTTGTTTTTGAAAATAGGTTATTACTCGTCCCCCCTGACAGGATTACTTAACTCCACATTCAGTTTTAGCAAGATTGGATTAGGTTTTGGGGGCGGGGGGGTTTAGGCTTGGGTCGAAGGACACCATTGATTGGCCGGTGGGTCCAAACAGAGGGTGGGATTAAAACACTGGGCTATTGCTATTGGTCAGTGCAGAGAGTGGATGCTTTCCCATCTGCCATCTCAAGGATAATCCCCTAGAAATACCTCCACAGATGTTTAGCACAGAGCATAAAGCAGAGGAAGAGGATAAGGGTCGGGTGCATTATGTGCAAAGTTTCCACAGGTATGTACTGTAAATAGTAGTAGTGGCAATGGCAGTCATAATGACAATACAAATACAGTATAGTCAAATTCAAAGTTCAGAGGTGTGAGTTGTCTTTTCTTAGGCAGAAAATGCAAACAACCATTGAATGTAATTCTAAGAAAAGTAAACTATCTTCATAATAATAACGGGGGAGGGTAATCATGAGGGAATTATCTCTCGAAATCCCCAGTTGTGATATATTTCCCTCCACAAGGGGGTGTATAACCTTGGACTATAGGATTGCACGTGGCCTCGTTCTAAAAAAAAAAAAAGTTGACAATTTCACAAGTTATGATCAAAAAGCAAACCACCCAATTGTAACAGTAGGATTAAATACTAAACGACTCCCTGCAGATGTAACCAGTTCAAGGAAAGTAGGTAAATGTTGTGCTGTCCATATGAACGTTTAAACCTAAACTTAACCTGTGACCCAAGTTGATGGGTAAAGATTATAAAATTCTGTTCTGACCCTCTAAGAAACCTGACAGGTACCTAGACGGAGGAACATGATAAAGCCTGCAGCTACGACAAGCGTATAGTGGTGCAGTGTGGTGAACATTAAGTGCATCTGGGCTTTTTATTAACCTGACAGCCTGTTTAACTGGACTTTCTCAGAGGTCCTGAGCATTGTAAGTTACAGTGAGCAGCACACTCAACTGAGACCCAAGAAATCATCTCAGCACTTGCCCCTTGCTGGAGAAGCAAAATACATATTAGCTTTGAGCACAATAATACTAAATGAGGGAAGAAAGGTTTGGAAGATTTTGGTTCAAAACTGTTTTAATTTCATCTTTGGCAGGACAGGCAACGGCATACAATACAGTGGAAGAGTAAATATTATTACATAAAATTTATATATATTATCATTCACACAGTACAAAAATAAAGATTCTGTTTTTTTTATATATTGGAAAATTCATCCCAATCCCATCAGAGTGCATATAAGTATTTTGCAATGTATGTCTGAAATAATTAAAATAAATGGAATATGATGCTGCCATTCTGGCATTTTAATTTGTTTCTATCAAACATTGTCCACTCAAACAAAAAGAAAAAATCTTTATGTTATGACAGCTTCGAATGCAAGCACAGGTTTAATTTGGCAAGCAATTTACTCTGATGCTTTTAATATGTTGGAAAGCAGAACAGTAAGTGTCAAAGTGAATACATCCACATTGTAACACTGACCAGTGTGACATACAGCATTTACTCGTGGACTCTAAAGGTGAAACAATTTGGGATCTAGGAAGACAGATCCAATGCTGTGCAGTAGCTGAGCATACCAGTGCACCTGTGACGTTTGACTCTGCTTCGCCTCCGCGACCGTCCCCAAAGGTTCACTCGAGTTGTCTCGTTTGCTCAGAGAGCTATTTTTTGAAAACGACGCACCCGTTTCATTCCTCGCAGCCAAAGCGCTGCAACGCAGTGGAGACTGCGCCCTTTCACCTTCTGCAGTCTGCTGCTCTTTCGTCTCCGGCCAAATGAGGCGGGCTAGCGGGAAGAGGAGCCGCACGGGTCCAAATGCCCAGTGTGCAAGTCGGTGGTCCTCAACCAGCGCGTAGCTGGAGGCTAGCACCCCTTCCACAAACAGAGTTCCGGCTTCTGTCAGGGGCGCGTACACTCCCGCGCTGTCCACTGCCGTCACAGAGGTGATGCGAGACGGACGCACACGACCATCCGCTGTGTGGACCAGAACACAGTCTCCCATCTGAGCTCGGCTAGCGAACTGAGCCCGGTAGTCGCCGCTGTCGGATCGGCAGTGGGCGGCTAAAAAGACCAAGTGGTGCGGCGTGACAGCCAGCCTTTTGCCGTCTTCCGTCTCCAGTGACAGGAAAGTAGACCAGCTGCCTCTGCCCTGGTGGAGGAACAAGAGGACTTGGCTATAAACGACTTTGCCCGTCGCAGAGAGGGCCATGACCCGGTCCCCGGGAGCCAGCGATGAGAGGCTCTTCTGGACTCCTCCAGCAGTCATCACCCGGGCCCAGCCGGGGAAACAGCCACCTTTCTCCACAGCAACAGAGTGATCTGCGAGCGAGAACATCAGAAACACATGAACGAGCTGTCGATTCGTAAACATCCTGATATAGACATTCGTAGCTCTTCCGCAGGGGGGCTCCCTTCCTTAGCCTACCTGCTTTCACCGAGCAGTGAATGTGATACTTGGACTCGTAGTGGACCCAGTCGAAGCCGGCTTCCACTGCCAGCTGAGCCAGTAGACCGTACTTGTCCGTGTCCCTGTCATCGGTCGTGATGTCCACAGCCCGGCCCTCGTAGTGCAACGAGCCGGCAGGGTGGTGACCGTCTTCATCCCAGGCCTCGGTCACTCGCAAGTGTACGCCCGGCCACTGGTTCATCACGGCAATGGCCAGCCTGTTCAGACAGTCTTTACATCGCTAGGATGGGATAAAAATGGAAGAAATGGGGGGGGGGGGGTCACAATGTTAGATAAAACTGTCCAAGAGCACTAAATGCACCAGAATCGGACCATGACACTCCTCGGAGACCATCACGCAAGTTCACCGTTGGCTCGAAGCATTTCAGAAAACACTCTCCACAAATGTTTCATTCGATACGGTTTGTTAACCCAACGTTGAGTGATCAGCATAAAAATTACACATTGAAAATAAATGTAGGACAAGTTATCAACAGCAGATTTCCTAAAACTCCTTCGTTGGCTCGAGCATCACGTTATTTTCAAGAACATACTGTTCGGCTCAGATGATGATTCTGTTTGGGCTCCACTTCCAGGTGGTGGGAGGGGAGGGCGGGGAAAAAAGAACCAAAATGAAATCTCATTTTCTACCTTGATGGTTAAAGACAATGTACAAAACTATCAGTGCATGAGTTTTTAAACTAAACCATCGTGCATCAATAAAACACACAGTGGGAGCCGCATGTCCCAACTCTGAAAGACATTTTGTAATCACTGGGTGTAGCGTGCGAGTGCGCTGTACACCTCGCGGTGCAAGAAGGGCTCCAGCACAACCCACACGGGGCCGACTCCGGCATTTCGGCAGCGTCTCCGACTCCTGCTTTTGGGATCGTTTGTTGGCCCGCTGGATGGCATTTGACGCACAATGCCTCCTCTCCTCTGCTAAAAGGCTATCTCAACCTTGCTCACCACAATCACGGGTACAAGAACAAAGCTACTGTAGCCAGTTTGGAACATTCCTTTAGCCCCCCCTTTCTCTCTCTCTCTCTCTCACTCTCTCTCTCTCCCTCTCAAGGGTGACAGAATAATCAAGGCCATTCTTTGACTTTTCCAGATCCTTGGCCGTGCAGTCTCTCACTTTCACTTGGAAGACATTTGATCAAAAAATTACCCACACTCCCTCCCCGCCCAGTGGGGCGAGGATGTTACAGCAGCAAAAGCATTATCACATATTTATTGACAGACTTTTTCATGTGACAGGTGTCCAGGGTTCAGATCTGACTGGATGAAGATAATGTTGAAATTGAAATGAATTTAAAAGTGTGGTTGGAAGAGAAAGTGGTTGAATGAGAGGAGGGCGGATGCTGGGACGAAGGGAATGCTGGGTGAGCGCCGGGACCAAAGGCAGAGGGCAGAGGGGAAGAATGTATGGGCACAGTCTTGGGAACGTGACAGCAAAGAGTGAGAAAGTGAGAGGCACAGAAAACAAACTGGACGCGTTCTTTTTTTTTTTTTCCTCTCCTCATCGCAATGCCATTGAAGAGAGGCGTTTCATTGTCGCAAAACCACAATAGTCGCCTTTCCGACGGTGACATTACTTCAGCAGGCGGGAATTTTGTATAGGCGACCCCTGCAGATGATGCACAAAGAGCGTATTTTACATCTGGGCAAAATGGCGGGCATGCGCACTCTCGCGCATGCAAACACACACACACACATGCAGGGAAAGATTTCCATCAAACACAATCAGCTGGGGAGGAGAAAGAACACAGATTCGTATCCTAAACAATCACGGAGGGCCGACGGCCTCCAACGCGCGGTGAAATCAACCAGCACATCCACGGACGGACCATGAATAAATCCGCTCCAGCCGCTGACTGGCTGGCTTGAGGTGTGGGGGGGTTTGAGCTTCTCCTCAGCAGGCACGCTCGGACGCTGTCAGGGGAATATTTTAATTCACAATAGCAAAGCCTCTGGTTAAAGATTAAAAGGTGTGCCTTAAAAGGGAAGCAGCCGCTCGGGGGGGGGGGGTTAGCTTTGAATTTACTCGATTTTCTTATCTGGAGAACAAGGAGGAAGAAGTTTGGTTAAAGTGTACACACTCTTGTACTTGAAACTTGTTTGACTTGGCCTGCTCGAGAGCAGGGGCTGGCAGCGTAGAGCAAGGCCGACAACACGGTCGGACCCATTATGGTTTCTATGTATTGTTGGTGACGGACGAGCAGGGATACAGTGTTTTTTGAGTTGTGGATAGCTTAAACTATAAAAAATAAGCCAGCCAGAGCAGACTTCAGTCAAAGGGCTCGTTTGCTTTCACCCATCAGATACCACGGGTGTGCAGACACAGAAACCGCCCTCGCCATCAACCTCACCTTGGTCATGAAGCGGTCGGCGTTGGTGTTCTCCTCGTCCTTGAACACGACGTCCGGGTTGTAGTTGCACACCAGCTCATTGAAGCGCTCCGAGTTGCGTGCGATCTTGCCCTCCGCCCTGCCGCTGGCGCCCAGGTTGTTCTCTGAGAAGTTGGGGAAGAACTGCTTGTAGTGCATGGCCGTGAGTTTTCTGTGCCGGGGCCGGCCGCCGTAGCCCGGGCCCGGTCCGCAGCCCTGGACCAGGCACAGGCAGGTGCACGCGGCGAGCAGCTGCAGGCCCACCTGTGCCAGGCGGGCCCACCTAGAACGCTTCATTGGGGAGGGTTGGGACTCCCGGCGGTCAGGGGCTCTCGGTGCCTACAGCGACAGCCCTGGTCCAGGTGGTGTGACGGCTCAAATGTTGGTCCATTCCAAGTCATGGGGTTTTAGTAGTGGTGCCGACGAAACCTTCCACTTGAGTGACTATTTGGAAGATGTATCTTTTCATATATACCTGTTCCTGATAAGACACCGCCACCTGTAGTTGTCCAAGTCTAACCTGTTGATACTGATGTGAGCAGCTGCAGGCTCCGAGTGCAGATCTTCCTTCTAAAGTCTGACTCACTCACAGGAACTAAGCCAGGAACTATTAGGTCCTAAACCTCCTGCGAGCTGAGAGTCTCCCCTCTACACACGTCCGTCGCAGGTGCCAGTCCCGTCGCAGGTGGTTTTGTTTTTCCTTCGCACTTACCGCGTCTGTGTGCACGCCGCTCCTTTAACGACACGCACCACCAAATTAAAGAAAGGCGCGCCGAGCGAATCCTCTCGCGACTGCTATGTGCGCTCCCGGTGCGCTCCCATCCTTTGAGTTCATCCGGTGAGCTCTCTCTCTTGACGGGATACAAGTTTCTTTTTTTCACTTTAATTCTCCTCCTCCTTCTCCTCCTCCTCTTTCTTCTTGGCTGCTTGGTCCACCGTCCTGTGTCGCGGTGCACAGCCCTTGGCCACCTTGCACCAGCCATTGGGTCTTATTAGCGTCGAGACGAGATTGCCCTCCCTTCCTCTGTGCGCGCTCCCACACCGCGGTAGCACACGCCTCCAATTCAACCTGACAAAAGAGCAAATGATTGGCCCGCTCGAGTTAACACAATGACAAACGCGTTCGCGCGCGCGCGCAAGCACACACACATACACGCGTCTGGTCTGCTCAGCTTTTCCACCTTAAAGTTTAAAGGTCGCATATTAAACCCCGATCCTTTCAGCATGCTTTTCCCTCATCCAGCAGTTTCAGATAAAATAAAATTTAAAAAAAATCATCCTCGAAAGGATGTATATTTAAAAGGGGCTCATATCAAACTCCGTTGGGGCTGTGTTTTGTGTTTGTACCAAAAAACACAAACACCACGCAACTTTTTTTATTCTTTTTTTTTTTAATTTTTTTTTTAATTACAGCATCCTGCAAAAAGTTTGTCTTCAGGGGTCTTTTGGAACTTCTACCTCTTTGTAAGCAGCAAAACGAAGGTCAGAGGGTAAAGCGTTTTGGTTTGAGGATGTTTGTACTATAAACTGGGACTGGTACCACTGTGCCAGCGCTGCCCCTTCTGACGTCATAAAGGGTTTGTTAAAGAAAGTTATTTGGGAGGATTTTTTTTTGACAGGCTAAAAACATAAAGCAAGAATAAAGTAAAGTTTGGGGGGTATTTTCTTCTTAAAAACCAATTGGTCCAATTACAAGGCAACAGAATTATTTTTCCTTAAGTCCTTAAAGTCTGTTTATTTAGAGATAAGTCATGCTAGCAGAATAACATTGACCAGCTTCCGTCCACCAATCACAGCCGTCGAGGCGGAAGCATCGGCTCTGATGCTCCTGTTAAGAATAGACAGAGTTGAAGGTTGAGGGTTCTTGCGATGGAACACAAGCATCCAGCCTTGACACCCCTCGACTGTGACTTACAGCGCTACCTTCCTGTGCTTCGGGAGCCAGCCTGACCCCCCGAACCCGTTGCACCTCTCCGCTGGGAACACCCTCCGAGACACAGAACAACAAATTATTTTTATCCGTCTCAGAACAATAGCTGGGAGAGTCATAAAATGTGTCTGATAATGTCCAGGAGGGAGCAGAAAGGAGAGGAATCAGCGTGTCTCCCGAGGTCGACGTCTATAATCACATACGGAAGTTTGAATTAATGGCCAGCTAAAGGTCGAAATGTGTCATTATCCTATCTTTGGCTTCCTGAAGGACCAGTTTATTATTGCCTGGCATGTCTTTCTCAGTGACTCTGCCCTCCAACATCAGTGTTCGTCTGGGCCTTCATGCTTTTATATTTTGTTTTGTGTTTATAGTCTTGTCCAACAATTAATCACTGTTAAGTGGCTTTTTCCCAATTGCAAAATTCTATGGACCTAAATGTTCCTGATCTGAGCAACATTTGCCTCGTGCGGCAACCAGACACAGGTCACTGAGCACCGCAGTGACCACGGCGAGGGTTCCACCCCCAAGGGGAAGTTTCCAGAAGATCCCAGGATGTTGTCCGGGGGAGGGGGCTGCGCCAGCCAAAGTTGCATCTTCCTGTCCGTACGATAAACACGGACAAAAGGCATCGGGTCTGGCGCAAGCAGATGAGAGATATCGGCCGTCGTGACAAATGCAGGGAATGACTCAATCAAAAAAAGTCAACAAACACTTTCAGACGCACAATCACCAGCGCCGTTTCACTTCAAACGCCGCGCTGGCGGAGATTTCCATCAGGCTCGGAGGAGAAAGGAAGGAAGCCAACATTTGTGCGTTGGGGGAATGGGAATAAAGTCACTATTATTATTAGGCTTTTTTTATTTTATTTTGGTGCCCCCTCCCCATCCTCTTGCCTCCCCCACCTCCTCCCTTTACATTTTACTCCCCTCACTCAGGATGGGAGTACATGACCGGCTGAACGGTTGAGTTTCCTGCAGCAGCCGCAGCTCAGAAGACGAGATCTTTCCTGCCTCGTTTTTTTTCCTCCCTACGTGCAAAAAGCACCTGCGCTGGCCGGCAAACGCGGAGAGCACGCCTGCAAGCATCATCCCAGGGTGTCGCGGGAGGGGCAGGTGTCAAAGGGGTTTGAAGGATGCCGCTTGCGTGAAGGAGTAAATGTTAAACTGGTACTCGGGTCTCAAGTGTTTGCCTCGTCTCCTGCAGCTGAATAGACACTCGAGTTCCCCTTCCTCAGAAGGAGGCCACTTGTTCGAGGGGAGTTGCTTGATGAGGTCAAACAGCTCTGACATCGAGTCACCTCCTTCCAACGCTCTCTCAAACACGCTCACATACACACACACACACGTAAAGGCCACCTCCCGCTCCAGCGTCTCACGCCGTGTTATCAGCGCAGGAAGAGGCAGGGTGGTGCATTCTCATGTGTGATTTCTGGCTTATGTTTTCCAACTTGTCGCTTGTTTATCCTCAATATCTTTCACACTGCATGAGTCCGCCCCTGATCTGTCTTCTGCGTTTCAGGTGGAACAATGAACAATGAAATGCAATGATAATAATAATTAAAGGTATCGAGCAAAACACCCCTTTAATTATATTTTCTAACAACGATATGTGTCCCCTGCCGGTCAGTCATAATCGGATTAAGGCAATAATTTGTTTTTTCTCGAGTGTCATGTAAACGTACTGAGTAAAGACCAGCCCTTACTCTTTTTGGCTACATTACAGTACTTGTATGACAATGGAAACTGGTCTCTTTGTGATGTCACGAAGAGCAATTAGTTCTTCATAGAATTGTGACAAAAGCGGCAGCCTGGTCAGCGCATCATTCGTGGCAATTGCTTCAAGGTCACCTTGTCCTAACCGCCTTTCAAACATGTGGATGGTCCAACAAAAAGCATCAGTTTTAGCAGGAAGCTGATACGCAGTGTGTGTGTGTTTTTTTAAGTCAGGCTCTACACAGAGGGCTAAATACATCGTTTTCCTGAAATCTGTCATCATCAATCATACCATACTGTTCCAGGGGGCCAAAAAATATATAAGAATCTAAAAAGGGGCACAATATGGGACCTTTAAGTTAGCATTACGTTTGTCGGCCTTGATCTAGAAAAGCACACCAGGGGCCCGAGGTTGAGGCGATGCTGCACTGAAGTGGACAATGGAGAAAGAAGGGTGGGACTTCCTGGCAGCAGACAAGCAGGTCAAAGGTCAGCCATGATGCTTTACCTCGGTTTGTGGGGCAGACGCAATAATATGCATTGCACACATCGCACCGTTTACCGCTGCAGATTTAAAGAATCATAATTCGGTATTTGAAATACAACGACTTTCTTTTACGAGAAAGATCCGGTTCACGTGCGCCGTCAGGCCGAGCAGAGAGCCAGAGGGCCGCGCCAGCCGGCCTGTGTGAAGCAAGCGTGCCGCGAGCGTGCACGCAGCACGGCGGGCGGCAACGGCAGTCGGACAGTGTGCGACCATTATCAGTTGATTAGAGAGCGAGTCTCGCCTTTTCCTGTGAGTGATCGTCTACATGCAAGTGCGCAAAAAAATAAGCGGGGAGGGGGTGGGTGGGTGGCGGGGGGGTAACGGCGGCGCCTAATGCACTTTGGCATGAACTTCAAACGGCCGAGCGAGCGTCAGGAAAGCCAATCTGCCTCCCCTCCCCCCATCATTCCGCCTTCATTCTTATGTTTTTACAATAAAGATAGCCTATCTCATCCCATTACAAGTTGCCTGTCTCCCGTCTTGTCCCCCAACGTGCTCGACAGCTGGTCCGGGAGTGTGTGCGACCCGCCGCGCCGGGCCCGCATCGACTCAATTACACAGCTGTTGAGCGAGAGCTGCTACCACAGTGTAACACGTGAAGGTTTTCTCCAGATAAACTACTGAGAATAATAATAAAAACGTACAGACTTTTTTTTATTTATTGTGGTAAAGACGATGATGATGCAAGTTATAATGATGAAAATCACACGGATGCAGAACTTGGAATTGCAATTGGAGAAGTGTGTCTATTTAATCGTTTTTCGTTAATTTAATCACCAGCACAAGTAAATGTTCCCTGTCCGACACCCTAAGAAGCAGCGAATCATTCCTAACGCCGACATGTCACTTCCTTGGAGTCTCCGCATGCAAGCGAAATGTTACAGCGACTTTTAAGTTCATTTCCTTCTTGCAGAGGAAACTGTTTTGCAAAACAAAACCTCGGCCCAAAGATGGGCCTAATTAAAACATCCAACAAAACAAAACAAGAAATGCAAACAAAAATCAAGAGGGAGAAATTAATCAAGATCGGCGGTTTCTTCACTGGCTTCACCAAAGGGGGGGAAAAAAAACAGCTGAGGAAATGAACAAAAGGAAGGGAAAGAGAAAAGAAAAGGAGGTGGGTGAGTGCTGCAGACGTGAGGCAGTAAGTGCGAGCAAACGTCGCCTCTCCTCCGGATTTACACGGGGGGGATTTTTTTTTTTTTTTTTTTTTTTATCTGGCAGTTGCATCGCAGCGGGGAAAGCGTGGGCTGCGGCTGTGGTGGCGTCGCGGCAGGACGCCGCTGACAGACAGGCCAAAATATGGCTTTCTTCTCCCGCTGATTAAAGAAGTGCAACAAAAGGGTGGAGGGACATGGTGGACGTACGCCTTCGCCCGGCGGTCACGGCCCGCTTCCACTTCAACAGGAGGCAGCGGCTAACGCCGAGTGAGAGCATCAAAGGTTTATTTACAAAAAGCAGACAAAGACGTTAAGACAAAGGACCTTTCTTTTATTGCTTTGCTCTGACAAAACAGTCACGATGATTAAAACGACACAGAATTTTCAAAAAGGTAAACAATAAACAGATTTTTTTTTTTAAAACTGAGAAAAACTCTAGTGTTTTTTTGTTCAACTGTTTTCACTGTATCACATTCAACAGCTTTTGACAACTATTAAATACCCTAAGAGTTATACCATGAGAAGTACACATCCCAAAATGCAGATAAATAACAGTAAAAACAGTACATTTTCCAGACTGTCTCACCCCACCAAAGGAAAAAACAAAATGAAATTCCCACATAGAGTGAAATGAGTAAACCTCAGAGTGTTGCGAACATAAAACGTGATAACAACGAAGCAGCGAGTGCTGGAAGACTCAGCAGCAGACAGCAGATGCTGGTGTTGGGTTTGGATGCGCTGTCCCCTGCTGGTCAAACCAACATGCCGATTACCTGCTGATACAGCAGCAAAAACACACCGTGACGCTGCAACGTCAACGTTACGGCTGATGACAGCACGCAGCATATGAACATGGCATCGAGTTCAACGGGAAAAAAGGAAACTTGCGGCAGATAACGGCTTGCGTGGATCGATGGTCAGACTTGCAATTAAAAAAAAAACCCAAAACAACATGTTTTGGAATCTATTCTAAGCATTCACCCAAAAACAAAGAGGAATGGGATGGAGGAAAATACTGAAAATATAAAGAAAGCAATTACTTTGACAAACAAAATGTGCTTGTTTTTAAAATATTGCACTTCCCACACAAATTGTTAACAATTCACAGTCTGATTGGTCAAAAGGCAGACACTCGACCACGTGATCGTCATTTGAAATTGTCGATTGGCATTGAAAAGTCTCATTTAAGACAAAGCATAAAGCTCTCTTTTCTTAAAATCTAGTTCAAAAATATATTCTGAAGCGCTCTTCAGAATTAGTAAATTGTCTGTCACCTGCGGAGCCACAAAAATAACATTTCAGAATAAATGACCAGAAAAAATAATGCTCATTTTCCAATACAGTGAGCTTAATAACGAGGTTATTAGCTCGACCCGGCCAATCAACAGACACTCTCCGCTTCCAATACCAACTTCCTCCCATTAATTACCATAACACGGGTGCAGAATGAAAAAGCCAACAGATGGAAGTTGGACTTCCAACCTTAAAATAGTGACACAATCCACGGGAGGAAAATGAATGTGGGGAAGGGAGAGAGAGAGAGAGAGAGAGAGAGAGAGAGAGAGAGAGAGAGAGCTCAACTGACCCACGGCAGGAAGAGGAAATGATGTCAGTTCAAATATGATATTTCAAAATAACTGCTGACTTTCAAATACGCCATTGGGGCAGTGGCAGCCACCGCCGTCGTCTGGGTCCTTAGAACGGCAGGCGTCAGCTTAACAAGCAGGCGGGGCGCCGCTCTTGGTGCAAGCACCTTTTCCCTTTGTTTCAGCTTGACTCAGCAAACAATCCGTATCAGGAATGTTGCCCTTGAAGTCAGATACATATTAAAAAAAGAAGAAAAACAAAAACACAAAACCCCTGACAGTATTGGTCATTCAAAGTCCAGAAAAGTTCCCCCTGGTGGCAGTGCAGAGAGCCCGTCTTCTCGTCCTGTCCCTTCGCCCTGAGACACCCGGCAGCTGGCGGCGAGGTTCGAGGTGCAAACGCTTAATTAATCGCCACAGGTGCAGACTTGAAGCGGCTCAGTTACTAAAAAGACCTTTGAACAGGCAGTGGTCGGAGGAGGGAGGAGAGTCACTGGATTTTGGACAGACCGCTGGCCAGAAGTAGTCTGAACGGGAAGGTTGAACGGGACACGGTTAAAGGCAGCCTGTGAAGACCTGCAAGAAAACAGAAAAAACGAAGAAAAAAAAAATTACAACTACGTGAAACATTTTGGCAGTGAGAGTGCAAGTGTGTGCGAGAGTGCTGAGAAAGAGGTAAGAGAAATCAAAGGCCATTAATCACAGGACCAAAGTAGGCTGCCCTGTCGATAGGAAAGTGCAGGAGAGCTGCCACTGTGCGAGAGATGCTATCTGTCCGGCAAGGAAGGGGGATTGCGTGTGTGTGTGTGCGTTTGGCGTGTCCCGTGTTTCTTGTTTGTGTTGGGTGGAGGGCTCGGAGGGCGTGTATGCCGCGAGGGATCTGGGGCGGTGTGCCTGCGGCTCCCCGGGGGAACCTGAATCTCCTCCTGTCCTTTCACACTTTCCTGAAAGGATTGTATTCGTTCTATCTGAGGAAGAGAGACCAGCCCGTCGGGAAGTGGGGCCGTAGGTGGGGTGGATGGGGGGATGGGGGTCGGGGGGATAGTTATGACACAGCAGCTCCGAAGTGCAAGCGGTGGGACCAAACCGTAACACGCGCACACACGCACGCAGAAAAATCTACACAGTCAGCACAGTGAAATGAGAAGAAGAATCGAGACTGACCGAAGGCACGAATGAGCTCCCGCTGTACCGCCCAGGTGACCGTCTTGATGAGGGAGGCGGACGTGAGGCCAGCAAACAGCATGTTGTACAGGAAGACGATGTAGAAGTTCCCCAGCCAGTTGTAGCGGCCAAAGTCTCCCAGGAGATCAAAGCGGGTGATGCCTGAAAGCACAGGACCAGCACCGGCAACACGTCAGATTCAGGCCTCAACTGCCGTTTCAGCTGCGGCTCACGATGCCCTCCAGTGGCCATTAGAAAAAATTACAAGTATAACGTTTATTTAGCGTAGGCATAGGCAAATTGTGGCTCAGGGGCCCATTAGAAAAAAAAAAGAAAAGGAAAAAAAGTCCATTAAGAGTTTTAATCTGATCTGCCGAAAGAAATTAGATTAATAGTAAGCAAGTTAAAAAAGGAAGAAGCTGTATTTCATACATTCTTTCCATTGTTTTATGCTTTTGTTCATTTTCAATAGACATTACAGCATATGTTTTCAACATATCCCATGATTTATTTTTTCTCTCCTATGAGGCGGGTCACCAAAAACACTATCCATCTGCTCCTGCTCCAGCCCCTCTGTCAAATTTTACAACCCATTGTGGCTGTATCAGTCAAAAAATTTGATTTAGGGCCTCTGAGCACAAGAGGACGTTGAAATGAGCAGTAAATAATATACAGATGAACATCTGACAACGTCCCTGCAGCCAAAAACACCATGTCAAGCCATAATAAAATATACATATTTTTTCTATAAGAGGTAGATAAAGTGGGTTTTTTATATCTTATTCAATAAACCATTCAGATTTCTGATTGTGGAACAATCACTAAAGTGAAAAACGCACGGCTAAAGCGTAGAATATTTTTCTGCCTTCCAGTGAAGCTGATCAATTCATGGTTGGTTTGAAGCGTGTGAAGGTGGCCGATTATGGCAGATTTAATGTTGCTGTTGTGTCCTTACCGAGTGTGCGTGAAAACACCGGCAGCGCTGAGCTCAGGATGAGCAGCGACACGCAGTTTGCAATGATCTGAAACCAGAGTGAGAGAGGAGGGACTGGTTAAAGGACGGAGGGCGCAAAGTTCAGCAAGCAGCTTTCGACCCGTGGTAGGTGTAGCTGAAAGATACCTGGGTGAGGTTGGTGTCCTTGGCGCGTGGCAGGAGGCTTGTAAACAGAGGGGAGCTGTAGAAGCCCACCACCGAGGACACCATCAGGTAGCTGACGAGGCGACGTTAAGGACAAACTGACGAGAACAGTAACTGGAGATAAAATTACGTTTCGTTAAATGTTACCGAATCATTGAGGGCCTTGCAGCAGTGTTAATTTTGTTGACGAAAAATTTTCATCATAGTTATCGTCAACAACCTTTTATTTCTGACTAAAACGAGACGATAACGGAATAAATAAAAATTCATTCACGAGGACCAAGATGATGATGATGTGGTGCATTGACATTTTTGTCAACGAATAAAAACGACAAAAATGTCTGCAAGAGACGAGATCCAATCAGGGATCATTTTGTTTGTGGAAAGACACTTTAGGAAGTGGTGGGAGGAGTTGGGAAGAAAACCAATCAGAGCGACATGGTCAGAAAGTTACGTAGCACTTGCACAGAGATTATCTGGTAAAGACTAGTTTGAGACCAAACGTCAACACCGGGGAGGAAGAGTGGACAGGACATTTGGACGCACTTCACGTTTGATATGAAAGAAAATAAAATACTTGTGGCGCAAAGAGATCAGGAATCGACTAAATCTACTATAATTTTAGTCGACTAAAACGATTATGATATTTTGTCAACTAAATATAGACTAAAACAATTTAGATGATTAAATTATGACTAAAACTAAATAACATTTTAGTCAAGAGGACTACGACTAAAACGAAATCAAATTTTGCTGTCAAAATTAACGTTGCTCTGCAGCGTCACAATGAAACGCCAGTGGACTTAAAAGCAGAAAAAAGGATGCAGTATGAGGACAACTTGAACTGCAGCACCCAGGGAACCAAACATAGAGAAGGACGCCATCCCCAGGTGAGGGTCCTGAAACATAGAAGACCACAACCGTCGGTGAGACTGACATTTGACTGAGATTGTTTTTGACGTTTCTCAAATGCTAACCTCCATTCCCATGGGCATGGCCTTCTCATCCAGGAGCAGCTCCAGCACGTTGAAACAGACCATCAGCACGCACATCACCTGCAAAAAAAAAAGGGGGGGCCAGCGGAGTTCAGCAAACAGCAAACCGTTGTCGCCCCTTTAACTAAACATGGGGGAAAGATGGCTCGTCGATGAAGCAGTTGGGTACCGTCAGCGCGAGGAGCACCAGCATGACCAGCGGGAAACCCAGGTTCCTCTGCCACGGGGAGGCTTTCCTCCGCATTTCTGCCAGGAGGAACAACAGCAGTTAGAACTCCTGAATGCTGTGACCGAGGACGTGCTGCAAACAGGCTCCCCGGGGCTTCTTACCCAGAGCGATGCGCTTGCTTTGAACCGTTTGGTACTCCTTTTGCATGGCTTCCATGTTCAGCATGACCCAGCAGGACGTCCGCCCGGCTGCGGACCAACAACAGCGAGAGAGGAGAAGAAAGAAAAAGTCCCTCAGCTACAGCAAATGGTCACGCAAAAGGGGGAAACTGAGCGTATTTAATGAAGATGCATTTACCGTTGAGCTTCCTTAAGAGCGAATCTTCTTCGAACATTGTGCAGCTCAGCGTGTCCTCTACATCCTCAAACAGCTACAGGAAACAGACAAAAATAAATGAATAAAATAAAAAACACGCGACAACCGATGAACAAGCGACAACATGTGGTGACCAAGCTACGTCCCGGGTCTTTCACTCACCCGTGGTTTGACCAGGAGGTTGCCCGTGACACTGAACATTCGAGCCAGGCCAAAGGGAGTGCTCACTGACAGAAAAACACACAGGCAATGATGAATGTTTGATACAGGAGACACCTTACTGCCAACTGAGGTACTGCGTTCTGAGATTTAAAATAAATAAAAACTTACAAAGGAGCAGCAGCACTCCAAACAGAGAGATGCCTGAGTAAAGGTAGGGAATGTAGTACTCCCACAGGTCTGGAATAGCAAGGAAAGAATGAATGACTGCTTTACTTCAAATGTGTGAGTAAAACAAACAACAATAAGTAACAAAAACAAAAGAAAAAAATGAAAACTTAAATTAGTCAAGAACAAATACAATAACAATCGAGCATTCGCCTGCCGAAGACCTGCTCTGATGAGAGCAGGCCTTCGCTGTGGCTCAGACCCGAATTAATATTAACACAACATGTCTGAAAAGGAGTAGGAAGAAACATTGGCTTATTCAATCCTATGCCTTGTCCTCTTTGAGATCATCCTTTATTTCATGTACAACCTGTTTTTTTTTTTTATTTCTTTTTCACACAGTTAACCAATGCAAGGAAGTAGGGATGCAAATTATCGATGAATTCATCAATTGTTAGTTGAGTGACCTTGTAGATCGATTAACGATTCATTGATAAGTAGCGATTTTTCCTGAGAACCTAAATTTCACAATGAAAAATGTGTAAGAAACACATTATTTAACCCTTAAATGATGTTGAGGGTCCAATGTGACCCATTATTACATTAGAGAGCAGTACAGACACCCTGAACATTTATCCTCTGACTTTAAGCTGACTTCTAATGGGTCATATTTCAACATTTTTTATTTTTTTTTTAAGTTGTTTAAAGGTAAATTGTTCTAGGTATATTATGACCATCACAGAATCTACAGGTGAATTACTCTTTCCTGCCACTACACTTTTATAATGATATCAACTACCTGAGTAAAAATAAATTAATTGCGACTAATTTAATTTAATCAATTAAATTCTTAATCGACAATCAATAATCGATTAATTGTTAACATCCCTACCAGGAAGAGAGGCGGCATTAGCTGCTTCAAACAAAAAAACAAAACTAGCCGTGACCAAGGAGGCTGCAAAGCACGGAAACCCACCGTAGAGGCTCTTCCTGGCGAGGTTGTCATGGAGGAGGGCCGATGCCACCCACACGATGCCCAGCACGAGCAGCGCCAGCAGCAGCAGCAGCACCACCGCCTCGTACACCCGGCCCATGACCCCCTGCAGCAGGAAACCACACATCAACAACGGAGGCCGTCACAGCGGGAGCTTCGTCCAATGGTTGGCCGAGCCGCTGTATATAATGCATCGCTAAATCGGGTCACCTTTCTTGACCCCGCAAATCCCTCGGACTCGGTGAAGAAGTAGGCGAAGGGCATGAGGAAGACCAGGGACAAGTTGGAGAAGAGGAACACTAGGTTCCACAAGCCTGACCAGAGGAAGACAAAGCGTTGCAAACAATCAGTTCACAGTGAAAATGTTCAAAATGAGAAAAAAAAAAGAAAGAAAAGAAAAAATAAGCCATGCTGGCAGTACCGCCGTCCACCACAGAGGGGTGTGATCGTTCAGTAGTGCCAGTGTCACTTCACTTTGTCACACATATGCAAATAAATTACAATGATATTACACTATGTTAAGATATGGTTCAATATTTAATCATCTGTTGACATTTACACATTTGCTTCGTCACTGATATGCTAACGGGACATTATTTGAAGTTGGCGGGTGCCACTCATGTAAATAGTAGCAAGTTTTTCAACAGCCAGTCCACCCACAGTAACGATCCGTTTGACCACAGGCCTGGTGTGTATTGACTGCACAGCAATTCCTCATTAGAACTGACCTACGTTCAGATCGCCACAGCCTGTTGTTTGTTTCGACAGCTACAGCATGATTGGAAAAAAAAACAAAAAAAAGCATAGAAATGTACCGCGTATGAGAGATCCATTGAGCCACTGCATGTAGTAGCTCTGCGGGAAGCTGAGCAGCACCTCATTGGACAGAATAGAGATGGGCAGCAGGAGGACGGCGGACACTGCGACCGACAGAGTGAAGGTGCACAGCCACAGCCTGGAGGTAAAAATAGGACAAAGAGGGACACAAGCTGAGTGTGTGTGTGTGTGTGTGTGTGTGTTCAGCAGGACAACACAACTCGGGTGAAAGTCTAAGGCTGCCCCTGCAGGGGGGCGAGTCCACATAGTGCCAGCGTGTACAGGCAAAGGGCTTCGCGATACGGAGCGTCATCAGGAGGGCAGATATGAGCTCGCCGACTTCCTGCTAATCAGACCGACGCCGTGGTGTCAGTTAATCAGTGCAGGTATTCACTTACGCAATCTTGTTGACGGTTGCATCTTCAATATCGTCTGAAAAACAGAGGAGAGGAAAAATAAATTAGCGTTCCGCGTGGGGCAGGCGGTGTTGCCTCAATAGATGTAACCTGATTAACCAACAAACAAACACTCTGACAGTCGCTGTGGCTCTGCGGATGCAAAGTAGTAAGTAAAACTCAAAGGTGCCTCTAATATTCCGCAACATTCACCCCACCAAGGGTTTCCAGTAGTCTATTGTTCGTTTGTTCGCTCCACTTTCCAGGAAGCGTACGCTAAAACACACACTACTTAAAATGAGCCCTTTGTGATGTCACAAAGAGCACCGATCCAACTCCAAAGAAGGGATCCCACACCCCAAGCGAGGCGGTTGATGCACCCCGTGAACACCTTTGATCTTTTGCCACCCCTTACAAACTCGATGGAGTTCAACAAAGTGCTATTTTACCAGGAACGCTGTAAACAAAGGGCTAAATGTGCTCTCTCATGGAAGTCCTCAGGGATTTCTTTAGGTTATAATTCACCATGCAATGATGCCCCACTGGAGTATGACATTAAAACCAATAAGACATGCAATCATGTGCAATCTGAACTGTCGATATATATAAAATTGTCATTCTTCAGATTTTTCAAGGCATTTGCTGCAGAGCTCTGTGAGGGGAGCAAAAGTGTGGAGAGGGGAGTGGGCTCGGGAGGGACACGTCTGGAACATTCTGTTCAGAAACCAGAGGAAAAAAAACTAAATTCCATAGTAAGTACACACGGTGTAGTGTTTTAAATAGCAGTGTCAGACCTGATATTACCATGCAACTTATAAAGTGCCTAAATGTGTCAGGTAACCTGCAAACACACCGAAGATCTCTCAAAGAAAAGACTGAATTCCTGCAAAGTGAGTTCCCATGCCAGACTTTGGCGCAGCAGTTGATTCTCAAGGTGAACTTGGCCCGAAGTGAAAACCAAGTTCCTGACTGCGCTGCGACAAAAACAACCTTGTTGCCTCCTATTGCACAATTATCATTTAGCCACAGGGCACAACAGCTCTGTCAGTGCCGCTGTGCCAGCTATGTTTACGAGCAGTGTGTAGCAGCCCCTCTCCTCTGGAAGGGAAAAGTGCTGGCTGTCTCTCAGCTTGTAATCCAGCCCAGCCTCATCGGAGCGGAGAGACCCGACTCCGACGACGCCCTACATCTGCTTCCAGTTGTGGCCAGATATTGAATTTATTACGCAACTCTCAGCGCAGCTGAACTGCCTTTATTTGTTCATTCTTAACAGGAAGCGAACAGTTGATCCAAGGACGCGAGGTACGGACGCATCATGCAAATTGTGGCGTGCAGCAAACAAAGTTCTCAGATGGCAACACTGTTGGCAACAAACAAAATACAGTGACAACTCTGAGTGACGACACCTTCAGCCGGAGTTCACTTTGCAAAACAGGATTTTCAAGACGCGCTTGTGTGAAAGCAGAGAGCTTCCTGAGGACTTTCCCCTCTATCTTTTCAAAGTTCATGTAAATAAAGTTAACGTTAGTGTGTTATCATTCACGCACCTAAGCATATCTACCTCGGGCTCACCTTTACAAAAGGGCTACAGCTCAGTGGTGCAACTCTGTTTGTCTTGCGACAACAAACATTCATCTTCCCGGCCTGCTTCACGTCCCACTGGGATTCTGCCTGAGGTGTTGGTCGCATGTTACGCAACACCTGTGAGACCTGTGCACCTCCGGAGTGCACGAGCCAAGGTCCAGCGTCTTGGGCATGCGAGTGATGCGGTTTGCAAAGCCAGACATGTGTTCGTGGTCAGCGAGCACAGAACGCAGCTTTCAAAGTATGAGCCCTGATTAGGAGCATCGCATGTTGAGGTGAACGAATTTAGAACCTTGGGGAGAAAGCAGCCGCATAGCCAAACGCTTTCTGGCCAGAAGCTGCCACTCCTGAACCCCAGCACATTTATTTAGCGACAAACGAGAAGGTTAGCGTCACAACAACAACAACAACATTCTCATGGTTTGGCCCACGAACAAAAGGCAAACTAAGACAAAGGGGAAAAAAAAAAACAACACGCTGCCGTCATCAGCGTGCTTTTCACGTCATCGATGTCCCTACCCAGCATTCCTGGAAGAGACTGACTTCCAAACCCACCTGTCACAAACTCTGCATTCTTCTTAAAATGGGTGAGGATGAAGTAGCAAACGATGTACAGGCAGGCAAACAGGAGCACACAGATCTGCAAAGGACAAAAAAAAAAAGAGAAAACAAGTTCATGAATCACAAGGGAGGAAAAGAAAAAAGTCAAGATCATTATCTTGTTTGAATATTACAAATGCAACCTCGACATGTTTCGTCAAAAACCAAGCACTTTCAGTTCTTTTGTGTAGATAAATAAGCAGGAGGTCAAGAAAAAAAAAAAAAATCCACCCGTGCTGAAAGGGCCAGACTGACCCTCAGTCGTGTGCATAATAACAAACGGAGAGAGTGTGGCTGATTGAACTGGAGGGATTAGGGGGAGTACATGGGAGAGGGGTTAATACCAGGCAGCCTTCGCTCTGTTTATAAGCATCATCGTCTGACATTACAGCAGACACACCAAAATATTTGGGCTAAACCTCAAGCACTGCATAATCCCTCGTCAGGCAGAGCTCCAAAACGAAATCTTTTGTCCAATCATCCGAGCACTAGCGTGGTGGGGAGTGTCCCTTCTGTGCAAACGCTCTATTGTTTTCAAGTAGAACTCACTCAGGTCGTGGTTGCCCGTTTGTCAAAACCTCATCAAGTCTGCGTGACAAATGCACTGGGGGGGGGGATCCCAAACACAGCGGTCTGGTGAGAGACTGCAACGCACTCAATGTGCTGAGAGAGAATAACTGCGATCAGTTACTATTGGTTTCAATGAACCATTTCTTTTGGGCTACACCAGAACAAAGTGGCATTGTAAGATGGTCACTGAGGCATTTGGCCAAACAACCAAATGTTACAGTATATGGCTGCACCTCCCCCCATCTGGTTTAAGTGTCTGGAGGTCTATTTAACCCATTTGAGGGATTGACATCATGAAGAAGTAGTGTCCACGCATGCTGACTTGCATTAAAGGAGCCTGGACAGTCAATTATACAAAGATTCTGTGAAGATCTCCAGACAACAGAAAGATTTTTACAGCATCAAGCAAAAAGACACTTGGTTTAAACTTTGTGCTGCCTAGGACTCATTTCTGGAAGTTCATGCCAGACCACTGAGTGACATAAGTTATAGTTAGAAAACACTGGCTAAGTGAAATTGCCATAATATAGTAGCATTAAAATCCTAAAAAGACACGTCATTGTCGCATTTTTGAGAGTCGACATTTCTGCTGCATGGCACGACGCGCTGATGAAGCGCAGATGGCGGCAGAGAAGCCTTAATATCCTGTCTGACCAAAAGGTCTGAGAGAGGTTTCGTAATAATCATCATTTTGCGCGTCACTCTAGCTTCCTTCCTGAGGTGGCCCTAAAACCAACCATCATTACTTTATCTTTGCTCAGTCTGACTAATTTAAAAGCAAACTGGAAAAATTCAAATGGCTTTTTTTATTGACACTGCACTAGGCTGATACAATATCCAATCATTCCTTGCAGTAGAATTCCTCTGAGACAACATGCAGTGTTTTAGTGGTGTCAGTGGGGAACATTATGGATACCAACTGCATCAAAGACAAACACACAATGGGCTATTATACACAATTAAGCAGCTCTGACTACCAAAATTTTGAGTGCTGTTGAACAATTAGGCAAGGAGCTTTCTAGTGGTTAATCCAACAAAAGCAAAGCAGGGAATCAAGGATGGGTATTGGGTAAGAAGGAGGTGAAAGGTCAGATTATTGATCTTTCCAAATGTATTGGGGCACCAGCTGACTGGCAGTGCCGACAGCTGAGGAGCGGACCAGCACAGTTGATTCTTTTGATTTGAACTTTTGATTAAACTCAATGTCAGCATCTGAAGCAAAAATAAAAAAAATAACAATCAAAATCACACTGGAATGTTTTTCAAAGGTTCAGCGGCCGGTCAGGTGGCAGCAGCCGAGCACATCACTGCAGCGTCAGCGTGTTTCGCAGCTCATATGCCTTCATCCCGCCAAGCACGCTCAGGCAAAGCATATCAGCCTTTGTTTCTGGTAAGAGGATAGACTGACGTATTTCAGAGTTATTCACTTGCCAGAAACAACCTGAAATGTTAGCTCAGAGAGAGTGAGAGAGATGGAAAAACAATAACCTCAACCCAAAACTAAGTATGCTAGGTGAAGGTTTTTTTTTCATACAAATTTATTGTCAACAATGATTAAGTGTTTTTATTACTATTCAGATTGTATGTCCATGCATGAATAAACAAATTCATCTGATTGAGGGCAATAACCTTACACCGTTCGTTGTTTCAGTGGTTGCAAAGCATGTGCACCAAAGCAATCCAGCCTTCTGCACGTCTGCATCAGCCCATTTCACTCCATGAACAAGCAACCTTTACAACAGTTCTACCAGCTCTACTAATTTTCCATCAGACTTTATCAATCCCAATGGGGTGATAATAAGGAGTGGATGAACAGGGTCTCATCTTCTCCTCCTCTTCTTCTTCTTCCCGCCAGCGGTGGCCACAGCGCTTCCATCTTCCACGGCCTTTTCTCACCTAACAGCACACAAACTAACTTCACTCTTGTGACTCTTAAAAACAGGTACTGACACAAGTGCCAAACAAGAAGACTGACACTGATGAACTCTTGTTTTAAAATTGATTTGACTCGACCACAATCCATCAACTAAACATATATAGGAGCACTGAGGTAGTGGGGACTCATTCTAGCAGTGGCAGGCCTACCAAAACAACTTTACGAATACTTCACAGCTCATTCAGGACGTAACGAAAATATCCAGGAGAACGCCAACGCCCCCAGGCACTGTGTTGCCATTCTTAAGGCCAGTTTTTTTTTTTTTTTAAAGAGAACCTTCTTCCATTAAAAAAAGAAAACTGCATTAATGGGATTCGTACAGTCTGAAAACAATTAGTTGGAAAGCAAAGGTCTTACGTCAACTTGTTACCAATTCAGTTCCTTCCCATTCAAAATGCCCTAACTGCGTTCACACTTGTGTGGCCAATTCTATTAATTAACCAGCTGGTCTATTACAGGCTGGGCTTGAAGCCAGATGAAAGGGCATGCTGACCAAGGTGGGAGAGGCGAGATGAGGTAAGAAGGAATCCTCAGGCCTGCCACTGGCTTAGGAAGTGGGTGTCGACTAATAGCATTAAGTCTTCTGATGAAAGGGACGACGCCAGAAGAAGGCCATTGGAGTAAACACGGGCATTTAATTGACTGCTGGGAGGAGGGAAAACGGTGCTGTTAAAGACATACACAGGGGCAGTTTGCAGCACGGCATCTTCAGCTGGTGTAATTGCCTCTGACTGTGATGAACAAGGCGCGTGCAACTAGCCAATCACACAAAGTTCCTTTAAGAATGGTTCTAGTCTTAATGGTAAGCTGGTACAGACACTTTGGCTGAGACTTATTTTGCTTCACATGACTTTTTTTTCTGAGCTTTGTTTGGCAAGTACAATGTATTAGTCCGTCCACACACTCTTTTAAACAAAAGAGAAAATTCAAACTTTGGTAACAACCCAAAGTTCACGTATTAGCTTTCTTATATCTACACTTTGTTTATACAATACTGGTGCTTATGTATATTCATTCATTAGGATGAAAGGAAACATGAACAACTACATCACAAAAAAACAACAACAAATGTACATTTTAAAAGGTGAAAAAAATAAAAAACAAATACCACAAATAAAAATACCATTGGACAAACGCCACAGTTGCACCGTTTTAGCACGTATCTGGACTGTAAAACTGGAGGACTAAAGGTCGGTGTAAATGGGCTTCGCTGTAACTTTACAGAACTCGGCAAGTCTGAAGTTCAACTAGCTGTCGGTGGTGCGCGCACACACACACACACACACACACACACACACACACACACACACACACACACACACACACACACACACACACACACACACACACACACACACACACACACACACAAAAAAACAGGAGGAAAACAGCACCACGACCAAACAAGACATTGTGGGGAAGCGAAGCCAAGACGAACAAAAGCACAAGGATCTTTCAAGTCTCCTTAACGGAAGAGACGAACCACACAATGCTGTGTAAAACGCGATGTTGCTCCTTCACTTGCTAACATGTTGCCTTCCCTAACTGCTGCAGCTGCATCCTGGACCCGCTGACGTCCGCCGACCCAGAAGTTAAGCTAACAGCGGAGAAAACTCTCACTGCAGCGTCTAACAAAGACAGCGAACTTCTCGTTCAAGACGCCGTTATTCGACACTCGAACGCAGGACCTCGAAAGCGCAAATGTTCTCGTTTGGTGTGTGAGCAAACATTGAGCAAGCTAGTACAGATGCACGGTGGCGGTTGTAAAGAATTGGATTCGGGGGGGGAGGGAGTGAGGAGGGTCGGGGTGGGGGGTGGAGGGGAGACCTTCATTTGCAATTTTAACCGTCCGCCGTCAACGGGCGAGCTTCCCCGGCGTCACTTACTATGGTCTCCCGCACACGGTTGTGGAAAAGTTGCTCCCTGACCGACACGTCGTCCGTTTCCATTCTCCGGGAGCATAACCGCGAGTCTTTCAGGCTTGGGAGCGCTGGAAGGGCGGAACGGATAAAACAGCTCCGGCGTCGAGCATCATCCTGGCTGCGCGGAGAGCCCAAGACGTGTCGCCGACTCTTGTAGACTGCAGCGCGGCCGTGGTTCTCCGAGTGAACCCCGCTGCTGGCGCTTTCAGTCCCGGCTGGGGGTGGGGACAAAACATGCAAGGGGCGGAGCGTGGGCGGGGCTAATGCGAGCGCAGATAGCTTGACAGTGGAATATACAGTCGTTTTTTTGTTTTGTTTTGTTTTTGTGATTTTAATATTGACAGGTTGATTTTTGACAGTTTATATTGAAAATGCTGACAGAAATGACAAAAGCAACAGAATGAGATACAATTGTGGAGACTTCTTGAATCCCACCGATCACAAAAATGAATCCCTCGCCCTCAGTAATTCAGCATCACCCTAGCATTAGGTATGCTTCAGAAAGAGAAAATAAAAATCTGCAAGTTCAGGAACGAGTAGTTATGAAGCAACAGGTCAGTGATGGTAGCATCCCTTTACTGATTTTCTTACTCCCTAAGCAGAAATACACAATGCTTTTTTTGTGTGGTGTGGGCACATGGAATTTCAAAATTAAAAGAACCTCTTAAATGATACATTTGAACATAAACATTTCTTTAACGTTTGTTGTTAATGTTTAATTTTTAATCTCAAGCATTATCTGCGCCATTTAATGATTAACCAAATTTTCAAATTTTGATATCTTTGACTGTAGGAATAACGGCTGCGTATGATCCAGGTACCCAACTTTATGAATGATACGTATTGCTCTTTTTTGACTCGTGATTAAAGGCAGCAATATATATTGCCTTTGGTCAACATATTGCTCCCTGTTGAGCTGGTGTGTAGTAAACAATAGGATGAGCCACAAAACTCACAGTATGTGAGTTTCTCTCCACCAGGAGGTGCTCGCACACCGAAAATACCTCCATAGCAAGGCTCGGAGAGCACACGAGAGTTGCCCCCATAAAATATTCATTCATTCATTCATTCATTCATTCATTCAGCTGTCCACTTATGTTAATGAAAAAGAACCTCCTGGATTGGGGAAAACACTTTGATTAAAAACAAGACATGTATTCAGGAGTGACATGGTAATTCTATTTGTTTGCCCTTTTGAAACCTTTTCTATACTTACAATAAAATTGTCCTTTGTGCTCGTCTAAATATTTTTGTTAACATGCGGTTTTTCCACTTCCACTAGTTAGTAGGTCAAAAGTGTGAATAATGCAGGGACAAATGTTCACACCTACCTACGAATGTGAATAAGTATTAATACTCTTAACTTAAAATCCTTCCATTTAAATGGCTGATTGTTATAGTGGTGTGTTTTTCTAAGGATACAGCTTCGAAAATGTTTACGCCGCATTCACATGTTATAATTTGAAAAGACCAATCTATAGAACACTTTCCCAGTGTGTTAGTTCAGACAAACTGATGCAACGTGCACTGAGGCTGTAGTGTCATGTCAGTGCCATAAACCAAAGTCCAACTGTTGCAACAACACTTCGACCAGCTCACTGAAAACACCGGAGACGACAAAAGTGTGTAAGTAACACATTTATCCTTGTCAGTATTGTATTTTTTAAGTGTGAATAAATTGGACTGTCAGGTTAGCGGACTTTGGATTGTCTCCTGTTTTTGCCCGAAATTCTTGCTGTGCTTGTTACGTCAGTGTCTGACTTGTTTTGAACATAACACACAAGCCAAATAGATTTGTGTTAAAAAAAAAAAATCTGATCAGAAGAAGCTTACTAACCTGCGTTCTCGCTGGTGTATTAACTCTGATGACATTGCCCATCACAAGCTACAATAAATCCTTCTTATATAATATATTATTTAACCACACAACTGCATGGCAGAGATTATAAATCCCTTTGCCAGTGTCTCAGAGGGAAACACTGAAGTATTTAATGCAGGCTCTCTGTGTCCATGTACGTTGAGAAGTTTGAGACGTTTTACTATACAGCTCTATTGGAAAACAATAGACTACAACAGATTTATTAATGTTGCACTTCAACTGCAGATTTATTTTAAAAAAGAATGAAAAAGTCCAGTTTCTGAGATGTGTATTAAAGAAAAAGTCACAGTTCAAGACTTTCTGTGGTTGCAGGAACTTGGCAAGAATGACTTCTGTTCACACTTACGAGGACTGATCCAACTGAAGGCCGAGGATGGCGAAACGTCTCGTGATGACCTATGCCCTGTGGGCATTTGGCGGCCCTCTGGGCCTCCACCATTTATACTTGGGTAGAGACAGCCATGCACTGCTTTGGATGCTAACGCTGGGGGGCTTTGGCTTTGGCTGGCTCCGAGAGTTCGTACGCATCCCTACCTATGTGAATGAAGCCAATCGGGAAGAAGGAGGCAAACATAGGCACCGCAGCGAGATCCCACCACCGGTTGCGCCTGTAAGGTTTGCCGGACAGGTGTGTGTGGGGATCTACTTCGGCACAGTGGCACTGATTGGACTTCAATCCCTGAGTTTTTTCTACTTGATCGTTCTGCCTCTGTCAGTGGGCGCAGGCGTGCACCTCGTGTCCAATGCCGGCCAGCAGACCTCTGACCTCTCAAAAACGTTGACGTCTTGCCTCATAACGTCCCCTATATTCTATGGCAGCACCTTGTCGCCCTTGCCCATAAGCATAGTGGCCAGTGTCACTGCGGCACAAAACCGTCGGTACAAACCACCGCAAGCACCTGGAAGCAAACAGGAAATAGGTAAGAGGTCATTCTGAATGTCAATATTAAAATACATTTTAAAAGATATGCAAAAGCTCACACGAGCATGGCTTCTTGCGTCTGTCCTGTGCGCAGGTCCACGTCTCTACAGGCTCGGCCTAGCCTGGCTGGCCTTCTCTGCTCCACTAGCTTACTGCATTTTCCACAATACCACAGCCACACTGTACTACCTGTCTGACTGCATGGCAGCGCTGCTGGATGTGTTCTGGTTTCTGCCTTGGCTCAGAAGCATGCTGGAGTACATCCTCTTGATGCCTTATCGGATCCTGTGTTTCTTTACTGGAGGGAGTTACTACGAGGAAGTCTGGAAGAAGGTGTTGGAAATACTGCTGAGAGAATACACTGAAAGGGAACGCGAGGCTTTGAAAGTGAGCCATCTTGTGAAAATTTGTTACTCATATGAGTGGAAAAAAGACAACTCGCTGTGCTGCACAACTTGCCCAGGATACCCAATTTTTTTTCCGCCTTTCTTTTTCTTTGCAGGTGTTGTCGCTGGCAGAAGAGGCCACTGTTCAGGAGATAAGTCAAAGCTACAGGGAGCTAGCAAAGATGTGGCACCCAGACCATAACCCCAGCAAGGACGCCGAGGCCAAGTTCCTGAGGATCCATGAGGCTTACGAGGTCCTGCTACGAAGGCATAAACCTAATCGATTCAAATGATCGCCTTTAACGTCCTACTGACTCACCACAATTGTTACATACAGAGTCACCCATGAGACTCTTGGCCCCTATATAATGCAGAGACCACTCTGTGTGCTACATGAAATGTTGTGTGGTTGATTTTTTTTTTTTTTTTTTTTTTTTTAATAATAATCTCTTCATGCATTCTAAATTTTCAAGGGGATTTTTATTTACGTGTTACCTCTAACAGGAAACTAGACGTATTCAAAACCATAAGCTGATTCATTCGCTATTTTTACATGTTGGGAAACTGCGTTGTCCATGATGCTCCACGGCTGTGAGAAATTCCCGAGGCACCTCTGGCCTGTCCGCGTGGGGCACTGGTGAGCCGTGACGCACCATTTGAGAGTCGCTCGCTCTATCGGCACGGTTGATCTTAGTCAGCAGAGTGCTGCCATCTTGTGGTTGTATGTTTGAAGTATGCCGTCTCCATTAAATGTCATTACGCTTCACTTGCTTTCTTTAAACGTTGACGTGCTAGCGCTTATTACACCATTTGATTCCACATGCAAATAGTCACATCACAATAAATAAATTAAATATATAATGAGGGGAAATAGAGACATTTGCATGGTCTTGGACTGCGAAGCAGAAGAGATTTAACTGTTATTATTACTCTTATACTCTATAAAATGGTCATGCTACAACCTCAAATAGATTAACTAAAGTCACCGGTGTGCTGCGTTTTTCTGAGCCTAACTGGTGTCTCTCCAAAGATGTCGTAAACTATCAACGCGCAGAAACTTGCTGTCCTCCCATTAATCCTGCGAGACCCTCTGCGAATTAATTAAATAAATAAATAAATAAATATTATAATAATTATAATAATTAATACACCAATGGCTGACGGCACGTATCGATGCATTCGACGATCTTCGAATCAAGAGCTCTGTTGTACAATTATTTGGTCTGCATCCCAGCATGGGCCCGGAAGTTGTTTGGGATTCCCAGGTAAAAAAAAAAAAAAAAAAAAAAAAAAAAAAAAAAAGAGAGAGAGAGAGCGAAGAGAAAAAAAAAAGAAAAAAAAGAAAAAAAATCCCGGAGATGCTGTCGTCGCCTGGGAAAACAAACAGCTAAGCGGACAATTAAGAGGGGAAACAGCGATCGGCCGCCAGGTGCGGAGTAGGCCCGCGGACGTGCCCGCAGTGCCCGGAAGGACCACGCATCGCCTTTGAATTTGTGAGTACGGTGTGCGGTTTTTCCAAGTAGTTGGTGAATGCCATTTGTCGTGTGGTCGGCTGCCATAGCAACGGCTCGTGAGCAACACTGTTCTAACCGCGGCTCAGTTTTGACGCGTTCGGCGTCTGGCTGGCGGACGAGACGGCGGCAACTCCTGCAACAACATTTTTATTTTTATTTATTTATTTATTTTTATTTTATTTTTTTATTTTTATTTATTTATTTTTTTTAGCACCGCGTCTCGCCGCCACCGTCGCGCCCGTGACAGCGAGCCAAGCGATGCCGGTCCAGACCGAACCTCACCGAGCAGCTTCAAACAAGCAGCTACGGATGAATGGGATGAGAGGGAGGCAGGCGGTAGTTATGAGGCAATGTTTATATTATTGTTGTATATTTTTTTTAGTTGCAATGCAGCATGGTTACATGGAGAGGGATGTCAGACGCGTGCTAGTGCGCGCTCCTGCTTTTCAGCCTTTTTTCTTTTTTTTTTTTTTCTATGATCGCCGTGCCCTGATATGACTGGCGCGTCTGATGGCTGCATCAGCGCGCCTGTTGCTCCCCGTGTGCGGCCAATGCCAACATATTAATTTCCCCCTGGATGCCGTTGTCTCCGCCCCCTCTCGGTGGCTATACACAGACCTCACTGTCCATTGTTGTCATCCATTAGAGCAAAAAAAGAAAAAAAAGAAAAAGAAGTACTGCATTGCACATCCCCTGGAAATTGTGGGAAAGCATCTGCACACGTTTCAGCGTGGACACATTAAAGCAGGGCACGTCTGGGGATGCTGTCAGTGCTGGTGCTGTTAGTCAGCCTGTAATGTGACACACACACACACACACACACACACACACACACACACACACACACACACACACACACACACACACATTGGGTTCTGGTGATTGGCCCTGTGACCATGGCAGGTACTGCATGGAAAGACCATGGGCAATTAAAAGTCACCAATTCGACATTATGTGGCGTGTCAAATAATATGATTGTCAAATATTTACGTCCAAGATGATTAAATAAATAAAATTGTTATAAAATAGAATAAATACTTGTGTGCACGTTGACGCCAAATTCAGAATTTTTTTTTAAACAATCATACTTCAATAATTTAACACTTGACAATGAATTCTCCGTAAAGAAAAAAAAGTCCATTCTTTTCTTCTTGTCTACTTGCTCCACTTGCTCAAACACACAGTTGTAGAAATCAGCTCCTTGTGATGTCACAATGGGCAACCAGAGAAAAACTTTTGAGAAAGCTGTTCTTGGTTTGTGTCAAAGGTCCAACAAACCATTATTTCAAGGAGGAAGTTGGAATGAGTTGGTAGCCATACATTTTGGGTTAAACCTATATTGATACTGATAGTAAAGAGTTGGGGGATTATACATAATGCGTTCTGCTGTTAAAATGGGTATAAAATGGGCTCCACTGGCCGAGCATCAGGGGTAGCTGAGGGGCTGGTTGCCCCCGGACCCGGGACCCAATAGGGCCCGTCGCCAACCCGACACAACTGACATTCGTGGCAGCTATGTTAAATCGTCCCTCCTCTAACGCGACACATGCACTGTGCTGTCGACGGGACCGAACCACTCGGTGCAGATACGGGGGTTGACAGTCACTCTCCTACTATTTGGGGCCCCTATCAGGCTTCCTAACTTTTCCCCCTTTTACGGCATCCCAGGTAAAAATGCCACCACCAGCCGGTCCCTCAACACTGTCCGTCTGACGGACCATAGAGGAGTGAGCTCTTGATCCCTCATAACTTTAAGCAATGTTTTTCTCATGTTTTACTACTTACTTTTCATCTATTTCCTTTGTAAAAGCCGTCTATCATTCACTTTATTCATTGTTGTGTAAAAATATGTTCAATTAAAAGATTTTTAATACAATTTAAACATTCAGCTTATTTGTAATGTCATTTGGTAACAAAGCAGTTATAACAATGAGCCATATACTTTTTTGAAACCCTATTTTAAGGGGTGGGGCACGGTCGTGTAGTCCCGCCATCAGGTCAGACTGTGACTTGTTCCGCCACTTATGGGGCCTTTTGAATAACCATAGAGCAGCAAAACAAAAACGTTACAATAACTAGGGAGAATAGCTGCCGACAGCAAGACAGGTGCTCCTCCAAGTCATTTATCATTTTTGAATGAATTACTTTCAGTGATACCTGCTCAAGAAGTTTCAGGGATTTTTTTTTTTGTGATGTAGTTCATACGAACTTTTCAAAGGTCACACGAACGGTGGTAGGATGTTAGTTCTCCCCCTGCAGTGGGAACTCCTCCTCTTACACCCCGTTTGGTTTGCCTGCTATAAATGTTCTTTGGCCACAGTGTGGAAGATTGAGCACAACGCAAAACTGTGGGGGAGAACCAGGTCGCTAGAGTAGTTTTACAAGAGCATTCTCAGTACACATAATAGTGAAAGCAAAGCGACAGACTTTTTCTTGTGCACTCAAATAGTTGGTGAGTATATTTTAAATTACTTTTATTCTGTAATATATATACATATATCTATATATATACATATATATATATAGATATATATATATATATATATATATATATATATATATATATATATAGAAAATAGTTTTCGGATGGGTTTATGAAATTGGTCCGGCATGACAACACATTACAGAAGCAGCTTTTTAATTATGTTCTACTTCCTACAACTTTAATTGAGGCAGTTTAACAAACTTGTTTTTTTCTTTCTCTCTGGACAAATGCCACGGTTTATTTCTGCATTATTATTTTTTTTTACCATAGTAAGACTGATAGTGTGGCTTCCTTCTTATGTCCCTGTAGGTATCTGGCAAGAGAATGAATGCAGATGACTGCAATGGACGCTCGTATGCACAAGGCAAGTGTTTTACAATTGAAAACCTCAAGCTGTGACGTTTGATCAAAGGCACTCGTTGCTGACTCTAACGAGGCGGCTCTGTCTGCTGAAGGCAACGGAGGAGAGTCGTCGACTGAGCAGGACTTTTACGGCGGAGCGCAGGTCCCTTCCGTGAGGTCCCCCAACAGTCAGCCGCCCTCACCGCGCCGCTCCCTCAGTGGTAAGCTGCTATTTCTGGCTTTCATTGTTGACCATAAAACTAAACCAAACAGAAAAAAAACAAAACAATAAAATGTCAATTTTCCCTCACCTCTTCCACTTCCCTCTCCTCACGTCTCCTCGCTCTGCGCAGCCAACTCCATTAAGGTGGAACTGTACAGTGATGATGAGTCACCCGGTGCTCCACAGCAAGAGAATAGAGAGATTATTAGGGATGAGAGCCGGAGGGAGGACAGCGGAGACCCCGCCGAGGAAGGTAGCGCAGAGGACGCCGCTGCTGGCACGGACAAAATCGGCGTTTACAATGACATGTCCAGTCCCAAGGCAGCCTCGCCAGGGCCCATCCGCCTGCCCAACGGGAAGCTCCAGTGTGAGGTGTGCGGCATGATCTGCATTGGGCCCAACGTGCTGATGGTGCACAAGCGCAGCCACACAGGTGGGGGGAGGCCGCAGAGGCGAACTGAATCTGTGTTCAAAGACGCCGCTCTGAAACCCTCTCTGTCTGTCTTTCTGTCTGTCTGTGCGTCCAAAGGTGAGAGGCCGTTCCACTGCAACCAGTGCGGAGCTTCGTTCACCCAGAAGGGCAACTTGTTGCGCCACATCAAGTTACACTCAGGGGAGAAGCCTTTCAAATGTCCCATCTGCAACTACGCTTGCCGCCGCAGAGACGCCCTGGCTGGACATCTGCGCACTCACTCGGGTGAGTAAAAAGCTCTCTAGGCAGAGCGGATGGCTGCCCCAGCGACGCTCATCACGTGTTTATCAACATACCGTACGCGCACAGAAAAAGGGGTTTTATCGGAATGGTCCCCTTCTGTGAAGCTCAGAGGAAATAGTCTTTGGGGTTTTTTTTCTTACTGTAAAACCCATCACATAACATGACATTTAAGGCTAAGACTTTTCTGAAAACAGGAAATCCTGTGTTTGCGCTCACAGATATTCGCCAGGTGTTCACATAAAATGGGGTGCTGTCGGTACTTGAGAGTGGATCTTAAACAAGCCCTGTTTTTCAAAGAAACGATTCTTGCTGACCAGATTTCAGCGAATTGACGTCAGTCTTTCCGAATGTTCACCGAGAGGGAGGAACGTTGCGGTGACGCAGTTGGCGTTTCTCTGTCAGCGCTGAGCAATTGCCTCCTATCAGCAGGGGGCATTTTTCCAACCTCTCCAGCTAATAGCAGCATATCTTTTGAACCCCTGATAACAGCCACATGAGGGGGGTCATTTTGGTCAGCGCAGCCTGATTTCTTCTCTGGTATGTTTTTTTTTTCTCTCATTCGCAGTTCCCTCGCCAACGTTGGGCAAACCGTACAAGTGCATCCACTGCAGCCGAAGCTACAAGCAGCAGAGCACGCTGGAGGAGCACCTGGAGCGCTGCCACTGTTGCCTGAAGAGCCTGGACCACCAGGCAGCCGTCAGCACGCAGGCAGCACAGGGTAACGCAGCTCGGACCCCCTGCTTGGGCTTGTCACTTCGATGCCTGCGAGCACGTAAGGTAATAGAAGAAGTTGACCTTGGAGGACCATGACCTTGTGTGCAGGTGCAGAAAACATGGAGATAGTTGCCAAACCTGGGGCTCAACCATCGAGTAAAAAAGTCCAGCAGGTGGACCGACTGGCTATCGGCATCACCAAACGCAAGAGGTCGACACCGCAGAAGTTCCTGGGTGAGCTTTTGTTTTTTTTGTCTTGAAAGAAAAAATTCATTCTGTATATGTATGTATATATAAAGCCTACAACAGTTGCAGTGCGAATCTAGATGAAGTGTGTTGAGGCTTGTTACTTTTTCACCTTTGTTCATACCTGATGTTTGGATCTCACAGGGGAAAAGCGCATGATCCTCGACCAGCCCGAGGCACCTTGCGAGTTGTCCTCCAGCTCCGAGAAGGACGGAGACCTTGTGAGCCCCCTACACGCGGTGGACTCCAGCAGGTTTGTCCGCTCCCGTCTTGGGCACGGCGACAGGGCCAAGGCGGAGAGCGGCGTTGAGCGGATTCCCATGTCCCAGTTCCACACCACCTACCTGTCGGATTTCCGCGCTGTCGTGGGTTCCGTTAGTAGCAACGTCGCCACGGCCCAAGGCGCCCGTGTCCTCGTCGGAGGTGGGTTGGTGCCGTCGCTGCCCGTCGGCATGACCGGGCGGGAGGCGATGGAAGGCCGGGACGAGCAACCTTTGACCCACAGCCACACCACCTCGCCCAACGGCTGCCCGGACTCCACGGACACGGAGAGCACGGCCGAGGAGCAGAGCACGAGGGCCGCCGCCCCCACCAGTACCTCCAACAACCACCACCCCTGCTACCAGAGCCTGGCCCTGCACCGCGGCCACCCCACCTCCAGCCCCAGCCAGGCCAAAGACTCGGACCCCGAATGCGAGCGAGCGTGCCCCATGGCGGTGCCGCCCGGCGACTTGAAGAAGGGTCCCGTGCCGCTGCTTTCGTCCCGGGAGTCTCCCCGCGTGCTGGACAGGCAGAGTCAGCCCGTCCGCTCCTTCCACTGTCGCCACTGCCGCATCCTCTTCCTGGACCACGTCATGTTCACCATCCACATGGGCTGCCACGGTTTCCACCAGCCCTTTGAGTGCAACATCTGCGGCCACCGCAGCCAGGACCGCTACGAGTTCTCGTCGCACATCAGCCGCGGCGAGCACCAGGTGGGCTGAGGCCCCGCCGCTTGGGGAGGGGAGGGCAGGGGAGGGTAAGGGCGGCGGCGGCTGCTGCTGACTGAAGTGTCGGGCTCACGTTTGTTCTGCACCAGATGAGTTGCTTTAAATCCCGGCTGCCGATGGGGAAAAAAAGGGGTTTTCATTTTTTTATTAGTGGGGGCGGGAGGGACCGAGTTGTGAAAAGGATGAAAGTTGAGAAAAGATGTGAAAAGAGATATTTTTCACCACAACATTTTGAAGTTTTAGCGGAGGCAAATTAACATCAGTTGTGCTCCCGCATAGAATCATACTGCAGAACCCACGGGTTTTTGCTCCAAAAGTGCCTTCTCGGGGTCATTCCTCTGAACTAAAGAAATCGAAAGGAACGGGTGCTGAGGAATTCTCTGCTAGCCATCTTCTGCAAAAGTCATCCAGCGCCCTGGGGGAAGCGGTAAAAGGTTGGCAACGTCCATTTCAAGGACGCTGGATTCTTGTTTTTTCTTTTGATGTTGATGAGGAGGGGACTTACGTCGCGTGTGTCAGGTGAAGTATCAATATGCACTGAGAGATTTTTGCCTCCAAAGTTCGGGAGGAGAGTTTGTCTCGGACGAAGCACAGAAAATGGATTGCCTTAAACTCCTTCAGCTTTGATCTGCTGTCGGAACACATCGTTTACAGCGTGGTTCAGCGGTGCGCAGTCGCCTCAGAGGAGAGAACATTTTTGCAGCTGCACGGCGAGACGATCGCGACACAGCACACAAAGAAAGTGAACTTGTAAATGATCACCTGAGGGTAAAAACGGGTGTCTTGGTTTTTAAATAGGAAAAAACTAAACAAAACAAAACAAAACTTTTTTTGTAGGATTGTAAAGTGAGCCTTAGAACACTGGTGCAGATCAGACCGCGAGCCATGTAGTAGTGTACAGTGACAGCCTGACTGAGACGGCCTGGGGTGCTACATCTTTCTGCGATTGCACTTATAGGTTGCCTGCTTATACAGTATATGAAAATCTCTGCTGAAGCACTTGATGGCTTTAATTTGTTTTTGTTTTTGTTTTTGTGTTCTTTTACAACTGTTGGCACTGCACTGACTGCATAACGCTCACAATAACTGATGATCTAATTTGCAATGCCAGTGCATCTTAAACGCAGCCGAATTTTTTCGCTGTTTTTGTGTGCATTTTTCCTTTTTTTATTTTTTGCACTCAGCAGTTAATGCTGAGATTTCTAAGTGAGCAAACAAATGAATTATTTAATTATTTACTGACAAACGAGTCAGTGAATCTGTTCGGGTTATTCTTTGTGAATATTCTATTTAGTGTTGTTTGTTTTAGCCTTGGTGTTTGATCAGCTATATTCCAAATCTTATCTAGCATATTCCTCAAGTTCATGAAATGTTACCTCCTGCTTCTTTATAGCACCCAGAAACCTTATTGCTACCTGATGGTGAGATTTCTGACAATGTTAGACGTGGGAACATGAATGAGACCAAATTCAGTATTCTTACTTGCTGTTGTGGGTTTGCTGCTTCATAGTTTAACTGTTTCTGTTCTTTGGATTGCAGTCAAAAATATACTTGAAACTAAGAAAAAAAGGCAAGTCTAAAATGCACTTGGTTTGGTAAGTAGGAAAGTGTGTGTGAATGGAATATAGCATGTGTGCTTGTCATTTTCTGCTTTTCCCGAGTTGTGAATTATCTTTGAAATGTGAAGTAATCCGAAGACTTAAAAAAAAAAACTGAGGCATGGGGTTTATTTTTCGTCGCCTTGTGTGGACTTTTCAATGTTGTACGATATTTTGTGAATGATATAATCTGACAAAACACTTTACCTCAAAATGTACAACTGCCTCATTGATGTATTTCAAGAAGACTATGTTGCTTTCAGAGATACTAGTCCTGCAGTTACAGATGCGTGCCCCTTGATATTCTCAAAAACTTTCTACTGTCAATAAAATTTATTGTAAAAAGTGATTTTGTCTAATTTTACTATAATGGCATCAAGTATTAATGAAAAAAAGTTTCTCACCATGAAAAAAAGTGGATGGAAAGTTTTTATTATTCGGTTCTTAAAATTGTTGTTCAAATTTCTATTTTGGAGGGAAAGAGATGGATTTGTATCTTGAAAATATGTGTTAATTGAGACAATGAACAGAATGGAGTGATTGGTATGGTGCATTTAAGTATTTAAAGTATTTTTTCCTAATATTCGTAACATTTTTAAAACATAAATAGGGAATACAAAGCAAATATTATTTTAATTAGAAACATAACTTTTTTTGCAAACAAGGTTTACTCTAATATTGTAAACCGTTGCACTGGAGTAGAACTTTACTGGAGAGTTAGTTACCTAGAACCAAAAACAAAAATGGACAAATTTCACCAAAAAACGTAGTAAACATCCACATATAAAATATGTAACAGGAACACAAACAGATTTTTCGATGTAGAGAAACTATAACTTTGACTTGCATTTACATGAACTTTGGCCCATGTGCCTTGTCTTTGGTTGTGGGTGTTTTGTGTGTTTGGAGGATAGAATTTACTTCCCCCCCTCAGCAGTGGAACTTTCCAGCCACAAAGAGGTTCCTAGTTCCTACGGTAAAGAGCAAGTGTATACCAAGAAACAACAACAAAATTAACTATTACAAACAATGACATTAAATATGTGTGTGTGTGCGTGTGTGTTGCCGTGTTAATGCTGTCAACTACAATGATACGGTGTTCATTTACGGTATGGGTTTTGACCTTTTAAACTGCAATTAAAAATCAGATTAAATCAGATAGTTTATCTTATCTAATCCGTTTTTTTTATTTGAAGCCTAGATGTGAACAAAATATCCTATAACTGCCCTTTTTCAAGTTTTGAACCTGCCAATTGCTGTCCCTTAAATCTGAAATTAAATATAGTCTACAGTGAACTATTACATGATTAAGTAATTTTATCACGCAAGCCTAGTTTTTAAACATGTGGCTCAAGATGAGAGAAGTGCATGCTCGCGGGTTACGTGGCTTTTACAATCCTTTGGAAATAATCTGCCTGCAATTACAGAGTGAGTAGGCCTATGTTTTTCTTCTTGTTAGCATGTGCTTTTCAATGTGATGTTTAAAGGCTGTCACTCTAATTAAACACACTTGTTCTTGCAAATGTTAACTAATTTACACATTCACAAACACATCAGGAGTTGAATGTTGTGCTTAAATGTGTGTGTGTGTGTGTGTGTGTGTGTGTGTGTGTGTGTGTGTGTGTGTGTGTGTGTGTGTGTGTGTGTGTACACACTTTTTACTTTTTACATTTACTTTTGAAGTAAATGTTTGTATAAAAATAAAGGCAAAACAGGCTATATGTATCTACGTTGAACCAAGACAGGAAGTAAAACACCTCGGATGTCCTTTTCAATATTTATTTTATTTTATTGTATTTTATCTTCTTTCTTTTTTTTATTATTATTATTATTATTATTATCTAAATAAAAACGTCATTATAACTCTGCCTTTTAAAGAACACTTGGAATATTACTCTGATATTTTTGAAGAGAATTGTTCTGGAGCATGGATCCAGAACAACTTAACTGTTAGCTAACAGTTAGCTTCTCGCGCTAGCCTGCCATGCTAGGAGTGTAAATAGGTTTCATGTAGACAACCGGTGTTGTCTTATTTCCGTATTGGTCCATTGTAGCACATTTTCTGCATGCAGCTAGTACATTTGCCCACTAGATGGAGACAGTTTACAATGTCACTCCTTCATGACGACACGGCGAAGAGGTAGAAAAAAAAACACATATGTATATTTTGCCCTCGGTCGTGTCTTAAGGTACCGCTCGCGTCATCAGTGTGACCAAAACTCGCATATGGCTTCTACTCAGGCCCATGACCGGTTTTCACGGTTTGCTTATGCTGACCTGAAACATTGCCTATGTCTTGAACTGAAAAATCTTGACAGTTGACAACAGTGGCCTTTTGGAGCAAGACCAGGTAAGTTAGGTCTGTAGTTAGCTACAGTATGTTTAGCCGTGTTTCACCTTGTGCCATGAGAGTGATTGTGAGAAAGCATAGGTGGGTCAAACATTTCTCTTTAGAATCATTTAACGAAAAGTAAAATGTGATATTATCTATCACGTGGCGCCAAAATAAACAAAGCTGAAAGACCCCATAAGTCTATAGCAGAGGACAGAGAAGCAAGCACTTGAAAGAAGTCAAAGCTTTTGACGTCCACGGGGATTTTCAAAGAAAATCTCAAAAATCAGAACAAGGCCGTTAACTATTAGGTGGTCCAGATGCTAGCAAGTGTAGTAACTTTTAGTTAAGCACAACATGGACGTGTCCCAACAGGCCTGCTGTACAGAGACATTTTTCACTGCAGCTGTAGCAGGGGATGGACTACAACCTGCATGTGGCGTTAATTAACAAAACTTACTCTGCCATCACAGTTAGCGCAGGAATGCGTGTCCCTTGCTTGCAGCTGTCAAACGAGGACACACTCAGGTACAGACGGTCATTTAATAACATTGTTGGGTTTGGTGCTTCTGGAGCCTTACATTGAACAACACCAGTAGCAACTTTTAGCTAAACTATATCTACTGGAAATTGTCCATGTCATTAAGCAACATGCAGCAATCAGCATCCCATTAGTAGTGTCTTTGGGTTAAAGAACGGCCATGCACATGGACTGTATATAATCATTTAGGGGCCAAAAAGGAACTTTTCTCCTTTTTTTCCTCCTTTTTGAAGGACTCTTGGCACAGTCTGTTGGACAGATCTTTCTCTGGAAGCGATTAGCCCTCAATGCTTGGGTGAGTATATTGCAGAGAGACAAGGGTGGGTGAGAGCTGGTGTGTGTGTGTGTGTGTGTGTGTGTGTGTGTGTGTGTGAGACCCAGTAAGAACTTGGGTGTGTCCTGCGCAAGGTTACTGTGACTCTGTTACGCAAGCATTTCTCCATATGCTTGTAGACTGGAGGATGTGTGGCTTCTGTGGTTGGCTGTCCCCTGTGTCACTGCCTTTAAAAACACTTGCCAAGAGAAATGTCTTCTTTACAGGCTTTGGCTGCCCATATGCTGAGCAATAATGGTATTGGACGGCAGGATTAAGTATGCCGAGGTGCATGCAACCGGCAGCCAAGACTTGCAAATGAGCAGGCAGATATATTTGTGCATGTCCATCTACTGTTGTGGATGATCAAATGCCGCAGTAATGTGCAAATAATTCACCTGGGGGGGGGTCACAGATCTCAGAGATGAGATCCCACCTGCACCTGCACACCACAGTTCCTTGACACACCGGGTAAGCATTAATCTCGGGGAGTTTGGATGAGCAGCACCAGACACTTGGCTCACGGTATCCAGAGGTGGCACACATTTTGCGGATGTGTTTGGGCGGAATCACCGTGTCCTTCCGAGCCAACGGGGCGCCAGTGTGAGAACGTGTGAGTGGGAGAGCTGGGTGACACAGGAATGTGTCACAGTTCCTGCAAGCCACTTGGCCCCTAAAACTGCAGCAAATAAACATTCCTCCACTGCTGTGTCAGTGCTGAGCCCTCGCCCACTGCCGCTGTAAAACACAGCCGGTAATTAAAACCAAAGATTTGAGCATTTCTCCCTTTGTCTCTGACCGTATTACCAGATTGCTGTTAATGGCCCCCATACCTCCAAACATTTCGGACTGCTTTTTATTGACCCAGGCATGACATGTTGTGGTGTGGGTCGTGCCAGGGTTTGGCCAGAAATCCACACTGTCTTCATTGGCAAATTGTCTTCCTGTGTTTCTGTGACCAGGTAATGAGTAAAGTTCCATCTGTCACCTCAGGTGTTGGTTCCTCTCAATGAGACCACCTTGTAGCTGTTTCTTCCTTCTTTTTTTTTTTCTTTTTTTTTTTTTTTTTGCAAATGTGGAAGTTCCAACAAACTATCAATTTTATCAGGCAGCTGAAACAGTTTTTGCTGGAGGTTATAAACAGAGGGCTACATATGCTATTTTACTGGAGATTGACAGAGGGTTTTTTTTCTTTCTTTTTTTGGATAATTAATCCTACAAGACTGGTCGACTGGACTCCAGGATGGAAAATTAAGACATGAAAATGAATATAATTTATACCCCTAACATTTTAATATAGCCAGTTGCGCATAACCTATCACTGAATAACGTTCTTGGCGTGGATAAATGCAGGCTTGGACTCTGCTCACAGGTAAAATGATGGGCAAACTCTTGCTTCCCGGCTGACCTCAGAGCTCGAAACGATGCTATGTTACACCCATGCGCTGTCAGATGTCTCTAAACATATTCCTCTTCTATACTTGTCTGTGCCCTGAAGTGTCCCCCTGTCATTTCAGGCCCTTGTTTACACAAGGACTTGCAGTGTTTGATAGCATATGATCATCCCCAGAGTACGCAGCACTTACGAGTCTCACTCTGACGCACTATTTCCACCTGAAACGTTAATTCCCGGGGGGGAAGAGCGGGTGGGGGGGTGGGGTGGGGCGATTTTGACGAGTCACTTTATCTGTTTGTTGTTTCTTGTCTGCTCTCTTGCGAGGTTAACTGCTCGCAGATGTGTGATTGGTGAGTCGAACTTTGCGTGCGGGGAAATTGCTCCCACCAAAAACTTGCAGCCTGTGCAATTTGTTTGCGAAATGCTCCGCCAGTCTGAATGGTAAATGCCCATAATGGACAAAGTGGCCGCTGGCTGAAAGGTGATGTTTAGGCACACCTAGACATCTTGAGCTTGATTTAAAAAAAAAAAGGGAAAAGAAATTAAAGTCACCCGAAAGAAATACCAACATGGAGGTCTGACAATCAAGTGCCCAATTGCAGTGTCTGTCTGTCTGTCTGTCTGTCTGTGTCTGTGTCTGTGTAAAATGAGCTGACATATCACCCTTGAAATGCAGTGAAAATTTCTGTATTACTCTCCATCAGACTCAACAGTTGCATAGCGGTGTCCCGCCACAGAGGTTGCACTAATTGCTCACCGTGGTCAAGTGGTTCTGACCACATTCCTGATTCACTCCATGCAGGAAACCTAACGGACAGAAGCGGCATCCTGAGAATGGATGCGTTGCCACCCTCGTGCGTCTTCTCCTTGTTTGCCTCCTTCTCATTTCTTTCTTTTTCGTGTTTCATCTTTCTAAATTGAATCGACCGCAAACCGCCCCCACCTCCCCACAACCCACCACCCCACCACCCCAAACCAACAGACGTGGACGAGCCGAGCGCAGTGTGTGAGCGCGTGTCCTTCCCCTCTCTCCTGTGTGACAGGTTGTGGCAGGTCGGTGGATGATGAAGTGATGGAGATGTTAGGAGGCCACGGCCATTGTGATGCTGGGTGGCTGTTGCTTTGGAAGCGCCATCTGCCAAAAAAAAAAGGTCAGTTGCTAGGGGACGGTTCTCCTGGACCGTGTCTGCCTCCCAGCTGCCATCCGCACACCCACCAACCCACCCACACACACTCACACACACACACCCACAGTCACATACACTGCACGCACATGCTTTTATTGTTTCCCTTAAAATGTTAATGGATGCTTTTGTAAATTGGGCTGATTTTATAGGCTCTGTTCTGCAAACTATCCACCAGGTATTTTGCTATAACTCAAGGCTGTTAGATATGTTTTGAAATTGTTTTTTTTGTTTTTGTACATCATCATGGCCCCAGTGTCATTTTTTTAATTGTTACTTGAGCTCCACTTGAATGATGGATATTTAGCAGACACAAGCCTTACATCAGTGCTCTGAAGTCTTTCTTTTAGTTTTTACCATTCTTCCATTTTTATACGTTTTTACTAAACGTATAAAAACCTGCCCTGAAATACTTCATCATACAGTTCCTGCAACAGGTAAATCGGCACCTACTATTGAGTAAGCTACCTTATGCTTATGAGGGCATTTAGCAGTTTTTAGTCATTTTAAAGGGAGTAACTTAAAACGACACTGCACAGAGGCTGATTTAGGAAAGATGCAAAAAATCGACAACCCCCCCAAAAAACAAAACAAAAAAAAAAACATTTTGACATATATTTGGAATGTCATAAACACATATGACCACATGCGGAGGACGAAGATGCCAACATTGCCCTCCCGTGCCAAGTGGATGGTTATTAAGCTGCAGCGAGATGTTAAAGGGCTCGAGGCCGCAGTCACTGTCAGGATCCAATCCAACTGTAAAACAGCGTCTCTCTCCCTTTCAAAACCTTCCCCTTGTCAACTCGTCCCACTCTCCAGCCTCCAGCCTCTCTTCTTTCTTTTTGCCACCGACCTACCGTAGACAGTGACTTTTGTGTGGCGGAGTTGTTTTTTTTTGTTTTTTTGTTTTTGTTTTTTTTGTTTGTGCCCCTCTTACCACGGCTGCCTGCTCGCCGCCTGGCAGCCCCCGTGTGTCAAAGGTGGCTGCGGCAGAACAGACTGTGGGAACAGCCGGTTAGCCTCCCTTGCTCCCCATCCAGAGGGGCAGCCATCAATCCAGCGCACCCCCCCCCTTTGCACGCACACACGCACATACACACACGCGTGCGCGCGCTCGCACACACAAATGCCCAACCAAACACGCACTGGCGTGAAAAGCCTTACGACGCTCACAGCCTCTCCCCAATAATCCTCGGAAGCAATTTCATCTCGACTCGGGTGGCGGCCCATTGTCGCCAGCCCCTTCAATCTTTCCTTATTAACTCTCGCTTTGTCCTGCATCCGAGCTTCTGGACTCATCTCTCCTACATTCCGATCGGCGCTGCTCCCAGCACTCCCGGGCAACCTCCCTTGGCTAATCCCAGTGCCTCCCCCCCACCGGCTCTGCCCCACCCCGAGGAACTCTGACTGCTGCTTTTTTCCCCTTCTTCGTCTCCTCCTTCCCTCCAAACCTGCCGATCACCTACTTACAGAGTGAGGTAGGGGCATTAACTCCGCGGGTTCTCTGGAGGCAGAGCGTGAAGGCGGGGTGGGTGTCGGGAGGAGGCGGCCACAAAGTGACTCCAGCCCAGACAATTAGAACAATGAGTCGGGCCTGTAGGGGGCTAACTCGCTGCGTCACGCCTGGACGGTGGGGTATTTTGTCAGTTTAATGAATTGTCCGTCAGGCCAGGGCCACATCGCAGGCCGCGCACGGAGAGGCCAGCAGGGACCCAGACACTAAGTCGGTATTTATTACACTGCCTTTGTCACTAATTGAGCTAATTATCACTGACTCCTCGGCACTCCCACAGGCAGGCAGCGCCCCCTCCGCCTCGCCGCCACAGCCCTGCTCGCTCACTCTCTCGCTCCCTCACTCACTCACTCACTCACACGCCTGGGATTTGAACTCTGCTTTCCCTCCTCTTTTCCCGAACACTGTCTGCCACTTTCTTTGGCGCTCGTCCCTTTTTTTTACTTGTAGGCGACGGCCATTGATTTCCTTCTCGGGTTCAAACGACTTCCTCCTTCTCTGTCTTCCTACTTTCAAGGAACAAGAAAGCAACTTCTCACAGTTCTGTCTCTGACATCAAGCAAGTAGGGCAGGGCAGGGCAGGGCAGGGAAGTCACTGGATCTCTTTTTGCTCTGATGTATTGCCCTAATCACCGCAGGCCAGTGTACAGATTTAGATTTTGCATCCGTTTTAATTTTTTTTTCTTTTGGTCGCAACCACTGAAAGGTCCCTGTATCTGTTCACGTCAGGGTAAAGGCAGCTGACACTTGCATCCTGCATCGCGATGGCTTTGATTCATGAAATGTCCCTTTTGCACCACAACTTTGATGCTGTGTTTACAGAGCGATGGGGTGTATACTTATAGCATCACTACACCGTCACCGGGCTCTGTCTGGGTGACCCCAGATGGCACTGCTTTGGTTGAAGAAAGACACAAAATTTTCTGCAATGCAGTGGTAAGGCAGGTTCCCAGGATGGTGGAGCTTCAGCGTTTTTTTGTTGTTTTTTTTGTTCTTGTTGTTTTTTTCATGTAGCCTATTTATAACGCATCTTGCCTTGACGAAACAAAATGAAATATGTTCTCTGCCAGTGAAAAGCTCCAGTACTGTATAAGGTAAGGCGTTGAGGTGGATAAGCCGGGCCGTCTCCGAGTCTGGGAGCGCAGATGCGGGGATGTGCTTGGAGCTCGAGAAAGAAGCTGCTTTGGTGGCGGTAATAGGATTAGGCAGAGGACACCCAGGGACAGGCTTATATGTTCACTTGGCTGGTTGTCAAAACTATCCCAAACACACAGAGTACAACAGGCATATTAACATCTTGTGACACACCATGGAGAAGGGTTTTATTGAAAATATAGACTTTTATTTCCTTTTATCATAAAATACAATACCAACCAGAACCTAAATCTCTCATTCAAAACCTAAAAGGAAAACAACAACAACAACAACAACAACAACAACAACAACAAACCTTCCCTGACGTCCCCCTATAACAGCTAAAAAGAAAATCCTTTAAAATAAATATTTTGTATTTACACTAATAAAGGATGAAATATTCAGTGCATGAACAAGTCTTTGTACAGGAATAAAGGCAAAAGAAAGCGATATCGTTATATTTTAGGAAAGAGTTGGTTCGTGCCAGCTACATTACAACATGACAACTAAAGGCATAAAATCAAAACATATTCTCACATGATACTGTTGATATGCTGTCTTACAGTAAAACTCACAAAATCCTTATAAATATAATCTCATATTTTATTATTTACAACATTTTGGTTTCCTTAGCTGATATATAATACAATTTCTTCAAGGCTCCACTGATTTTCATTGCTAAAGTTGTGCCTTTACTGCTAACCTTGTCCCTGTGCTCATGTTTGATCAGGTCAGTATCTGTACTTTACTTGAGTGCATCAATCCCCTTGGAATGTCCTAATTTTCAAAGTTTCTGTGAGCGCATGATGTTGTTTGCTCTGAACCTCAGTGTGTTGGTATTACATTCAAATTAATTTGCCTCACTATAGTGTTGGGTTTTTTTTTGTTCTTTTTTCAGTCTGTATTTTTTTGGCAAGCACCATCACAAACTGCCTGTGGTAAGTCAGAGTAGCAAATGAATGCCAAAGTGTAGGCAGCTCAAGAATAATCGAAATAAAGGGGCCAAATACGATGAGTGTGTGTTTGGACTCCATCCACAGGGAGTAAACGCACAACAGTGCATCCTGAACACATATTGATGAAAGAGAGCACTGGCCATTTAAACTATTTCTCTTCTTGTCATTGAAGCCTTCGCTGATATACGAGAACCAATGAGCTCTTTGGCTTTAGAGGAAGATTTCAGAGGCATATGTGTCCAAAGTGATTGCCCTCAGTTGTTAAAGGAATCAATTTGATCGGTGTTATTTTTCTTCACTGCAGCATTGAATTTGTTCATTCACATTGGATTGGACTTTAAAACTCTATGGGACGTCCCTAAAGCTTCACAGGCTGTCTATACCCTGCTCATGTGTTTGTGCTTTCCTTCATCAACCTGTGGCACAAACACTGATTGCATTTTTGTGCCAGTTAGTTCCCGAAATTGGTTTACCCGAACTGAATGAAGTGTCTAGCTTTTTTATTTTACCTAACTTATTTAAACACCTAGGCGCCGCTGGCTCTCTGAGCCTCTTGGTAAAATAATATGTTCTCTGCTCTTCGGAGATGCCTCACGACTCTACAGCGGAGATCATAGACACTGATGAAGCGTCCGCGTGCTCGTGCAGTTCAGGCAGCTGACGTGGCAGCACCAGTGGAAGGTGCAGTGGCAACGCTCGGTCACGCTCTCTGTCCGGGTCTTGAACCCACGACCGCAGCACAGCAGCTCACATCCATCCAGGCCCGGGGAGGAGCTGTTGCACGTCCGTGCGGACGTCCCCATGGTGCCGGTCTTGCCATTGTATGAGCAGAAGTTTGGCGACTTCTCAAAATAGACCAGGTCCATGGCAGACGGCGGCTTGTGAGCTGGGTTCTCGGGCTCCAGGTGCCGGGGGTGGGCGCGGTGGGAGGCGCGGTTGCTCCCCTTGTTGGCGTAAACCACCCTGGAGGCTCCATCAAAGCGGTCCTTGAGGAAGTCGCCCACTGTGCGGAAGCTGGGCAGCCGCATCCAACAGGTGCGCACGGTGCAGGAGCCTGACATGCCATGGCACTTGCACTCCTGGTGCATCTCGGATGAAACGGTCTGGAAAGAGGACAAAACCAATGCGGTTGCTGATTATCGTGCAAAGTGGCAGTGTCACCTCATCAAGTCACCTTAAGGGATGGGACGCCATTCTGTGACATTTCCTCACCATTCTGCCGGCCTCGTTGTTGTGCAGGTTCGTGAGGTAACGCAGATCTCTGCCCTTTTCGCTGGAGTCCACAAACTCGCGGCTGAACATCCGGCCAAAGTCCACATTGTCACTGCAGCCCCCCCAGTGCCAGTCCGGCCCTCCGGGACCTCTGCGGCGGTAATCACATGTGCACGATTCAATAGCCCCTTCTGAGCAGGAGCGAGCCACAGCATGGGTCACCCCTGCGCTGGTAATGGCAAAAACAAATGCCGTCTCTCGGCAACCTGAAGAAAACACCCAAAACTTCCCGTTAGACTCGGATCCTGCCTTAGATTGTAGCACTGCCAACAACAACAAAAATAGCCCTGTATTTGAAGATGTTTGTCGACAAAGGCTTTTAATTGTGGACCAGAGATTTTGTGACATCCTGGCCAAACACGTCCAAATATTGCTCAGTTAGAAACACAAGAGAACACTCACCACGATTCACAATTTTGCCAAAGATTGCTGGGCTGTGGGTGGTCGGGCAGTTCCAGCGGCGGTTGCGGAACTGCCACTTGCACTCCTTTATGGCCGTGTGCAGGCCAGCGGCGATGGCGTGCAGGATGCCAGGATTCTGCCGAATCAGCCGGCGCTGGCGACGGCTCAGCAGGGCCAGGCTCGGATCCAGGACCAACTGCACGTTCTTGGAATTAGTGAGGAGGTTGGACGAGGAGGCGACGTTGACGATCCCCCTGGCACAGCACAAGAGCGAGGCAGATAAAGGTCAAGCAAGCGGCAGCGTGTGTTTCTACAGAGCCTCCATATGACCTGATGTTTTTTTTTAACGTGTTACACGTGGATGTTTTTACCAGAAATGATACAGTCTCAGATTCTGAGTCATCTTTCAGAATCATCGAGATGAAGAGTGGACTTGATCAATGCCTTTCCCTTCGGGTTAAACTTTTTATGTGCAATGAATTGAAAGTTCCGTAGAAATTGGGAAAATATTTTTACTTTTACACTTTGTTTTATCATTTTGTGACTAACGGACATGGTCCTTGTTTTGAAAATTCAAAGTACCCCCAAATGATTTTACCAGTTACATATAGTAATAAACCAGAATTGTTTTGGTTGTGGCACACAAAAGGTAATATTGTAATCGAAAGTTTCGTAACTCTCCAAAACGTCTGTTTAAATAGGAAACACGCATGGTATATTTTGTTTTCAAAATCATTTAATTGAATTATCATGGTCAGGTTTAAAAAAAAAAAATAGTTTGGAACATTTCAGTGCGCACACTATGACTCGCATAATTTATTGTGAGAATTCACTCTGTAGTGCTCATGTCGTAAGCGTCATCCTCCTCCGAGTGTCGGCCTAGCAGCGGGCTGACCCAGACACCGTGTGGAAAGGCCTGGGAACATTAATGACTATCTGGTCTTTATTTCGAAGCTTCGTGCTGTCGTTTTTCCTACCAGATGTTTTCTCCCATTAAAAAAAAAAAAAAAAAAAAACCCTCACTGTCCACGCGGACTGAAATACATTTGGTTTAATATTTTTCCCCATCGCTAGTTCATGTATTTAAAATACTGAGCCAAAAGGCACGCAGACTAAAACCCGTACGCACCGCTCTGACCTTTTTCTGTTAGACTGTAAAATTGTCAGTTTTAGTTTTAGGTCGCTAAGAGACATAGGAATGTAAATACTATGACACTGGATTAACAAAACCCGAATAAGACCTCCAGTGGGATTTCTTTCTGCTATGAAGTAAATCCGTATTTAATTTATTCCACATTGGGCCATAAATTATCCCTGCGTTGAAACGAAAGTAAATAAAAAAGAAAGACACGGTGCATTTAAAGTCACCACAAATAAATTATCAAATTGTGAATATTTTAGTTTTAATTCGTTTATTATTATTATTTGTTTTTTAAATCAGTACTGTTTAAATTATTTTCAATGAAAGGATATGCATTTTACTGAGAGAAAAAAAAGCACTGCTTATTTAAACTTGAGCTAAAATGAAGCAATTTGGAAACGACAGCTGAAAACCCCACAAGCGATAATATCATGCGGTTAAACAGAAGTTGTGGCCGCTGCCAAGACTAACACATTATTTGGAGCGTGCGGCACCGACTGGCCCCGTAATAATAACAGAAAGAAAAAAAAAGAAAAGAAAAGGCCGCTGTGGCAGCGACACTAAACGGGACTTTGAGTGGGAGCTGAGTGAACGCATCATCACATTCAGAGAGCAGCAGCAGCAGCAGCAGCAGCATCTGTTCAGACTCACCACCACCGGCCGCTGTTGTTGACGGCTCCTGTGCCTGAGAGCGACGACACCAGCAGGATGCAGGCGGCTTTCACCCCCAGGAGCAGCGCCAGGCTCCTCATCGTGTCTGATACAAGCAGTGGGGGGAAGAGACACTCTTAACGTCTGCTGTCTGCGACACACGCACTTCAGTGCAGGCAAATGTTCTTGAATATCCCACTCAGACTTTAGAAATATGTTCCTTGTATTCATATTTGATAGAAAAGAAAATGCACTTAAATGTGGAAATTGGCCCGGGGAAAAGGGATGCATACAAAAATGTACAATATTTTATCAATTATGACCTAATAAAATAAATACAATTTACAGAAAATGTAAAATTTGCATACTCACCACGCCACAGTCCAGGGAGAGGACGAGAGGAAACCCTAATTGACTTAAGTGAATGTGGAGTGGAGACAGGTTTCTAAATGATGTGGATGCTCCTGCTGCTGCCGCTGCTGCTGTCCTCCTCACTCTGTCTCGCCCAGTGATGCTCTGCGCGGCGCACTGAACGCGTGGGACAGTCCCGAAGACTTGATCCCCTCGGTGACTGATAGGCAACACATTCTTCTCTTATTGAGCGCTACGAGGGGAATAAAAAAGGGATTTGCTGCTCTCATCTCCCTCTGTTTTTTTTCTCCTTTCCCCCCCTGAGCCCTTTCAATAGGATTGGAGGGAGGGATAGTTAATGCTCTTCATAGGGCGCACAATGAATAAGGAAACACAAACCGGGCAGAGAAGAGAAAGGGAGGAGAGAAAAAAAGGGGCAATCCGCGGAGTTGCGCATATTACTCGCGGAATCTCACGGTCATCACAGAATCGGCTCTCTGTAAATGTGCGCGCCTAAGAGTTCCCCTCCTTCCCACCCCCTCTCCTTTTTCTCGCCCCCAAACCCTCTCCGAACCGACTGTGCGCTCGCCCTCAGAGTCCAGTCTTGCAGAAAGAAGCGTCTCCTGTCGTGGTGATGTATTATTGGCACGAAAATCCCCCCGTTTTTCTGTGTTCGGTGCTCCGCTGCCTCTCCTCCAAAGCTGCTTGCAGAATATGAGCAATCCAAAAACTTGCCCGCTTGGCCCCGGTGGTTAGATTAGCCTACTCCCTAACCGCATCTCCTCCTTCTTTCTCCAAAATGTGCGCTTCCAAAATGTGCTGAGACCTGGGACATTACTGCGCATTCGGCAACGCTAATCCCCCTTTTCACTGCGCACCATCATTTTGCAATTTGGCACCTATTTAATGATTACAGACTGGTGCAAACACCCGTTCTAATTTGTCCCTAGGAATTATATTTTTAGCTATGCTGTGTATTTACATATCTAAATGTTGACCCTTATTTAAAAAAAATAAAATAAATAAAAATAAAAAAGTTTTTGAAAATGAAGCCTAAGACGCGCAGAAGTGCAGGCTGGATACAGATAGACTCAGTAATCGTATCCAAATAGTCTTATAACTCGCGCTGCCTGCTGGGCTGCGTTTCTTTTCTTTTCTTTTTCCCAGAAAGCAGCAGATATGAAATACGGTCCAATCAAAAGATTGATGTATGATGAACTGGGAAAAGAGGGGGACGAATACGAATAAAAGCTTTTCCAAACATCTGGCCTGCAGACCTCCCTCGACGCACATGTAGCCAGTGTAATCACAGCTTTAGCCACTTTGCGGCATCTCCATCCTGGTAAACGGCGCTGCAGTGTCCCCTAAAAACCCTCTCCACGTTGACTCACGGCTCTTAATGTTGCCTTTTCGCCATCTCGTTTTGCACGATGCGGCGCACTGGCGGTTTGCTTCTCTAATAATCTCTCCCTCCAGTGCGTCTCTGTCCCCGTCCTCCACATGACAGTAAAAGGAAGTGGGGCTTTTGTCACGCGGCTTTTAATGACAGCGACCCCGCGTTTATACTCCGGGGCCCTTATATGAAGGTGCTCAAACTGGTTTCCTGGAGCAGTCATGCGACACCGAGCAGATTAGAGCCCCCAATCCGGATAAAGTGGGAGGCCTTTTATATACAAATCAACTTCAAATCACTTTTTAAGCCACTTAGATGTACACGCCGAGGCAGAATGCTAATGCACTTTTCATTGGTGAAGCTTAGGGAATGGAGGGAGATTAGATGAATTGGTGTCACTGCGCCGACCGTGTTCCACGGGGGGTTTCAACTTAATTTTATGAAAGTGGCCATCATGCACAACCTCCTGGAACAAATGTTGAAGTGTTGTTGTCTTTAAAAAAATATTTATTTTGTGGGACATTTTATGTCTTAAACTGGTTCAGATGACATGCTGTGTCATATTGGTGTGAAGCGTTTTTGTCTGGGTTGAATTTCAATGAACACGATGAGCCACCAAGCCTCAATTAAAGGCCGTGGGAGCAGGTTCATTTCGCCCGATTCAGACGCTGCCTGTCTCCATTGCGCAACGAAGGGCCATCGCGCGCATCTCGATATTCCTATTGCCCGCTGCCAAATCGTGATGAGGGGCGTTCAGACAAAAAAGACCCCTGCCACCCTCCCCATTCATCCCCCTCGACGCAAAACGCCGCGCACTAAAGAGTTTGGGGTGACAAAGTGAAGTTGTTGGAAAGACAACAATGAGGAACAGCAGCGCCGATGGAGGAGGCGGTGGGAGGAAGGGGCACCGCGTGATTAGAAACAGTATTGTTGGAGGGTCTGCGCGCGGAGCCGCCTGCCTGCTGCTGCTGCCTCCCTCTCGTACAGTGCAACCGGCAGTGGCATCCCCCACCCGCCCACCCACCCCATCCATCACTCCAGCCATCCTTTTATGAACGCGCTAGGATCAAATTTCACAGAGAAACAAAAATCTCAGCTATACGGCATCGTTATTTTTTCAATAATATATTCCAGGATGAGGGAGTGCTGCTGAGTTTAGAGCCGTTTTGCGCGCAGTTTGGGGAAAAAAAAGTTTGGAGACGTCACTTTTACGCTCGGCTGAGTGAGTGAGCGGACGGTCATGAGTGACATGACGGTCAGCCGGCGATCCAGGCTTTCATCTCGGCCACTATTTTGCAAACAGTCGCCCTGTGGAGGCATCTCCTCCCCTCGCAATCCCCCCTCACCCCTCCTCCTCCTCCTCATCCTCCGCCTCCTCCCAGCTCCTCCGCGCTCCGTTCGCTTCACTCTCCGGCTGCCTCTGAGCGCTGCAACCGATGACACTCGACTCGTCTCCGTCTTCTGCCTCCTTTCCGAAGCCGAGCGGGACTCAGCCATCAGGGCTTTTAATGTCACGCCTCGTTTACCGCCTGACAAAATGGAGCTACCGGGTAAACTCCGCTGGGACCAATTCCTGATTGTGGCCGCGGCGCTTATGTCACCTGCGATAACGTGAGTGCACTTGAGAGCGCCAGAGGAGCTGCTGCTGCTTCAGCGCGCGAGTCCGGCGACGCTTGTTGAGGGAAGTTACTGAGTGCGCGCGGCCTGATTGAAAGGATTGAAAGGATTATTGAAAAAAATATCGAAATTTAGAACACATGTACACTTTTCTAATTTACAAATTGTAGAAGGAAATCTGAATAAAATAAAATTTCATTTTAAATAATATTATTTATTTGATGTTTCCTTAGTTATCCTTTTGGTCAGTTGAACTCTTTGCAATCGATTGAAAAGAATATCCTCATTTGTGTGTGTGTGTGTGTGTGTGTGTGTATTTAAAATATATTTATGTGTATATGTGTGTGTTTGTGTGTGTATTTCCATCACTAAAGCTCTTAAGAAAATCCACAAAAACTAAACATGTTTTCATAAACTACATGAATTGTTCACCTTTTTGGTCACATGTCCTCTAAATTTGACTGATGAACTTCTGACAGCACTGAAAAGCCCACTCTGACTCTCTCTCTCTCTCTCTCTCTCTCTCTCTCACTCACTCACACACAACACACACACACACACCTTCCCTCTCGCCTCGTGCGTGCGTGCAGGGTGCTGTGCAATGACATCCTCAGCCTGAAGGTGGCAGGAGACCCAGTGCTCACCCCCAACTCGGTGTGCCTGAAGTTGGCGGGCCTCAGCAAGCGTCAGATGCGGATGTGCATGCGCAGCCCCGACGTGACGGCCTCGGCCCTGCAGGGCATCCAGGTGGCCATCCACGAGTGCCAGGACCAGCTCCGCAACCAGCGCTGGAACTGCTCCACGCTGGAGGTCCTCGGCAAGCTTCCTCACCACAGCACCATCCTCAATCGGGGTAAGCGGAACTGGAGGGGTGGACGGGCTTTCAGCTGAAAGTCCTGCTCTGGAGCTGCTGCCTCAGCCCGTGTCCTGCCGTCTCTTTCGCCTGCCAGGTTTCCGAGAGAGCGCCTTCTCCCTGGCCCTGCTGGCCGCGGGCGTGGCTCACTCTGTGGCCTCGGCCTGCAGCATGGGCAAGCTGCACGGCTGCGGCTGCGAGGCCAAGCGTCGCCAAGACGACGACAAGATCCGGCTGAAGCTCTCGCAGCTGCAGCTGCAGACCCTGCAGAAGGGCGGGGTCGGCTTCGGCATGACGCAGCCGCTGCCCCCGCAGCTGGCCGGCCGCCAGGTGGCCGACCTGGCCGCCGACCTGCGCTCGGCCCGCCCCGCCGCTCTGCTCAAGCCCATGCCGGACGAGCGGAGCTCCATGCAGGAGACCTGGGAGTGGGGGGGCTGCAGCCACGACGTCCGCTTCGCCGACCGGTTCTCCCGCGACTGGCTGGACTCGCGCGGTTCGCCCAGGGACATCCACGCCCGCATGAGGATCCACAACAACCGGGTCGGGCGGCAGGTCAGCGCCGCCTCCCTTGATGTTTTGACGCACAGTGGGCCACATCGTGATTTTCCCTGCACGTCTGTTTGTTACAGATCGTGGCCGACAACATGAAGAGGAAGTGCAAGTGTCACGGCACGTCGGGGAGCTGCCAGTTCAAGACCTGCTGGCACGTCTCGCCAGAGTTCCGGGTGGTCGGCTCCCTGCTGAAGGACAAGTTCTTGTCGGCCGTCCTCATCAACTCCCAGAACAAGAACAGCGGGGTCTTCAACCCCAGGATGGGGGGGTTGAACAGCGCAAAGGGGGCCGGCGGGGGACTCGGCGGTGGCGGGCGGAGGCGGAGCCTGTCCAGGGAGCTAGTCTACTTCGAGAAGTCACCCGACTTTTGCGAGCGGGACCCGTCAGTGGACTCGCCGGGCACGCAGGGACGCCTGTGCAACAAGACCAGCCACGGCACGGACAGCTGCAGTTCGCTGTGCTGCGGCCGTGGACACAACATCCTGAAGCAGACGCGCAGCGAGCGCTGCAACTGCCGCTTCCACTGGTGCTGCTACGTGCTGTGCGAGGAGTGCCGCCTCACCGAGTGGGTCAACGTGTGCAAGTAGCTCCCACCGCCACTCACCCCGAGACTCGAGCCTGGCGAGCCTGTCCCCCTTTTCGCCCACTCTTGCGGGTTGTTTTTGCTCCTTGTGTAACACTCCCAGAGAATCTGTTTACCCCCCCACCACCACCACCACACCCCCCACCCACACCCCCCCACCCCTTTTCCTTTTGTCGGCCCCTCATCTGGATTCTATTTTCTCTTTGTAGCCGCTGTTATTCTCAAAATGCCAAGTCAGAGATTGAAGAGGTGACTCATGTCAGCTGTCTTGTCTCGGGTCAGTTTCCACGCTGCTCGGCCTCACGGCCAATGAAAACGTCTCGGCCGTCCTGTCCCACCGAAACGAAGGCACAGGATACAGCCGAGAAGCAGAAATGATCCACGCGCCGTCTCATATCGTTGTACAGTAGCTGTGTATTTTAATGTGTATATGCATATTTGTTACTGTTTTTTTTTATCATGATTAATAATATTATTGCAATGGAACTTTGATCTTTTCGGTCGGAGGCACTTTGGACCGCCTCCGACCAGCACTGTTAAACAACAAAGCCTCCATACAGTTTACCCTACGTGTTATTCTTAGAAGGATCTCCCAAAGATATTTACTCCCTTTGTATACTTTCCACCTGTGAGTCAGACAGAGCAGCAACCTATTTACTTTCTTTTGAGTCGCTCTCAAAAGCCTTTTGGACAAGCATGTCGCTGAGGACTTGACAGACTTTGTTGTTGTTGTTGTTTTCATGGGATGAATCCCAGGATACTTTTAAAAGGACAGAGAGATATTGTATACTGCACTGAGCGAAATTCATACAACATCAGCTATAAAGATTATTGTTATGCTAAACAAGACAGTCTAATTTATTCACTGGGTTGTAACAACAGTAACCATTTCACAAGAGTCCTAACTAGTAGCTGTGGTTTTTTTTTGTTTTTCAGAAATTCATCCTTTAAAACGATAGAAACAAGCTTCTTCTTGGGACAACTGCTGTGTGATGCGTGTCTTTCTAATGCAATCATGACAGATATCTTCGATTCCCCCCCCCCCATTTTTTACACGTGTTTCTCAACTCACATCCGCCGCATGTGAAAACGAAGTGATGGCCCCCGTTATTTAGTGCTGACACTGAACCGCGCGCACACGTGTGCGTGCACTCTCTCTGCGCGAACAGGGGACGAGTCCTACGCACCGTAGATCTCGTAGGTGACAGCCTTCTTTATGGCCCACTCCTCGCCGGGAGAAAGACTTCTTCTTTTTTTTACGGCCGCGGGATATTGTTTCCTTCGAGTATGAGTTTTATTGTGGGAAAGGAGCATCAAGAGCGCAGCGAGTGGGCTTGATTATACCAGTCTGTGCGAGCATCTGAAGGGGATCATTTGTCCCGGGGTTCACAGCCCCGGAGGAGGGACTTAGTGAAACCACGTGGGACGACGCCGTGTCCTCGTTACCCCGGAGACGGATGAGACAAACATAAACATGGTGGGGGGGAGGGGAGGGGGGGGCTACGTATGCACTCACGCAAAAAAAACAAAAAACATGCGTGCTGTCGTTGTCGCTGCACACCCGCGGTGACCCGAGTGATTTGTATTCTCACTCCCTCCTCCAGTCTGCGGAGTCAGCACATTGCTAGAGTCGACACCTGACAGGATTTACGATGATTTCTGGATATCTCGCGTGATCCAGAAGTGTCTTGGCGTTCTGCGGTGGGGGGGGACCACGCTGTGCCACAGAGGATTTAATGCCAATCGAGTCTTGTTTGTATGGACTTTGCCATATATCCCCCCTTGACCCCCTGAGGAATGGAGCGACTGTTCTGAGTTTGCGTTACTTAGCCAGCGAGACGGCCGGCGACGGCGGAGGAATGATAAGGGAATGGATCTCTGCTTCGCATTTCTTCAATTTTATCGTTTCACCCTGGAGCTGCTGCAAAAGAGAATTTCCTGTCACTGTTCTTCCCATGTGTGAGACAGAGCTCGCTGGACAGCCTGGGATTGCTTTCCCCCTCTCCGTCTCTGTCTCTTGCTCTCTCTCTCCGCGCCCCCCCGCCACCACCTCTTGGTCCCACTCTCCTCTTCATCACTGCAGACTCTCAGACACATGCACAGCAACACATTGGCTGCCCCCCTGAGTAATGACAACCAGACTGGGCTCAAATTAAAGAGAGGGGAGGCAAAGAGAGAGGAAGTAGGGAGAGATAAAAAGTGACCCACTTTGATTGACAGTATGATTATATGTATAAAGTGAGGCGATTTGGGTGCGTTTAGCGGGATATAAAGATGGGCAGAGATAGATCCTCGTTGCAGTCTGCCGTGCACGCTGACGCAGGCGCAGAAGGGCCGAGTGCGGAGAAAGGGGCAGAATAAAGTGTAGCTCGGTATAAATACATGCCTCAAAACATCTGCTTCTCAACTCCCCTTTCGCTTTTTTTTTTTTTTTTTTTTTTTTTTTGATGTGGGGACAGGCAAGGGAAGGAAAGCAGGAGAGAAAACACGAGGAGCCAGCTACCCAGAACATCAAAGCGTGCGCTCGCAACGCACAGGCCCTCATTAGTTCAACTAGCAGAACCGACGAGACTTGTGATTGTGTTTGCTGGGGTTCAGGCTGGCAGACACTTCAGAGGAAAGGCCCCCTTTAAGTCATAACTCTCCACCCCACCTTCTCCCGCCGCTCGCCACAGCTCGGGCCCTGCGCTAACCCCTGCGTAACCCTGGCGAAAAACTCCCACTGTACTCGGCGCTCAGCAGGCTCCCCCACCATCCACTCCACCCCGTAATCTGGCGTGCAGCTGCAAACATCTGCTCCCCTCTTCTTATTCCCCTTTGCCTTCGCCGCCGGATTGATAAACACATCTATCACCGGCGCCGCTGACTGACGCACGACCGAGAGGAAGCGGGAGGCGAGCGCTGGATTCACCTGCAGCCGTGCGGTCGGGTCCGGGATGGTTGTGTAATCAACTAGTGCGGGTTGTTTTACTGGATGGATGAAGGGCTGAAGCCACATCTTGATCGCGGTCCCTAATTCCCATTAAATTGTTGCCATATAAAACCCAAACAAATCTACAGAATCCTCTTTTAAAGCACCTCCGGGTAACTTTTCGACCATAAAAGTATGATTCCAAACTCAATAAAGCAGTACATAAACGATTAATAGGATCAATGGTGCCGCCTCAGCAGCGAGAGGTAGGTTGTGCCGGCACTGCTTAACTCTCAAACGCGACCCGACACGCCGGACGAACCACTATACGGCAACGTCACACGTTTATTTAGAGGCGGTTTTACATACTACTATTACAAATACATAAGATTATAAAATGACGGAATGGAACCCAATAATTAACCTCGATGAAAGACGAAGTAAAAAAAGTGTTATGACGTTATTGTCAATGTCTGTTTTGCATTTAGCGCTCCAGCTAGGTGACTATTTGTATTTTCCCACATCAATAAACTAGCGCTGTTTACTTTGTCACTTTGCCATTTCCACCGAAAGTTACCTAGAGCTGCTTTAAAAGTAGCATCTTTTTAACAGAATGCATAATTGGTGTTAGTCACGGGCTCTGTTTCTGTCTCAGTCAATGTTTGTTGTTCAGGTTTTTTTTTGCCACCTGTCACCTCATTATCTCTGACACGCGCAGAGCTACTGCCAGGAAGTATCACTTGGCATCCAATTACAGCCAGCCAGCCATTTACTTATTCATTAAGATGATTCCTGTTTCAATTATTCAAGCGTCTTTGCCTGCAGACTAATTTCACGGGGGAAGAATTGTCCCACAGCAGCAGCACAACACATGACCTTTAAAACAGTCCGACATCCATTTGTTATTGTGTGTGTGTGTGTGTGTGTGTGTGTGTGTGTGTGTGTGTGTGTGTATGTGTGTGTGTGTGTGTGTTTTAAGGATAGTGATATTGGTCTCTAAAACGTCTTAAAAACACAGAATAGAACGCGTCTTAAAAGCAAAACTTGGAACGTCTAAATATCGGGTTTTATCATCATCATTCGAGGACAACAAAGCAACGAATCTCAGCCGCCCGGATCTGGTTCCGTCTAATAACAAGTCACGGACGCCAGACGTGAGGTGTTTCTTAGAGAACGCCGAAATATCGCGAGAGCACTCGTCTCCACCAGCTCCTGCTCATCGCGAGAACACCATCCATCCAGTCCTTCGTCGCCCGACTCCAGCTGGTCCGTCTGCAGCTGACGGGTAAGTGATTGAGATGCAAACAGTGGAAATTTCTCCGCGACGCTGCCGTCCGGTAACAAAGGCGGCGGCGACGGTAGCAGCGGCACACGGCTCGTTCGTTTTTATCGCGATGTTCATGCCGGAAGAAAAACGCCACGATTCATCCGCGACATCAGGCCGCTTGTCGTGACTGTACCGGGGGGGATTACAGCACACAAATCGACCCGGCGATTTTTTTTTTTTCCCTTCTTCCCCCCTACTCTCTACTCTCTCTACGTCTCAACGATGAAGACGTTTCGGCACACACTAATATTCTTGCTAACTCATCCCCGCTCGAATAACTCAGCAGTCATCGTCGTCATAAATGTCATTTTGGCTGGATGTAAATTCATCCTCTGGCCGGGGGACTGCAGCACCTGCCTCCCTCCATGGAAGCTAGCGCTAGCTTATACATGGACGGCCGGCTGATTGCAGCGTTAAAACGGGCTAAGCTATATATGCTGCTAAAGTCCGTTTAGCGGACCGCATCACGGTGATACTACGTCGAGGAAGACACTGGGAAGAGTTAGATAGGTCTTCTCTATACAGAAAATACAGAGGAAAAATGTTATTTGCTAAATGTGGAGCATGCTTGAAGAAGAAGAAGAATGTTTATCCAACAGTGGGGAAATTCCAGTGTTCCAGCAGTATAAAATACACACATACTGTATATAATATATTAAATATAATAAAACGGGTGTATTTGGCGTAAATGGGGCAAAAATGATTAGAGAGTTGCTACTGTCAAAATGGGACCATAACTTGAAACAAACGCATTTAAAACTCCATACAGTCCTGTGTTTCCTCATTTTATTTTATTTTAAAGAAGAAAAAAATTACAAGCAGCTTAGTCAAGCGCAACATGAAATCTGATCCACATTCAGCTGATAGACGTTCAGCGTGCATTCAGGATGCAGGTCAGCTGCCAGCTGAGGTGTGAAGTTTGACTTACCGCAGGTGGCCCCAGTCTTAACAATGTGCTTATGTTGAGTTGCCAAAGGAGAGCTACTGTGTCTAATTTGTGTGTGGTTTGTGGTTTGGTTTATACACCCCCTCATCCCCCTCCCCCACACAGTTTTGTTGCGGTGCAAATCGAGAGCCACCAGTGCATCATGGGAAACATCTTTGGCAACCTGCTCAAGAGCCTCATCGGCAAGAAGGAGATGAGGATCCTCATGGTGGGCCTGGATGCCGCGGGGAAAACCACCATCCTGTACAAGCTCAAGCTGGGCGAGATCGTCACCACCATTCCCACAATCGGTGTGTGAGGGAACAGTTTGTCACCTCGTGGCGAGCTTTCGCGCCTAACACACTGAGCTTTTTGCTTTGTTCTCTCTCCCTCTCTCTTTAAAAAAAAAAAAACAGGTTTCAATGTGGAGACCGTGGAATACAAGAACATCAGCTTCACCGTGTGGGATGTGGGTGGACAGGACAAGATCCGTCCCCTGTGGAGGCACTACTTCCAGAACACCCAGGGTGAGTTGGGCTGCTCTTCTATCAGACACTTTAGGAGTTCACATGGGGGCTCAGTCCTGTGTGTCAGACCCTCCAGGAGCACACACTCAACTCGGCCAGCAGCATGTCTGACTAATGCTTCAGATGACGTCATCTGCATACGCAGCTTCCCAACTGTTACAAATGATTTTCTATGAGGGTTTTGCAGGGCATCATCAACATTTTAGTCATTGTTTTAAACATCACCCACTGATAGGAACTAGGGCTGCAACGATTCCTCGAGTAATTTGAGTAGTTCAATTACAAAAAAATAATCAAGGATTTTCATCTGCCTCGAGGCGTTGTTAAATTAAATTTAAGGTTCACGTTTCGCACGGACCCTCTTTAGTGTGACACAAAGTGCTTCCGTCACAGGCTATGCGGCCAATGCAAATCGGGAGAGGACTGAAGCGGTCTTCTGATGACGGTACCAGGGCGGTGCGGTTTGACGCTTCTGCAACGCGCCCACGCCACGTCTAGTGCACACTGGCGTTAATGGTTGCGTTCTGCTGCGGAGCGGTTTTTAACTAAGCAAACGCATGTTTTATCCAATTACTTGATGAGTCAATGGAATATTCGATAGAATTATCGATTACCAAAATATTTGATAGCTGCAGCCCTAATAGGAAATTACAGATAGTCCCATGATTCTAATTTAGTTCATGGTTAGAAATATTGTAAAAATACAAAATCACATCACTTTACGCAACAGATTATGTTTTGAAGATGAGAAGGGGTCCCCATTTCTCACTCTGCAGGATCAAGCATGTGTGTCCCAAGTTATGAAATAAAACTGAAATCGTCCAGAAATAAATATGAAAGACAAGTTACTGCTCCAACACATTATCACTTTGTGTGATCAATTCTGCCAGACTTTCTGTCTTAGGCTGTTATCATACTGAGCGATATTATTAGGCTTACCATCACATTGCTGAACAAGGTAAAAAAAAAAAAACAGCTTTGTCTGTCATAACTTGTCATTTCTATGGCCATACTGAAGCACAAATCCCACATCGATGTATGATGACGATCTACGATATGTCAGATGTGGGTCAGGTCGGGTTTTTGCTCTCATTGGCCCTTTAATCGACTCAGACGCCTCGTCCTCCCATGCAGGTTTGATCTTCGTGGTGGACAGCAACGACCGCGAGCGGGTGAACGAGGCTCGTGAGGAGCTGATGAGGATGCTGGCCGAGGACGAGTTGCGGGACGCTGTTCTGCTCGTCTTCGCCAACAAACAGGTACTGCCGTCTTTTGCCCCACGTCATGTGATCCCACTTCCTGTGCCTCTTTTCCTGACGAGTTCGTCCCCAGCGCTGACCGGTGCTCTCCCCCCCCCCCCTTCCAGGACTTGCCCAATGCCATGAACGCGGCGGAGATAACGGACAAGCTGGGCCTGCACTCCCTACGCCACCGCAACTGGTACATCCAGGCCACCTGCGCCACCAGCGGCGACGGCCTGTACGAGGGCCTGGACTGGCTGGCCAATCAGCTGAAGAACAAAAAGTGAGGTGTGCCACAGGGCAGAGTGGGGATGAGCCTGGGTCAAGCTCCAGGTAGTGGTTACGATGGTGGATCCGTTGTCTTTGCGTGGAACGGCGGTGCTGCGAGGCTCCCACTGGTCGCTGTTGATGGCTTCCCCTCCCCTCCTTTTATCCTCTCTCTCTCTCGCTCTCTCTCTCCTTCTCTCTGTTCTCTAATTTAATTTATCCGGATCCGTTGTGAACGAGTTTAACATTTGCAAACCTGTGATTTCAAACGTCGACCTAAATTAACTTCATTCTCGTCCAGGTGACTGGAACAAAATAACAGGATGTAAAATTGTAATATTAACGTTAACGCGATGGCACATACTCCTCCTACCTATACAGTCTCTGTAACCTTTGACCTCTAGCATCCTTTGATGGCACAACAGGCTTTTCATGAGATACTTAAAACTGTAAAGAAGAATGTCATAATGGTATCGTGGCAGTACTAATGCTATCACATCATTTAAAAGAAAAAATCAGTATACAGGCTCAGATTAATGTAGTTTGATTTTATTCTGTCCTCAAATGTTGTAATTTCTATTTTGGAATTTTATTTGAATCTATTTATTTTTAATATTCTATTAACTAGAAAAAAACCTGATTTCATTTCTTAATAGCTGTATTTTCACATTTCTGTGAACTCTTGAGTTCTCCTCCTCCTCTTCTTTCAAGTGTTTCACATGGTTTCTTTGCCTTTATTGCCATGTGCATTCACTGCTAAGGCAGCTGTTTAACAAAATGAAACAAAGATTGGCCCGGTATCTCTGTAAATAACTGCTTCCCAACTTTGCATGGAGATATCCCAGTAATGGACGGAGGGCCTGCAGAGGTCGAGCGCCGGCAGGCTGCTGCTGTAAATAACGGTTTGTTCTTTAAGTCCATTCGTCCGGTTCGGTTTCTTTGGTCCGAGGAGTTTCGTGCGGCGTCGGCGTGGCGTGACAGCCGAGCTGACGCAGGTGACACATCAGGCACACTCTACCAGCTCCGTGGCTTATAAAACAAATGCTGCTATTGGCCTGCTCCACGGAGAGTGATGCTTCTTACATGTTTTTTTGAATGTTCACTTTTTTTTTCTTTTCTTTTCTTTTCTTTTTAATTCATCCTTTTTGCGCGAGCAGCTGATCCGTATCTGTCAGGGGAACTCGCATCGCCCGTCGGCCTAATTTTTCCATTCCTGATTGGCATGGCATTGTTTCCTGTGTTGACAGTATCTTCCGAGTAGCACACACACACACACACACACACACACACACACAAACGCACGCAAACACACGCAAACACACGCAAACACAGACACATATCTCCAGTTGCATTGCTGTTGTACAAAATGTAATGTCTGTTTCTTGTATTTTGAATGGAGTATTTATTTATTTTAAAAATGCAAGTGTTGATTTTGCTGTGTTTTCTTTTCACTCCTACTCACCCCCGTTTTTTTTTTCTTTTTTGGTTTTCTTAATTCGCTGACTAGATCGGACAATTGTCTTTTAAAGTGTTCACACAAATCATATAATTTGGAAAAAAACTAAATAGGAAAGAGGACGACCATTCAAAAAAAAAACCTGCATCATAAGGCATGTTAATAATGTACAAGATCTGTAATAAAAGTGGACTATAATAGCCTGTTTCCTCAGACTATATTTGTTAGTGTAAACTACTGCGGCTGGTTGGATCGATATTGTACTGATAGATGTTCTGGATTTTAGTGGAGAGTTTACGAAACAAACCTTCTGATATGCAAAAGCATGCTCTTTTTTTTTTCCAACGTCAATGCAAGTGTGTGTGTATATACGTTGAAGTGACAAGAGAAGTGACGTGCACCATGTTACCACGTAAACTCATATTGTTGTCGACTCACCCGTAGATCCCGAGGCTCGGCGTGCGAGCGGATACGATTCACTGACGTGCGTATGCATGCGTGCGTGTGTGTGGGTACTCTCTCTCTCTCTCTCATGTTTGTGTGAACATTGTTTTTGTGGCCTTACATTGCCAGTGGTTCGCTTCTCTTTGATAACCGGGTTTGTATGTGGAAATGTCAAGTGTCCCCCAATAACAATCTGTCACAGCAACAGCCGGGCTCAGCACACCAATCTCAACAAATACTTGAAGACATGAAACGCCGTAAATGTGGAATACAAACAAACAGGAAATGGGACTTTTGGTTTTAATTCGGTGTGACCTTTTAATTAGAGGGTATAATAAATAATAACAGCAACCGAAGAGGAAGCGACCGATGAGTTATTGATTACTGGCATCAAAACAGTGGACGAGGAAGTATAAAAATCCCGACGTCTGCTGGCCACGCTGTGTTTCTCTCACCATGTCGACTCGACTCTGAGACTCGCGGTGGTGTTTCCAGATCTGCTCCGCGCGACACTGTCACGGCATAAGTTTTGTTGTGAATCATTACTCCAAAAATAAAGTCTGACTTGACACTTGAGTCGATAAAAGATTGTTGCTTGTTTGCTTGTTTAGATCTCTGGCTTCTTTTTAAACAATTATCTGCGTCTGATGTGGTTTCTATGCAAAACATACTCTCATTGGAAACATGGATTTTCTGGACACAAGATGTCTTTTTCCGGGTAAATGTGGGCTCCAGGCTCAGAGTTCCTAAATGACCTTTGCACAATTTTCTTTTCTTTTCTTTTTTTTTGTTAACCTGATTTGCCTCACGGTAAGCCTCAATGCCTCAAAGTATCATCATTTGGTTTTGTACCTCAAAATTATAGTTTCAAATCAGTTTGTTTCCTTTGTTCTTCACACAAACATCCACGAACCCAAGCGGTAGTCCCATGCCGGGCCAACAGAGGCGCTGTATCAAATGAAATAAGCATTTTGATGCTATCAAGTACTATAGTGCAGCTGAGATTCACGTCTTGTGTTAAATATTGCACATTACGCAAAATTCACTTCTGTTTTCTGGCGGTAACATGAGCCTGCAGCCGAGCGGAGGAGAATCCTTCACATCTTTTCCTCGCTTCACTCTTGCAACCGCTTTGAATTTTGTCCCCTTGCTAACATGTGGAAGTTCCAACGGAGTGCGAAATACTCCTTTCTTTTCTGCACTTATTAGAAGCTTCATTACTGAAGACGCACTGGCGGACGTGAGCGCCGCTGCAGGTGGGACGTGGCCTGGGTCTCTGGCCTTTTGCTGACTGCCGCCGTGAAGTAGAGCTTTGGCACGGTCAGGTAGAGCCGCTCTGCTCCACACCGAGTCATTTTCCCCCGGGCCAATGGCAGGTCCGCTCGGAGGAGAGTGCCGCTGTGTCTCCAGGGGCGTGACAGCAGTATGTGGGTCAGAGCAGCTCCCGGGGCCACCAGCCCCCGGGGCCCCCTGCAGGACGGCCACAATAGTGGCCCCAGGGCGGCCGCCATAGCTGGGATTCCCACCCGTAACCGGGACGCCTTCATCCAGGGCACAGACACACTGGCAGCAGCCCGACAATCAATTCATCAATCTCTTGAAGGGAGTGGCAACTGCAAAAGGCCACAGCAGGCAAGGGACAGGGCCACCGGGGCCAAGCGGGCGAGGCCGCCACCGCCGCGGCCTTGTGAAAGCGCCAGACGCTGCAGAAAGCGCGGACCTTTAAATGGAGCTACTTTTTCTCGACCTGACAAAAGGAGAAACCCTTCTGAGAATGTGAAAGAGAATCATACATTCAATCAATATGCTCTGCCGCTCTGGCACCGGTACAGTTTGTTTTCTGTAAGGCCGCTTTGGTGAGCTAGACAAGCAAACGATGTATAAAGACGTTGTGCTCCCTACTGATCGGCGAGCGGTTTTGTTCCCTGCGATATTTCCCATGATTCTAAAGGCCGGTCCATAAATTTAGCGTTTAAATGCGGATCGCGTTTGGCGCAAAGCGTAAAGAACAGGAAACAATCACATGAAGAAATAGAGTGTGAGTGCAAAAAAAAACAAACAAAAAAGGCTTTGAGTTGATCTCCTACTGTGCAGTGCAGTACTAACACTGAGACTCTGTCTCCTCCTGCTGGACAGAAATAGAAGCTGGAGCACAGGGTCAACCGCTAAGCTATATTAATTTATGAAGTTATTTTGAGGCAGTTACATTCTTATATACATATATGTGCAATATATATATATATATATAAGTATAAATATATACATATATACAGTATCCATATATGTATATATATATATATAATATACATATATCAGTATATATGTATATGTATACATATATATATATATATGTGTGTATATATATATATTACCTCAGACAACAAACACATGGTGTCAACTGACAATTTCATTTCAGCTTTCAGAATGCGACATTTTCCAATGACAGCGCCACTGCCAGTTGCACCGTCTGTTTCCTCGAGAAAAATTAAATTAACAGTGAATCTGCCAGAAACACTTAGTGGTAGCCTTCCAAATCAGGGACCCCCAACTGGCCGCCTCCCCAGGGACACAGACCCCATGTTCAGGAATCTCGCCAGCTCCGTCCGGGGGGACGGGGGGGCATTTCATCAAATTAAGCACGGCCTTGTTTTTGGGTTCAGAAGTCACTTGACCGTTCCCGACAATGCGGACATTGTGACGGGGCCGCTCCGCGCGCATCAAAGAGGTGATTAACCAGTTGACGAGGCTGCTGCGGACAATACGGGCCCTTCACTGGGGAGGGAAACAGTGAGCCACTCACAGCACGGGGAAGAGCCGAGCTGAGCCGAGCCGAGCTGAGCAGACAGTGTCCACCCTGCGGCGGCTGGCAACGTGGAACCAAAATAACAACCCAGCACAGCCGCTCCTGCAACAGGTTGAGATTTTGATCACTTCAAGTGACAAATATTGGTTTAATGCGGAGACAAAGTGGGTGCAGTCGGTGCAATATTCCAAAGGTAAGGCCAATCTTTTTTATCAGCAGTTTTTTTCCCTACATGTGCACATCCAGCTGTTAATATTTATGTAATATTCATCATATACATGTTAATATTTCATATACATGGCCATATTTCTGTCTAGGATGTTTACTGGGGCCATTCAAGGATGGAGCCCGTAAAAATGAACGATGGACTGGCCTCTGATTGGCAAGTAAATCTCGGCTCCTGGCCAATCAGGCTTCTCCCTGCTGGAGGGAAAAACCCAGCGTCAAAATAAACTGCCACTTGTTCGCCACGCTGTGCTTGGCTGACAAAACCATGCACCCTCTTCCCTCTTCTGATGCTTCCAGTGAAGATCCAAAGAGGACACGTTTCTCCTTCTCAGCCGCTGCATGACTTGGATATTTTTTTAATCCCTCCAGATGTGGGAAAATAATAAATGATATTCCACTTTAGATTAGACTTTAGATTTCACCTTATATTACACCTTTTTTTTTCTTTTTTTTTATAACTTTTTTTTGGAGGATGAAAGACATGATCGTAGCCCAATGAAGAGATTCAGCGTCAACATGACTCAGTGGCCGGTCCTGTCACTGTTTGTGACTCTATGGCTGCAAACAGCATCATCCCAAACCCCTGAAGGTAGGTCCATCCATTCCCATAAACACAACTTTTATCCTGAATTTATTTCTTGATCATTATTTTTTGTTTGTTTTTCAGCATGGCCTAAAAAAATTTAGCGTGTCATATTTTACACATGTCACTAATATGTTTCAGAGTTCAATGCAATCCTAAACATGGGCACTGTTTACATTCCTGAAGGGGTTGAACAGTCCGGGGTTTACAACTTGGTCTCTTCTTCCTTCCTTTTATCTCACTTCACTTCCTGTCTTTTATTAGCTCAGAGTGTTTTGCTGCTTTAGCTGGCGACTGATTAAAGCCCTTAATGGGGCATCCTATCATCACGCTATATCACTAGTTTATGTCATGATGAGCTGAAGCAGCATTGATGCCTGGGACACAAAATTGCCTGTGTGGCAACATGCCGACTTGTCTAAAGTGCCTGAGGACAGCTGGCGCTCTTCACTGCAGATTGTTAATGTAGTTGGGGGTTCGCGGTTTAGTTTGTGTTTTTTTTGTGTGTGTTTTTTTTTTTTTTTTTGCTATTAGCAGTGGTACACTTTGAGAATTTTGTTTACAGTAGTTAGTGAAGTGTGTAGTGTTGTGTGTATTTGTGTTGAAATCAAGAGTTTTTTGCATCACAAAGCAGACAGATAATTTGGCTACAGTCAAGTTCAAGTCTTGCAAAAGTCATCTGATCAAGTCATACAGTAAAACTGCTAATAATGTTCTTCAACTTGTATTAGTCCAACAGGAATAATTCTAAAAATCCTCCCTCAGATCTGCATAATTAGCCCTGTGTTTGCAGCCTTCTAAAAACAGAGGTAGCTTTTAGATTCCCGCTAAACGTGATGCTTTGTTGGACCTTCTGCATGTTTGGATGGGGACAAAAACAAGGCAGTCTCAGGGAGCGGTGGAAGAGGTTGGGGCTCACTACTTGGTTATAGATATTGATGCCCTTTGTGACATCACAAATGACCACATGTTTCAGCACACATTTCCTTGAAAGAGGATCAAACAAAAGAAGTCAAGGAGGAAACATTGGTGAAGTGAATATTGCACAGCGTTAAACACAGACCGTCAAACGTGCGTGGAAGTCATAAACTATATCGAAGTCACTGCATCGCAGTAGTAGTGACTCCTCGTCACGTCACATTCCACCGTTGCGAGTTTTTTTGTTGGTCAGTGTGAGATGTTTTTTTGTGTCTTCTTCCGTTCATGATATTTTGAGAGTGTCCTGCTCACACATGCCCCATTGTCAGAGTGTATGATCTCAGCAGCCTGGTCCCCGCTTACGCACACACACACACACACACACACACACACACACACACACACACACACACACACACACACACACAGAGGCACTGTCTGTCGCTGCAGTGCTCGTCACTCACTGAGACACACTGTCCACATTTATAGCTTTATCACAATGAGCCACTGTCTGAAGAAAGACTCAACCTTCTCACCCCCCCCGTCATCAACCAAAGGCCTGGGCTGCTGTGTGCACGGAGGCGGGGGGGGTGGGGGGGTGGCACTGCTGCTAACTCTCTGTGTGCTACTCTGCTTTACATCAAAGTGTCCCTGGAACACACAACGGCAACACTAAACACATTGCAGTTGCAGAAAACAGACAGAGGAGCTGTGCTTCTTTCTGGATGCGGCTCCGTACCGTCATATTTTTGGCGCTTTGCACTGTTGCCTCGCAGTTGGATTCCCAGGGCCGCTGGAGAGTTTAGGTGTTTGCATTCTTCCTCCCACAGTCCGAAGACATGTACCTGAAGCTAGCTGAGACACTCTGAACTGGCAGAGGGCGAGAGTGTCAGTGCAGCCGGTTGTTTGTCTCTCGCAGTTAACCCTGCCATGACCTTGCGACCCGTCCAGGGTGCAGCACCACCCTCGCGCCGAGACAGCTGGGCTCGGCTCCAGCATCCCACAGCATGGCCTCAGAGTGCTGGATAAGCACTGATAGATAATAGATGGATGGGCCATATTTCAGATGATTGTGCTGTTTATTTGATGCATTTATTTTGAAAAAAATATTCATATTTTTTTATGAGAAACTCAAAGAGATAAAAGCACACAAGCACAACAATGAACAATGTTATTGACATGATTATGATTCTTCTTCTTCATCTTATTATTATAAATATTATTACTAATACATAATACTACTACTAATAATAATATTAATAATAATTAATAATATGAATAATTCTGATGCAGTTCTGTGTTTAAAGTATTGTGGAAAGGTGACATTTGACTTGGTCATTAAGCTCGTACAATATGTTTCCCTGTGTGTGTCAGTGGTGTGTCACGGCACGCAGAACGGCCTGAGCTCCACAGGCTCCCAGGAGAACCAGTACAACCTGATCAAAGATCGCTACGACGGCTGTGAGATCATCATAGGGAACCTGGAGATCACTCAGATCGAGAGCAACTGGGACTTCTCCTTCCTCAAGGTGGAAAACCAGCAAACTGCTCCTCTCCCTTGTCGTGTGCGCCTGTTTGCAGCTGCAGGTGTTTCTAACCTCCTCTGCTTTCATACTGTCTCCAGACCATCCGTGAGGTGACGGGCTACGTCCTCATCGCCATGAACCACTTCCAGGAGATCCCCTTGTGGAAGCTGCGAGTCATCAGAGGAAACAGCCTCTACGAGAGACGCTTCGCCCTGTCCATCTTCTTCAACTACCCCAAGGACGGTTCCAGCGGCCTGCAGCAACTAGGGCTCTCAAACCTGACGGGTAAGATGGAAAAAAATACTTGAGAAAACAGCAACAAAAATATAGATCTAGTCGCTAAAGTTCTAGGAAGGATTTGGTGTGAATCCATTTTATATAGCTACTGTATTTTAGATGGTTCTCATTTAAATAAATCTTCATTTTCACTACATGGATTTGCGATTTGGCAACATGGTGGTAATCCACATAACCACCATGGAGAAAGAATTCCACCTGATGGTTGCCTAAAGCAGCTGTCAACTTTTTTGTAGAAGTAAACAACAAACAATAAATACATAATAATAATAATAATAAAAAAAGACCTGGTTGGAGAACAGACCCAGGACCTCCTGATCTTGGTGCGGACACTCTGACCTTCTTTTTGCATTATGGTTCATGGCCACCACAGACATTCTCTGTGTGGAATCACTTTCCATGAAACTCTCCACCGGTCACATACTTTTGCAAATTGTCACCAGAGCCTACATCCACGCTCTGAGTGGTGAGCAGTCAGTTTTAATCAGAAAAATCTCCTCAAGGATTAGGTGACAACCCAAGCTGCGTAGGCTGTTTACAATATTATAATGAAAAATTTCCCTTCAACTGTGATGTGGCAGAGATTCTGGAGGGAGGAGTCCAGATTATTAACAACAAGTACCTGAGGTACGGCCCCTGGGTCTACTGGCAGGACATCATCAGAGACAACGACGCTCCGATCGAAGTCCAGAACAACGGGCAGAGAGGTCAGCGTTAAGAGTCACTGGCTCGGGTCCTCCTTTGTTGTTGTTGTTGTTGTTTGTTGTCGTTGAATTCCCTCTTTGTCCGTCTCTCAGGGCCCTGCCACAAATCTTGCAGAGATTACTGCTGGGGCCCCAACAAGGACCAGTGTCAGATCCGTGAGTGGAGAGATTAACGCAACCACACACACACACACACACACACGCCCGTGCACGTTGCTGACCTCAACCCATTCTCTCCCGTCCCCCAGTGACTAAGATGGTGTGCGCTCCGCAGTGTAACGGTCGCTGCTTCGGGACGAGCCCCAGGGACTGCTGCCACATCGAGTGTGCAGCAGGATGCAAAGGCCCTCTGGACACCGACTGCTTTGTGAGTGGTTGCAGCCCCGATGGTGTACACCTGCACTCATTTCGTTTTTGGCCAGGTTTTCCATCCACAACAGTGTAAACCAAACGAAACAAAACAAAAAATTTGATTTCGCCCTTTTAGTTGAACAAATTCTTCTAAAATACCTGACATAAAACAATAAGTTGATGAAAAAGAGTGTTTTGCCCAAGAACAACTGAATTGTAAGTACAATAAAGTAGCCATGTGGAGGCAAAAAGTCACACTGGAAGTTGTGCAATAATCTAAAATGCAATAACATGGTTGTAAACCCTCTTCACGCCTGTTAAGATGTAGATGATGCAGAACGCAGCAGCTATTGTAAAAAGTGACGAAACCAGCTTCAAAACCACAGCGTTTGAGCGCAATGGTGCTTCAGCAACATAGAAAAAACAAATCCAATAATTGTTTAAATGCACTGAATAATAACACATAGATGTTCTTGTGTGTAATATTGCGTTTGCACATGGTTCTACAACTTGGCCCGTGACTCCTGACGAATGACAGCAGAGGTCGACTAGTTTGTCACTTTAATCCTCCCCTCAGTGGAGGAGCGAGCAGTGCGCAGCAGTGCAGTGCAGTGCGCTGCAGTGCAGTGCAGTGCACGCTCACGCCAGCCGTGTCCCCTCTGCAGGCGTGTCGACGCTTCAACGACTCCGGCGCCTGTGTGCCTCAGTGTCCCCAGACTTTGATTTACAACAAGCAGACGTTTCAAATGGAGACCAACCCCAACGCCAAGTATCAGTACGGCTCCATCTGCGTCTCTCAGTGTCCAAGTGAGTCTGCCCTTCCGCCTCTGCTCCTTGGGGAAACATCACTGTTGGGTTTGGAAACTATGGCACTCTGAGCTCCGTCTGTTTCTTTCCCCTCTCATTAGCTCACTTTGTGGTGGACGGCAGCTCCTGCGTGAGCGCCTGCCCTCCGGACAAGATGGAGGTGGAGAGAGAAGGCCAGAGGCAGTGTGAGCTCTGCAGCGGACTCTGCCCCAAAGGTGGAACCTACTACTTCCTGCTTTCTTCTTCTTCTTCTTCTTCTTCTTCTTCTTCTTCTTCTTCTTCTTCTTCTTCTTCTTCTTCTTCTTCTTCTTCCGTGCTCAGCTAATTTGTCAGCCATTACAGCTAACAATGGTGTCTGGCCACCCCTGCAGTGTGTGAAGGCACCGGTGCTGAACACAGACAGACCGTGGACTCCAGCAACATCGACAGCTTCATCAACTGCACCAAGATCCAGGGCAGCCTTCACTTCCTAGTCACGGGGATTCTTGGGTAATCATCCGCCGCACCACTGGAGGAATCCGTGGGGAACAATTGTTTCGCACAGTCGGCTTCGTGTTGTGTGTCTGAGTGTGAGTTTTTTCTCCTTCTTTTTTTTAATCCGCCTCACAGTGACGATTTTAAAAAGGTTCCAGCCCTGGATGTCAAAAAGCTGGAAGTGTTCCGCACCGTGAGAGAAATAACAGGTTTTTATTTTGTTTTTACACAAAACAATAGAATTTCTTTACCATTTTTCAAAAGTACATTTTTAAAAACATGATAAATGTCATGTTTGAACCCCAGATATCCTCAACATCCAGTCTTGGCCCAAAGAGCTGAGTGACCTGTCGGCTTTCTCCAGTCTCACCACCATTCAAGGGAGGTCACTGCACAAGTAAGGCCTGTTTAACGGTCGCGACATATGGTTAAAATTTGCCGGGCCGTCAACTAGAGCCAGATTAATTCTGAAGAATCCAGATTGCACTCATCAGCTCGTTGTTACTTTTCCACTCTGACGACACTGGAACACCAGTCACATGCAGTTATTGGAAAAACCAACCAACAACACACAACTCTGCAGACCTCCAGAAAACAGTACATTTAACTCTCTGTTTAAAGCCTCCAGTTGAAATGTGTGGTTGGTGATGCTTTCTTGGACCTTCCACTTGTCTGGATTAAACAAGCTGTCTCCCTTATTAGCTTTTCCCACAGTCATACATCAGTTTAACAACATTCTTGCATTAGAACTCTTACAGTGCTTCACCGTGACAGTGAACTCAAAGACCAGAGAAAAAGAGGAAGGATCTCGTTCCTGAATTCCCTTATTTTTAACCCTAGCCCTAACCCTTAGGCATGTTCTCAATTCAAAAAACTTTATTTGTCCCTAGGGGGCAATTAAAAGGCACATCTGGCAGCAGTGTTAGCAGTGACAGGGCAGGATTAGTGCAAAAATGGAAATAAATACACAGTAAGTAACAGTTATATACAATATAAACAGGTATGTATAGTGAGACTTAGCATATAAAGCTATACAGACTATAAAAACAATGACCTATACTGAAGCGATATCACAGTGAGACTGAATTGCCTCATGCTGTGTGTTAAAACTCTCTGAACAGTCACTTCCCTTCATGCTCTCCAGCATGGAATCAAAAGCGTCCGAAATTCCGATCGGGCACCACAATCCCCGAGTCGTTCTTCTGCTTGGAGTCTCTCTCTCACGCGCTTCTCTCCTTCCTAAACCTGCAGGCGTTTCTCCCTGATGGTGATGCACATCCCCACCCTGGCCTCCCTGGGCCTGCGCTCCCTTCGCGAGATCAGCGACGGCAGCGTGTACATCAGCCAGAACGCCCGGCTCTGCTACCACCACACCGTCAACTGGACGCAGCTCTTCCGCGGCCGCAGGGTCCGAGCCAACAGCCTCAACAGTAACAGGCCACCGGCGGAGTGCGGTAAGGTGGCAGGGAAAACAGAACCTCCTCTCACTCGCGGTTTCACGTCCGGCGGAAAGAAAAACATTCCCCCGGCATTGAAACACGAAACGTAAACAGGATTACTGTGGTAGGCGCTGCAGAAACGCCCTTTCTTCTTACGCTGCTTTGTGCGTGCAGTTGCGGAGGGCCACGTGTGCGACCCCCTGTGCTCAGACTCGGGATGCTGGGGCCCGGGGCCGGACCAGTGTCTCTCCTGCAGGAACCACAGCAGGCACGGTGTTTGTGTGGGCAGCTGTAATTTCTACAGCAGGTCAGTAGACACACACACACACGTAAGCACATACACACACGTATGGCTTCACTTCACACTTCAGGATCCTCTACCATCTCTAGACATTTGGTTATCATGAAAGATGTAGTGTAGTGGTCTTAACTTGCAGATCCTCAAGGGGGGGGGGGGAGCCCTGTGTTTACAGCCTCCCCACAAAGAAAATGCTCAGTTTCTCCTTCCCACTGAAACCTAATTGGTGTTGCTACTAACCTGACAGAGGGACTAGCAAGGTATGAGTGCCCTTTGTGACATCGCAAAGGACAGCTTTCCAGACCTGTGTGTTTTAAATGTGTCATTTCTAAACAAAAAAAAACCCTGGATTTCTAATGTCTAAAAAAAACAACTGGATTTTTCTTTCATTCATCATTTTTATGATGTCACTGACCAGCTTCAGACACAAGTTTCTTCCATCACATGCCACTGCTACAAGGCCACTTAATTCTCAGTGTAAGTTTAAAGTAATAGTCTTAGTTCAGGGGCGTTAAGTTGGGAACAACTTGCATACACACTCACACCACATCTGTATGTCTAAATTAATGCCAAATTAATAAATTCATTAATTCTGCTAAAAACATCGGTTGACTCTTCAACATTCAATGCATTTCTTGGAATTTTATTCCGGCTGTAGCCAGGACGCACACTTAGAATTCCTCTAACTTAAAAAGTACAGCAGGCAAAAAGAAGGACACACTTTTGTTTCCCTTCCATTAGCGAAACGGCACATTGTCCAACTACAAGTCAAAACTACTGACATTTGTCACGATTGCTGTGTCCTCAGAGCTCCACGGGAGTTTGCAGGCCCCGATGGCGAATGCGTGGCCTGTCACGCAGAGTGTAAGCCTCAGAGTGGGAAAGTCAGCTGCACCGGACCGGTAATCACTTCCATTCCTGTCTCTCTCACACACACGCACAGTGTGGCCTAGGACCTTCGCATGAGGTCCCCATGGGAATCTTCCTGCTGGCAGTATCATTGGGTGGAGGGGGAGAGGGTTGGATGAAAATGCTTATAAAATATGTCACGCCACAATCATAGCTTTTCCGTCGGGCAAAGCCGTCATTTGAGCCACCTCCACCTTTCACATCTTTTCCCGACCCCACCGGCCCTAATTCACAGTTAGAGTGTCTCCATCCAAACCTACACCCCCGAGGCAGAATTATGAAAGGGTTCAGGAGTTGTTGCTGATTTATTGCCTTACGTTTTGCACTAAATAAACACATTTCTGTTGGTGGTGGGTTTTTTCCAGCCCAAAATCATTTTTAGCTGGTGCCCAACTGCACAATTATTCACTCAGCAGAAAATAAATTGGACTGTAATTAACATTTTGTCCGTGTCAAAATCCCCAGAAGCAGACAACGAACAGTTTATTTTATTTTATTTCTTAACAGGGAGCAGACAAGTGTGTGGCCTGCTCCAAGCTCCGAGACGGTCCCTACTGCATGTCGTCTTGTCCCGCCGGAGTGAACGACGGCCAGAGGGGCCTAATCTTCAAATACCCCAACAGGGAGGGCCACTGCGAGCCGTGTCACCAGAACTGCACGCAGGGGTGAGACGGGGCTCCAAGTGTGTATCCTGTTCTGCGGAGGAAATACAAAGGGTTGGATTAATTCACGTTGGAAGTGACGACGTGTTTATGCGTTGCAGATGTTCGGGCCCCGGTTCAAATGACTGTTTACCAGCACGCCTCGTGGTTAGTAGGTGAGAGAGTCCCCCTGCTGGTCGACATGAGGCATGACAGCCATAACTCAGGGTCGCTGCCAGCTGTGCGATAATAGTAAAATGTGCTCCGTGTTGATGGGACCACGACACTGTATTGCTCTCTTTACCAAACCTCCATTTCTGTTTGACTTCCATACTTCAATGCCGGTTCTCACATCCACCTCTGCTTCTCTCTGCAGCGGTCAGATCACCGGCATCGCTTTGGGCGTCCCGGCCAGTTTGATTTTCTGCCTGGCGATGTTTTTCCTGGGTGTGCTGTACCACAGAGGCCTCGCCATCCGCCGCAAGAGAGCCATGAGGAGGTACCTGGAGAGCGGAGAGGTGGGAACTTCAGAGACTCATGTCGTGATTCTTTCCTTGGATATGCAAACTTGAGGTATTTGAGAATAATTCTTCAATATTTTTGTGGCAGAGCTTCGAGCCTCTTGGTCCAGGTGAGAAAGGCACAAAAGTTCACGCTCGCATCCTGAGGCCTTCCGAGCTGAAGAAGGTCAAACCTCTTGGCTCTGGTGTTTTTGGAACCGTAAACAAGGTATTTTACGGTACTTAGCGCCACTTGTGCATCAGTTTGAGGATAATGTTTGTTGATGACATTGTTTTGTACGTATTCCTTAAGGGTTTCTGGATCCCTGAAGGGGAGACGGTGAAGATCCCTGTGGCCATAAAGACCATCCAGGACAGCACAGGCCGACAGACCTTCGCCGAAATCACTAATGTGAGGATGGCAGTCTACTTCCACTGTCGATAACCATTTTTTGCACACATTTTTGCCAAAATTAGACAAATATTGTCGAAACAAACATTGTAGGAGGGTCAAGTTGAGGCAACTGGACTGGTTTTGCTATTGGCGAGACGTTTCATCTCTCATCTGAAACGGATGAGAATCGAAACGTCTATTGTAAGATGACCTGGACAACTAAGAACCTTCATAGGCATACGTCCAAAAAACACGAAAAAAAACGTTAAAAGAGAACAATGTGAGCCAGTTAGAAGTTGAGCAGAGTGATGATAGTTATTTCCCCTGTGCAGCACATGCTCTCCATGGGCAGCCTGGACCATCCCTACATCGTCAGGCTGCTGGGCATCTGCCCGGGCCCCAGTCTGCAACTGGTAACCCAGCTCAGCACCCGCGACTCCTTGCTGGAGCACATCAGACACCACAAGAGCAGCCTGGACCCCCAGCGGCTGCTCAACTGGTGCGTGCAGATCGCCAAAGTGAGTGATTCTCCAGGGCGAGCTTTGCGTGCGCGGGCGGCAGAAAAGGCTGCATCCTGCCGGATGTGTTTGTCTCCTCAGGGCATGTACTACCTGGAGGAACACCGCATGGTGCACAGGAACCTGGCGGCGCGCAACATCCTGCTGAAGAACGACTACCAGGTCCAGATCTCGGACTACGGCGTGGCCGACCTCCTCTACCCGGACGACAAGAAATACGTCTACGCGGAAACCAAAGTTGGTTTGGAGCGACACTTCCGAACTGCTAGCTGGGGTTTTTGTTGTCTGAGTTACTGGCAATTTTTCCTCTCGCCCAGACGCCCATCAAGTGGATGGCGCTGGAGAGCATCCTGTTCCGAAGATACACCCATCAAAGTGACGTTTGGAGCTATGGTAAGAGGTGCGCCTCCAGGATTGAGTGTCCTCTCAAAGAGCAGCTGGGAGGGGGGCGTTTGACCCAGTGGAGCCTCTTGTGTGGACAGGGGTGACAGTGTGGGAGATGATGTCGTTTGGGGCGGAGCCATACGCGTCCGTGCAGCCTCAGGAAGTGCCAGGGCTGCTGGAGAAGGGCGAGCGACTGTCGCAGCCCCACATCTGCACCATCGACGTCTACATGGTCATGGTGAAATGTGAGTGGCGCATCACCTGAAAGGCGGAAGAAGGACAAACGCAACACTGCCGATTTAAAGGTTCCCGCCAATTTAACCCCCAGGCTGGATGATCGATGAGAACATAAGGCCGACTTTTAAAGAGCTGGCCAGCGATTTCACCCGCATGGCGAGAGACCCGCCCAGATACCTCGTTATCAGGGTAAGGCTACTGATAGGTCACTGTCTTTTTTTAATTGTATTTACAGAAGTCTGACTCAGTGTATTTGCATGTTATTCTGAAGATGGAGGGAGCAGAACCGGCCTCTGCAGAGATCCACCGCAGAGAATCCGAGCGAGGGCTTCTGGACGCAGACTTGGACGAGCACGAAGACGCAGGACTGGAGGATGGACTGGCCACGCCCCCCCTCCAGCACTCCCCATCCTGGAGTCTGCCTCGCTCACGCATCAATTCCTACATGGTAAAGGACTGCAGTGCAGTGGCTCACACTTTCACACTGTAAAAATACACTTTTGCATTGTTTTTTTTGTTCCCTGCTCCTGTCGTGCAGAGCGGCTCCTCTCAGGTGGGACCCATCGGCTACCTCCCAATGACCCCCAGCCCTGTGGACACCATCCGCCAGGTGTGAAAGAAACACACATTCTCACCGATGCATTCAAACAAACACTGTCCTATCATTTGAATTGAGCTTCAGTTATTGCTGATATTAACCAAGAGGCAAAAAACATTTAGCTCTGTAGAATTTACATTTAATCAAGTTTTCTCTGACATAATAATAATAAATTGAAAGCTTTTTCAATAATTAATCATAAAAGTTTAATTTTGGACTTTCTGTCTCAGCTGTGGCTTCAGAGGTCTCGGCTGAGCTCAGTGCGGACGCTCCCTGAGAGGTCAGAGTTCAGGGGAGGCGGCAGAGAGGCGGACACACGTGAAGAGCGCCTGCGCAGTGGGAGCATTCACAGGGCCCGGTTTGGCTCCGAAAGAACCCAACCGAAAAAACCCATCAACCAGCACAGGAAGCTGTCAACAGCATCGAGTCCCTGCTCGTACAGAGTGTGGACGCCCGAGGAAGAGGAAGAGGTGGATCACTACGGCTACGTCTTGGCTGGATCACCTGTTATCCCTGAGAGAGGTGAAGCAACAGCACAGAAAAATGAAAGAATGTTCAGTTTTCTGGTCGGGTGTGTGTTGTTGTTTTTTTTAAGTGATTGATAAATAAATAATCTTGGCTTTTTCTCCCAATCGTCTTCTGCTCAGCTTGCAGAGTTTTGCATTCTGAGCGCCAACAACGCAAAAATAACATCTCTCCAGCGGGGGTGAGGCTGTCCCAGGAATATGAAGTCATGAGCAAAGAGCCTGGAGCTCCCACTGAATTCAACACTGGTGCCATAACACAGGGTGACATCCCTACTGTGGCAGCAGAGCACGCTACCTCATCTCTTCCCTCTCCGTCCATCACACATCCATCAGTTGATGAGTGCACGGAAAGTTCGATCCCAACGTCAGCTGCAGGGGTTGAGCAGGTAGACACAGAGTGTGAAGCGAACCCTGCAGAGCAGAGGGCCTCCACAGAGGAACTCGTGGAAGATTCCGACAGCGAGATCCAAACAGAGGAGGCGCAAACAGCCTCGGCCAGAGGAAGAGGCAGGTATGAGTACATGGATATCAGGCGGTCTGACTCCACAGAGGGAGAGGATTCCACACACGGCGGGAGCCCAGAATCTGCAAAGAGCGCAGCAGATGGTGAGATGGTGGAGGTGTCTGTGAAAGACCAACAGGCGGAGGAGGAACAAGGCAAGTACCACAACACAAACAAACAACCCCCACACGGTGGGGATGTGAGCGGTGCGGTCAAGGCCAGGCCAGATGTGCTCAAAGGAGCTGGGGGAAAGGTGGAGGAGTACGAAGAGATGACCCGGATCGAGGCCCCGCCCAGCGGATGGGATTACCAAAACCTCCCGGTGAGGGCGAACGCTGTTAATGAGGAGGCAGCTGGCGACAGGTGCGCCGGGATCGGGGACTACATCAAGGTGTGCGCTGTGGTGGGCGACCCGGGTGGGAACACATCGTTCGACAACCCAGACTACTGGCACAGCAGACTGTTCCTCAAGCCAGATGCTGTACGCACCTAATCATGTGGCCTGGGAACCAAACACATGGCCACTGTCACACCTTCCTGTCATGAACACGAGTTCTTTTTTTTAATGACTATTTACTGGTAGAAGTAATACGCATTTGTATTTTATCACAATGTTTAATGCATATAATGGAATGTTTATCATGCTGGCAAGTTGAATAAAGTGTATTATCACAAATGTGTTGTTTTTTTATGAACGTCAAATGTAATAACACAAAGTCACGGAAATGGATGTATTTTTTCCCAATAAACTGCAGGTGGTAATGATTTATTGTGATGTTGCTTGATATGAATTCAATCCATCCATCCATTTTCAATACCCGCTTATTCCTAAACTCAGGGTCGCGGGGGTCTGCTGATATAAAAAATTCTTTGTGCAAAACACCAGAATATTCCCTCCTTTTAATACAATTAGGTATTGTATAATTAAAATGTTCTCTTTATCTCTTGGTGATATCATTCTGATCATGACAATTTGCCTAATTTTATATTTAATTAACACACGGAACTTAAGAAACGAGTTGGAATCGCTAGAACACGTCAGTGACGCCAGTCGCGCGCGATTTTCGTCGAATGGCGGAACAGAGATGAACGGGACAGCGAGAGCGTCACTCAAGCTTACTTCCGGTTTTGTTCTAAAGCTATTTACGAAGCCCCGCAAAGAGTTTACATTATATTTTACGCACGCTTGCCACTAGCTTATCGTTCACAGAGTCCCTCTTTAAAGAAAAATATTTCACAATGCGTCCATTTAATCTTCTTACTTTTATCTATGAGCTATTTTTTTTTTTTTTTTTTTTTTTTTTTTTAGCATACAAGGCTTTGATAGGCGGATTTTTACCTTTAATGACTGGATAAGACTGGTATAGCTGTTAATTTTTAGATGCGTCGGAAGAAGATCATTCTGTTGAAATAAAATAATTTTTCCGACTGAATTCTACTGCTGAGTCGGCATAATTTTTCATTTTATAACCACTAGCGTCGTCTGACTCTACCCTGAGCGCTCCGAACGAGGTCGTGAAGTATCTTGAGCGCAGAGTGCGCGCGGCGGCGTCGGGCGCGCTGGTGTAGTTGAGCAGCGTGGTCCGTCCTGTGACTGACAACCGCCGGGGAAGGGGTAAAAAAGTTAGTCCGACTTTGCAGACACACCGCCAACATGTCTTCGGATGACGATGCGCCAGAGCAGACCATCGCCGATGACTTGGTGGTCACCAAGTACAAGATGGGGGCCGAAATTGCCAACCGTAAGTGGAACGCGACGTAACGGGCCGTTGCTTTATCAGAGCACTTGTAGTCTCGCGACCCGGCTGCCAGCTAGCAGCGCCTGCTAACGGTTAGTCATGCCCAGGCAGCGGTCGTGCCATGTGCCGCCACGGTGCCAAGGGTGTATCGTGTGCAGCAGATAGCCCTTACGTGTCAATTAAACATTATACTCGTCATTTAATTTTTGCACGAGCTCGTAATTGCGGTCGCCATTATTCGCTGGCTGTCACGTTGCTGTCATAGCCGCTCGCTGGGCTATGCTAGCTAACTGGTCTCTTTAAGCTAGCAAGCGTGGGCTAGCCTCAACTGGTAACGGTTAACAATGACAAGTGCAAAACGGACTGGGCAACAGTGGCCCCGCAAGTTTCATGGGCGCGACCTTAGCCTTTGTTTTTAAGACGAGTTGGATAAAGATTGAAGTGTCGTTATGTGGCGAGAAGAAGCGTTAGTCGTCAATCGTGTCATTGAACGCCGCTGATGAGTCGTAGTGATAGTGGACAGAGAACACACGGCACCAACCAATCACGTTACATTACATTTTACTCCCTAATTTAATCGACTATTTAACTTTTACTTATATTGAATATTACTATTAAAAGGGAGGCTTGAGTAACAAGTAACTATAGATTTACGACCGAATTGTTGTTCACAAGCTAAGTGGATAGTGTTTTATGTAAAGGACATTTATTTTTAAGATATCGCTTTTCAAGTATTTATCCGTGGATTAAAATTAACATATTTTTGAAACGTTGGCTTCAAAGGTTTGAATGGAAGTACAAGGTTTATTTTGTCAACGCCCCTCCACCCTACAACTCCTCCACCCTAGTTATTTGACACCTGTTAGTCCTCCAACTCGAACCTCTGGCGTTTAATTCGTTTGAGTCCTATCTGGGCTTCGTTTTAATTTACTCTCCAAACAAGTTTGACGAAAGAAAACAAACTGAAAATAACAAATAAAATAAACTTTATCTTAATTGACATACTAATCGAAGAGGTATGTAATTTCTTTCATTAAATCATGTTTTTATTCTAACAAACAGTATATATACACATATGTATATTCAAATCAATGCATTATATTATTTAGTGTTTTGGGGTCTTTATTCTTGAGGTCATAACATTGTAATTAGCCTGTAATGCTCAAAATAACAAATAACTGAGCAAGACACGTTCTTTTTAATTACTACATTAAGTTCTTGATTTTTCTTCAAGCAACAGCTGCAAATGTCTTCTGTTTTCAACCACACTTGACTGAGAACTGTATTTTCTTTTCTTTTTTTTCCTTATTTCCTGCCACACAGAGGCTCTGAAGGCGGTAGTCGAGGCAGCTATGGCTGGAGTGTCTGTGCTCAGCCTGTGTGAAAAGGGAGACGCCTACATCACGGCAGAAACTGGCAAGATCTTCAAGAAGGAAAAAGACATGAAGAAAGGTCAGCATGCTGTGGCTCTTTATTCCTCAGTCAGTGGTGTTTTTCCTCAGTCCTGGTTAAAGCCTCTGGGCCCTCCACCTGACTCTGCTTTTCCCCTCAACAGGTATCGCTTTTCCCACCTGTGTGTCGGTGAACAACTGCGTTTGCCATTTCTCTCCTTTGAAGAGCGACCCGGACGTCACTCTGAAAGACGGGGACCTTGTCAAAATGTAAGCAGATGTGCACCTGCCTTGACATACTGGTATATCTTGTGTGTATCCCCTTTTCAATAAACCTGTTTTTTTCCACACTTATTCCTGCCTCAGTTTTCTTTAACTCACATTTTTCCAACCTTTCCTTCTTTCTCAGTGATCTGGGCGTTCACGTCGATGGCTTCATCTCAAACGTGGCTCACAGCTTCATTGTCGGAGTGACCAAGGTATGTCAACCACTGCACACTGCGTAGGATGCTTAGACATGCCGTCATTTGTCAGGTCATAGATGGGCAGTCGGGTTAATCAAAGCTTATCCCACCTCACTCGATCCGTGTCAGGACAAGCCACAGACTGGGAAGAAGGCCGACGTTGTCAAGGCTGCTCACCTGTGTGCCGAGGCCGCTCTGCGTCTCGTTAAGCCGGGGAACAAGGTAAAACTCTCCCGCCGGGACTGCTGATGAGCGCAGTGACGCCCCGGTTCACTGATGACCAACATTATTCCGTGTCATTCATTAGAACACGCAGGTCACACAAGCCTGGAACAAGATTGCAAAGTCTTTCAATTGCAGCCCCATCGAGGGTAAGTGCTGATAAGCGCCTACCGAGGTCATCGATCGCTTCCTGCAGTGTGCTCACAAGAAGGAAATCGCGTTGTCCCCTGTGTTGCAGGTATGCTCTCCCATCAGCTGAAGCAACACGTCATCGACGGGGAGAAAACTGTCATCCAAAACCCGACGGACCAGCAGAAGTGAGTTGGCTCGGTCTTGCTCGTCCTAACCCTCTGATCGACGTGGAGGCAGCACAAGATTTCAACGCCTTGTTTTTGCAGAAAGGACCACGAGGAGGTGGAGTTTGAGGTGCACGAGGTGTACGCAGTGGACGTGCTCATCAGTACCGGAGAGGGCAAGGTGAGAGATCTGCCGCAGGGGTTAAAAACAAATGTATGAAGAAAATGCATTACAATGTCCCGTTATCGTTTTGGCTGCTTAGGCCAAGGATGGAGGTCAGAGGACCACCGTCTACAAAAGAGACCCCAACAAGGTGTACGGCCTCAAGATGAAGACATCCCGGGCATTCCTCAGCGAGATGGAAAGGCGCTTCGACACGATGCCTTTCACCCTGAGGTACAACCTTTTTTCTTCCACTAGATAACCAATGTGAAACATTGAGTATGCCACACATCGCAGTGTGTAGGCATGTGAATGTCTCGGCGCGCCCCAGGGATTCCACTGGGTGCGTGTGAATTCCAGAGCAGCTTGACTTCCTGTCTGCTGTGCAGCTCGGCTGGACAGCTGAGACACCAGGCGACAAGGTCCTTCATTAAGGAGAAAAAGTCCTGCTTGATGCAACCTGTCATCGTTCTTATAAACGACCACAAACACAACGAGGTGGTGATGTTGCCCTCTAGAGGAGCAGTTTAAAGATTGTAGCCTGTTTTTTTCTTCTGGTGGGTGTTGGTGTGCTTCTACTATAAGGGTGCACATTGTTGCATTAATCAGAATAACTATTAATTCCCGGAAGGAAATGTAAGAAATAGTTTAAAATAAATAATTTTTATTTCAGTAGGGTGGTGAACAGTCCGGATCTGTGGGATTTTAAGCATTATAAGCATTTTCTTTATAATTTCGGATGTGGAAAAAAAATATGATTTAATGTCACATCACTGCAGTGTGTTTTTAGCATTTGACCATATGAGCTTCAACTGTTGTGGGCACGGGGCTGGAACTGAGCTCTGTATGCATGTGTCTCCCCAGGGCATTTGAAGATGAAAGCAAGGCCAGGTTGGGTGTGGTGGAGTGTGCCAAACATGAGCTGCTGCAGCCATTCAATGTCATGCAGGAGAGGGATGGTGAGTGTGACCCAGTAGGAGATCGTCTGTTTGCATCAGAGTTGCATCCTGCCAAAAAGGCTGGTTCCAGTCTTAGTGACCCTTAAAAGTTGCTGTGTAGAGTCTAGTATGGAATAAAGGGCGACATGCACACTTTATTGTAGTATACCTGTGCATGTGATGACAAAGTTTTCCATTACCTCATTGCAAAGAGTCGTATTCGGCCTATTCAGCTTGAGAACGATGATTGGAATCTTAATGCAACTCTGTCTGCTCTCATTATCTTTTTGTTCAGGTGAGTTTGTGGCCCAGTTCAAGTTCACCGTGCTGCTCATGGCCAACGGGCCTCATCGAATCACAAACAGCCTGTTCGAGCCAGAACTCTACAAGTCTGAGCTTGATGTGGAAGACGCAGAGCTGAAGGTAAAGTGGCAGCCTCAGGTGGTCTCTTTGGTCTCTCAGGGGCTGTAAAGTAGTTTTTACAGCCGAAGCTCATAGAAGACATTGTTTAAGAAAAAACATAAAAGCCAGGAAGAATATTGGCACAATCGGAAGCAAAATAAATAATACAGGGAAAGTGAGTCAAGTGTTCATTTCCAAAGTGGAAATTGACACCATGCTACACTTAGTGCAAAGTGAAGATGTGCAAAAAGTGCAACCTAAGGGCTTTACCCCATTAAGTAAATGAGATGTACTTCAATATTTAGGACTTTGTGAGTGTTCAGTGTTCATCACAGGAACTCTAAATTGAGGGCACAAAGTCAAACACTCAAACTCACTGATGAGTTGTGATATGGACAAGGTTCTCGCCAGGGATTTTGGTGAATGGCCAGCAGCCCAGTCTGCCGGACTCCCTCAGAGTTTGCCGGTTGTTTTTAAAAGATCCTTGATTTGACTTTTTATTTACCAGATTAAAGTAATTAAACCAAGCAGCAACACAAAAGACTTAAAAAGCCTCCGTTTTAGAGAAATCATTTCAACAAAAGTGTGAAAAGATTTAATTTAGATGCATTTTCTCTCTCCTTCCAAGGAGGAAGTCAATGCCAGACAGATGCTTGCGCTATAACATAATGTTTGCTGACTTGGCGTTGTCGGAGCCATTACATTTAAATGTAATGGTGCACTGATTGATGTTAAGTATTTTATTTCTCTCTCGCTCTCTCTATTAAATCAATACAGACTTTGCTCCAGAGCTCAGCCAGTCGTAAGACTCAAAAGAAGAAGAAAAAGAAGGTGAGTGGCGCTGCAGTCTGATCTAAAATAATAATGAACGCCTTCATACATTGGATCCACCACAGCACGCATGTAAAGCAAAAGCAAAATCTCTCATCTAACCCAAGTTGTGTTTGACTGCAGGCTTCAAAGACAGTCGAGAGTGCAACAGGACAGGCAATGGAGACCGAAGCTGCAGAATAAAGTTCATCTCGGACACCTGACGACCCAAAGAACCAACGTCGCGGATCCTTCTGTCCCAGCTGTTTGAGGCACTCGCGGGCACAACCGCCGTGAATACCTCTGAATCTAACTGATGTCAGTTTGGGATGATGCTGCTCCTAAATTCTGTCACTCCGCATTAAACACACACACACGTTCGCCCCCTAGTAAATCTCACTGCCCTTGAAACAGCCTTCTTTCATTCGTGGCGCCAATCCTGCCACACAGGAGGATGTTTGTTTGTTTTTTTACGTGAGGGCTTAATTCTCACCGAAACGAAAAATGAGTTGACCAACCTTCAGCCTTCTCTCCACGATAATTGTAGTAGTCGAAACAATGGAACATTCAAAGGGTTTTTGCCGAGTGACCAAGGATGATGGATGCACAGTAACGTGTCAGTGTAATTGTGTTGCATTTAGACAAGTTCCTTGAGTCAGGCCTTTTTAACCAACAGGGGTTTGTTTGTAGGTGTAACTGTGGAGCACCTATCCAGAACCCTGATGTCTTACAACATGTCATAAGCCTGACCTCATTCATCATCGCTGTTGGCTTCATGAAAATTAATGCATTTCTACTGCTTCGATTCAGTTCCATTTCACAGCCAGTCGTGTGCACTTCTAGGCAACTAGGTTATTCAGCTAATGTTTTTCTAAAACTGACATTTGAAAATACCTACTTGCTTTATTTTTCGCAGTTGGAGGGATGGGTCTAATTCCTGCTAAGGGTGAAGCATTCAGTCTCACAGTGCCATCACTGGGACTGACAGTCTGTGTTTACATGCAGTAGGAAGTCCATGCCTGTCAGACAAAATGGATGCATTTTGTAAAACAAATCCCACTTTCAGAGACTATTTTTGAGAACATTAAAAAGCCACCTGACATCATTTGTGGTGTTGTCTTTTTTCCCCCCCAAGTTATGTTTTATGTAGAAATTGGTTTATGTTGAATGTTATTTTAGTTTCTTGACTCCATAAATAGCAAACATGGTTATCAAGTGTATAAACTACATTAAAGAGGAAGGAAATCTTTTTCAGCTTTTTTATGTTTCTGTTCTGAGTTTTACTCACTTTACATTTCATGGTCATTCTTGACCAGATTTGTCTGTCATACTAAATATCTTAAAGCCTAATTGATGTAGTTTACCCCTAATGTTGTGGGTATTTTAGTATTTAGTAGTTAATAGTATTTTCTTTATTACCCATCACTTTGAATAATCATTGAAAGGTGCGGGATCACTTTCTTTTTTTATTATAGAATTCATCGTTATTGTGAATGTAAAATCTGATGAGAAATATAATATTGAGGTTTTAACTTAAATTTTAAAAGCCCAAGAGTAGAGTAAAGTTAAGGGCAGATCAGCTATGCCTTTAATGTTTATCAAAGTGCTCCATGCCTGTATAATATAAACCATGCATACAGGAAGTTGTCAGGAATTTTGAACATTTGCCTACTGCTTTTGCCCTCAGCCATTAAACAGAATTCATCAAGTGAGTTGGTTTTTCTTTTCTTTTTTATTATGAGAATTTTTAATTTTCCGGTTGCTTAAAGTTTAAGTATTAAGGTTTACTGTGGCGCCTCCCAATGATTCAATTTTCGTTTATATTTCCGTAAAATGGTGCCAGAAAGGTCTGTTTTCTTTATCCTAACATATCGTGTGGGTACCAAGCTCTGTAAAAAATAAATAAATAAATAAATAAATAAAATCTTATAATTCAACTTTTCTGTAGAGATTTTCAATTGGAAATTGATCATGCTTATATACAAACATTAGTATGTCGGAATTTATTAGAACGCTAACTTAAACTCCCGCATTGATTAAACAAAAGAATACAACAAAACAAATAATAGAATTGCGCGATTTTGAGGACTAGAATAATTTCTTTATTACCCACGACTCGATTTCATGCTGTAAAAATACCTCCGTATTTAAAAACATATACATATATATGTATGTTTTCTCAAAAACAAAATAAATACAAGAAAACTGAAAGTATACATTTATACTTTGAAAAGGTTTACAATGATCGTCGAATAAAGATGACGTATTGTCGTGAGCTACCCCTATATATAACACGTCGCCTGTTTATGACATCCTTCGTGGAGTCGATTCCTTAGCGGTCGGTACGTGAGTTCTACTTCGCACCTCGGAATCCAATGTGAATCTTGGTCTTGCAATTTCATCCATCTAAAATATTATGTTTTTGTATCTCTTCTAGCTTCACTCTGTCAACATGAGAGCTAAGGTTTGTATTTCATTATTTATTTGACTACAGAATTGTACTTTTCATGGTGTCGGCTCTTGCTAGCATGCTAACTAGCATAGCAAGCTTGATCATGTCGACGTTACAAGCGACCAATTAAACCAAGATCTGTTACTTAATCTGTAAAGTTTAGGTCTCTGCAGATGATTTCGCAACTCCGTGAAGTGCATTTGTTTCGAAACTCGAGTTTTCTTTTGATCTAACGTAATTTCGTATGCTTTTGCAGTGGAGGAAGAAGCGCATGCGCAGGTAAGACTGCTCAACACGCACTTTGCACCCATGCAGTGGGAACGTGGAACGATTGTTTTTTCTTAATCATTATTGTTTCATGTCTAATTGTCTCTTAATGTTCCCAAAGGCTGAAGCGCAAAAGGAGAAAGATGAGGCAGAGGTCCAAGTAAGCTGTCCTCTCCTCCATGGTTGTGCCTGCTGTCGTAGTCTACAACCAGATTGGGACCCAGCCAGAGACCCAGGATCCTCCTCGTGTGAAGCCAGAAGCCAGTGGCATCAACATCGTCCTGAGGCAGTGGAGCTGCAGCAGCTGACTGATGCTGGATGGCCAAACTCAATACCTGCTGGATGTCGGGCTTTTCCTCTTGGACTTTCTGGACTCTTTGTTCTAGATTCCTCAACTTTTGTCATTTGTTCTTGTTTATACTCTGATTAAAGGTTTTGGTTCATAAAATACCTTAACTGTGGTTTGTCATGGTTTTTTTTTTTTGCACATACTTAATAGATTTTCTGTGTATTTGAATATGAAGCAGAGTTGGATACTACACATCAGTGGCTGTTTGTCAGTAATGGCTCTGTTAGTAAGCCATGTTCTGAATGACCTCCACTTATGGATGCTGGTTATAGCAACCACTATACTGTTTTGCTAAACACCCTGGTCTGTTGCATCCTAATTTATATACGGGTTGCAGACTTGCTGCACAGAGACAATTGAATGTTTCATAGTTACAAACTGAAGTAAAAGCTTTGTCAACTTTGAGGTGCAAAGGTTTCCTGTTAAGATAATGAGGTAAATATGAGCTGTGTTGGAAGTAGATCCTACTGGAATTTGAAGGCATTCATAGAAGAATGTTCTCACAGTGATGGTGTGATTTTTAAAATCTTATCACTTGTGGTTGTGTAGATGCAGTAACATTTAGAAAGAGCTCATGACTAGCAGGCCACTTTGGGTCCTGTTTTTTTTTCCTGTTTTTTTTTTTTTTTACTTGCACATCACTGAAGACTTTCTTCAAAACAAATAACTGCAAATAAAAAATAGAAGGAATTTTTTTGGGGGGTGTTGAATTTTATCTGTCTGGATTTTACCACAGAAAGTTAGCGGCCTGGTGAGTCTGGGGAGCATTGAGAAACCCCAGAACAGCACAAAAACTCAAGACTCCTGCCCTAAATATGCATATGACTGGACAAGATAGAGGCAATTTTGACATACCTGAGTTTGTATATGTATAGTATTTGGTTATTTTTTTGCCATAAAGATGAGCATAACTCCAACATACACAGTGTTTTCACCTGCTGTCCTTCATGGTCTTTGTCAGCCTGACATTTTAATCCAGATTTGCATTTTCTTCCTGCATACTCTGGCTTGTTATGGCTTGCACAAATTGCCCTTACAGTTTGGGGAAAGGCTGCATAAAAGTGGTTCTCATGGTGATGAGGAATCTGCACTGCTGCTGCGCTCACTACTTCTTGTTGATTTCTACTCGACTTATTGATCTCACACCTGCACCCTCCCTTTGTTTAATCTTCTGTACGTACTTGTGCCTCCCTGATCAGTGTGTTGCCAACAGCTGTTCCAGTAGTCAGAGTGGCTGCAAGATCCTGTTTGACTCCATGTGGACATTTTCCCAGCGGTTACTTGTGTGATTTAAATATAGCACAGCCAACATAAGTAACCTCTGACTGAAGGGACCATGCAGCGACAGCCTGAGGCAGTGCCAGTGGGAAGAAGGGATGTTTCTCTGGAAGTCTGCTGAAAGCCCACAAGCAGGATTTTTTCAAATATTTTGCAAATGCAGCACCAACACTGTGTTGTACATCTTTTAAGAAATCCTTCAAAGAGGAAAAATAAATAAATTAAACAAATGAAAATATCTTGAAGACACCAATAAGGTCTGATTTCTGAATCTGCTTGTTACATCACAGTCTTTCTGAAAAGGGGAACAAAGAAGTGAAATATGAACTTTTCTCTTTGCTGGGGAATTCACAGTCCGCCTAACTGAACATTGACCTCCTTCCTTCACATGACATGGTCAGGAATTCAGTTTAACATTAATTAAACCTGAACATTTTTATTATTTAATTTCCTTTTGCAAAGAAAATTATTCAATATTTTGCGACACGGTTTGCAATAACATTAGAAAGTTACTACCTCGGTGACTATTTCCTGGATTTTTTTTTAAATATAAAAATGAAAATATACATTTTACAAAAAATATGAAAATTTAATTCATAGAAAGATCACAAACTAAATTAACCGTTACAGCAGACAAGCAAGAGTTCTTTTTCTATATATATATATATATATATGTAAAAAAAATAAATAAATAAATAAAATAAAATAAAACAAGTTGTGTTTCTGCCATATGTGGTCACCTCACTTTAGCCATAAACATCACGCTGCAACGCGTCACATGTACCGGTACTGACTGGACATGTTTCAGTTTTGGTTTGGGAGTTGAAGAAGAAGAGAGAGGATAAGAAAAATCCGTGTGTGTTGAGACCTAAATTAGAGGTAAGGAAGGAACTCATTCGCCAGTTCGCGCGTCTGTCATGATAATATTTTTGCTGAAACAAAAAGAAAACATGTCTTGTACTTGCCCAGGACAAATTTCAACGCGGGGGGACAATAAAGTTGTTCTCATCTCATAGTAATTTCATCTCAGTGAGATGTAATGTTACTACACACCTTTATTTTATATCCACACACTAAAACGATCTCTGGTGCGGACGGTGCTCTAGTTTTTTTTTTCTTCTTCTTTTCTTGTTTTGACACTTTTGTTCAGGCTTCATTCCCCCTCCCAAGCTGTGATTACTCAGCGATGAGAAAAGCCACTATGCGTATTTATTTGCAGCCAAGTTCTGAAGAACGTAATTTGCATTTAAAATAAATAAATGAATAAATAAAACTCGTGCTAAAAATTGATTCTAACGTTGGTCATGCATAGGAGAAATGTTATGTCTACATACTTTATTCATAAATAAGTGCTAAAAACAACCTCACTACTTTTATAACCCTGGTTACAGCCCTGTTAACATACACAAGTGCAAAGGTCTGAGGAGCTCCTCTGTATTTTTTTTATTTTTATTTTTTATTTTTTAGCTTTTCTGATACTTGCATCAGCACCTGTAAAGTGTAACGTTGTTACACACGAAACATGCAATTTCCTGTATTTGATGTTGATGCGGTTATAGGATCTGTTTCCGTATCTTCTTCCTTATATCCGAAACTCTTGCAAAATGTGTGAACAAATGTTGCAAGACGAGCACTGGAGCACTTTGATAAGCACTCTGTCCTCTTTATTTGCTATTGCAGACCAGTAAAGCCGGTGTTAAACTAACAGAAGTAGGTGGCTGAATTCCATATTAGTGGTAAACAACTCCAAATACGATGGCTGGCATGGCAGAGATGGATGAGGTGCGTACTTGTTTTTCTTCTCCTTCAAAATAACACAAAAGACTGTGCAACAACTGAACACTTTTGGCACTTTACATGTTTTATTATTCGAAGTTCTCAATAAAGAATAGTAAATCTGCAAATATAAATAAGAATACCTTGACTGAAAAGTGCAGCTAAATGATTGAAAGTGTATCTAAGAAATCCAGCCACCGAGGAAACCGGAAGCAGTTTGGAGTGTGGTCACAGGACGTGTAGAAAGCTTGAAACCCAGACGAACGATTCTTTCTCGCCATTTACAATCCAGCCTCTCACAGTCATCGTTGCACAGCTGATCTACTTGATCCAGCCGTCCCTAAACCACTTAGCGGCTGAACTCTGTTGTGTTGTTGAGCTACTGCTGCTGCCTGCTTGCCCGTCTCTCCATATTGACACAGGATCTTCACAACGTTGCACCTCGAGCAAATACAGATGATTTGCTGTAACCGGGCGACCGCTCCGGGATCATTAGCTGCCTATTACCGTTGCCAAGCAAGGCTGGCGCTTAATGCGTTACTTAAATAATAAAATAAAAACACTCAAGGGGATGTGCTCTTTATGAAAAGAAAAGAAAAAGGTTTCCAGACTTCTTTTCAGCTTGCTGCATAACTGTGCCGCAGGGACCATTTTCACTCGTCCTCATGGGCGATGGCTGCCTGCAGATCGTTATTGCAGTGATAACGCACACCTGTCACATTCGAGCTTCTGCAGCTGCAGCAGCGGTGATGAGCGCTTGCGCACGCCGCAGGACTGACTCCGGTTATGTAAGAGGAGAAAAAAAACAAAACAAAATCCATCATAAATTTCGATATAACGCTTCAAGGAGCCGATACGCCATTTAGATGCCCGTTTAGAATTTCTGGTCAGTGGTTGTCGATTTTTTTTTTTTTTTTCTTTCTCAGAAAACAGACGCTCACATGTAAACACCGGTTCGCTTGACGGCGTGTGACGCTACAAGTAGGTTCTCCGCTTGAGGGAGGTGTCGAGGTGTAGACCCGCCTTCCCTGCTCAGTGGCAGTGCCCGTCCCGTGCACGCCGAGGAGCTCGAAGAAACCTGATGTGAACACGGACTCGCCCGCTTGTCTCCCCGCGGCACTTGAGACGATCCGATCCCGCGGTGCGCAGCGACAGTCAGCGGCTCATCCTCCATGGTTCCCCGGGCACCGATGCGGGGGGTCCTCGGTGGTGGCCGCCTCCTCTCTGTGCCGCAGTTCGAGAATCGGATGTCCGGATCGAGCCAGTGAACGAAGTCGAAGAACGAATTTAAGACCATCGCAATGCCGGCCGCCTTTGCGGAGCCGTCCCCGGGCCGAGGTGCGACGTTCATGGCTCCCGGGCCGCCGAGCCACCCGGCCGGGGAGCGCGCCATCAGCGTGCTGTGGTCCTTCTGCAAATGCCTGGGCGCCCTGCTGCCCGTATACCTGGCCGGCTACTACGGCTGCAGCGTCAGCGTGGTGCTCTTCGGCCTCATGCTCTACATGGGATGGAAACACGGTCGGCAGGGCAAAATGATAAGGCTCAAGTCGGCCATGTACCTCCTGGAGAACGAGAGGGAATTTACCACCGAGAGCGTCCTGAGAGCCAAGCGGGATCTTCCTCCCTGGGTAAGGAACCCCTGCACAGGACGGGGGTCCGCAGCTCTGCAGCCGGGTCGTCTGACTGACACATCTGTCAGACCCCAGCTCAGCATCACACCTGGAGGCTTTTCACACGCTTTTCACTTGATGTTGGGCAGGTGATTGTTTGCACTCCGCGCTAAGGGGGCATAATTATGCAGGGAAGCGCATGGAAAATCCTGTTTCTTGCACTGGAATGTGCACTCTTATTCCTATTCGTTCATGGTATTTTGATTGCAAGCACAGCTCCATATTTAGACCCTGCTAATGTTCAGTGTCAGGGGGAATTAGTCTGCACCACTTCCACTCTGAGGAATGTGATTCAGTGTGTCCATGTAGGTCTGTGTGGTGGGAAACAAGGGGTCGGTAAAGACCAGTATTTTAAAACAGAGACAACGACTTCTTTCTGTGTTTTTCCCTTCTTTTTTTTTCAAATACCGCTTTTTCGTATTTCAGAACTGTAGAACCTCTCTTGACCTTATCTGGATTCCAAAACTCGATGACTCATAAACATCAGTCAGATGAGTGCAGAGCAGAGCAGAGGCTGTAACCAAGACCACCATATGTGGACAGAGAATAGACCTCGAGTGTGCGTGTGTGCGTGTGTGTCATGGGGTAGCGGTTGCTTTTCGTTGTTGCTGATATGTTCCTGAGGTTTGGAGAACAGGCTTTGTGGTTGACCGTTTCCCATAGCTTAGTTGAGTTCAGTCGCAGCGGCTCCTCTTCTGCACAAGTCAGACTGCAAGGCCTCAGAATTGCCCAGCAACAGCAGCAATATAACAAATATTTCAAAATAATTCACCCACAGCTCAGCCGATGGTCAGCTGTGTTGCACTGTTTTGATTGTTTTGAGCTCCTGCATGACATGTTGTCACTCTGTCCACAGGTCAACTTCCCAGATGTGGAGAAGGTTGAATGGGTGAACAAGGTTTGTTGTCTTCTGTCACTTGAAGCGCACTGATGTATGTTTTATTTAACATGGTGTACCAGATAAACAGTGTACCAAAGCCTTTGGCTTTATTTCACAAATCCACTCGGTGCCGAGCCCACAGAAGTAAAAACAAAGTAAAGTTGCCTGCAAACTCAACTCTCAGAGACACCAGTCCGTCATATTGGATTTGGATCAATCATGTGTTGCTGCTTTGAATCGGCTCAACCCTTTCTGTTGGTGAAAGGGGCGGTGTGGTCTCAAAGGACTACCAGTGGCTTGGAGGAAAAGCCTCCAATAAGGCCCCTGTAATTTAAAAATGTCATCCAGTCACGATAAAACTGCCTGTACTGCAGCAGCCACGCTGCAGCCCTTTGTCTCGTAGTGGTTTCATCTCCCTCGCCTCTTGCTCTCCATTGTCACATGCATCCATTTTTTTAAATTTTTCTTTTTATCACCACTTCCCCTGCATTCAGGGTCACAGCAGTTGAATATCCCAGCTGTCAGGGAGCCAAGACCATATAGAAAAAGACAACCAGCCCATCAGCACCCACATTAACTCCCACCTCTTTATCTGAAAAGGCAGCCGATTGGTTCCTTTCGAATCCTGGGACATTTTAAGACTGGTTGGAAAAAGCTGTCTATTCAACTCTGAGAGATCTAGCTGCAGTGAGAGGCTCATTTCTCTCACGATTGCTTATTATATTTTAAAAATCATCAGTTTTCCTCCCCGGAGGCTGTTAACTGCCGGTGCACTGCCGGGATGCTGGACCTTCGAGACCAGTTTTTTCCAGTTCAGACGACAAACATTTATCGTAGTGGCGAAAGGCGGCGGGCCTGCACTCGCAGTGACCCGCCTCCTGCTGCAGCCTCTCCATCACGGCAGATTATCCACTAGTGTAATTACAGAGGAGGCGAGGACAGCTCGCACCCCATCACACAACTTTATGTCTCTGCCACTACAGTAACCTCGCATCAGCACGAGCCAAGTGCGTATATGAATACCAATAACGTGCCCCTTCTAAGAGAGAAAACCGTAATGGACTTGGCGACAAGAGCCGCCAGAGTTGGCGCTCTGCCAGCCTCTCGTCTCTCCTCTCCGCTCCGCACTTAATTACCAGGGATTTCTGCTCACGCTCGGCCTCCGTCAGCGTGTCGTCCATAAATAAACAGGCGCAGGAGCCGTCGATTATGTGTGTGAAAACTCCCTGAAATTAATGAGGAGAATGAGCTCGTTTGATTCGTCGAGCACAAAGGCCCAGAGCCACTTGTGACGGAGCGTCTCTGCGGCAAAAGCACAATTCTAGGTGAAGCATAAATAATGTATGATTAGCTGAAGGCTGGCGGCAGGCAACCCACTTCAGCGTTGGCAGGTCAGAAAATCAGCCCGCTGGGGTTGGACTTCACACTCAAATGCTGAAGTGACACCAGTTGTCAGTAAGGTGTTGCAAAGCAATGACACCAGCATTCTAATTTAGTTGGGTTTTTTTTTTCTTTTTTTTTTTTAGAATAGGTGCATGTTATTCGATAAGATATAGCAGCTTAAATCCACAAATTAAGGAGAATCAGTTCATGGTTAGTATTCTAAACAGCCAAGAACAATTAATTATCCACCAAAAAACCCCAAAATGTCTGACCAAGGAATGAAATCTAGAAAAAAAGAATGGCATAATGGCATATTTAGACCTCTGTTTACAACCTCCAACAAAACTGCTCAGTTTTACTTCTGGCTAAAGATGACGCATTTGGTGTCTGTTATGGGTGACAAGACCACCACAAGGCAAAGTGAGATAAGGGGTGCTTATTTGAGTGCAACTTGCAACTACATCTCTAGATCCAGTTTAATGCGGAAAATGGAACTCGTAACATTTATTACAGTGACTTTTTGTTCCTTCAGAAACGTCTGAAGCACTTCTCACAATTTCATGGAAATATTCCATGGGAATAAAATGATTAAACGAAATGATTTCCCAGTTTCCACAAAGAAATTTAATGACCAATATTATTACAATCAGATGGTTGTTTTGCATTTGTTTGCTTTTTCATTTTCAATTCGTTATGAGCTTTACCCACTGGAGGGCTTTTCATTTGTTTGTAATTCCATTTAGCTAAATTATCCGCAGGTCAGCCGCCGTCGCTGTTGATGGCTTGTGTGTACAAGACAATCTATGCGAAACCTTTCAGCCTCATGGAGATTAGTTTGTGGCTTCGGCTTAATGAAGCGTGTCTCTGTGTGTTAATGTAGTTTTGTTGCTTGCCGGCATGACTAAGGAGACACACAAGTGGCAAAACTTTTTTTTGCAGCAACGTAACTTTTATCACCATGAAACCACATTTAACTCATTAGACAATTTGGTTCATTCATTATGTATTTTTAATTAATTTATATTTTTCCGTTTGATGCGCATGTCTTGACTTAAGTGGTGGTAGATTGTTGGTGGATGCATCTGTTGTATGCGCGTTGTGTCGTGCAGATCATCCAGCAAGCTTGGCCCTTCATCGGCCAGTATCTGGAGAAGCTGCTGGTGGAGACCATCGCCCCTGCCATCCGGGCCTCCAGCATCCACCTGCAGACTCTCAGCTTCACCAAGGTCAACATTGGAGACAAGGTGCGTGTGTATGTGTACATGTGCGTGTAGGCTGTCCGGGAAAATGTTCCGTCAGCAACAAAATAGTGCGGAACCCACAGATTTGATGTGGGTAATGTCAACGGCAACATGCCACCCCGGCGCTGCAGGATGGTTATTGCAGGTATTAAATCAGATGATATTGTGTGTGTCGAGTGATTGTGACCGTTGCTGTCGTGTCGACAGGCTGCCAAGGTGATGGGTGTGAAGGCACACACAGAACAGGACTCCAAACAAGTCATGTTGGACCTGTACCTGAGGTAATGCATCTAGATGGAAAAGATCCCTAGGGCTAATTTAGCTAATTTCAGGGAAATTAACTATTATTATTATTATTATTATTATTATTATTATTATTATTATTATTATTATTATCATTATCATTGTTATTGGTAGATTGAAATGTGAACAATATTGGACCTTATAATGATCTCCATGTGCAGTGGTGCTAGGAAGGAACACAAAGCTCTAGCTGCAGTGAGTTGTGTTGCCTCGGTAAACATACCTTAAGATTATACACACGCCAAATTTTCACTGATGACTGATATATTTACATGCAAGTAGTCAGGCAGTGTGACACTGTCACAAGGTTCCTCATTGCAGGGTGGGGCATGGTGTTGACTGGAGCAGCACTTTGTTTATTTACCAGAGGAAGTAGATCTATCTGAAGTGCAATCCGTCCCTCTCTCACTGCTCCTCCCTGCTCTCGCAGCTACGCCGGCGATGTCGAGGTCAACGTGGAAATCAAAAAGTACTTTTGTAAAGCTGGAGTGAAAGGAGTCCAGGTATAAACATAAATGTCAATATGATTTATTTTTTGTCATTTAACATTTTTGTTGTAAAACAGCAACGTTAAAGCCTCCACCTTGCGTTACATTTCTTGTCTGTAGCTCTATGGGAAGCTGCGCGTCATCCTGGAGCCCCTGATTGGGGATTTACCTCTGGTTGGAGCCATCACTATGTTCTTCATTCGCAGGCCGGTGAGCGCCGTGGCACCGGTGGAAAGATGTCAGGAAACATTTTAGTTTTGCTTGATGTTGTCACACTTTAATGTGATTTTCTTCACCGTGTCGTAGAAACTGGACATCAACTGGACTGGACTGACTAATCTTCTGGATATCCCTGGGCTGAGGTGAGTTTATGTGCTAGAAGTCGGGCATTGATATCTTTTCGTTTGGCTGCGTATTTTTTTCATTTTTTTTTTTTTTTACAGTTTGTCATTCTGATAATTTTGTTCAGTTGAAAATGTCCTCCAGACTATTTTCTGTGAAGAAGCTCTTGTGTTGACTTATGGGGCTGTGCTTTTTCTGTCTCCTGGCGATATTTATTATTTGCGTCAACAAATCTCCTGAAAAGTTCTAACAGCAGTTATTGGATTGTGCCGACAAGCAACACAAAAGCATTTTGTGAGTCACACCGCCACGCAGGGTAGTTTTGACAAAGTGAGATTGTACGATTTAATCAACACAATTTACACAGCCAAGGAGTTATTTCCCTGTTGGCGTACAAAGTATGACAAAACAAAATCAATTATGTCAAAATGTCATTGATAGGCTATTATGGTCAGAGCTTTTAGCAATTATTTCGTTGTTTATTATATACAGTATGTCCATAAAACACATTCGGTTGCAGAGTTGTCTGGTCTGAGCCCAAAACACTCTGTCAAGTCCAAAGAATGTGAATATGAGGGTTTTTTTTTTCTTCTGATGAATGGGAGTGATGAAACATCTGCTGAGTCTTTCTTCAGTGTTCTCAGATTCTTGTGGCGTGGCTGGTTTCATGCTGCGTGTCCCAATCTTATCTCGTATAAGATTTACATCAGTAACGGTAACGGCCACTGCTGTTACACGCTTTGCTGCCAATCTGGCAACACTTTGGCTAAAATGTTGTATCACTCCTTTTCGAGAACATGATTTCACAGATGCCCTCATTGACAGCCAATGGGGGGGGGGGGGGGGGTGAATGATGCATGTTAGTTGAGCGCTACATGTCCTCTTGTGTGTTTGTCTCTGTCCTCCCCTCACTCTTTGTGTCCACAACATCACAACGGCATTCATTTGCAGTACCATGTCGGACACTATGATAATGGATGCCATAGCCTCCTACCTGGTGCTCCCCAACCGTCTCACTGTCCCCCTGGTGCCCGACCTGCAAATTGCGCAGCTACGCTCCCCCCTGCCAAGGGTAACTGTCTCACTTTTTGAATTGCTTTCAAAACAAAACAAAACAAAAAAGCAAAATGAAATGAAAAAACAAGGAGTCTGTGAAAATGCAATTTTTCTTAGCAATAGCTAGCCTCACAGGCACTTCCTGTATTTCCCTGTCATCTTCCTTTGGTGCTTTTAATGCTGTGTTCCATTATACCTGGGAACTTCTGGCCTTCTACGTCACCAGAAATTCCCTCTTAAGTCAGAATTACAATGTCAACGTTTGTCATAAATGGTGAACAATCCCTGTTTACCCACCAACTAGATTTTCTTTTTGTGTGTCATTTTAAAGTCACCCCGCTGTTTTGAGCAAGATTTACCTGTACATTTGTTATTTTTTTGTTTATGTTCAATGAACTTCATTGCTGCAAGTACAGGCTAGCAATGCTAATGGCGACCAGCAGGCACAGCCATCTTGCTTTGCTCACTTGCTAAAGGAACATTGTCAACCCCTGTATGTTCCTAGCTCCGTGGTTTATGGAACACACGATAAAGGCAGCTGACTCCCTTTGCTTCCTGGTTGTCTCACAACTAAAAGGAAGCTGATTGGTCACTGAAACCAATGTCTGTTTAAAGACCAATCAATCGTATGAGTCAGATTATGAATCCAGTCTGAAAGCATCAATTGAAATCAAATCCATTTGTTTTGTGGAAAAAAATGAAAATGTTTTGTTTTATTGACTCCCCTTGGGCTTTTGATGCATTCCTCTCTGTTTTGTCGCCGCCGCCAGGGAGTCGTGCGCATCCACCTGCTGGAGGCCGAGGACCTGACCGCCAAGGACACCATCATCAAGGGCCTAATTGACGGGAAGTCGGACCCGTACGCCGTGCTGCGCGTGGGCACGCAGATGTTCACCTCGCACCACGTGGACAACAACCTGAACCCTCAGTGGCGGGAGATGTTCGAGGTGTGGCTCGAGTGAAATAGAGCTCAGCTTGAGATGAATGCGCTTGAAGCCGCTTTGTGCATCTGGAAGTTATAACCCGGCCGCCGTCTGTGGTTGTGAACAAATGAGCGGTGCTGTGGTGTGAAGCAACGCAATGAGATTTTTTTTCGGCTCGGAAGCTGCAGTTTCAGAGATAAGCGGAGCCTGCAGAAAGTCCTCGCTAAGAAACATATTTGTCGTTTCCCTTTTTTCCCTCGTTTCCCTTTTTTTTTTCTTTTTTGTTTATATTTACGATATCAAAACCCCACTGCTGAGTAGCTATGAAACGATAAAGATCTGCCTCGCCCATCAGTGAAATATGTTCTTGCTGTTGTGATCCCGTGTGCATGTCCTTGTGTTTTCATGTTGTGTGTGTGTGTGTGATGTCTTTTTGGTGCTTTCTTGTGTGTGTGTGTGTGTGTGTGTGTGTGTGTGTGTGTGTGTGTGTGTGTGTGTGTGTGTGTGTGTGTGTGTGTGTGTGTGTGTGTGTGTGTGTGTGTGTGTGTGTGTGTGTGTGTGTGTGTCAGGTGATTGTCCATGAAGTGCCTGGTCAGGAGTTGGAAGTGGAAGTGTTTGACAAAGACCCAGACCAGGATGACTTCCTGGGGAGGTAGCTTACTCATTACCGTCACTGGCCACTTCTGTGTTTTCTGTCACGCCATTAACACCTCTGCTGTTTCCATGTTGGGCAAAATCTTTTTAATTTATTTATTTTTTGTTTGTTAATTCTGTCAAAATCTAACTCACTTCCCATTTGTTTCTCGACCGAACTGATTTGACCTGCGTCTTTTTCTTTACAGGGTCAAGGTGGATCTGGATATTGTGAAGAAGGCCAGAGTTGTGGATGACGTAAGCAGCACTTGTTTTTTATTTAATTTTTTTTTTATTTATGTAAATGAAATCTAAAATTCGGTCTTGTGTCACAGCAAGCACAGGATTTTTCTTTTTAAGGCTTATTGTCTCAGACTCCGGCAAATATCTGTGTGAGGCAGCTGTAATCCTGTTAGCATGTGACACCACATGACTCTGACCGGTGACCGATCTGGCCCGGTCTGTCTTCCTGTTATTATGCCCAAGCTCAAAGAAATGATCTAGATCAAGAAAAACGTGTGTTTAAAGGGAAGTCTGTTTTTGTAAACAGTGGTTCAATCTGAGGGACGTCCCATCCGGCAGTGTGCACCTCCGGCTGGAGTGGCTCTCCCTGCTGTCCTCTGCTGAAAGACTGAGCGAGGTGGGTTGGAGCTGCTTTGTGTACAGCTTGTCTTCAAGTCTCGAAGAAGAAACCATTTCATAGCTATATGTGATATTTAGCTTTTTACAATTTAATAATTATTGTAACATGAAATTCCAGGTAATTCAAAGCATTTTTCGTCAAAAAAAATATTTTGTAACTACTTTATGGTAACAGGATTGATCCCTCAGGCTTTCCTTTACTATGGCCTGTGAATAAGTATTAGCCTAATATTTCAGCTTAATCCTTGAATTGAATTGACGTGAACTGCATGAAAGAGACCCTTGGGGTCATTTAGCTAATGATGTGTGTCAGCTGGAGGATCAAGCTGACACACTTGGTTAAAAAGGTCCTATTTCATGAACAATTCACTGTTCCATTGCCCTGTGTGATGTTGCATTTGGTGTGATGACTATATCATAAGTGAGGCATCTCCAGCCTGGTGTTCATTCCATCCTTTGACTTATAGAGTTTTGTGTAAAAAAAAAAACTAAATGAGTTTTAATAACCCCTCTTGGCTCCCCAGGTGATCCAGAAGAACCAGAACCTCACCAGTAAGACAGCCGAGCCTCCCTCCGCTGCCATCCTGGCCGTCTATCTGGACCAAGCCCACGATCTGCCTGTAAGTTTCACATCCCAAAAGTTGTTGTGTGGGACATTTGCTTCATGACCTGACTGTGACCCTTGTGACTGTGTTTGCAGCTGAGAAAGGGCAACAAGGACCCGAGTCCAATGGTGCAAATATCTGCGCAAGATGCCACCAAAGAGAGCAAAGTAAGAATTAAAAATAAAAAAACATCCGCACAAGTCTGTTGTCGGGGTAAGCGTTTCTTCAGTCTGAGCCTCTGCTCTGCAGACCTGCTACGGAACCAACAGCCCTGTGTGGGGAGACGCCTTCACTTTCTTCATTCAGGATCCCAGCAAGCAGGACATCGACATTCAAGTGAGTCACCATCCGAAGTTAATAAACAGACCAAAAGAGGCAGCTGTGGGAGCTCTCACACACACACACACACACACACACACACACACACACACACACACACACAGACAGACGTGATGACTGACTATAGACCTGGATAATCTGGGCCTTAAAGATTTTGTTGGCTATTTACGCCACTTTTTTTTAATTTTATGAAATTTTCCCTATTTTTCCTCTTTCGTCCTAAATTTTTACAATTTGCGGTCTTGTGCTTTTCTGTCAGGTTAAAGACGACGACCGCGCTCTGTCCCTGGGCAGCCTGACCGTCCCTCTCATGCGTCTCCTGGCGTCCCCTGAACTCACCATGGACCAGTGGTTCCAGCTGGAGAACTCCGGCCCCGCCAGCAGAATCTACATCAAGACTGTGCTTCGGGTGTGTATCCCTCACACACTGCAGACTGTCACCCCTCAGTGCTCACAAGAGACTCGGGTGTGCCAACTGAAGTGAAGTGAAGTGAGGCGAAGTGAAGTGGGGTGCGTCCATGTTGATGGACGGCCTTCAGTTTTACACTCACAGTTTCTGCTTTCAACACCAATTTCTTAGACTCAGTCTGACTCCGTGAGCCATGAAATCAGATACTTTCCAACATGAATCCTGGAAAGGAGAGCTGAAATATAAAAATAACAAAGTGTGAGACTGTGAAACAGCAAAAACAGAATCGCTGCCAGTGCACCAATGGATTTCCATCCCCAGATTCACTTCTTCTTAATCATACCGCGACTCACCATTTATACTAAAGTCAACTTTAGTGGAACCATCTGTGATCTCTTTCTGAGGGGCTGCACAATCCTCCAGCTTAAAAGTTCTAACACGAAAATTTAGTCTACATAATATTTGGAATCAGTGGATTCCTCAGGAAAAATCCATCTTTCACTTTTTTGGCTCTGTGTATTTTTTAAAAGGACGTGCAAAATCGGCCCGATGTCACAAAGAATTCCAAAACCTCTCCCAGGTTTCTCTTCCAGAAATTGTCTCCTTAAATACACTAAAATTACACATTTTTGTTTCTTCTTTCTATTGTTACCGCTTTTAAAAAAAAAAAATTATATATATAGATCTTGTGGCTCAGTGATGATGCCACTCCCACAACACCGTCTCCTCGGCCCTCTGGCCCAGGAACCCAGGTGGGCCCAGGTGGACTGGCACCAGATCTGAGCTTGGGACCCGGCGGCTCGGCTAAACCAGGACCAACTCGACCACAGCAGACCTCGCCCGACCCAGAGTTTGCAACTGAGGTTGAACAACACAAAATATAAATCTGCCGCTCTGCTCAGTTCGTTACGCAGACTTTCAAAAGACTCACACCGTCCTTCTCTCACCAACAGGGGGTGCTGCGCATCCACCTGGTGGAAGCCCAGAACCTGATAGCAAAGGACAACTTCATGGGGGGCATGGTGAAGGGGAAGAGCGACCCCTATGTCAAGATCCGGGTGGCTGGCATCACCTACCGCAGCCACACCATCAAAGAAAACCTCAACCCAGTCTGGAACGAGCTCTATGAGGTTTGTTTGAGGCTCTAAAAGTTTGCTTTGGTCCCGTCTGAAATGGTCAGCTGACACATTTTTTTTTATACTTGACGCTGTGGTTCAGGTCATTTTGACGCAGCTCCCCGGGCAGGAGATCCAGTTTGAGTTGTTCGACAAGGACATCGATCAAGACGACTTCCTCGGCAGGTTCGTCCAGCACACTGGTTCCCAGTTTTGCCTTTTGGAAAACCTGGCAGTGACTTTTTATGACAAACAGTTCACTACTTGCTTTTTTTGTGACGACACCAAGTTGTGCTGACAGGTACAGGATCGACCTGACTGTGAATCCTAAAACTCTCTGTCTCCTCTTCTTGTAGGTTCAAACTAAACCTGCGAGACATCATCAGCGCGCAGTTCACCGACACAGTGAGTGACATTTAGCTCAGTCGAGAAGAAAATCAACTTGCGTGTTGTTGCTGATGTTTGAACCCTCTGCACCCCTGTCGCTGCAGTGGTACACGCTGAACGATGTGAAGTCGGGCCGGGTTCACCTGGTGCTGGAGTGGCTGTCCAGAGTCTCTGACCTATCCAGACTGGAGCAGGTAGCACACCGTCGCCCCTCCCTTCTGTTCCCACCTCGAGTGGCTGAAGTGATGTCAGATCGGACCCGTGAGAAGAGACTCATGGAGAGTTTGAGGGCCTTGAAGTCCCTTGTGGTTTGACAAAGTCCATTTTAAGTTTGGCAAGTTGGAGTTAATGTCAGGTTTCAAGAGCCAGGCCGAATGAAGAAAAAAAAAAAAGCTTTGAGGAACCATCTTGCACAAGCGTTAAGTGAAGTTGCAGCTTTCTGTACTGATGCTCGTGAAGATATTGTTTCTATTTCCTGTAATTTCCTGTAACGGCTTCCTTAAGATGGTGTTGATAGCCAAGCCACAGCTTTTTTGTAATGTCACAATTCTGTGTGTGTGTGTGTGTGTGTGTGTGTGTGTGTGTGTGTGTGTGTGTGTGTGTGTGTGTGTGTGTGTGTGTGTGTGTGTGTGTGTGTGTGTGTGTGTGTGTACTACTTGACATACTTCCCTTCTTCCTGTAGATTCTGCTGTACCAGGAGCAGCAGTCGTACCAGAACAAGGTTGTGCCATCGGCGGCGGCGCTGTTTGTATACGTGGAGCGAGCCCACGGCCTGCCGGTCAGAACCTCGGCAAAGATTTCTGCCGTTTGCGTTTTCTTGTTGCTGCTTGCCCTGTTTGCGTACAAGTGATTAAATAGAGAGAATTGTAATATATTTTTTCTCCTGACTGTGATTAAAGTTAAAGAAAAGCGGAAAGGAACCAAAAGTCGGAGCGGACGTCCTCCTCAAGAACGTATCGCAGAGGACCAAGGTGGGTTGTCGGCTTCCGGAGTGGGATTGCAGCCAGAAATGCTGCTATCAGGTGGTTACTCTGCCTCTTTCCAAATAAAAAATAATATATATATGTATTTTTTTTTCACACAAGGTTTGTGAGCGCTCCACATCCCCTCGCTGGGAAGAAGCCTTTCACTACCTGGTTCGTGACCCTACAGATGAATCCCTTATAGTGAAGGTCAGTGCCGCAGTTTAAACCCTTGGTGTGTTTCCACCTCAAAGCCACCAAATCTTAGTCACTGGAATATATACCTAAAAATCGGAACTACCTATCAGTCTTCAGGGTGTGTGTGTGTGTGTGTGCAGCTGTCCCACAGCTGGGGCCAGGCCCTCGGGTCCTTGACTCTTCCCCTCAGAGAGGTGCTGATGGAGCCCGGCCTGGTGCTGGACCGCTGGTTCAGCCTGGAGGGGGCGCTGCCCGAGAGTCAGATCCTAATGAGAGTCACGCTGAGGGTACGACTAATAAACAGCCACCCCTGTTTATATTCTCTACACTATTCGGTCTGCACTGGTACCTGCGAGATGACAGATTTGTCTCTCTGCATGTCGGCTGGGACTCTCGCTGCGACGTCTCTCTCTCTGCTGCAGGTCTTGGACACTCAGCTGGCTGTGTGCCGCAGGGCTCCCGGAGATGCCGACGGTGATGTTGGCGGAGATGGTGTCATCCCCAGATGGGTTCCCTCTCACCTCGACATCAGACAGAGAAGTGGATTCTCCATGTGAGTCACAACCCTCACTGTCCACTGCGTGGCTCCTCCGTTTATTTCTTTTCTTGGTTCCCTTTGTTTAGTTTCCTGTATTTTAATGTCACCTGTCAGACTCATTTTCTAATGTTTGTTCTTTTTGTCATGTGCTCCGTCAGAGCAGTACCACATAATTGATTAAATTAGAAACCACAAACCTCCAGGGCTAATATCCAGATCTTTCTGAATATTATGAATATTAGCCCTCTCTTTACAGCCTTCGGTGGAAACACTACCTGCCAACTCTGGTGCAGGTAGGGGGAAAATAGGCTCAGCGAATAGAAACATTATCTAGCTGGCAGGGTGGGGCTTGAGGTCAACAACATCGTGGAGGTGTTGGTGGTTTCCACCTCGGGGAGGTGTTAGTAGTGTTAGTGAGTTCCACAACGGCAGCTCTAAACAAGTTAGTGGAGCAATCACACTAAGTAATGAATGGACTCTTCTCATTTCTCTGGAGTTCACTAGCAGGCACGAGAAAAGAAAACATTGGTGAAATGAATTTTATACAATCCAGGACCTTTTAAATAACGCCATACTTTCCACTCTGCATCCAGGGCTTATGATAATGTGAGCACAGCCGGCCAGGTGAAGCTGACCATCGGCTACTCCACAGAGGAAAACAGGCTTTTCATCGTGGTTCACTCCTGCAGGTTGTCTCTCAGTTTAAATTCCTGTTCTTTCAGTAGAATTTCCTGCCTTGAGCCCACGGTGCCAATGCATCCTCTTGTCCCTGGTCTCAACTTCACACCCTCAGAACCCTGGCGGCCTGCTCCAAGGATGGCGCCGACCCTTACGTGTCCTTTGTCCTCCTGCCGGACAAGAAGGCCACCACCAAGAGGAGGACCGCCACCAAGAAGAGGGACCTCAACCCAGAGTTCAACGAGAGGTGAGCGAAAGCGGGAGAGCGAAGCTGACAGAGGGGGAGAGTCCATTTTTTTTTTTCAATAACACAGCCGCATCTTCCTCCGTAGGTTTGACTTTGACTTCACCCTGGAGGAGTCCATCCAGAGGAGGCTGGACCTGTCGGTGAAGAACAGCGTGTCCTTCATGAGCAGAGAGAGGGAGCTCATCGGAAAGGTAGATGCCCACAGCGCCACGGCTTCTCCCAATGGTTATGCAGTGATACAAAATGCTAAATGTTAATTTTTATGTTGTTTTTTTTTTTCAGTTGCAGCTAGACCTGGACCAAATTGACCTGAAGGCCAGTGTCGCACAATGGTAATGTTACAGTGTAGTTTTATCAAAATAAAACGTTGCTTTAATCTAAATGAATTTTATTTAAATTATTAAATGTGCACATTTTACAGTTTTGTCTTCTGTTTCTGCAGGTATGACTTGATTGCAGAGCCCAACTAGAGGAGCCCGCGCCCGTTTTATTCAACGTTCATATCCGCTTTAGTGACTAGTGATTGTCGTGTTTGTATATTTGGCTTCAACGGAAATTTTTGACCAGCACAACACCATAAAAAAAGATAATATTAATAATAATGAAAATAATAATAATGAAAATAATAATAATGACATGACACATTTGCTTCATGAACGCGCATGGCGCCGATCTTTGATCGAAGAAAAACGCCGCATGCAGCTTATCATGCGTAAAGTGTTGAATCCCTGCTTTGCTGTAACTTCATCATTCAGGAGAACGTTTATAGAATAATTGTTTGATAATTATGCAACGACGTTGCACCACTTGCCAAACATGAAGAATGTAAACGCCCTCCCAGAGAGGGGCTGATGCTGTGATTAATATTCCAAGGTGTGACAATGTTTTAAGACTTTATAGCATCTACAACAAAGAGATTACTTTAAATTACATTTTTTACCGTCTTAAAAATATTTCCAAAAATGAATTTGTTTATATACAGTATATGTTTAAATTATTGCCTTAAGTATTACTGTGCACACTTTGTCAGTGTCTGTGAATTATCTTCCAAATGAGGTTTTATATGTTTTGATCATTGATCTCTTAATGGTTCCTTAACAAAAAGACAAAAAAATATATATATTACAAACGCAGATCCTCATATTTACCACTGAAACCAGAGGAATGACACTGTGCGTCTGAATCACTGTGCTTTTATGAACTTTGTATATAGTGAATACCAAACATTGCTGGTGTTTTCACACCCATGCGTTCTTGTGTTGTACCGTACGCTTAATGCAACAGGCTGAATGTGACAGTTATATTGATATAGTTAATTCTTTTTTTTTTTTTTTTTAAAGCAAAACGCTTTGAGAGGGGAATAGAATGTACTCTGGAAGGAGCTTGTGGCTTCTGTGTGCTGCTGCTCTCACCTCACCTCAAAGGGTTGGATGCTCTTTTGTGGTGATGTAAAAAAAAATAGATATATGTTTTTAAATCAAGTTTAAAAAGAGAAATAAAGAAAAGAGACCTGCTGACCTTTAGCAATATTTAACATAATTCATGCATCTGCTGAAGTCATTAATTAAAATTTGCACTCTCATTAAGCAAGTCAGCTTCGTGTTTTTATTTGCTTCTGCTCTCTTCTTAAAGGCCCAGTGTGTCTGATTGACTCGCTTTTCCAAGTAAGAAAGTATAATGCATTCAGTATGTGGCTGGTGATGTCCTTTATTTCTGATGTTGTGCTTGATCTCACATCTTTCTTATACAAACTCAAACTTCAGATTCAGAAAACTATGCGATTTCCTGGGCTGCTCTACGTGGCCCCCTTACACTGGCTCCTACCTTTCCCACTGTTTGAGCTTTACAAATGTTAGAATTGATTTATCTCTTTAATTACTTTGTTCTGGCTTCTTACTTGGTGTCACATCTTTCTTATACCTGCCAGGATGTCTGAAATAAATGTAGAAATTACAAAACCTTGAGCACTCACAGGGTCTCAGCTACTGGGGTGATGGTGCATCGTCAACTCCTCCTTTAATAGTGGTTACTGATGTAGCTGTGAATGCTTATTATCAAGAGCTAACAGACTAGAAAATAGCCTTTATGCTGAAGCTGTATTAACATAAACGCTGGTAATGCTTGAATTCTACAATAATTTCATGTTGTGATGGTTTCGCGGACTTAATTAGGGTATTTATTCCATTGTCCAATGTTGTTTGCGGAATATGTTTTTTTTTTTAATAAGCAAATGACGACTCAACTGATACGTTATTTAAAATAACTTTATTTGACTTAAACGATGCACATTTTCTATTCTATTTTGTTTGTGCAGACCAGGCGTGGGCAAACTACAGCCTGGGGCTTCAAAGACACTGATTTTGTTGGAACTTTACATTAAAGCACAGGTTTTCTACACATCCAATGATAGTACCAGTCAAAACGTTTGCACAAACCCTGGCGTGGACGTTACGAAAACGTTACATCTACGTCCTTTCATCACCTTCCGGGGAGCGATACAACTTGTCATACTTGCATTTGACTTCTGGGTGGCGGTAAAACACCGAAAAACGCCTCACTCTGCTGTGTGCCGCCAGATGTGAGGGGGCGTAGCTGAGTAGACGCCGTGATTGGCAGGCGCGAGCGCCAAACGGCCGCGCCGGTTGCCAGGCGTTGGGGGCGGGCTCGGCTTTGGAAACCCTGCCCTGCTCGGAGCTCAAATCGGGATCACACACAACAATAATGAATGGAAACGAGTCACGGCCAAGAAAGTTTAGCTGCAACCAAAAGTAAGACATCGGCGTTGGGACGCTCTCACTGACCGGGCGGAAGTGAGCTTGTTTTGGGGATGGACCGTCGGGTTGAGCAGCAACGTCTTTCCTGGAACAGACAGCCACTTTTGTTTCATTGTTGTTTTTGAGGATTTTTTCTTCTTTTTGTATTTTTTGTTTGTTTGTTTGTTTGTTTTGACTCGTGTGTTTGTGTAAATGGCATTTTGGGTGAGAATTTGGAGCCGTTCACCGCACTGTCAGCTCTTTCCCCGGCTGTGGAGGAGTGGACCTTCTAGATTGAACTGTTAACGGAGGAGTTTTAGGGGGAGTTTTTTCGGTTTCTGTCTCCCTCTCTTTTGGAAACGTCCATGTATCATCGCTGAAGTTTGAGGGAGCGTTGTGGGGTTTTTTTTTTTTTTTCCCTGAAAGAAAAGACAAGAAAAAAACAGTTGACTGAAGCTGAAGAGGATTTAACAAAAAACAATGGGTAACATCGAGAGTGTGGACGGCCAGTCGGAGATGATGAAGCATCACATCATGCCTCTGAAGGTGCCCATGCCGGACCCCAACGAACTGGAGGAGAAATTTGCCATTGTTTTGGTGAGTTTTGCATCAACTTTCTTTCCCCCCCATCCCATTTCATTCTTTATCATCTCACCGCCCATCAGAAAAAAAAGTGCAACATTGTGCTTTTATCTGAACTTCCGCTGCGTTATGCTCCACGGTGACAACAAAAAACAAATAAACCAAAAAAAAAAAGTTACGACTGCGCTTTGTTTTGATGGCTTTTCACGACCACTGGATGTTATGCCCGTCCATTACTCCCCCTCTCAAAGGATCGGACCTGTGCCGCTGTCCCGCCCCCCTCATTCTCTGGCTGCTGCCCCCCTCCAGGCCCTCTCCTGCGGTTCTTTTGTCTGTCATAAAGTCAGACAGCTCAGCGTTTGGCCGCGGCAGCGTGGTGGTGGGATGGGTTGGAGGGGAGGGGATGGAGGGGGAGCGGTGCTGCTGCTGGTATAATACCCCTGGCAGAGAGCCCACCGCTTGGCTTTTTTTTATTCTAAAGTTCTCTCTTCCCGCAGGCTGATCGTCTGCAAACAACATTTTCTGAATTCCCCCAGAACTCCCACACACACTCACACTCCGCAGAGTCCCACCTCCCTCCCTGCAAAGGCATCGGAGTCTGCAGCTGCTTTTTGAGAAGTTTTCCTACCTTTTTTTACTGCAATAATGAGACGGAAAGACAACACGTAACCGTCACTCAACCAGTTTCACTTAGTTAAGTGTCGCTGTCGGGGGTGTGAGACGACGGTTTGACCAAAGAGTTGGGGGAATTTGAGCAGCATTCAGAGCTGAAATGTGTCAGAGCAGTTATCAGTAAGCCTAAATTGCATTGGATCTTGCAATTATGTAAAGGTCCCATGATGCATTCATTGTCACGTTTATTTTTCATCATGGTCTTCTTTTATACCACCACAAAGAAATTATTTTGGGAGAAAGCGGCTTGTTTCGCCTTCTGATCTCACAGTCAGTAGATGTTTGGCTCCTGGTATCAGAGATAAACTGAAAACAGATATAAAAAAAAAAAAAAAAAAAAAAAAATGAGCCAGCTTTGTGCAGAATGTGTGTTTCCTTGTTTGTTTTCATTTCCGTCATTTCTGTCACATATTCTGTCACTGTACTTCACAATTGCTGGTAGCAGCTACTTCTTACTTCTTCTTTTATTTTTTTTTCTTTGCAAAACACTCAAAAGACTTTCAGCGTTTTCTTTCCATCCCTTCACACAAACTCGAAAAGCCAGCAGCTCCTACTCCGAGAACCTTGTTTGGACTTTGGAGTCATGTGGCAGTGCTGGGCCCGCAGGAGCATCCAACAGTTATGAGACAAAAAAACCCTGCAATAAAAGACCTGTTTATTGTTTGGATTCGCTCTCCCGGGGTGCTCATTTCGTGCTCGGCGCGGCTGCATAACCATACGTTGACTCTCAGCCGTGTAAGACTTTGATTACAGCGTCGAGGCGAGCAGAGCGGTCGGCTGCCTTCGCTCCGTTTCTCGGATCGCTTCTCATTGTCCGGCACTTTGTCCGTCTGCCTCCTCGCTGGAATGAAGCCGTGTCACAGTGTGACGGGCCTCCGCGAGAGGCCATTGGAGGCCGCCGTGTCCACCGCTGCGCTATTAGCGCGATTATCCGGCGCAGTGCAGGAGCCTCACGACGGGCCCCGGCTCTGTCTTTTGTTGTTTGTTTTGGCTTTTTAATTTCGTACATTTTTTAGATAATAGCGTGGCAGTTTCTGCACGTGCCTGCGCTCGTTTAAAAATATTCGCTGCCGTCATATTTTCCATAAAGGGAAAAAGAAAAGGAACGTCAAGGCGCATCCAGAGGGCTGAGCAGCCGTCCCCTGTCATTATGCTCAGCCTGCGGAGCGAGAGGACGCAGCAGACTCAACATCTCAGGGTTTTGTTTCTGACTGGGAGGATGGAGGGGATGGAGGGGGTGGAGGAGGTGGAGGGGATTCAGACTCTCGAACCCGGCTCCTTTGGAACGACTTTTCCTTTGACTCGGTGGGAAAGGACCTGTTGTGTATATTTTATCTGCTCCTATCAGACAATGGCCTCCCCTTGCGATAAAAGACACATCAAACGCTCCCGTCGGTCCTGTCGGGCGGGTGGGGGATCGGTGTCCCAGTCGCCGTCGCCACCCTGGAAGCATCGCATGTTTCCAAAAATAAACATTTCTTTTTAAAAGGGACGTACAAAATTTTCCATTAAACGGGCCGTTTCCTCCTCTGGACTGCGGCACTTCCTCCAGCCGCAGAAACGGACGCATCCGTGCGCCCCTATTGGACGTGCCGGGAGCCCTCTGTGATGTCACACCCCCACCACTAGCAGTGTGGTAGCGTCTGCGAGCTGATGGCTTTAGCAGGACAGGGTCTGCGGTGGGCGACGGAGGGGGGACGAGGGGGAGGGGCCGCCACTACCTTATGCGTTAATAAAATGCAGCCTGCGTGGGTCCGGGTGCTGAACGGCATCATGTGTTAAAGACATTGCCTCCGATTCGTCGAGCATCCTCAGGAAAAAAAAGAGAGCGAGAGAAAAAAAGGAAAAAGCGCTGACGTTTCCCTTTCTTCGATTTTAGGGAGGAAATGACGGCGCAGCCTGGAATAGTTGTGGCTGCCGCGCTGCACAGTGAGACGTGCGTTTCAGCCGTGCGGTGGATAATTAGACCCTGTTGCTGTTGTTCTTGATGTCTGCCGTGTCACTCCGCTGACCTTCAGGGGAGTGGTGGCAGTGTTGGCACCTGGTCATCCAGGCACCAGACAGAGTTTTGAAGTGAAGCCACAAAGCAAAAATAATATCGGTATCATTGTTGACAAAGTTCTAGTTGTCGGTCAAAAGTATGTGGCAGCCGCTGCAAGTGGAAGTCGGTGACATCCGAGAGGTTTGAGCTGTGGAAAATATTTTGATTCCTACAAAACTGCGAAGAGAGGAGATGTGGCAATTCTGCGCATTCGTGGGATTGAACTTGTGCACGATTATACCACTATTCCTCTCCCGCCCTTGTTTTGTCTTTTCGCACTAAACGCCACAACCTGGACTCGTCATCACCGATGTGACGCCGCGACGGTCCCACATCGGGCACCCCCCCCTTTAATCGTCTCCCTGACCCTTTCTTCACCGGGGACGGCGGAAATACACGCTGTGATTAAAACGCCAAAGTGTTTTGACTGAAGTCCCGGACGGTGACACAGATGTGCTTCCACCAGATTAGAGCTCGACAGCTGCGGCTGCAACAACATCGGCGTGTGTGAGTCACGCCGACGGTGCTCTCCTCCTCACCGCCTGCTTCTGCGGCCTTCTTTCCTTCATCTCCTGACTTTTCCATGCGGAACCTCTCCTCCGCTCGCACCGCCAGTCTTCCCTGCGCTCACCCTCGCCGACCAGCGTTCAGTCACTTATTAAAAAACGATGCGAGGGGATTGGAGCCTTCAAGGGTGCCCGAGTGCCAATCCAGCGCTGGATTCCTGCGGTCGCCCGGAGAACAGGCCTCCTCCTGTTCCCTGCCTGTAATGGCTTTACCAACTTGTTGAAGAGGCACGCTTCGCATTCAAGAGCTGTAACGGGAGCCGCGCGGGATTATTCTTTCCTTTCCGCTAGGCGATGCAGCGGCTGGAAAACGTTGACTTTCTGCGCTCCGCGCCGTCTTTTCATCTTGACGTCGGCGGTTGCGTCACGCAGTAGGAGCAGAAGTTGCCGCCGCAGCGTTTCTCCGTTGCTCCCCTGAGGTTTTGGGGATTCTTGGAACGAGCTGTTGGCTCGCCCCGTAACTTGGAACAAATGTTGGGAGAACCGCCCGAGAAAAAGGAGTCGAGTCAGTGCTGCCGAATTCAGACTTTCGCTGACGACGCGACTCCAGCAGCGCGGCGGACGCCTGACGTCGCAGTGGCATCACGTCAAAAGAGGTGGAGAGGTGGCGCTCAAGCTGAGCTTGTGGCCTCAAGCCGTGAGAGAGATGTGTTTATTAGACGTGAAGCATAAGTCCCTTTTTCTCACAGGAATCGGCACTCTTTCTTCTTCTACTTCCTTCTGCTGTTTCTGTTCTCTCGCTACATCTGGGCCTGCCCGCCCACCCGCCTGACTCAAGTTCTGAGGAAGAGCGGGATTATGGCAGTTGAGTTAATTATTATTATTTTTTTAGCAGCGGAGCAGAACATGACCGGTGGGTGGACTGCGCACATGTCCGTCCACCTGGCTCTGCGCAGCCCGGGGCTATGGCCCCGGCCTTTATGGGATGTTAGCGCAGCGTCTCAGCTTCCCACCTCGCAGCCGTTCTGGGGAGGAAAAAAGGTCAAGTGAAGGGGCCGCCGTCGGCCAGCCAAGATCACATTATGTTTGAGGCCATTGTTTTGAGAAAAACGAGAAGATTGATGCCACTTCCCTCACCGCCTATTCTTGTGAACCGCAAGCCCCCGATTTTATTCAAGCTAACGAGTGCAAGATTTCATAAGGACACGTATTTATAAAAAGAAAAACTACTAGCTAAGTGCTTTTTTAACATGTTTTATTGGTTTATTTAGCAAACAAACAGAGGAGGCAGGAAGCTGTGGTTACGCTGAGACAAGCGAGCTGCTCTCTCCTCCTGTGGACTTCGCGCTAACTCAGCTACCGCTAATGATACCAGTGCTGGGCATTTAATAAGGCCATTCAATGAGGTGCCAAGCACAGCATTTAGGTTACAAGTCACTTTTTCTCATCAGTTCCTCCCTGTTTTATTTTTAAGGAACTCATTTTGTTTCCTTTTTCTTTGCTGTTGTCACTGACTTGAATCTGGAAGTAATCACTGTCACACTCAAGACGCACACACACACACACACACACACAATCTGCAGCACATGCTTTCAATGTTTTCCTGCTATGGCTGTGATTCTGTGGCCTGCCAGTGGAGTCGGAGGAGGAGGCGGTGAGCGGTTGCGCGCCGCTCCAGCACAGCTGCACCGACACTAAAGGTTTGAAGAGAAGTTGTTTCCTCCTCAGCACAATGAGCGCTCTGTCAGCCGCTGTTGTTTTAGAAACGGGGGCCTCATCCCCCTGGTGCCCTTTGTGTTTGCGCCGCTCCTTCGCCCTCCGACGCTCAGCGCAGGGCTGCCAATGGTTTAAAGGCCGGCGGATTACGACGACGTGCTACCTCTCTTTTCCTAGGGCTCCCCCCCCCCCCTCTCTTCCTGTGATTGGCCTTCAGCTTTGTTAGCGGGGCAGTGTGTCAGAGGGCCGAGAGTTATTGAGGCAGTCGCGCACCTGCATTCCTGACATTCCGACCCTATATCATCCGCCGTGCCGGGGCTTCCCTGGACTGTCCTGTCGACGCAAACCAGGAGAGCAAACAGGATGCTGGAATAAAATTCCTCTTTGCGGTGCTTATTTATAACCCGATCGTACATTTGTTCTGTCCGCTCACGTTTCCTCAGCGCCGCGGGTTGCGTAAGAACAAATAAATAAGAGGATGTAGTTGTCAGGATGGAATGCTGGAGCGGCTTGATGCCACTGTTTTTTTTTGGGAGTGTTGGTGTGGTTGGTGGGGGGGGGGTTGTGGGGGGTGAAAAACCCTTTTCAGATAAGTTTGTGTAAACAAGTGGGCATTTCATGTGGGTGGAGCTTTGAAGCTGAGGAACATCTGGGTTCAGGAGGCTTTATCTCAGCCTTCGCTCATCGGGGCCAGAGACTCCTGGGATGATGATAACGGTTTGTTCTTACGCTCAGCTGGTGATCCGTCAGCAGCTCCGTCATATCAATTAGCTTTGATTTTTTTTTTTCTTACCAACCTCATGTCAACAGAAGGAAACTCAACTCAGAGGCGAAACGAGGAGAGTTCATGGGAGAAAAGACGCGAGGAGGTAGAGAAGGGAGGGTTGTTGACCAGAAGCAGGACTTGCAGACCCGACAGTCTCCCCTCCACGGCTGAAATCTGGCTCGGCTTGAAACTCCTGGTTTAATGGAGATTTTACACCCCATGAACCAACTTGTCAGGGGTCAGCCCCTCACTGCTCTCCCGGAGTGGACAGAACGGGCCGGGATGTGAAAAGGACAAAACAAAACACACACAAGAAGTCCCTCAGAAATGAGTTTCAACCACTAGCGGTTTTTCATCTGAGTCATTTCATCTTTTTTTCTGCCGAAATGTGAAAAAAAAATGTTTGCTTTGAGCTTCTTGCTTGTCAGGATTTCCTGCTTTTGTTTCGTGTGCGCGCATATGTGTGTGTGCGCATACGTGCAAGTCTGGGGAGGTTTTGGGATTGTTGTCGGGACAATGGAAGCTCTCTGATGACACCACGTCAGACTCTGGCAAACAAATTCCCTCCCAGCAAAGACAAATGAAGGTCAGAAGGAGACACTTGCCGTGGTGTCAGCAGCAGCAACAGCAGCAGCTCAATTCCCCCCCCCCCCCCATTTTTTTCAAAATGTTTGTGCTAGTTGCTTTCACGCTGTTCTCAGATTGTACTTCAAAATTTTCTCTCACTAGCCGGAATGTGGTTTGGCTCTTTATTCACATTTAAATGAGGTCTGTGTGCCAATAGCGCAGAGTTTGTTTATGTTGCGTTTGAAACGAGGACCACCAACAGGAGGGGTGAGAACTCTTCACCTCCTAGGAAAATACCCCTCCCGCCCACGCTCCTCCTGGTCTGTTGTCTTCAGGCCGCATCTGATTTTTCTGACCTCTCCTCCCTTTTTTTCCTCAGCATCTTTGTGGTGGGACCCTTACTTTTGTTGTGATTGTGCGGTTCGGGTTACCTCGCTAAAGAGGCGACGTGGCGATCATGTGTCCGCCGGCAGAAAGGAGGCCGGTGTTTTCTCACACTCCTCCGACTCACCTGGTAGCGGCTGGAAAAACACAACCGCTCGGCGCCGCCTATGGCTCGATCGCTCGCTGGCGAGCGCTCGTTCACAAACAAGCAAACAACACGAAGACTCCCCTGTTTTATCCCCTGCTCGTTTTTCTTCCTCTCTGGTGTTCGGGGTTCAAGGACATGGAGAAATCAAAGGGGCAGTCCGGCTGAATTTGAGACATCAGCTGGTTCAGTTATGATTTTTATTTTGGTAAAAGCTGAACATACTGCCCATAAATACATTAATAAAAGTGTTTTTTTTTGCGGAACGATAATTTGGTTTTCCTACCTCTAGAATGGTTCTCATATATAAAAGAATATACATAAAGTGATTATAATATATTTACACTTGCTACTAGTTAACTGCCATCTTGCACAACCACTATTTAAGGAAGCCCATCTGGATGGGCTTCTTTAAATACTGCGCTTCCTTAAAAATTTTACACTCTGGACCAAGAGGATCTAAGATTTTCACCTGATGAACCTTTCTCCATCTGCTGGGTGATACATTTAAATGGCCTTTAAATGATCCAATTTTAAAGTGTCAAGATATTTTCAATTATGTCATGGAATGATTCACTGTCAATGATGTAATTTACTGAGGTCATCAGTGGATGAGCTCCATCTCATGTGGTCGCGATCGAACCTACGTATGTGTGTGTGTGTGTGTGTGTGTGTGTGTGTGCATGCACGCCCATCCTGCGTCCTTCCTGTCGGCCTTGCTCACCTCAGTGACGGCTAGCCGTGTATTTTTGAACTCCCTCCTCCTCCTCCTCCTGTCAGAGAGCTGCCGTGTCTCCTGCTGTTCTCATTGCCAGCGCTTAAAATACACCCAAGGAAAACAGAATCGTGCCAGGTCCCATATTCACAGTGTTTTCTTTGCCTCCTCCTTGGCCCGACTTCCCGACAGAGATCAGCGGCCCCGGCTCCTTCCACCTTCCTCAGACTGCGCTCTGCACTCGAGGGCTTCTGGTCTTATCGGTTGTCCTCGCTGCTCGACCTCTTTGCTTTGCTGAAGAAGCAAACGGATGGAAAAACCTTCCGTTCTGTTTGTGTGTAATATGAAGCTTAAAGCGTTGGAATGTTTCTTCACTTCAGACTCTTTTCACTTTTTCTGTCTTTTTGAGCAGCTGAGGTGGGCGGGGTTTTTATTAGACATGACATCATCATTTCCTCCAGCTCTGACTGAACCTGCGTCAGACGCCTGCTGTTCTAACCGTTGCCACGAGTGACTGACATCCTGGGAGCTGTCAGTCATATATGCATTTGCAATGTTTCCTGCCAAGTAGCCAGTGGCTTTAAACAACTGGTCTGGTCTTAGTGGTTTTGTTATTAACAGGAAACCAGTTTATGTTTATGTTTTCGCTGTTCTTGGGAAGTAGAAATATCTGAATGCCATCAAGGACGTTACTGCAGGAAAATGAAATCGTAAAGCTACTATTTAAACTATTTTATTTGAGCCCAGGCTCCACTGCTGGGACAGTTTAGCGGCTCCCCAGGTTCCTTCCTGCAGGACCCCGCCCTGATGAGCAGACGCTGTCTGACTGGAAGCTCTCCAGCCACCCACTCGTTTCCCTCTGCGCTGATGACAAACTCAGTTTGGCTTCTGAAGCGCTATCGAAGAGGAGAAAAAAACAAACAAACAAAAAACAGTCGTATTACATCATTCCCCATGTCCACTGGATCGCAATGAATGACAGATTTTGCACGGTGCTGCACTGACAGTCGGTGAGCAGTGATTCAGGTTGACTTGCGGTGATCCTGAGTCAAAGGCTAAAGTGGTGTGAAGGAGTCCTGGGGGGGGGATGGTCCTCCTGTCAGACCATTTGTCTCTGAGAGCGTCCAGCCTGGAGCTGCAGGACACAGACTGGCCTCACTGCCGACTGTAAATCAGCTGGGATCAGGAGGCGTCGGGGTCGGGGCCAGATGGAGTTTCCTTACTGGCCCCTCCCCCGTGCGTGCGTGCGTGAGTGCGTGAGTGAGTGAGTCGGGAGCTCTGCTGAACCCTCCGTGCCTCCTTCACCCGCAACCTGAAGCCCTCAGCAAGTTTAACGGTCGACTCCTGAGGACCTCCAACAGCCTTGTTCCATCATTTAGACGTCACCGTTGCAGAGTGTGTGTCCTCCCTTCACCGACAAGAAACAACTCACTTTCTCCTCCTTCCAAAATGGTTTAGATAATTACAGGCTTGTATCTTCTAAATAATCATTTTCATGCTGGGACAGGATGACTTCATCTGCCTTCTTAACTGATGTCTTCCTCTCTGTTTTTTCCCTTAATGTCTCCCCCACTTTATTAAGGTCTGTCCAGAGTGTTTTCATTTGTCGGCTTTTGATGAATATATATATAAAAATAGATAGCAACACACACTCTCAAATAAGAATGTTAATATTAAAGAGGTGCAAGGCCAAGGCAATTTGACCCCAAAAAAATGAAAAATGGCCCCCAACACTCAAGTGTCCTTCTCAAAAGGTTTCAGTCGTATCACTGACAGGCATCTCATTTGAGATGGACACTTGCTGCAGGCCATTTTCAATTTTTTGAAAAATAAGTATATAAAAAAAAATTGCAAAGTTAAGCTGCAGGTTGGCCTTGAACATTTTCACGTAGAAGTCTTAAAGATGTTTTAAAAACGTCATAATATCGCCAATCAGTTGCAGCAGTTGCAGCTTTTATCTTCTCAGACGAAATACTTGCATTGGTAAAAGTACCTTGAACTGTCCCACAAAGCTCCTATAATACGTAGAGAACCAGCCTGGATCCAGGTTTAGCTCTTTGATAATGACGAGGTGAGGATGTGTGCTAATGTCCTGCACCTCCTTGTGCGAATTTACATGCGAATAAAGAACCGAACCACCTTTATATTCGTTCACGTTTCTCCGTTCTCTTTTAGCATACAGACATTCTGCCTGTCCTAGTTGTTTGTTTGTCACAGCGTCCAGTGCGCAAAGAACCGAGAGCACAATGCCAAGACGTTGTTAGCGGTTAAAATACAATAAGTCCTTGTTGCGTCTCTGTTTGGAAAGGCTTGGCGTCGCCATTGAAGCCCCCATGATTGAAGAGATGGCAGCAATAACAGAACCCGTCCATCTGGTCCTGCTGCTGTTTTGTTGGATTTTCCGCTCCACACACACACACACACACACACACACACACACACACACACACACACTGACACACACACATACATTCACGTGGCACTGGGTCAATACATGAGCCTCGCCCTCTTGTCATTGTTCGCAGACTTTTCTGCAGGCAAAGAAAAGTTGTGCGCAAATGTCACAGCGCTGTAGACGCTCGTCGTATCAAAAACCTGGAGCTGCGGACCAACTCCTCTTTGTTCAGCTGCTCTCAGGTCAAACAAGAGCGGCCTAGCCAGGGGGCGGCGGTTGGGGAGGGTTGTGGCCAGCCCGTGGGCAGCGCAGCAGCAGCGCAATCACCAAGCATTTTTGGCATTTCTGTAGTATTTTGCCCCATAAATGGGCCCGTCAATCCACCACCACCACCACCGTCTCTCTCTCTCTCACAACAACAACAATGTCTCAATCTTCTCCGGCTTCTTATAAACACAGGAAGTGCAAGATTGTATCACTGTGGGAGAAAGTGAAATGAAATTATCTAAATCGGGTTAGTTGGCTGGAACGTCCAGTATGAACCGAGGAACCCTCCCCCTCATACCCCGGCCTGTCCTTCCCTTCTGTTTGTCCTCTTGTCATTTAAAACAAGTACTATGGTCCCACCTGTATTTGTTTACATTACCTGGGGCTCCAACTGACACAGACCAAACCAGTATCTCACCACTTTTCAGTGCCACTTTGTGGTTTTTAGAATCCAACAGTTTCCACCACTGACAAACTGAATACATCCCCTTTTTTTTTAAAAACTGTATTTTCTTTTTACTGTAAATGTGCAAACATCTGCTGGTCTGACTCACGTGTTATTCAGCTGTTTCACAAAAGGAACTTCCACTGTTTGGCCCACAGCTTGGCTTGCAGCATGCCGGACTGGCTGACAGCACAAAAGGGAGTGAGATGCTGCAGATATCGGAGGCAATTGTTTTAACTCACCTCAAGCGTTTAAGCCTCTGCAGCATTAAAGGCTGCTGCTTAGTGCAGGTGTGTGGCATGTTGCATTGTTGCACGTCCTGGCTGTGACGTCATCCTCCTGAACTCTGTGGACAAATGAACTCTTAAGCACATTCAACGTGGGCCAGTCAGACCTCCAGAAACGTCTTCACAAACATTCTTTGCTCTTGTTTTAATTTGGATACTTGACCACAAGCGTCAATGCTAAATCTGTTTTTAGCCGCGGTTTGCACCAGCGACTCATGGTTGTCACAGCTAAACTCCAACCCCCTTTTTTGTCCTCAATAGATGCTGATTGGTTTGGGCCAGGCGAAATCAAATGAAAAGGATTGTTGATTAAAGGATCTGTAAAATTCTAGACTGAAAACCCAGCTGTCCTTTAATGTTAGCTTTTAGCTGCAGCTAACTTTTGTAAAGTGGAAATGTTTTTCTCACTTCAGTGGTTGGTCAATTCGTGTTGCACACAAAGTTTAGTTCAGGGTTCATTACATATAAATTGATGTGATTGGTATTGGGAATCTTTTTACCACACATATGATACCAGAAAGAAAACCTGTTACTTTTCTGACCTTTGCTTGAATTAATAGTTGTTCCTAAGCAAAACTGGGACTCACTAATGAGTTTTAATTGAGTTTTTTGGGGGGCTATTCCGTTTCAAGAAGCCCACTTGCTAACGTTGGCTTCAGTGAAGCTCATACGTTGCATCCAGTCTGTGAGGAATCAGTCCGACACCTCCGGTGTCCTGAGGAGGCTTGTGGTCGGCAGCTTCTGCCGGGAGACTCTGAGGAGGAGCAGGAGCAGCTCCAGGGTCAGACCAAAGAAATTTCACTACTATAAACTACCACTTTTAACAAGACGCATTCCTCCTGTAATTCCGCACATCTGGTATGCGTGTTGTCTGCTTCTGTTTTGTTTTTTTTATCATCTCTTGTGCACGGGATTCCTGTTATGTTAAAGGTCCCACACGTGCAATTATAAAAAAATGCTTTTCTCTCAAATCTTTATTTGGCATCTTGCTGCACGTGGGTTTGAGTTCACCTTGAAATTTCTGATTGTGCAAACTACTATTTATTGCAAAAATTAGAAGTCAGCCCTGTGGGCTAAATGTTTCCGTACCTCTCGGTCCTCCTCCTCCTCGGCCAAACGATTCATGATGTGCCGATAGAGCGAGCAGCACGGTCCCAATGTGGAAAACTACTTTTGAAACACACACGTGTGATGATTCCGCCTCGAGCGCTGGCTGAGGGTTCGCCGTAGGAGGGGGGAAAAAAAGCATCATATTTTCCATCCGTCCAACAGTCTGGGCATCACATCTGGGCCGCGATGGGTTAACAGGGTGCTAGCGAGAGGCGAGGCTGAGTTATGGCTGGGGGTTAAATGTCGGGCCGGCAGACCGTTTGTGGGCCCGTGTTGATACGGGGGTAAACGAGGGCTCCCAGAGCAAACAATCCCCCCTCGTCCCTTCAAAGGGAAACGCTGAGACGATCACTTTCAGGGGCCGCCGGTTTCCCCTCATATTGTTGCCACTTCCTCAATTTCTAAGATGTGCACGTCGGAATCCTGCTTCCGAGCCGAGGAAGCCGTTTGTCAAACACTTGTCACATGGTTTGTGTATGTAATTCTGTGTTTGTGTGTGTCTGCGCGTGTGGATGTAAGATGTTTACGCCGGCCACTTCTCCCAAACACAAATGAAAAGATTCAGTGTTTTTAATTTGGGTGGCAGTAAAGTGACGCCAAGGTTGACTGGATGACCGGTCGGGTATTTGAGCCGCGCGCAGACAGCGGCTCAATATTATACTTTGGTTCTTTCCTCTCTCCGGGGCGCAGGAGATGCGGCTCATCTCCTGCGGCAGGATGCTGAGAGTCAACACAGGAAGTGAGGTCATTGAAACTTTCGGCTGTGTTGTGTTCTTCTGGCGCCCGGAGGCCTGTATACAACGGCAGTTCCACAAGCACGCACACACACACACACACACACACACACACACACACACCCTTTCCAACAGACAATAAAATGGAAATAATGCTTATAAATTAAACCAACTTTTTTCTCTCCACAGAATTCTATGAACCTGCCGCCCGACAAAGCCCGCCTCCTCCGACAGTACGACAATGAGAAGAAGTGGGACCTCATCTGTGACCAGGTGCGTTCGTAAATTCCTATTTTCGAAACAGCGGTCTGGCACACACCTGCTAACTTCATCCTGCACTTAGCTCGGTAATGACTGTGTTTCTCTGCTGCCTGCTGCGTCTTTCAGGAGAGGTTCCAGGTCAAGAACCCGCCTCACACCTACATCCAGAAGCTGCGAGGGTACCTGGACCCCAGAGTCACCCGCAAGGTGGGTGACCAGTCAGTTCCATTTTAAGCAGAGCTCTGCTGATTAAACACATCATAATGTATGTGTGCAGGTCTGTGCAAATACCTGTAGTAAACAAGGAAATATTATTTATTTTTTCATCCAAACAACCAATAGAATTTTGGAAAACAGTCTTTAACCCTCTGTTTGGAACCCTCTGTGAAAACCCCCGGTACAAATACAAAGTGATCCCAGAGGTCGGCGCCAACGCCTGACTGGAGACATTAGCTGTGTGTCCATTACCCCTAGAATTGTGCGAAACCTAACTATCACAATAAAAAACTGGTTATGGGAACAGCTAAACTTCGAAAAACCTCTCAAATATCACTGAAAGGTTTTTAGGCTCTCATGAGGTGATTTTTCAGATGTAGCGATATAGAGATATATCGCAAAAGTGTACCGGAAACACTTTTTTCATATTTACACGTCACGGGACGTGACATACAGGGGTCACGTGACCAGTTCACGTCAAGTAAAAATAGCGCATTATGTTTGGACGTAGGAGGAGACAGAATACATATATACATAATATATAATAACAACCATTCTAGACAGCAAACAAACGTAAAGAAAGAAAAACAAGCATAATTCTCTTAAAATCTCACAGGGCGGGATTTTACCAGAATTACGAGTTATGCTCTTCACACAGTTCAATGGAAACACCTGCAAATCACAATTGTACTTTGTTGAAATTTGAGAAATATCGCTTCTGAAACGCTTCTGCGAAAACCTGTAATGGAAACACAGCTACTGTGGCTCATCTGTGAGTGATACCGCTGCCCTTTTTTGACATCACAGAGGATGGTTTTCACTCTCACTTTGTGCTTTCCGCCACACTTCCTGAGAAGTGGAGCACGCTAAAGCTGTGAAGGATGGACTTTCTCTGAGTTCACTGGCAGGATAGATTGTTGTTAGGAAACACTGGTACAATGTTTCACACGGGGGCCTTGGAAAATAATGATTATCTGCAAAGTCTGTGGCTGTGTTGCATTGTGGGTAGTGTAGGCCGAAGTTTTCTCTGTTGCAGCAACATTTAGGAACCTTCCTTAAGACATTCACTGAGGAATGTTTACACAAACTGTAATTTACATGTGCAATTTTTCTGCAGAAGTTTCGCAGGCGGGTGCAGGAATCTACCAAAGTCCTGAGGGAGCTGGAGATCTCGCTGAGGACGAACCACATCGGGTAATTGACACACATCCAAAGCTGTTTGTATGGAGTTACGGAAACATTGTTTTTCCCCTTTTTGTGAAGAACAATCCCTTCGGTCCCCCTCCCTGCTGCTGCTGCTGCTGCAGCACAGAGCTGCAACTCTCTCTGGTGCCCAGATATCCACCAGCGTTCCCACCTGCCAGGCTGTACATCTCCACAGAGCTGCTGCTCATAATGCCCAGATGGTTGCCATTGTGCTGCGTCGTCCACTCCCCCGTAGTGTTGAGCAGGAAGCTTTGTTGTGTATGCCAAAGGGACAGGAAGTCTGGGTGACCGCCGCTGAACTCAGGGAGCGGCATAAAAACACACACTCACACACACACATACGCACACATTTGTCACACAACAAAGCCGACAACCGTTGTGTTTTACTGTTTGCTAGTTCAAAAAGGAGACAAATGTCACGTTGCCGTAGTCAGTTGGTGGTGCACAGCTCACAGTGTGTGTGTGTGTGTGTGTGTGTGTGTGTGTGTGTGTGTGTGCGCGTGCGTGTGTGTGTGCAATCCTGAGCCTTTGTATATAAAACGGGACTGGTGCCAATAAAATCCAAACAAATCCAACTCCACCAATTTTTTTTTTCTTCAAACTGCTGATGAAACACATGCGGCTGAATTTCACACAAGTGATGTACGGCAGAACGTTGAGTTTTTTCCAGGATGTTCCAGACTTGAGTGGGTTCACTTGCACCAACTGCACCCCTCCCCCTAAAGTACCTCTATTTTTAAGGGTGTGATATTGACCACACCTCTGATGCCCCTCCCCCTTATTCCAGAAAACAGGGGAAAAAATATCTTAGTCATGCCTGTTGCACCATGTCGCGTGCATGAATGAGGATTAGGGCCACAAGAAGAGAAAATAAATATTATAGGAGATTTTTATTTTTATTTAATTTCATTTCGAGTTTTAAGTTGAAATTTCATGAATAAAGTTGAATAGAGATGCAAATAAAGTGGAATTTGACGAGTACACTGGATGAATGGTGGATTAACCCACAGTTACCCCACAGTTAAAAGTAAACTGCTGAAAACAGGTTTTTCCCACAAAGTTCACCCACTGTAATCAGGGAACTGACAAAAACGGAAGTACTCCACGAGACTTGCGTGCAGAGCCTTTTGACTTTATTCTCGACATTTTGACTTATTTCACGTTGACATGAATTGCAAAATTTATCATCTTTTTTATGCCAACTCTCGAATTGGAAAAAAGATATTCTATCTTCATTTTTTTCTCTTCTTGTGGCCCTAATCCTCTTCCGTACGTGTGACCTCCAGGTGGGGAGAAAAGCGTTTCCATTGCAATTTTTCAAAACAGGCTTTTCCTCAAACATCCCACCTTGCCACCTTTTGAAACATCACGTTTCCATCAGGTTTGTCTTGCAGCTTGGTATGTGCAACATCAGGGTTAAAGTGGAAACGCACGGGTTGTCAGCTCTGTGGTTGCAGCAGCAGCAGCTCCTCTCAAACCTCCCTGGTGGGCGGGCTCTTCGTGGGCGTGCCCCCCTTTCAAGCCAATAAGTTTTTGAACATAAAAAAAAAAACCTCAACCATTTGTCTTCTGCTCTGCAGACACGGTCCTTGACTTCTTAATCCGGTGGCGCGCAGATATTGTGCCAGCGGGCTGCCAAAACTGAAAGCTGCCTGTTAAAAAGGCCTTTCTTTCCTTTTTCCACAGCATTCGCTGACCTCCGAGAATAACTTATTTTCCATCAGGGTTTTGACCGTGAGGGCTGCTTTTCACTGCGTTTCCCAGACAGAGAGAGAGAAAAAAAAGACTCCGAAGCAGCGACAAAAGGCAGCAAAAGACTTTTTCTTTGGGGTGGGCGGGATTAGGTGGACCAGATGCGGCTTTCGCTCCGTGTGCGTCTGATCGCGGGGGCTTTTCCTGATGTGTTATTCCGGAGTGCGCCAAGAAAATCTGAAATAGCAACCGGGTCTGGAGCAGAGTGGAGGGAGGAAGGAGTGAGGGGGTCAGGGGCACAGAGGGAAAAAATGGACGGGGTGGGAGGAGAGGAGAGGAGGGGTAGGTAGACAGGAAACCGATGATTAAGCCCGCCCCCTTTGCCCTCCACTTCCCCTCCCTCCTCCCCTTCCTCCCTCACCGGGATCTTTAGCTTTGTTTGCTTTCCTCTCCTGTCCTCCTCACCTCGTCCCGCTCTCCTGACTCTCCAGTGTCCGAGCAGCAGTTCGACATCACAGGCGCCACTTCATCACTATTTTCAAAACCTTTTACCCCAAAAGTGTCCCCTCTGGAGAGGCAGTGAAGAGGGAGAGAGAGATGGAGAGAGAGGGAGAGAGAGAGAGGGGTCCTCTGTAAGGGGGAGGCAGGCAGACTAAATATTGCTGACAGTCTGGGGTGGTGGGGAAGGGGGGGGGGTTCCACTTCTTCGGCCGCATGCCCCTCACATTCCTTCCTTCATCGCAGTGGGAATTCCTTTGTTTGGAGCCGTTTCTCTCTCCCCAAATAGAAGGAGAAAAAAAATGGAGTTAAATGAGGAGGAAACCTGAGGCCTCGCTCCACTTTAACTTCCTGTCGAATTCCAGCCAAGTTTTCCAGACAGGGGAGGGGAGGGGGGAGGGGAGGGGAGGGGGACGGGGGCAAAAATCAGATCTTATTTTCCCCTTTTCCCCCCCTTTTTTCAGTCCGACTTGGCCCGGCCGCGGGACTGATTTTTATAGTTTTTTTTATCAGACGCGATAATGCAGCTCTGCAGCCAAGTTAGCAGCAGGAGGAAGTCGCACACACAGAGAAGCATTATGGGATTTAGTACAAATCTGAGGCCGTAAAACCAAAGTGGGCCAAGATGGATGGCTTTGCAGATGTGTGTGAGAGACATGTGCGACTCACAGTGTGTGAGCCGATATCAGTGTAGCTACAGAAGTATGAAAGCAGACGGTACACATACGGAATATATGTGTGTGTCATAGGCATCTTTAATTCAGCCTACTGTTTGATGATTGTTTAATTGATGAGATTTGAGATTATCTTATCTTTCTTGCATGCAAATTCATTCTACACTGTGCACTACTATACACTAGTTTTTCCTGCTGTACATCTGCATCTCGCATCACACTGTCAACTCCACTTATTAATAAAAGAAAGCAAAACAGCTACAGTATATATTGTAAATGGATTGTGTTCATTATGTCTTCATTCTTCATAGCTTTGCTTTTCTTTGCTAAAGACCAGGGTTTTACAAGGGTTAGCTACAGTATATATTGTTCAAGTCATTTTGGAGGCAAACTTGACGCTGCCCAGGTCGTTTCCCAGTTCCCAGAGTTCTCAGTTGGAATGGGCCGTGCATCATGAATCTATCACTCTTCACATACATTTAATTTAAACTGATTGAAACTGGCGCCATAAGATTTGGGGGAAGAACATTGTCAATTATCAATTTTAGGAAATCCACTACTCGTACCACTGTAGATATGGAATATAAAGCACTATCCTGTTACGGAACACCATTCTCTCAGCTGACCCACCAGCTCAGCTTCAGCTGCAATAACCTCCCTGCGCTCTTGCTCTCCCCAGGTGGGTGCGTGAGTTCCTCAACGATGAGAACAGAGGCCTGGACGTCTTGGTGGAGTACCTCTCCTTTGCCCAGTGTGCTGTCATGTGAGTACTTTTTTTTTTCACCGACAGACAGACTGACAGACTGGGGCGGGGATCCACCTGCTGATTTAACGCGTCGTATCCTGTGGAGCCTGTAAAAAAAAAAAGAAGAAAGGAAAATAAAACTCTGCTTTGGCATCTAAAAACATGTTAAATGTTGCGCTCTCGCATTCCTGTTGGCCTTGAGTGTGTTCAGTCCTGCACTGCCTGACTGGATCACAATGTCTGCTGAGCTTTATCATGCAGCTTCATGACAGTGTTTTGTGATAACCCTCCTCCTCCTCCCGTGCTGCCTTGCTGACCTAACCACCCCCCCCCTCTCGTGCCTTCTCTGTGTCGGCTGTGTGTGCGCGGTTTGGCCCCAGGTTGGATTTTGAGGGGCTGGACAATGGGGAGGACGGCTTCTTGGACAAGGCTAAGTCTTGGAGCAGGTCCATCGAGGATCTGCACCACGCCAACAGCCAGCCCTTCTGCAACACGCTGGTGCGCTCCGCCCGCCAGTCCGTCCTGCGGTACGTACAGCTGAGGCAGCTTCCCCGCGTCGCTGACGGCGTCCCGCTGCGCTAACCTGCGAATGCTGTGAACGTCTTTGTGTCAACAACCTCGGCCGAGTTGTTGTGCTTGTGCTGGCCAATGTGAGAGGCCTGTGACGGAGAGACGGCCTTGCACTCTGCGTTCTCTCCTCCGTCTGCCTGGATGTGCGTTTGCATTGTTGGTTGCCGTTGTTGCAGGAGGCCCAGCAGAGCTTTTCAACTGAAGATGTATTGAAGGCCATGCATTATACAAATGCTTTTTTTTTTTTTTTTACCTACCTAGAACACTGTCATTAATCCCTTTGTGACATCACAAGGGGCCATGTTTTTATCTCACATAAAAACAGTAAAGAATGGGCTTTTGTCTCTTCATTGTTGAAGAATAGTGCTGAAGGTAACTGAGACGGGCCGTTAAGTGATGCATCGTGGAAAATGTTGTTTACTATTCTGAAATGTGTAACCGCGGCACATCTTGTAAGACTTTTGTAAACAGCACAGGAAAGTTCCTACTGAACATGATGACTGTACAGCTCAGTTACATAACTGCAGTTTGCTGACAACTGGGCTTCTCCCATGATGCATCTGTAACCTCAAAAGCCATCAAAGTGTTTCTGTCATTCTCCCTTTCTCTGTACTTTCCTCCCTCTGACTCTCCCTCTGCGTGAGATACCTAAACCTAGGGTGAAAAAAAACATGCAAAATGAGTTTAAACACCGGATTTAAAAGATTAATAAATCAATGAAACAGAAAAGACAGAGTCTAAACCCAGAGACCTGCAAAAACATCTCATGTCTTGCAGCTATGGTACAATTTCCAGCAGCAGAACAATCAAGAACTCCCGGCTGGTCAGCCAGAAGGACGACGTGCACGTGTGCATCATGTGCCTGCGAGCCATCATGAACTACCAGGTAACGAAACCGTGACACCTGCCGCACATCCGGAGGAAGTATGCGCCACTTGACGCAGTCACTCTGACCACATCCTGTCCTCCCTCCCGCAGTACGGCTTCAACATGGTGATGTCTCACGCACACGCCGTCAACGAGATCGCGCTCAGTCTGAACAACAAGAACTCACGGTGAGCAGCCGGGCTCCGCCCACCCGCCGGCGGGTGAGGCCCTGGATCAGACAATGAGGGGGTGGGGGTGGGGAGGCGGGGCAGTCCATATGATCTGACTTCTCAGCGGCTTCCCTCTGATGTCGGGGATCAGAGGCGAACACACAGGTCTGAGTGTTTACTGAGGGCAGCTCAGCAGCGGTGAACCACCCCGGCCGATCACTTTATGTTACAGGTTGGGTGGGGAGAGGCTGAGGAAAAGTTGTCTGAAGGCCTGCTGGAATTCAGACCTGATGGTAGCTCATTGATTTCAACTAAATTTGCACTTCACAAGTTTACCAAAAAGCTAAATTAGTCCCCTAAACTACAGAACAGAAGTAATTTGTGTGCACTAGACATTGAATATGTATATATCTTGCTCTTTATTTTTCTGTTTATACCTACAAATATTTTATTTTTGTCTATATCCTTAGTGATCTTTTTGCATTGTAGCTTTTTTTTTTTTTTTTGCTGCTGTAATAATGCAAATTTCCCCACCGTGGGATCAATAAAGGTCTTCTTCTTCTTCTTCTTCTTCTTGAATTGAATGTAAACATGATAAATAGGATGGTGAAAATGAGTCCAACTAGCAAACAAAACACAGGAAATACAAGTGTACACTGACTTATTAGACTGAGAATTAACATACATTGCTGTTAAGTTTCTCACCAGTGATCTTCTCCACTTCCAGGACCAAAGCCCTGGTCCTTGAGCTGCTGGCTGCTGTGTGTCTGGTGCGAGGAGGCCACGAGATTATCCTGTCTGCATTCGACAACTTCAAAGAGGTACTCATCACTTTACAAATATCACTTTTTTTAATCCCATTTTTTAAATGGCAACTGGGGGTTTAAATCTAGAGGCAAGACAAGTGTCAGATGAATCAGAGTGGCACCGGTTCTGGCCTCACGCCTGCGTTCGTCAACAAAGGTTTTTAGTTTCAGGATGAAAGTTGAGCAGCTCTGGCGGGGGTAGGAGGTTGTTGCTGCAGGGTGGAGGGGTTAGAAAGAAAAACTCTCTTTGGGCCTGTCGAAGGTCATTAGTCTCATTAAGACACCAGATGTGAGCCAACCTTGAACAATGATAAGGATCAGCTCCCAGGAAGGTTTGTGTAGCCACTCGGTTTGCGGCCACAGTCGTCCAAACCCCCCCGTAACGGGATAATTACCCTGCAGGGGTGAAGGTCCAGGAGAGCTAAACAGATGGCAGCATGTGATGCATTTCCAGTTCCACTACTAACTTCAACCCAGTCGTTTATTTAGTTCAGGTAGAATTACGATTAGAGGTGAAATGTCCAGAGTTACTCGGTCAAGACGGCAGCATGGAAACAGGCACAAAACACTTTCTTAGATTCTTTAGACATAATACATCACTCTTGAACCTTTACGTGCAAAATTAACCAGAAAATTGCCCAGAGTATTAAGAGTAGTTACAGACCAAGAGAGCTGTACTTCCTGTATCTCTTCCTGTTGCCTTGAATTTGCCAAGAATTACAAATTGCATAAACATTCATTTTATTTATTGCTTCAAAGATTAGTTTTTTCCAATTCTACTTCAGTTTTATTGCCCCACATAACTGCTTTAATAATGTGTCCGCCGACATTCGAGTGAAATACCTATTTTTAGTTTTTTTCCCATGGCTTTTAGTGATTAGCTGCATCTGTGGTCACCGAGAGAATTTTTACATGTTTACGTATTTCAGCAGAGGGCCGATACCTGTCCAGCCCAACGCTGTGTTTGTGTTTGATGTCAAATTGGATTTAAAAGCTACATTATATAAGACTGTGGCTCTACAAACGTAGTACTTACAAAGTAAACGCTGCCTTCAATTGTGACATGAAATAAGGTGACAGAAGACTCGTCTTGACTGTTTGACCTGCAATCACATGAGGACGCAGTGGGTGGAATTGATCATCTTCTGGGAAAGAACCAGCAAATTATAAAATACCTGGGTGTGTGTGTGTGTGTGTGTGTGTGTGTGTGTGTGTGTGTGTGTGTGTGTGTGTGTGTGTGTGGGAGGTCAGGCGACATTTGGTGGGGAAAAATAAAATCCCACTTTTACTCAACTCAAGTGTAGCTGTTCTTCGTTAAAAAGCCCCTAGTGGCACATTTACTTTCTGTTTCCCTTTCAGTGCTACAATCGTTCCTCCTTTACTGTACGTTCCTGTTTCGACGGCTGACTCGCGTTTCATCTTCTACTGTAACCCCACTCATTTGTTTTTAGTGCCTCGGTACATTCTCTGAACACGGTTTTGAAGACAGTGCCGTCATTCTGGACTGTGTTCTCTAGGTTTGCAAGGAGAAGCATCGCTTCGAGAGGCTGATGGACTATTTCCGCTGTGAGGAGGGAAACATCGACTACATGGTGAGAGCCGTTCGCTGCTTCCCGACCCGTGGAGCCGTTCAGGATTCCCAGCCGGTGCTTTTTAACACGTCGACTCTCGTTTCTCGTTTGGGGCTCCAGGTGGCGTGCATGCAGTTCATCAACATCGTGGTCCACTCGGTGGAGGACATGAACTTCAGAGTCCATCTGCAGTACGAGTTCACAAAGCTGGGCCTGGATGATTACTTGGAGGTAAGGCGATGACTCTACCGCGGTTAAATCCTCCGTGTGGGTCTGTGTCACTGATTCATGCTCCCCGCTGTCAGAAATGTAAACACACGGAGAGCGACAAGCTGTCGGTGCAGATCCAGGCCTACCTGGACAACGTCTTCGACGTGGGTGGCCTGCTGGAGGACGCCGAGACCAAGAACGCTGCCCTGGAGAAGGTGGAGGAGCTGGAGGAGCACCTGTCCCACGTAAGTGAGGCGCCCAGTCAGGACCACCACGTGCTCTTTGCTTGTGACCAGTGTTTCTTGTTTGCTAGGAGAGGCAGGACTCAGACGCAGAGATCTTAGATATCAGTTTTTTATTGGCATCACCAACAACCTTCAAGAACTTCTACACTTATCTAACTTTTATCTGAATCTAAAAAAAAGGACAAAGGTAAAAAGGTGTATAATTTAATTACTAATATATTTTAACTCCTACTGGAGGAAAACCGAACCGAACCAAAAGGAAAACTACCAAAAACATAAAACAACTCACACCTGAAATCAGAGGGTCTAAAAAAACGATGAAACTTAAAGAAAGAAATCCAAATCGCTATCAAAGAGGGAAAAAAAAAATCAGCTATGAACAAAAACTTTGACTCGAAATCTAAACTATGCCATGAAAGGTAACAAAAGTAAAAGGTAAAAGTAATGGGGAACAGGTGAAGACAATAGGTAATCAGGCACACGAGGAAGGGCAGGTGCTCTGAAACAAGAGGAGGGTTAGTTACTTTTCAAAATAAAACAGGAAATAACAGGACTAAAAAAAACAAAAACAAAGACCAAGACTTGACAAACCTCAGCACAGTGTGACACAGGTTGATAACTGGGTGGGAACGCTGGAGAGAACTGCGCCTGCAAACAGTCTCCGTATTGTTTGCGCGTTTCGAGGCATTCTTTCTAGGCAGCCGCCCACGGCCGCCGCTCGGCAAAAGACCTTTTTCACATGGAAAAGGTCGTGGGCAGCCCCCCCAACCTCCAACCCTCTCTTGACATCACTGTCGGAATTTCATAACAAACCATCACTGCTGCCAGTGTCTCGGGGACGGTGTGGGACGGGCCGAGAGTGAAGATTCCTCCGGGAGTTCCTGCGCCGTGCGTAGACGAAAAGTGAAAGTCAGTCTGAGGCTGCGTCACCCGGCTGGGTGCATCCTGTTACTTATGGATGATGAGGATGATGATGAAGAAGATGATGATGATGCAGTGTGTGGTAGTAGGAGAGCGGCGGGCAGAGCGAGCAGCAGCGCCTCTCATCCCCGCCGCCTCTCCTCATCCTCTGCCCCAGGTGACTGAGAAGCTGCTGGAGGTGGAGAACGAGACCATGATGAAGGTGGCCGACCTGGAGAAGCTGCTCCTGCAGAAAGACAAGGACCTGCATTTGATCCGGGTGAGCGCCGAAAAATTATCTATCGTAACCGGTGAGGTCATCAGGAAGCAGGATGCTTCCCTCCCTCTGTCAGTTTGCGGAGTCATAGCGTGCTGCTCTCTGTCCCCCCCTGGTGACCGTTTAGGAAACCTTCGAGTCGACCAACACCCAGGTCAACACCCTGCGGAGGGTTCTCAAGGAGAAGGACGCCGCCTCCCAGAGGCACTTCAACATCGAGAGGCGGCTGCTGGAGATGGAGCAACAGGGCACCATCCGGCTGCACAAGAAGCCCGATGGTGACATCGCCATCGAACCGTGCGGCGGCGGCGGCGGCGGAGGAGGAGGCGGCGGCCTCGGCATCTCGCTGGGAGACGTCGGCCAGCTGTCCCTGGGCCCAGCGACTCCTCTGACCGGACCAGGCGCTCCAGACACCAGTCTGCCGCCAGCCAGCGAAGCTCCTCCCCCTCCCCCGCCTCCCCCGCCACCGCCACCGCCGCCCCCCCTGCCCTTTGCTTCAGGTGACTGACTGTGACCGTCTGTCTGGTGACACCGACTTGTGAAAGTTGACTTTGGGCTCAGCTGCATATGCTATTCTTGTTTTTAGTTCACCGTAACACGCAAAGGAAATGATGCACTTTTCACGGCCCATCTCTCACACAGACACACACACACACACACACACACACACACACACACACACAGGCGCAGACAGGAAAAGGAAACGCAGCCCTTGATTCCTTTGCTGTGCAGCGAACTGTGTCACTGGTTGCAGCAGTTTGCTGCTCAGCAGAGCAAGTAAAGTTTTCAACAGTAATTGAAAAAAAACAAGAACGTGATGACTGATCACATACGAAAAAAAAAAAAAAAAACATCCACCAGTGAACTGCTGATAAATGAGAAAAAGTCCAACCTGTGAAAGAAAGTTTGCGCTTAAACAGGCTTCTCCTTGTTTTCATCCCCTTCCAAACATCAAACCGACAAAGCGGAATCTGTTTTAGCAGAAATGTTTTTTTGTTTTGTTTTGTTTTGTTTTCTGTTAATTTAGTTTTATTTTCTGCACCAATTTCAGGCGGGAGCCCACCTGCCCCTCCGCCGCTGCCTCCTCCAGCCCCTCCCCTACCCGACGCCTCCCCCTCCGTGTTCCTCAGCGTGGGTCTCTCTGGTGAGGGCCGCCTTCTGTCTCTCTTCAAAGGGAGTGGAGCAGCAGGTTGACCGTTGCTGTCGTTTCTCACTCGCAGCTATTAGAATCAAGAAGCCCATCAAGACCAAGTTCCGCCTGCCGGTGTTCAACTGGACGGCGCTGAAGCCCAATCAGATCAACGGCACCGTCTTCAATGAGATCGATGATGAGCGAGTGCTGGAGGTGAGTCACATCCCCATCGGTCTTTGTAAACAAGTGGAAAGAAAGGAAAAGAAAATTAAAAAACGTTTGAGGCTTGAGGCTTCATATATATTTGCCTTGGCCATCTTCTTCAAACATTCTTTTTTTAAACTTGCGTGTCCACGCGTGTGCAGGAGCTGGACCTGGAGAAGTTCGAGGAGGTGTTCAAGACCAGAGCTCAGGGTCCCATCGTGGATCTGTCGTGCTCAAAGAGCAAAGTGGCCCAGAAGGCGGTGAACAAAGTCACCATCCTGGACGCCAACCGCTCCAAGAACTTAGCCATAACGCTGCGCAAGGCCAACAAGACCACGGAGGAGATCTGCAAAGCCATCGAGAAGTACGCATTCGTGCATGAAGCTGAGAAAAAAGTGCGCAGATGACTTTGGGTTGTTTTGGGTTTTTTTAACCTTTCTTCTTCCCCCGCCAGGTTTGACCTGAAGGCGCTGCCGGTGGACTTTGTGGAGTGCCTGATGCGCTTCCTGCCCACCGAGCTGGAGGTAAAGGCCCTGCGGCAGTACGAGCGCGAGCGGCGCCCGCTGGACCAGCTGGCCGAGGAGGACCGCTTCATGCTGCTCTTCAGCAAGATCGAGCGGCTCACGCAGAGGATGAACATCATCACGTTCGTCGGCAACTTTTCGGACAGCGTGGGCATGCTGACGCCGCAGCTCAACGCCATCATCGCTGCGTCGGCCTCGGTCAAGTCGTCGCCCAAGCTGAAGAGGATGCTGGAGGTCAGGAGGGGTCGACCGCTCCCTCGCTCAGCTGCGCCCGGCTCGTCGGTTTTTCCTGCGCTCTGCTGATTTTTCTCCTCCCTCTGGCTTCTCCGCAGATCATCCTGGCTTTGGGGAACTACATGAACAGCAGCAAGAGAGGCTGCGTGTACGGCTTTAAGCTGCAGAGTCTCGACCTGGTGGGTGGTGCTCAGCGCTAATGTCCAACTTTGCAGTCAATAGTGGCTGTTGGCTCAAAAAAAGCAGGCAACTCTTCAACATCCCTCTTTTGTTGTTGCTCAGCTGCTGGACACCAAGTCCACCGACAGGAAGGTCACGTTGCTCCACTACATCGCGCTCATCGTGAAGGAGAAGTACCCCGAGCTGGCCAACTTCTACAACGAAATGCACTTTGTGGACAAAGCCGCAGCCGGTGAGTTCACACATCCCGTTTTGTCCTTCTGTGTGCGCAGCGGTTTTATTTTTGACTAGTGGCCACTCAAGGTACTGCAGCCAAAATCCCACGCTGTCTGAAAAGCATTTTACCATTGACTTTAATACAAAAATAAACACCTATAAAACGGTTGACAGGGCACTTCCAACCGAAATTGTGGTTCATAAGAAATCTTTCTACTGTGTATTTTTTAATTCCTGGACATTTAATATTTCTAAAAATGTAAACGTCCAGAAAATTCCTAGAAAATACTTTTTTCCCTGCATGAGGTCATGCTGTGTCTAGGCTTTTTCTGATTGGCTGAGTGGCAGAGGCATGATGGGAAGGGACACTCCTGCAATTGATCAACAGGACGCATAATGCGCAAGGAACCCAAAAGCCAGAAACCTTTTCATCGTGTGTGCTTTGGTTTTCAATAAAGTTAATTGAAATGAACACGCTTCCGTTTTCAATTGTCGGGGAATTGAACAGGTCTGTAACTGCAAGTTACAACATGTTCATTTTTTGGGTCCAAAGTGTCCCTGGAGAACGTGCTGCTGGACGTGCGGGAGCTGGGCAAAGGCATGGACCTGATCCGCCGAGAGTGCAGCCTCCACGACCACTCGGTGCTGAAGGGCTTCGTCCAGGCCAGCGACGCTCAGCTGGACAAAATACAGAAGGACGCCAAGACGGCCGAGGTACCGCAGCGCAGTCACTCCAACTCTGGGAAAAATAGACGTGGAGCGAGCTGTGCTGCCAGCTCTCCGACCTCTCTGTTTCCTCACACGTGATTCTTCCACTCTGTCTCCCTTTTTTTCCCTCCGCTTCCAGGAGGCCTTCAACAACGTGGTCAACTACTTCGGGGAGAGCGCCAAGACGGCCCCGCCCTCGGTCTTCTTCCCCGTGTTTGTGCGCTTCATCAAGGCCTACAAGGTGAGCAGGTGCTCTGCAGCTCTCTGCTGCTCTGCTGTGTGGGCCGCTTGGCCGTCAGGGCTTCGGTCTCCTGGTTGTCAGACAGCCAGCGAGGGGAAGGGCAGAGCGCTGGCCGGCCACCGCCGCTGCCGTGCTGCAGGACGTGGCCAACGCGGCTCCAAATAACAGGAAAGACCAGCTGGGTCTGACACTGGAGCTGCAGCTGTGCTGCCCCGCCTTCCCCCGCCTTCTCCTCACCCCTCCACGTCTCGTCCTTTCCTCCTCAACCCCCACCCCCCCACCTCCACCCGCATCCCCGGACAGCCACACCCTGCCCCACCACGTCCCAGCACACATCCTGGGATTGTTCTCGGCCCGGATTTATAGGATCTGCTCAAGGAAACCCGTCGAACAGGGACTTCTGCTTCTCTGAGTCTGTCAGTTTGCCTAAAGTAGTTCAACACAGGGGTGCCCAAACTTTTCCACACCGCGGCCCCCTAAACAGCATTAGGCACCTGGCTGGCGAACCCTGTCGCAAACCAACCGCCGCTGTTACAAAATTAGTATTAAAAAAAACAAAACAAAAAAACATTTCTTTCTTGTATTTGAAATTCAAAACTTGTTATATGCAGATGCTCATGGCCATTTTTCTGTATGGCTGTAAAGCCATACTTAATGTACAGTATGTTGCCTCATACTTTCTTACTGGGAGGCATGATATGATCATATGATATAATATTCTCATGGATTATATTTAAGAAGAATGATTGAACAATGATATTAATTAAAAGATAATTTGGTTCTATTATTTATTAATTTTCATTTTTTCGTCTTTCTTCTCTCCAATTTTCTACGGCTCCCCTAGTGGCGGAAAAGAAACCTAGGCTTAGGCCATCCCCCTAGCAACCTAAGGTTGGGGCTGCAGCTAGGTTTTGGGTTGGGGTTAGGATTAAAATTGGAGTTAGGTTTTGGGTTGGGATTAGGGTCGGGGTTTGGGTTTGGTGTGCTTGCACTGCAGCTGAGATTTCAAGGTTCCCTTTAAAGCTCCAGAAAAAGACAAAAGAAGATAAACAGGAAGTGACTGCAATGCTGAAACTATAGCTGGAACTAACAAGACCAGCATGAATGCTGCAGTCGTGGCTCTTTCATCGAGGATGGATGGCATTTTTTTACATTATAAAAACAATAGAAAACAGCAATGCATGCTTTTTGTGTGCCAGTAATCTTGTTTTAGTTCAGGGATGTTGGATTGTTGGCTGCTTTTTAGATGGGTTCTCCAGGACTTGGGAAAATGTTCCAGTCCATATGTAGAAATAACAAAAGAAAACATATGCTTCTGAAAACAAGCTTTGCGTGTTTGCATAGTTGGAATATTACAGTTCCTCTTCGTGGGAACATTTCCAAAGTTTGTGTCCCCGTCCTGCCTCACTTCCTCCAGCCAAACACAGACTCTTGATTTATCTGCGTGTCCGGCTGCTCTCCCGCCAACAGGATGCAGTGGAGGAAAACGAACTTAGGAAGAAGCAGGAGCAAGCGATGAGGGAGAAGCAACTGGCTGAGGAGGCGAAGCAGCACGACCCTAAGGTACAGCTGCTGCTGCTGCTGCAACCTTTCACCAGTAAAGTTTTGAGTGCGGGGAGGAGGCATACATTGAAATATTTCCGTTGCCCTCGTGCAGGTCCAGGCGCAGAAGAAGAGGCAGCAGCAGCACGAGCTGATCGCAGAGCTGCGGCGGCGGCAGGCCAAGGAGCACCGGCCCGTCTACGAGGGCAAGGACGGCACCATCGAAGACATCATCACAGGTGGGACAGACGCAGGACGGCGTCCCCCCAGGGACCTGATGACCGTGGTCGTCGACTGCTCCGCCGCTTTAAAGTGCACCTTGTGTTACGTGACCCAGACGTCGCCGGCACATCTGGAGCACAGCACGTAGCAGCAGCAGCAGCAGCAGCTGTCGCTGGTTATTGCGTGACGTGCTGTCTGGCTGCAGCCCAGCAGGCTGCTGAAGTGTCGGCGACGTTAAATCCAGGCAGGAGGATCTCAGTCGACGGGATTTCGAGCCAGTTCATGTAGAAACTGATCGTCTGATTGTAGCATGGCTTTTTCTCTAGCTACCACTAGGGGGCATAGGAGGGATTCAATAAGTCAAATCAGTATCTATGGTCTCAGGGATTGTGATTGTGTGTTTACCAGTCCTCACTAATCAGTGACCTCAGTATATGTCTGTGTATTATTAATTTCAGTGCTGCTCCTGCTAATTCCGCCTCTGGTTCTCAGTGCGTCCTAATCCCAAGGTGTCCTAACTCACTAAGAGTCTGATTAGAGTCAGAATAGCGTTACACAAACACATGTAAGGTGTCAATGCGCCACTATTGTCAGCTTCTACAACTTAACAAAGCTTTTTGTTCACAGCCTCCCTGCAAAGCGTGAAGGACACGTTTACCTGATAATTATAGTGACAAACATTCTATTGGCCAACAGCCGAGTTGTGTCCATTCAAAGCAGTGTTTCAGGCAAATCATATTGTGATAGAATTTCCTGGACTGCCAGTCTGCCAGCAAACTCCCCGGAAGAATGAAAGCAGTTTTTCCTTGTGTATGATAGATCTGGAAAATCAGCCCTTTGTGATGTCACAAAGGAGACTGACAGCCCTCCCAGGTTAGTGACGGCAAACCCCAGCTGATGAGCTGGTGAACACGAGGAAGGTACAGCTCAGCAGTCCATGTAACAGGTAGCCTGAAAACGAATGTTTTTCGCTGGAGGCTGCAAACAGAGGGCTAACGCATTTCAGTCATCTGTGGAGTCTTGAAGGATCGTTAGTGACTGCTGGAGATGCTTATTTTCTGTGCAGCTGTTTGAGGTCCTCTTTAGCCTCCCCGAGAGGAAAGTTTGCTGTTGCTGCTCCCCCTCTCTCCTCCCCCTCCCCCCCAACCCTCCCCCCTCCCCCGCCGCAGGGCCTCAGGTGTGACGTGTCTTCTCTCTCTCCGCCCTCCTCCTCCTCCTCCTCCTCCTCCTCCTCCTCCTCCCCCCAGTACTGAAGAGCGTGCCCTTCACAGCCCGCACTGCTAAACGCGGCTCACGGTTCTTCTGTGAAGCCAACCTCTGCGACGACGCCAACTGCTAGCCCTCCCTCCCCGCCCCTAAGCGCCAAAGGTTGTCCAGGTGTCTCTTGTGCGCCTTCCCGATCATCCCACTGTGATGCATGCAGCATGCTCCACCCCCCCCCGACCTCCATCCCTCCCTCTCTCACCTCCACCTCCACCACCATTTCATCCACTGTGCACTAACACGGGCCGCCGCCGGTCATTTTTTTTTTTTTTTTTTTGTCTCCTATCAGCCGACAGATAGGCGTCGGCCAAACCTCTTTGTCCCGTGAGTTCGTTTTGCACGGCAAAAATATTTCGATGGGACCACCATGTCATCCGACCATGACTGCGATCAGATGACTTTGCATGAAAAATGTAAAAAAAAAAAAGAAAAAAAAAAACTGCCTGATGTTGACATGATCGTGTCATGGTGCTGATTTCTGAAAGAGGTTTGGCTCGGTTACAGACCCTCTTTGAAACAAACAGAAAACAAAACAGCCTTGTTTCATGAGACTAACCTTTTTGTTTGTTTGTTTGTTTGTTTTTGGTGTTGGGTTTTTTTTCCTGGCTAACATGTGACTCTTTTCTCCCGGCCTGCCACTCTTTGTTCCACCCCCTCCCACTCCAGCTGAACAGAAGATTAATGACAGTATTTCCCACTCCTAAGAGAGGGTAAGGAAGGCGGCCGCGCCGCGAGCTGGCCCGCTCGGCCCTCAGGCTGCTGTGTGCTGCTCCAGTGATGTCAGCTGCTTCAGCTAGCGCTTTGGATGCAAACAAACAAAAAAAAAAAAGGAAATAAATGAATAAAAGACGCTTTACTGCTCTGAGATTTTGCTCAGCTACGCAACCGTCCTAAAAGTTTCTATTCTTGGTGATCAGGAAGTGATGTAAGGTGATATTTAAAGAGACAGACTCAGCGGTAATAAACTTCTGGTATTTAGCCGCAGGATCCACATCGTCGTCGTCATCACCACCACCACCATCATCATCATCCTCTCCTCCTCGAACTCTGTGTTGCATGTTGTTTAGTGTGTATTCACCTGTCGACGGCGTCCGCCGTTGTTTTGTCTTACCGCTAACTGTTGTGCGTCTGTTGTGTGCTAATCCGCTGTTTGGTCAGCAGGCTCTGGTAAAATTTAAAGAAAAGAAGAAAACAAAAAAGACTGCCAACATTCTGTCTTGTATAATTTGATAAAGTGCCCATTCTCTTTTGAAAGAGCTTGTTGACCGATGTGCCGAACCGTAGCCGTGTTAACAGCGCCTTAGTTGTCCTTGGTTGCCATGACAACGCTCCCGACGCCTTGAATTTGACTGTTTTGTGCATTGCAAACTAGCTGCTAAACCACAAGGCGACGGGAATGTGTTTAAGTGTCACGTCTGCATCGTGTGCAAATCTCACCAAGCTAATACAATGCAAAAAAAAAAAAAAGTTTGTTTTTTCTTCAAGAGTGTTTTTGCAGTTGTTGAAACGCTTGTTTGACTGAAATATGTCACGCCGTGCACTCGGTTTGTTAGACACACCTGGCCTGAGTTGATTTAACTCCCTCAAAATTTGTAAGGATTTAACAGCTTCAATTTGTTTTTAAATAAAAAACAAAACAAAACATTGAAAACACAACAGAGATTTCCTATAAAGATCAAATGTAGCAGGACTTGAACCAGCAACCCTGGTCCTGCACCACAGTCAGGCTTCCATCACCCAGAGCTGCTGGTCCTGATCAATTCAAGTATTTCACTGCTGCTTAACTGCAGCTTCACACTTCCTCCGCCCACCTGACCTGCTGTTTGAGACGTCACGTGACCCTGATGGTGTCTCAGAACACAAGGCTGAATGGAAATTGTGACAACACAAGAAAACAGGCATTTCTGTTATTTTGCCGTCTTTAATGACGCTGACGGTCGGGCAAAATAACACGTGCTTGTGAGGTGTGTCTAATAAACTCTTGAGCGCGTCAGATTCTTTAATGCACTTCAGAAGCAGTTTGTTCTCTTGCAGTTTGGCCTCTAACACTCTGTGTCCCTCCTCCCTTCGTCCCACCTACTGCACAGATCTCCGGAACCAGCCTTTCCTGCGAGCTGACGCGCTGATCCGGAGCGGTTGGAAGAGGCCCTAAAACCACTTTCACCCGTCACTCACACTCACCCGTCGTAACCTCCCTCTCCCCTGTGTCCCGATGGTCTGTCTCAACCCCCCCTGCACCCCCACCCCTGAGGCTGCAGAGACTGAAAAAGAAGGGCGACAGGACACAAGCCTTTTGTTTAAGCCGGGTAATTTATTTATTTATGGAGGCCTTTCTTTGTTTAAAACAAACAAACAAAAAAACAACTAAAAAGCAAAAAAAACAAACAAACCAAGAGCCACTTTAATCGAGGCAGGCATCATGGCAGAAGAAGCACAATGGGAGGGGGTTTGGTCCCTCCTGTCTGCCAAACACACAGACTGTCTGAGGCAGAGCAGCAGGACCAGGACGACAGGTGAGGAGACGGACGGACGGACGGACGGACCGGCAGCGCCCTGCAACAGGAAGTCCGATCCTCCGACTGGTGGGCTGCCAAAGGGAAAATGCTAAGACTGCTGCTGCTGGGACGTTTGCCCCAAACTCTGTTATGCAACTTTTCTCCAAATAACGGAAACTACAGCAAGTTTTTATTTTTAAAATGTTGTTATTTTTTAATTATTTTTCCTTAGATGAACAGATTTTTAAAAAAAAACAAAAAACTTTAAGGCTCGGCAGCACGTTTTAAACACGACTTAATGTCGCTTCTTGTTTGTCTTAAGAGTCAAACTGCAAAGTGCATCCAAGTGGAAAAGTTCCTACGGACCTGCTAGACAAACCAAAACTCCTTGAATGTCTCTTTTTGTTGTCGTCGCTCCTGAAGTGCCTTTATGTGTTTGGACAGTGTTACATGTCTCGGGTCAGCCATATTCTTTTATATGTTTAAGATTGTATTTGCCATTGCTTTTGTACTATAACATTAGCCTTATAATACTGACCAAGTTACACATCATTCTAAGGAGGCTTGTAGAGGTGGATTTTTATCTTTCAGCTCTCAGTTAACTTCAACGTCTTAAGAGGTCATAATCTCTCTCTGCGGAACAGGTTGACAAGGCTTTCCATTATTCGGAAAGTTACATGTTGTGTACATAGAGGATGGAATGTGGGTGGACTGCTGTTTTAGGGCTCGCATGTCATTAACCTGCTACGGATGTGAAGGCCGTTTTTCTCTTTCTCCTCTTGGCATTTTTGAAACTTGTCCACACACAAGGGAAGCGTCTCTCACACTACTTATGTGGTTTACCATGCCAAGTTTGTAATGTACATTTGAAACATGAATTTTACTTTTCAGAAGAAATTGAGTCCACAATACTGTTGGTTGCCTGAAGAAAATGACACTTTCTGTTTAATAAATGAGATGAATTATGTAAACGAAGATGTCAATATTTGTTGTTTTCACTCTGGGCCCAGACATGTTGAGTTTTTACATTCCAACACTCTGTCTTAGGCCAAGCTGTCATAGGACGGTCACTTCAGTGCTGTCCAAAGTATTTTTAGTGACTGAGCCTCAGTGAGAACACCAGCTGTGAGAGCAGCTTTATTGCTCTGCTGGTTTGTACTTTGAACAGCTTTTTGACCCCCTGAACTTGCCCTAAAACTCACCTGTAGGAGCCAATAGCACGCATAGTTCTAAAAGAGCCAACAGGAAGCCTCTTATTATACTAGCCAATAGGAAGCCTTGTTTAACATGCGCCAATAGGAAGTCTCATTCATTCATTCATTCATCTTCTATGCCCGCTTATTCCTATTCAGGGTGACGGGGGTCTGCTGGAGCCTATCCCAGTCTTAGGGCGAAGGCAGGGTGACACCCTGGACAAGTCGCCAGTTCATCACAGAGCCATAGGAAGTCTCGTTTTGCTAAATAATTACAGAGGGAAGGGGTTTAGAAAAAAAGCTATGTGCAATAGTAAAAGATTAAATAAATATAAGGGGTGCCATGCATGAAAAAATACTTATAGTGGAGCCTGGGGCATAAGATATTTTAAGACCCCCTGTTTTTAACGACCCCTGTTACTTAAAATCCATCCATCAGGTTTGACAGGAAAATGTAAACAAGAATGTTTTTCTGTAAATGACCCTAATCTGGCACCTTCAAGCCTTCGAGTTGGCCCCGCCTCCAAGAAGAAACAAACCAACAGACTAGCCATACATTTTCTACTATAAAAATCCATTTAATTTCTTATATCAAAAAGAAATAGAATCATAACAAAACAATCAGAACCACAAATATCCATGTGGGTTTGTTTTTTTTGTTTGTTTGTTTGCTTTTTTTAATTGTCACCAAAAGAAAATCTCCGTCTGAAAATAAAGAGAATATTCTAGAGTACGTGGTCAGGTGGAATTGGGGGGGGGGGGAGGAAAAAAAAATGGAGATGTTTTAAAATATCAAAGAAATGTGGTTGATGAATACTGTCGTTGAGAGACGGAACAAACAGGCGTAGGCGTAGGCGTGTGTGTGTGTGTGTGTGTGTGTGTGCGAGCACCATGCAGTGAGCGATATGGAAGCTGAGTTTATTTTGAAGAGCAGCGTGACGAGCAGTGAGACACTTGTTGAGCGGCGCTTTGCAGAAAGAAGAAACCAAAAATGTTTTTTTCATTCCCAACAAAAAAAAAAAGAAGAAGGTAAAATCCAGTTTGATGGTGAGCGGCGCCAGCAGCAAGGCGACGGAATCAACAAAGGAATGCTTTTCAGGAAGCTTATCAGGTCCCCTTCCTGGGAATGCACTTAACATGGACGTTAGCCTAAATGATGCGTCCATGTCATTGCATACCGTTTCAAAGAAAAAAAAAAAGAAAAAAAAAAGAGAGGCTTAAAACAAAACAACAACAACAAAAAAAACTCCCAACAGAAGTTCGTACCATCCGAACGGTCTCTCCGGCCTTTTTTCCTGCGACGTACATTTTACAATCAAAAGACGCGGAACAAAAGTCCTCGGCTAATTGCTCGCTGCAGATTGTTTCTTCAGCGGTGGACCGGAAAAGATTTGCAGAAGCTTCCTTTAAGGACTGAAAAAAAGGACTAAAAAAAAAATAATGAAGGAAACAACTTTCTAGCACAGTTTCAGCGCAAAAAACAAACAAAAAAAGACAAAAAAAAAAATCAGCTCCTGTCCAGAGTGTCCTGCAGTAAAGCCAAAGGCCACAGAAAGCCATCCCGGACTCTTCATCCTGGAATGTGGACATTAGTACAATCATCTTCATCCTCCCGTAACACACCGCCGCCACCTCGGACTCATTCATTGCCGACACGTCAACAACGACGACAACAACATCAACATCGACAAAGCAATGACTCGGATCGAGAAAGAAATAAAATTTTAAAAGAAAAAAAAGTCAAAGAAGCAAAACAAGCCGTTAAGAAAAAAAAAAAAAAAAAAAAAAGTACAGACTGCTATTTGTTACTGATGCGTGTATTCCTGGGTATATTCTCAAGACACTTTTTGTTAATAGGTTTCATATATATGCAAATATATAACTTTAGTCTGTGCAAGGAGCTAAAAGACAATCACTCGGATGTAATTCTTTGAGACAGAAGAAGAAGAAGAAGGAGAGAGTCCTCCGAACGACGTGTCGCCACTCTGTCTGCTCCCTTTTTTTTTTTTTGTTGTGTTTTAAAACCTCCAGCAGCAAACGTATCATCACTTTACACGCGTGACAGTGGGACAGACGGTGGTCCGACCCAACATCCAGGAAGCACCGACTCCTCCGCTTCTTGCGCCAACCGCAAACACAGCCGCTTCTCTGGGATGGAACAGTGTTATTATTTGGGGGGGGGGGGTTTCCTGCCCCTGTACAATTCGTATAAAAATAATCAGAACGAAAAAAGAAAAAAAAAAGAAAACTTAAAATTGTTCCACTCCTGTTTTTGTTTCTCTCTTTTCTTTTACATTTGCACAGAGGTAGTGGCTAAAAGTGTGAGGAGGGCGGGAGGGGGAGGGGCGGCGGTGGCGGCGGCGGGGGAGGAGAGGCGTGATGAGGAGGTGAGCCAACATTAAAAAGAAAAAAAAGAAAAGAAAAACTGAATAAATGTCTATAAAATGGTTCCTGTTTCCGTCAGAGGAGGATTTTTTTTTTGTTTGTTTGTCAAAGAACAAAATATAATACTGCAATCACTTAAAAAAGTAGTCCTTCATTTTATACATTTTATACAGTTTTCTCGCTTTTTTTGTCGTCGTCGTTTTTTTTTTTCCTTTTCTTTTTTCTTTACAGTTGGTTTTAAAAGGCCTAAAATGAGGGAGAGAGAGAGAGAGAGAGAGAGAGAGCGCGCGAGTGCGAGTGTGGGCTCAGCACTGGGGGTTTGGTGTGGGGAGGTGTGTGGGGGGGGGCAGCGTCCGTCCGTCCGTCCTTCCATCCGTCCATCCGTCTGAGGAGGTGGAGGAGGAGGAGGAGGAGGAGGGGAGTCCGAGCCGAGCTCTACGCCAGCGGGTCGCTCATGTCCTCGTCGCCCTGGGAGAGGAGCTCCTTCTTCTCGTCCGTGCTGGCCAGAGAGTTGTGGCTATTGTGGGCTCCCATGTACAGGGTGGCGTACACCGGGTTGGTGAAGTTGGTGGGCTGCAAGGGGAGGGGGCGGGGAGGAGGAGGAGGAGAGGACAGTGTTTACTTGGGGGAGGGGCTGAGGGGCTGAGGGAGGCGCAGGTTTGATCCGGAGCCTCTTGTAGCACCTCAGTGGGTCGGTTCGCACCAGAAGCTCGTCCTTCTATCTTTAAAACACAACTTCAACTGGGAATTTATAAGATGGATCATATACATGATATGCATATATTACATATCATATATATATATTTTTTAAAAAACTTGCAGAAATTACTTACAATTTGGAGCTGAGATAAAGATCTAAAACAACTCTTCTCCATTTGTTTCTAGACAGCTGACATCTACCAGTCTGTGCGTCTGTCTAGTTCATAAAGTCGGTGCCTCATTTGCAAATTCAGCGTCTGAGTGCATCTCTGCTGGTTGTTGCTTCAGCTGCAAAAGTTTTTGCCTTCACAAATCCACTGTGTACGATTTGGCACCATCTAGTGCTCAAAAATGTCATTGCAAAATAAACGTACTATTTTTTTTTTTTTTTCTTCAATCACAAACAGCAGACCGTGTTGTCGGAAATAATATGCAATCAATCTAAATTCCTGTTGCATACTTTTTTTCCACAATGGCTCATATAACATCACTTTTTTTCTTCCATGAGATATAGCAGAGAAAAACATTATTTCAGAGCATTTCTACAGTTTGTCTTTTTTAAACTCTGGTTCAGTTTACATATTTCCAATTCATGAAGTGTCGTTCGAGACTTTTCTTGCCCTTCGCTTGCTTTGAGCTCTGTTACCTTGTCGGGGTCCAGAGCAAAGTCTGAATCCAGCAGCTCCCCGGCATCGTCGTCCGGGTCGCCTTCGTAGATTTTATACGCGGGGTTCCCGATCTCCACATTCATGGCTCCGTTGGTCATGCGGTGGTGCTGGAAGCCCTTCGCTCTGCGGACAGACGGAGACGGACGGGCTCGTCAGGGCTGCCGCAGCGACTTGGTTTTACACCCCGGTGACATTAAACGATCACATGGTGGATCATTCTTCTGGAGAATTACCCACTCTGCAGTCTCACGGAAAATTAATAAGGACTCGGAATCGGGAGCTATCACACAGATCTGACACAGATTTGGCACGACGCACGTTAGCAAGGTTGACAAATGAGCCTTTTGGACTGATTTGATCAAACCCGGGATAGAACGCTGCAGCATGTCTGTCGTGCAGAATGCCGGGTGCAAAAAAATAGCAACCACAAAAAAACACCACCAACAGAATTTAGGGCTGTTTGCAAGCATGTCAACATTAGCTCCACAGATGCACAGCAGTCTGTTTGAATAGGCAAGCACACGAATGAGCCTAACATTTACACATGTAAACGAGGAAACGCACAGGGACGCGAGAGGACATGAAATCATAAAAAGCAGAAAAAACAAAACAAAACATCAAAAACTTTGGTTGTTTTTGGGCCGTCAGAGAAGCGAATCGGGTCAAAAGGTCCCTGTGTTGCTGGGTGGGAAACCCTGTAGGAGGGGAGGCGGGGTTTAGCAGGCAGGGAGGAAAGGAGACAGACGGACGGACGGACAGAATGGACAGGTGGACAGGGTGGACGGGTGAATGATGCAACCCTTTGAAGTTACCGCGAGCGCTGTGAGCGAGATTTGCGTTCCCATAGAGACCTGGGAGACAGGAAATAGATGGTTAACGGAGGAGGAGAGAGAGAGGCCGGATAGCAAAGGTGTGTGAGCAGCAGATGGGGAGGGGGGGGAAAGAAAATGGTCAAGAGGCCAGAGGGGCGGAGTCACGTGACGTCACCGAGAACCGGCAGGGTGGACAGTGAGGGGGAGGAGGAGGTGGAGGAGGGCTCACCCGCGCATTTTCCGCTTGTACCACACGATGGCGCCGACCACCAGCAGCGCTAGCAGCAGCAGCAGGAACAAGGGCACCACGATGGAGGCGGCGCCTGCAGTGGGGGGAGGGGAGGGAGGAAGTGAGGGTGAGAGTCGCACGGCGGCGTCAGCCGGAGCCCGAAGCGGCGCGAAAGCTGCAACTTACTGCCGCTGGAGGGAGACGAGTCCACGGTGGCCGCTACGATTTCACACCTGTAGCCCGTCCAGCCTGCAGGACACCTGGGGAGACAGAGAGAGGGAGGCGGGGCTTAGACTGCATCACTGTCCAATCACTGCAGGAGACTCCCGAGAGTCAAAACTGTGTTGTTAGCATCTCAGCGTTCATTAACTTCACCCTGCAGTTTTCTCCGTATTCAACACTGTTTTTAAGGACTTCTTAATTCATGAAATTGTATCTTTTTGAAATTGTTTCTCAGAACTGTAGAAAATGCCTGGCGCCAGAAATGTGGGAAAAGCAGCTTCTAAATTTGGAGAACTTTATGGTTTATAACTCTGGACATGTGTCAGGTGCCCTTTGTGACATCACAAATGACATATTACCAAAACAGTGTGTTGCTGCACACACACACAGAATAGTAGAGCAAGGGAAAGAAGTAAGGCATAGACTCTTTTTTTCATTTAAAACAGAACGTGATCAAAAGTTCTTTGAAACTTTTGATCATCAAACAAACTTGAGGGATTTTTCCAGCTATACGACTGAATTAAAAAATAAGATGCAGATGAACAACCTTGGTCTGCTGATTTCTTTCATTTTATTATTAATTATGTAGCGCAGATCCATCTATCTATCTATCTATCTATCTATCTATCTATCTATCTATCTATCTATCTATCTATCTATCCGATTCAGAGGAGTGTTTCAGTAAATGGATGTAGGCCAAAGAATGAACCCACACTGAGAAACAAAAATTCAAAAGGGTTGTGGTTCCGTACGATCTGCAAATCGCCCGAATGCATCGCGGCTGTTGGCGACAGACTGTGTTTGGCGGCGTGTCAGTGCGTCGGCGTCTTACTTGCACTGAGGCAGCAGCGTGCGAGAGTCGACCGTGCACTGTCCGTTAGAGCAGTAGTCCAGGCAGGTGAAGCAGCTGGGCTGCACGTGGCCATTGGGGCAGCTACGCACAGAGAAAAATGGTTGTATACAGTGTTATTTCACATTGATTGTTCTTGCTGCTCTTTCTTTCTTTCCAGCACGTGTTGTTTTTTTCTGCCGTTTGCACTGTCTCATATAAGCATTGGCACTTTCTTTTGTCATGTTAATACACTTCAAGGTGTGACTGAGCATGCGATCTTCAATCTCCAATCATTTGATTGACAACTTGGCTCGATGCCCTCCGGAACTCCGAACCTCGAGCCCACAGACAGACCCTGAGGATTCCGAAGTCGCCGCGGTAGGTAACGAGAGCAACGAGGCGGCGCCCACCTGCACGTGACTTCTCCCGACGCCGATGTCAGACACTTCCCGATTCCGCAGAACAGGCACTTGTCCAGCTCGCACTGGTGTCCGATGAACTGGCTGGTGCAGAGGCAGAGCTTGGTGCCGTTGGCCGTCTGCAAGCAGGTCCCGCCGCTGTGACAGTGGCCCTCGCACATGCCTGAGCAAGAGGGGGAGGGACGGGGTGAGACAGGGAGGAGAGGCAGAGACAAAAAAAAAAAAAAAGCCCTGCAGGGGGCGCTGCTGAGCACGGCTCTAAACCAGTGGTGGCGGCCCATTCATTTCGATGGAGTTGCTCACCCAGCGCATACGGCGGAAAAGTTTTTGACCTGCAGTCGTGTCACTTCCCATGATGCCTCTGTAACCTACATGATTGGTTTGGCCAATCAGAACGATTCTGGAGAACGTCTCACTCAGAACGAGCTGAGACACAGCAGCATGTGCGACGTGTTGACGTCACACTGGGAATAAACTCTTTTCTGCTGATTTTCTGGCCTTCATCATTTTTTTTAACGACTAAAAGACCATAACTGAAAAAAAATCTACAATAGAAAGATTTGATATGAATCGTGCTTCAGGTCACAGTCGTCCTGTCAGCCGTTTCAAAGGCGCTTACTTTTGCATTGCAGTCTATGGGGAAAATGCTTTTTGGGGCCATGGGATTTCACTGCCAGTGCGGTATCCAGTTCTTATAATACATCCATGCTCCAAACTCACTGTACTGGCACTGGTCCCCCTGGTGGCCCGGCGGGCAGCTGCAGGTGGGCTGGTTGCCCGCATTGACGGAGCAGTTGCCGTCGTTGAGGCAGTAGTCCTGGCAGGTGTGCCGGTTACAGTTGGGCCCCGTGAAGCCTTTGGGGCATCTGCAGGTGGGAGTGCCTGGGGGGGGGGTGCGGGGGGGCGCAAGAGGGAGACAGTCAGTCGCCTAATTATACAAAAATAATAATAACAGTACTATATAATACATAATAGTAACAATATATTTTATTTATAAGGTGCCTGTCAAGGCAAGTTTAAAAACAAAGACATCAACAGTCACATGATGAACGAATACAATACAATACAGCAGCAATAATGGAGGGATTCTGGTATATGCCTGCCTGAAGAGCTGAGTTTTTAGATGCTTTTTGAAGATGGAGATGGATTCAATAAAATACATCATCATCATCATCATCATCATCATCATCATCATCATCATCATCATCATCATCATCATCATCAGAAACACAAGCTGCTCCACATATTAAAGCCTCAGAGGGAGAAAGCCAGATTGAAATGAAATAAATATGGATATCATGAATCTGTCACTGATATTCACCTTTGGTCGACCTCAATTAAAAAACAAACAAAAAAACAACATTGCTTCACATCTCTATTTGATGTTTAAATGTTAATTTCACGTTATGATTGGCTCCTTCTACCGCAAACATACTTTTATATTTCATAACTCAGCGCATCTCGAGTCATAAATTATTATCAACTCCACTTTAATTATAAACTAAGCCTTCTGCTTCTGTCTTGAAAGAGTGTGAGGCGATGCCTCTTTTTCTTTTCTTTACTCAACCGCTGTTTATTTAATTTTTTTGTGCCTGAGTCTCTTGACACAATCACTGTCAGATGTTTGTTCTTTGCTGGCGCCTAAACAGAGTCGGCTCGTCCTGGGCTGAAAACGTGCTCGCCGGGGGTTCCTGACCTGTGTGCGAAGCCGTGCACGTGCCGCCGTTCTTGCAGTAGTCGCGGCACTGGTTGATCTCGCACCTCTCGCCGGTGTAGCTCGGCTGGCAGCGGCACTTGGCCACCTGGCGGGCGTTGAGGAAGCAGCTGCCGCCGTGCAGACACTGCAGGTCGCAGGGTCCGCTGGGAGGAGCTGCGGGAGGAAGGATGGAAGGGATGAAGGAAGGACGGACGCTGAGGCTTCGGGCCCACGGCCGTTTGCGTGAACGGCTTGTGCGCGGACTCACTGAACGGGGACTGGGTGGGGGCGGCCCGCTCCACGCACGTGCCGTTGTCGGCCATGTAGTTGTTGGGGCAGGTGCACACCGGCCCGCTGGGGCTGAGCAGGCACAGCCACTCGCACTTCTTCCGGTCGCACGGGTTGGCGGTCACTGGAGGGAAGGAGAGAAAGAGAGAGAGAGATGGAGGGAGAGAGGGAGACGTCACTTTACGTCTCTTTACCCCCATTTTGCTCTTATGGTTGACTTTCTTGACAGGAGGTGTCCAATCTTTTTTTGTGCATTTTTGCTGTGATATTTTTGCATTTGTCTAAAGGTCTTCATGTTCATTGTTATGTACAAAATTAAAAATCAATAAAAAGTAAATGACAAAAAAACAAGATGGCATCTACTGTAACTAGGAGCAAGATCCTTGTTGCTCTGTGTATGTTATTATTGTTATTATTATAGATAATTCTAAGGTTGGAAAAATCATGTCTTTTTATTAATGTATTTCTGGGCATTATGTTAAGCTTTTGCCAATATAAAAACCAAGCCCACTTTCACGCACTGGACCTTTGATGGGTCGGGTGGGGGAGGGGTTCGGCCCCTGCAGAACTCACACTCGGGCTGCTTGTAGCGGTGGTAGAGGACGATGTCAGTGGCGTGGTTGATGCCAGTGGTGAGGTTCTCCATGGGGCCTTTGCCGAACTTGTTGACCCGGAAGACGATGTTGTTGATGTAAGTGACGCCGTAGATGTAGTCCTCAAAGATGTCGATGCTGAACGGATGGAGGAGGTCTGGAAACAGGAAGAGGAGGAACATAGAGGCATGTTGAAGCGCAGGAAAATCTCAAGGCGGGAAATCAAATCTGGGTTTTCTTTCATTTTTCCAACGCAACTGTTTTTGATGCCGGACACGGCGACGACCGGATCGGAGCCGTCCAGGCGAACGCTGCCGATCACAGAGAGCTTCGCGTCGGCCCAGTACAGACGGTCGTTGAAGTAGTCCACCGCCAGACCTGCGGAGACAAGGACAGGTGGAGCCACCGGGCCGAGGACGTGAGGAGGGAGGAGAGAGCGGAGGGAGAAATCTGCTCCCGTCACATCGAACTGAACGAAGGAGCTTCTGACCTGTGGGCCACTGGATGTTCTCCTGGACCAGGGTCTGCCTCAGGGTTCCGTCCATGGCGGCCGTCTCGATCTTGGGGTGGTTCCCCCAGTCCGCCCAGTACATGGTTCTGGAGGGGAAATAGAACGAGAAGCCAGAAAAAAGACTTAGACTAAAAACAATTCCTCCCACACTGACAGGTCTGCGATTACTTAATCTTTAGTCTCTGTGAACAACTTTAGGTTCTCGTTGACAAGTGTGCTTAAATGCTTGATGGTCACATGACCCCAAAATTGAAATTTTTTTCATGCCACAAATATGAAACAAAACACATAGATCAATAAGATTAAAAACAATCATATTAGCTCATTTTTCAAAACATTTCTATCAATCCCAGAACATAAATCAGGGTCTGAAATATACACAAGACATACATTGTTTGTTTGTTTGTTTGTTGTCATGTCCTACCCTCTCTGCGGAACCACCACGATGGCGTACGGCTCGTCGATCATGCCGGAGACGAGCGTCTTGCAGTGCTGACCGGACATCTGGGCCACCTCGATGACGTCGCGGCCCGAGTCGGTCCAGTAAAGGTTTCCGGCCACCCAGTCGACGGCGATGCCCCGGGGCATCTTCAGCTCCTTGATCTGAGGGCGAGGACAGACTCTTAATGGGCAGAACCTTTTCTTTTGTTGCGCTCACTTTTTTTTTATGAAGAAATGCTGAAGTTCAGAGGTCAGTTTTGCTTAAAAAAACACTGATTTCAGATTTCACAAGTTACTGACGTCCTCTGGTACTGTTTTAATACTGCATCCCTTCAATGTTAAATGTGTTGTCACACACACACACACACACACACACACACACACACACACACACACACACACACACACACACACACACACACACACACACACACACACACACTATCCACCTGCAGATTGGTGACCCTGCCCTCGCTCTGCCGTCGGTTCCGGTGCGAGTTGGACGAGGACGAGGAGGAGGACGACGCCCCCAGCAGCTCGTAGGAGGAGATGCGGCCGGTGTGCCAGTTGGTCCAGAAGATGCGGTTGGACTTGACGTGCAGGTCCATGGCGTCGATGCGCACGCTGGCATCTCCCTGGAAGGTCTGCTCGTAGGGCCAGTTGGGCACGCCCGGGTCCAGGCTGCGGATCTCGTTGTCGTCGGCGATGTAGAGGATCTGCCGGCTGCTGTTCAGGTCTGCGAGAGAGAGAGAGAGGGAAAGAGGGAGAGAGAGAGAGAGAAATGACACACGCAGTCGGCCAAAAAAGAAAAAAAAGAGGTGTGGAGCCGCAGGGCCTCACTGTCAGCCTTGCAGGTGTCGCTGATCCTGGCGAAGTGCTTGTGGCAGCTGCACTTGTAGGAGCCCTTGGTGTTGTTGCACATGTGGGAGCAGACTCCGAACTGCAGACACTCGTTCTTGTCTGACAACAGAGAAAAGGCCACGAGGGTTTTGAGCGGAGAGCACGGGAGGCGGGCGGCGCGGAGGCCGCGGCGGCAGGCGGGCGGGGCTGCTGGGTACCTCCGCAGGTGCGGTGTCCGATCTTGTGGAAGCCCGGCTTGCAGGAGCAGAAGGAGTCGGTGCCGTTGGTCACGCAGTGCGCCTCGTCGCCGTCGCCGCACTGGGTCCGGTTGCTCCTGCAGTCGTTCAGCTTGGTGTCTGGGCACAGAGGCGAGGCGGCGCCGGGTGGTGAGTGGACGGGAAGAAGCTCCCCAGGGGTCAAACTTACGATCGGCCCGTACCTGTCTTGCACCCGAGCTCGTCGGAGCCGAAGTCCTCGCAGTCGTTGAAGAAGTTGCAGCGCAGCGTGGAGCTGACGCACCTGTGGTTGGCGCACTGGAACTCGTCCTTCTCACACGCGGGGACGGCGGGGGCGGTCGCTGGGGAGTCAGGGAGGCAAAGGCGCCCGGTGAGCCGCTGCCCTCATGGACGAGAAACAAACGGAAGAAGGCGAAACTCACGGCAGTTGATTTCATCCGAGCCGTCTCCGCAGTTGTTGACGCCGTCGCATCTCCTGGACAGCGGCAGGCACACGCGGTCGTTCTGGCAGCGGAAGGCCCTGGTAGGGGGGCACTGGAACCTCCCTAGAGGGTCGCACGGAGGCAGAAGAGAAGGAGGGATTAGAAGCAGGTCAGAGTCAGAGAGGAAGCTCGGCCGGGTCCTCTGAGCTGCACTGCACTCACTGCACTCCTCCGGGTTCTCGTCCGAGTTGTCCCCGCAGTCGTCCTCGCCGTCGCACTTCCAGGCGAGGGGCTTGCACAGGGTGTTGTTGCACTGGAACTTGTCCACTGGGCAGTGACGCACGGCTGCGGGAAAGAAAAAGGAAGAGATTTCGTTCGGAGCCGGTGCTTGTAGTTAAAATGCGGCCTTGTCACGCTCTTCACTGTTTGTTTGATATGAATCAATGGAATAAGTCACAAAATATCTGACACGAATGACAGAAAAACCTGAAGCTCCCATATTATTCAACTTCAACAGCTCCAAAGACTAAGAGAGCTGCACCCTTTATGTTTTCAGCCGGTTTCTCTGAGTTAAAACAAGCAGGTTTGGAACTCTGCCCTTCGTGATGTCACCAAGCCCCAGAGCAAACACAAAGCACAAAGAGAGACTCACTGGCAGTGCCGCACTTCTCCTCGTCGCTGCCGTCCATGCAGTCGGGGTCGGCGTCGCAGTGCCAGCGGATGGGGATGCAGTGGCCGTTCTTGCACTGGAACTGGTCGTTGTCGCACTTCAAATCGCAGTCGTGCTGCAGAGACACGTCGCAGTGTCGGGGGTTAATCGTCAGCGCTGACGAGGCGCGGCGACCGAAAAGATTTTATTTGCAACTCTCTCTCTCTCCCTCTTTACCTCGTCTGACCCGTCGGCGCAGTCGTGGTCGCCGTCGCACTTCCACCTGCCGGCGATGCAGCGGCCGTTGGTGCAGGCGAACTCGCTCTCGGAGCACTGTCGAGGCACTGCGGCAAGGACAGGGGCAGCGTTAACACGACTGCTCAGGGTGCAGGGGGGCCGCAGTGGCCAGTTAGAATCCCCAGCTGTCTGCCCGGGATCTCTCTTTAAACCTCAGGTCTCAACCATCGTACAGTTCCACCGTGTGTAACGACAGTAGAGCAGCTCTGCCTTTACCTTCGTCTTGTAGGTGTCAATACTAAACACATGACAGGGCGGAAGCAGACAGTATGACACAGCAGGCAATGCTGAGAGAGTGAAAGCAGCTCTGTATGTCAGATTTGATGATTAGTTTATGTTTTTTTTAATCTCTGGTTTTGACAAAGTTCTCTTTTGAATGAGAAATAATGAGATGGTCCAAGCTTCTCCAGCTCCTCTTTCAGTCTCTCAGAGTTGGGAGGGAGGGTTGTCACGGACGGGAGGAAGCATGAAGACACGGCACGGAGGCGACGGGAGACCGGAGGGTCTCGGCAGAGAGTCTCTTACCTCTGGTTCACGCCGACGGGACAGTATGAAATGAGACAAGCATCAGATGGAGTGAGATGCATCAGAAATGGCGGCGGGAGGGCGTTAGCACACGGCAGGTTGTCGTCGACGAGCAACGCACGGTTAACACGGTTGTCAGGCGCAGAGTGAGTGAGTGAGTGAGTGAGTGAGCGAGTGAAAAGGTATGAGTGGAGGGTGAGTGGAGGTGGCGGGTGAGACGGCCGCTGACAGTCTCCGGCGTGAGGACGTCTTCAGCGGCGCGCCGGGAGACGCGACACCTACTGCACTTGTCTTCGTCCGAGTTGTCCCCGCAGTCGTTGTCGTAGTCGCACTGCCAGCGGCCCGGCACGCAGCGGTTGTTCTTGCAGCGGAACTGGTACGGCTCGCACGTCCTCTCGGCTGCGCAGACACAGAGAGAGAGAGAGAGAGAGCAGAGCAAAAGGTTTTTTTCCCAGTGGCCACTCGAGGTACTGCAGCAAAAAACTCACACCTGACAGGACGACTGTGACCTGAGACGTGATTCATATCAAATCCTTCTATTGTAGATTTTTCAGTTATGGTCTTTTAGTTGTTTAAAAAAATGATAAAGGCCAGAAAATCAGCAGAAAAGAGTTTATTCCCAGTGTTTCTCAGCTCGTTCTGATTGGCTGCGTCCTGTTGTGTCTGTAAGTGACGTTCTCTAGGATCGTTCCGATTGGCCAAATAGATCCTGTCAGCTACAGAGGCATGATGGGAAGTGACACTGCTGCGCACGCTCTATGGGCCCATTAATGCGGAAGTCAAAAACCTTTTCTGCGTTCGCGCTGGGTGAGCAACTCCATTGAAATGAATGGGCCACCATCTTGGTGAACCTGAGACTATTTCCAGGCTCCCCCACAGGGACGTCAGGTATCAGCCAATCAGGTGGAACCTACACTGCACGGATATCGTGGCTTTCTTTTGGATAATCAACGCCTCAACTGTCCTCAGGTCCCCCCAGACTGACCGACCAATCAGGATTCTTCTTCACCCGTTACTTCAGAAGTTGAAAGCCCTGTTACACTGCACTCCATCAATGCAGCTTCACTCACAAGTATCAATGTATATTATAACCCCATGGATTTTCTAGTGAGGTGTTATGACATTTTGAGATAATAACATCACGGCAGTCCAAGTGCTGACGTCTTCTTTCACAACCAAACAATATTTTTTTCTTTTCTTACCGCACTCTTCCTTCGGCTCGTCCGACGCGTCGCCGCAGTCGTCCTCGCCGTCGCACTTCCAGCGCGCGGGGATGCAGCGTCCCGAGTCCTTGCAGCGGAACTCGTCCACGCCACACGTCATCTGGGCTGGAGGAGGAAGAGGAGGATGATGAGGAAAAGGCGAGACACACATGATGGGAGTGAGTCTCGGGAGCCGACGACTGGACCGCTGAAAAGAAACAGAGAAGCAGCTGGTGGTCTTACTGCAGTTGGCCGGTTCGTCCGAGCCGTCCACGCAGTCGTTGTCGCGGTCGCACACCCACACGCGAGGTATGCAGCGCTTGGTGATGGCGCACTGGAACTGGGTGGGCGCGCACGTGACCTCGGCTACGGTGAGAAGAGGAGAAGATGGTGTTATAATCATTATCATGGTGAGCATTTGAAAGCACTGAGGTGACCCGGCCAGGCCAGGCCAGGCCAGGCCAGGCCAGGCCAGGCCTCCACTCACGGCAGTCCTTCTCATCCTCGCCCTCGCCGCAGTTGTCCTGGCCGTTGCAGCGGAAGATCCCCGGGATGCAGCGGCTCGGGTGGGAGCATTTGAACTGGCTGGGCAGGCAAACGTGAATGTCTGCAGGGGCAACAACACACAGGGAGACCACATGCACTTAGATGCTCAGCTCTTTAGGAAAACGCCGACGACGGCGACCGACTCTGAAAGTGGTACAGAGTGTTTCATCTCCTCTGGTGAAGAGAGACTGCAGAAAGCGTTTGGAACGAGGAGGAAGATTTTGGCAAATGGGTCCACAGACCTTCTGTTGGATCACATTCAAGCAGACCGATCGGCTGAACCAACTGGCCATGTTGTTTAGCTCAACTCCTCTCAGTCAGGTGCAAAAGCAAAAATATATTTTTTCCCCACCACTCCATAATCATCTATTTCTGCTAATTTAGCTGCTAGCTGCTTCCAACAGTCTCAACTTTTTTCTTCTTCTACATCTTCTCCTGCGACGACTGGCAGCAGGTGCTTCCTGTTTTTGTCGCGGCTAAAAGGAAGCTTGGAACTGGTTATGTAAAAAAAAACAAAAAAAAACACCATTATAATCTTTCAATTCATTTCAATATAATTTTAAGACTGGCTGAAAACGCTCTGAGTGACTGGGAGGTTGGCAAGTTGGACGTGGGAGACTTCAGCGTTGTGAGAAGCCAGAAGTCGTTCCAAGGTCGGATGACAATGTACTAAACAAAAAAACCTGCAGAGAAATCTACTTTTCTCTCCTTCTCTCTCTCTATCACACACACACACACACACACACACACACACACACACACACACACACACACACACACACACGAGACGTACCGCAGTTGGCCTCATCCGAGTTGTCCTGGCAGTCGTTGTCTCCGTCACAGATGTAGGCGGGGTTGGTGCAGATGCCGGTGCCGCACTGGAACTGCCCCGGCCTGCATTTGAACTCGGCTATTACGAGGACAAAAATACACTGTCAGCCGTTTTTGATTTAAAAAAAAAAGACAAAAAAAAAAAAAAACCTCACGCTGGTTTCAATGTCATGTGACAGGAACTGCGGCGAGGCCAGCCAGTAATCATGCATCTCAAACACTCACGGCAGTCGGCCGGCTCGTCCGAGCGGTCGCCGCAGTCGTCCTCCGTGTCGCACTTCCACCAGAACGGGATGCACTTGTCGTTCTTGCACACAAACTGTAATGGAGAGAGGAGCGTCAGCAGCGGTGGCGGGCTGTGCGCGGACAAAGTGCACGTGGACAAAGTGTCGCGGCGCCTCTCTACCTGGCTGGCCGTGCAGTTGGACATGCAGGTGCGCTGGTCGCTGGCCAGGTAGAAGTTGGTGGGGCAGGCGCACTTGTAGCCGCCGCCGGGGGAGAGCAGGCAGAGGTTGCTGCAGCCGCCGTTGTTGGTCTGGCACGGGTGGTTGAGCACTGGGAGGAAATGGGGGGGGGGGGGGGGGGGATGGGAGTGAGTCGCTTGTGCAGCCGTCGGGAAACTGTTTGACAGGTGGGGCCACAATGGGTTCGAAAATTTGACAGCGGGGCCGGCCCACCTCAGAGGAGGAATTAATATATCATGGGATATGTAGAAAACATGTGCTTTAATGTCGACGGAAAATGAACAAAAGCAAAGTTACAACAAAATCAGTGTCTATGAAATGAAACTGCACAACTGATTGCTTTGGCTGATTCTCTAAATCTTTCCTGTGTACAACGTTCAGTCGAAGCTTGAAGCACAGAGGAGTGTTGTTATTAAGTCGTGAAAAGTTGTCACTTGCAAAAATCTATTCTAATTGTTCTGTTGAGGCAGAAGCTGTGCAAGCCACTTGCTACACTGGCCCCTTTTTACCCCTTAGTGTTCCTGTTAATTCTAATTGTCGAATATTTTTTTTACAGCGCTTCATTTTTTAAAACTTGATTTTGTGTATTTCGCAAAAATTTTTTGTATGAGGACAATAAAAGAATTAGTATTCATCAAGAAAAAAAAAAAAAGATTTTCTGTAAAGTTGCCCAGATTTTATGGTCATTTTTATTTCGTATTGGAAAAAGAAACACAATGAAATCAAATGATTCCTTTTGCAATGATTAACTACTAACTCAACCCAATTTTTTTTTTTGTCTGAACAAAGCGCATGGTCTTACCGGGCGGCTGGCGGTACGGGTGGTAGATGTGGACGTCCATGGGCCGATGCAGGGTGCTGATGAGGGTGGTCTTATTGGTGCCCAGAGTTTTATGAGCCCTGTTGATGGACTTTGTCTCCCAGTCGGTCCAGTAGATGTACTCCTCAAACAGAGACATGGCGAAGATGTGCGGGATGTCCTGGTTGAGAACTGCAACACAAGCGACAGACGTTGAATCGCCGGGGGAAAAATGGATTTCCTCGCGCATTCGCGTGGAGTAATTCAATTTGACTGGGGACAGGTGGCTGCGAGCCGAGTCCAAATGGCCGCGAAACATCGCATCATGAAAATATGTCAAGACATCTCAGACGTGCAATAATCTACGGTCCACACAGTGCACACAAAATAATGCGCCGTCTCATTACGAGAGCGAGGAAACTCGGTAAAAGCCCACAAACAACGTGAAGGTTTGAGTGCAGACTGGTAAGCAGTCCAATAATAAACACTGATGATGTGATTCTAGCTGTCAGTCTCGTCCCATTATTGCTGCTGGGGCGACGCCGTGTCCCAGAGAGGAAAGTCTCGCGGCGCTAATGTGAAAAGATGCATCGCGGGGAGCGCCGCTCCAGCGGTGCCGCCGCATATCTCCGCTGTTACGCAACTGGCTTTCGCGCATCATTAGGCTTTACACTCTAATAGCTCCCTCCACTGCGGCCATATACTTCGTTTCGCCTGTTTACTCTCTGTGTTTACTTGCTGGAGCGTTATGGAAACACGCCATTAGCTTCGGTTGTAAAAACGCGGCAATCCAAATACATCAGGCATGCATCGATCGGCACATGTGAGGTCGTGGGGAGGGCAAAAGTGAAAAAAAAAACAAACAAAACCCTTAGGTTTAGAGGAGCTTGTTATCCAGGTTTCAGGGTGGATCATAACAAGTGGCGTGCGTTAAAAAGAATGAAAGCGTTGCATGATGGGAGAATCTCAGGACATCAGGTCGAACTGTGATATTAAATTAACCCAACGGTCGATCAGGTCTGGTTATCTGAATTCAAACAGTCTGGTTCTGCAAACACGCACGAGGCCACACTGCGGTTTGTCCGAGGTGTGTGTGTGTGTGTGTGTGTGTGTGTCCCCTGACGGTGGAACAACTCTCAGTGCAAAAGTACTGAGTGGCCAAACTCCTCCACCAGTGCGAGCAGCATCAACTCCTCGGACGTGCGATTCAAAACGTGCATAAACGGAGTCTTGGTGCAGTCGCCCCACACCCACGGCGCCACATGGCATTCATTCCATGCAGCCGAGGGGGGGGAGACAGGATGAGAGCTTCGTGCGCAATGTGTCATTGATCAATGCGAGAAAGTTCAAAACAAACGGCCGCCGCTGCGCTCCAGAATTCCTCTGCACGCCTGGTTGGCCGACAATATGCACTATTGTCGCCGGCCGCGCTGAACAAGCGAGCGCTGTGCGGGGAGGCCTCGCCGATCAGTACAATCTGCCCCATTCAGCAGTTGTTGTGTGACCATAATACCAGCAACCAACTCCCCCATCAACATTAAACACAACATGCACCAGTAAATGCAAAATAAGATGTACTGTAGATTAATATTCTTAATGCTATCACAGCACTACAGTACATTATATTGCAGATGCATGAAGCAGGTACTCAACATACAGTTGTGTGCACTGCGTGCCTCTGACCTCTGTCACGCACCTGCTGGCTTAGCATCACTTATCATTTGACTGACTTGACTCGATACAAGTGATGTTTATGCCTATGTTGTTTCATTTTTGTTTTTAAATATATATGTATATTTATCAGGGTCGGGACATTATCGAGCTAATTCGATAATTGACAAACAAAAAATGACGGCGTTAAAAAAAAATATATCGCATTTTATTTCACACTCTGGACAACACGCAACGTACTTTGCGCAAGTTTCCTTCACTACGGATTAAAGCAATGAGTGGCGTCGGAGTCGTAGTTAGGCTAACAAGGGGATGGAAGCCTGGATGAGAGCACCATTGTGCAAACGGTGGCACGAGTGTGAGACCCCCCGCAGTTATTCAAGCCTCCGGTACCACCTGAATGCTAAATACGTAGCGGCTAGCAGTGGCAGTACGAGCACCTGAGCTAACAAGAACGTCCGAGCGCCGAATAAACAAAACACAGTCGCCAGCCAGATGTTGCAAAATGATTCACATTCTCTTACTAAAGTAAAAGTACAGATAATTTTTTTTTTTTTTTAAAACATTCCTGTAAATGTACTCATTCAACTCCTTTACTGGTAGTACTGGAGTTCTGAAATGTATAAATAAAACGTTTTTGGGCCATTAAAGAAACAATACATTTGTGGATAATTTTGATTTTTTTTTTTTTTTAAGTTATAACAGAATAATAAGCATACATAAATGTATATATAAAAACGTACAGACTGGATTGCACCTACCCACTCCTAAAATAAAACAGAGGGCTGGGGGGAGGTAATTCAGCATAGGTTGTGTATGATTTGAATCCCCTGGGACACCCTGCAAAATGTGGTCCAACAAGGGGCGTGTCCTAAGGTCCCGCAACATGCTAATAATCCCGGAAAAACCAAGAGTGAGACCCACTGAAACGGCCGCAGACCACCTGGGTGTGAGTGAGTGTGCGTGTGGCCGAGGGTCCGTGCCGCCGTCCGTCCGCTACCTGTGTGTCTGTTGGTGCCGTCCAGGCTGGCGAACTCGATGTAGTCCTCCCGGGCGTCGGCCCAGTAGATGCGGTCGTTGATGAAGTCCAGCGTGAGGCCGTTGGGCCACGTGATCTTGTCCTCCACGATGACGCTGCGGTTGGTGCCGTCCATCCCGATTCGGCCAATGTGAGGGTTGTCTCCCCAGTCGGACCAGTACAGGTACCTGAGCGGGTTAGGGGTGGCGAGGGGTGTTATGGTACTCAAAACCAAAGCAGTTGAGACACAAAACCAGACCGAGAGGAGTCGTGCGTCTCACCCGTAGCGGACGTCCACGGCCACGGCTCGGGGTTCCCTCAGGCCGCTGTTGACCAGCACGGTGCGGTACGCCCCGTTGAGTTTGGACACCTCGATGGTGTCTCGGCCTTTGTCGCACCAGTACAGGTTTCCCCCGACCCAATCCACCGCCAGGCCGTCCGGGTTACTCAGAGAGGTGCGGTGTAAAACCTGGCGAGGTCAGGCGGCGCCAAGGATTAGTCTCCCTCCCACATCCGTCGGACTCTCACTCTCACGTGTTGCTGTGGCATTTTTCTAAATCCTTCCGATTAAATCTTGGCGCATTCGCGTTCACAGGAAGCTGATCACAGCTGTGGCGTGACAGATGACTGGCCGTCCAGCTCACACTGTACACTGCAGAGTACTGAACTCGGTGTCCTGCCGAGCACTGTGTCAGTGCTGAGAAAGTGTTTACACATGGATACATGGGGAGAGGGAGAGGCTGACTTATTTTTTTCTTTTCTTTTTTCTTGTTGTTTTTTTTTAACTGTTGTAAAGCGCTTAGTGTTGCATTTTAGTTGCATGAAAAGTGCTTTATAAATAAAGTTTGATGATTAAACTTGGGAATTCAGAAACATTTTGTCCGCTGAGAAAAGCCTTGTTTTTACAGCTGTTTGATAATAAAATAAAATAAATAAAACCTGCCATCTGGAATTGATGGCATTTCAGCAGCTATTGTTTACGATAAGCCTGTTTTCTTACGTGTGTGTGTTGTTGTTGTTTTTTTTATTAGAGACTTCAAGAAACCACATCTCTTTGCTTAAGCTTCACTCTTGTTTCCATGGTCCTTTATCCATAAAAAAATGCTGATTGCACATCCAATCAGAAAATGTATCATAGAATACAAATAACTGAGCCGTAGCACAGGGTTACCTCCATGTTGCTGCCGTTCATCCGCATCCGTCGGATCATGCTGCCCTGGGTGGTCACGTCGGTCCAGTAGATCATCTGCTCGGCGTAGTGGAAGTCCAGCGCCACGGCGTTATTCAGACCCTGAAACACCAGCACACGGCTGCAGCTGACAGGTACACCACCGAGTAACCACGGCAACCTAGACGCTCGGTCGGCGAGTCTCACCTGTTTGATCAGAGTGTAGTTGGAGCCGTCCAGGTTGAGCTTCCTCAGGTAGTAGCGGTTGGCAAAGATCAGGTAGGGCTCCTCTTCTGCAAAAGGTCACACGACACACACACACACACACACACACACACACACACACACACACACACACACACACACACACACACACACACACACACACACACACACACGCGCATGTGCGGGCGACGGTGAGGACACAAGTAAAGACGCGTAGCGCCGCCCCGGTGGCCCGTAGTGAGGACGTGCAACCTCACCTGATGTGGACTTGCAGATGGTGGGGTCGTTGGGGCTGAACTCGAAGCCGTCCACGCACAGACAGTGGAAGCTGCCGTGCGTGTTGATGCAGCGCTGCGAGCAGGGGTAGGTGGTCGTGCACTCGTCCACGTCTACGCACGTCTTGCCGTCCCGCTTCAGCTGGAAGCCGGGGTGGCACCTGCACTGCAGGGGCAGAGGGCGCCAGGGGCAAAGGTCAAAATCCGGGGAGACGTCACACTGCTGGCTCTTGACTGTTTGGCGGTATTTTCTCCGGAATCAACAGGCATTTCAGTGATTACAGTGACATGACTGCAAACAAGTAAACGGTGATTATTTTTCGGCTGTGGCGACGGACGCGAGGGGAAAATCCGTCATAAGCTGATAAAAAAAAAGTTCCAGAACTTCGTGCTGACGCGAGGGGTTGGGAAGTCGACGCTTTGTGATGTCACAAAGGGCAAGCACACCTCTACCAGGTTAGCAACATCAACCTCCACCCTCTAATCCAGTTTTCTGTCTCTGGTGAAACATCAGTTTCAGCAGAGATTTTTTTTTACAGGAGGCAGTAAACAGAGGGCTCAATATGCTGTTTGTTTTGGGAGGGAGGGGGATGTAAACACCTCGCAGCGCCCCCCCCTTGCGCACGCACACAGTCGGTCAGTCACACCCACACACACCTGAGCAAACTCATAACGCTGCCCTCTGCGGTGATTAGCGACTCTAATCATCTGCGGAAGCCTTCGCACCTGCGGCAGCCGTCCGTGAGTCCACTCGCACAAACGGCTCTTTGTTGTGATTCTTTTTTTTTCTTTTTTTTAAACTTTAAATGCATTCTGGATCCCAAACCGCAAAAACACTGGAGTTCACGCAGGGTTCAAGCTGTTCCCAAACTGGACTCCCACTTTTAAGTAAGAAGAAGCCAAAAACATGTGTTACATAACCGAGCGCCTGCAATAAGTGTTTCCCGATGTGTTTTTTTTCCTCTCCTCCCTCAAGCCCCCTTAATGGCTTTTGCTGTTGCGGGCAGCCGTGTAGCGATAAGATGCAGATTACGTCGCTTCCTGAGTTTGTTTTTTTTTTTTTTTTTCAAATTCAGACCAAAGTGCAGACGGGACCCCGGCGGCGGTTACCTTGAAGCCGATCTTGAGGTCGTCGCAGAGCTGCGAGCAGCCGCTCAGCTTGCTGTTGAGACACTCGTTGATGAAGCAGTTGAGCTCGTCGGAGCCGTCGCCACAGTCGTCGTTGCGGTCGCACAGCAGGGTCTCGTTCAGGCAGTTGCCGTTGCGGCACATGAAGGCCGACTCGTTGCACGTCCTCTCTGAATTCAGAAAATACTGTCAGTCTTGAAACAAGAGTTCCTCGGATTGCTAAAGGATCCTTAATAAATCATATATGAGCAATGATGAAACATTTTTATGTGGATCATTATTTATCAAACTGGATTCTGGAGGCGCAGCACTACAACATCTCTAGTTACTTATTTGATTTATTCAAGGAATCGGCCCTTTGTGACATCAGAATGGGCTGATTTAAAGCGCTGCATATTTCAACATACAAAGGATGGATATTTTTTCCATTTATTTATTTGATTTTATTAATCAAAGGATTTTTTTTTTTTTTTAACCGGGGGGGGGGGGGGGGGGGTTAGCTGCTGCAGCAGTTAAAATTGGACCATCGAAAATTCTGACCACGGCCCACCTGAGTCGGTGCAGGCAAGGTTCTTGGGAGCCTCGTCGGAACGATCCTGGCAGTCAAACTCTCCGTCACACTCCCATTTCTTCTGGTTGAGGCAGCGGCCGTTGGCGCAGCGGAACTCCTCGGGACCGCACGTCGGGTATTCTGACGGCGGGACGGGACATTGAACACTGGCATCAAGCTCGGGTGCGACTCTGGAGTGTCATATCTGACGGGTCAAATCTTTCACTTCTTTGTCGTCAGGACTCATGATGTGAAGGGATGTTAACAGGAAGGGAGTTAAACATGTGATCTGTCCTGGCTGAGGCTGGTCAGAAGGACCTGACCCTAAAGGTCAAGGGATGTATGCATCTTTGGTCAGAGCAAGAGACAACAGGCCTCAACATGCAACAAGTTGGAGCTGTGAATTCCGATTGTGTCTAGGCCTCCGTCAGGCAGCCCTGCGTGCCTTGCTGACTGACGCAGGACTTCTTTGCAACAAACTTACTGCTGGGCTTTCGGGCGTCAACAATTCATCATCTGCACATCGAACGACAACAAGTGCGCCGAGCTCCTTTCCGCCGAGCCGCCTCCCTGCCCGCCGCCACTCACCACATTCTGGGGATTCATCCGAGCCGTCGGAGCAGTCGATGTCGTGGTCGCACACAAAGTGCTTGGGGATGCACTGCCGGTTCTGGCACATGAACTCGGTCTCCGTGTCGCAGGTGCTGTTGGTGTACACTGTGGGCGGAGAAAGCAGCAAACTGGGGTCGCACAACCTCGCGCTTGGTGTCTCTGTGACTTTCAGGTCTCTAATTCTCGCTCGTCCCACTTACTGCAGCCGGCTTTGACGCTCTCGTCGGCTCCGTCGGGACAGTCCTTGTCCCCGTCGCACTTCCAGCGCTGTGGCACGCACATGTGCGAGCCGGGGCACTGGAAGGCCTCCGGGCTGCAGGTCTTGGATTCTGAGGCGACGTTACGGGGGAAAGTTACACCACGGCAGCAGAGCATCGGGGAAAATATTGAAATGAAAGAAAAGTCGGTGAGAAATCTGCGCGCGAGGGCTGAGTGGTTGGTCGCTTACTGCACTTCTGGTCCTCGTCGGAGCCGTCGCCGCAGTCGTCGGCGCCGTCGCACACCCAGTGGGAGGAGATGCAGTGGTGGTTGGTGCACTCAAACTGGCTGGAGGTGCAGAATTTGTCTGCAGAGGGCGGCACAGAGGGGCGATTCAGAGGGAGAGTGGTCCCAGGCAGTTTGAAGGCATGGGTGCGTGGGAACACAGCGGCGCAGCAGACTGACCGCAGTGCGTCTCGTCCGCTCCGTTCTCACAGTCGTTCTCCTTATCGCAGGTCCAGCTCATGGGGATGCAGCGGCCGCTGGGGCAGGCGAAGAAGTTGACCGGGCACTTGAGTTTCCTCTTGTCTGGAAAAAAACAAAAAAATATATACGCCATCAGTCATTGAGTCCCCCAAGACAAGCAGGAGGGCTTGAAAAAAGGAACACGTTACATGTTCTGGTCATGTACAAAACTGGTTGATTTCTGGTCTGAAATATTCAATACTATTTGTGTGGCCTGTAGTCTTGATATAGACGCACATCCTCTCACTGCCCTTTTTGGCGTCACACGTGGGGAAAAACAATGCCTGAAGTGGGACACTATGGCTTTTTGCAACCTGATTGCCAGGCGATTGATTTTGCTTTGCATCCTTCTTACAACAGGTGGATTTTTTCCCCCTTTTTCTTTGTTTATTTCGAACACGCACATAAAAATAAGAGTAACAAAAATCAAAATAACTACTCAGAATGACAAAAATCTGAATAAAAATAAATAGCATACAAAAACATTTAGACTGTTCAAAAAGCGAAAGGGAAGAATTATAAACTTTTCTGAAGCTCCCATTATTAAAGGGACCTGGATTAGAGAAGTGCTACAAAATGTAAAACTGGAGAGGTTGAGATTTTCCCTGAGAGGCTCCCTCAGGAAATTTAGCCGCACCTGGAACCCGTCGCTCACCATTATAGATTCATTGGACTTTACGCCTGATGATGTAGATGCCAGACTTCCTTTCACTTATAGTGTAACTAGTGACCGATCATCAACTTGTGTTATTTTTGTTGTTTATTTCTGTTTTTATTGTGGGTTTTTTTTTTCTCTCTTGTTTGGAAAAATTTGAAAATGTGAGCACTGGGTTGAATTTTCCATGTCTCTATAATATATGGTATTTTTGTTCTGTGTTGCTGCCGATGCTCAATAAAATATATTAAAAAAAAATAAAAAAGAAGAAGCAAAAAGTCCCACGGATCAGCCGAACCTGGGCAGTTTCTCTCGTCGGAGTAGTCCCCGCAGTCGTTGTTGCCGTCGCACACCCACGACGACAAGTAGCACAGGGTTGTTTTCTCGCAGCTCTGGAAGGAGGCTCCTTTCACTCCCAGCCGGAAGAAACGGGAGCAATCAGTGGCTTCTGAAAAAACAAAACAAAACAAAACAAAAAATCAGATTGGAAGAGGTTGTTCACACGGCTGTAAGACATCACAACCATCTGGCTTGGTGTGAGAACGCCGATGCCGCCGGGCCACTCACGGCAGTTCATCTCGTCGCTGGCGTCCTCGCAGTTGACCACCTGGTCACAGCGGCTGTAGTTGGAGATGCAGCTTCCGTCTTTGCACTGGAACTCTCCTACTTTGCACAGGGTCACTGCAGGGAGGCACAGGGACGGATTTTGAATAAAGGGAAGCAGAAAAAAAAACCCACGAACAAACAGACGGCAGATTATGCTTATTAAAAACTTTTTAAAGAGGCTTAAAAACAGGGCAGGAATTAAGAGTGGGGAGAGATCGGAGGCCTGCGGTCCAGCCAGTGTAGATTACATTCTGTGAATTTAATTGCGTCTTTTGGAGAGAGCCTCTAATCGAGGCACCACACAGCTCACTCTGTTTGTATTGATCCATCTTTCAAAAAGTTTCCCAGGCACAGCTGAAGCTCTTCAGAAGACAGACGGACAGACGGACAGCCAGCCAGCCAGCCAGCCAGCCAGCCAGCCAGCCATCCAGCCAGCCAGACAGAAAGACAGAAAGACAGAAAGACAGAAAGACAGAAAGACAGGACTTACTGTTGCAGGGCAGTTCATCCGAGTGATCGCCGCAGTCGTCGGTGCCGTCGCACCAGAACTGGTGTCCTATGCAGCGGCCGTTGATGCACCGCCTGTAGCCCTTCTTGCAGAGCCGATTGGCTGCGGAGTGAGAGTGAGATGTTTGATCAGAGAGTGAGATCGCGGGATGTGCACTTTTGAGAGTGCAACAAATCAGCTGCGATTCCCCAAGTACCTCTAACCCAACCACGACAAGTCGGCCAGCCGCAAAAACTGGCTGGGAAACTCTTGAAATTCTGATAGTATTGTTTTTATTATTGCAATTATGGTTGTTGTTATGTTTCCATATTGTTTCAATTTGACCATATTTACTTCTTCCATCACCTGGACAACTTGACAACATCTGTGTGTTGTTTTTTTCTCTTTCTTTTATTGGATTGTATCCACTGTTTTTTTTTACTTGGCTAATTATGTGTTTTGATTTGTTAAGAAAAAAAAAAAAAAAAAAAAAAAAAGCAATAATATCAACGCAATAGCCATGGAAACAGCTGAGTCATGCACTCATAAATGAGCATCAATTGTCAACAAAACAAAAAAGCCTTCTGACTCACCGCAGTAGGACTGTTTCTCGTCCGACTTGTCCTTGCAGTGGGCCATGCCGTCGCACGTCAGGCTGTAGTTGATGCAGTCGCCGTTGCCGCACTCAAAGTCGTCCACGCTTCCGCACGACACGTTCAGCGCTACGAGACACCGCGAAGTTCAGTTGGAATTGGAAACAATCTGAATTTTATTTGTGTGCCCCCCCCCCCCCCCACACACACACACACACACACCCCTGAGAAAAACACTCAAACTGAGGTGCGTCTCTTACCGGAGCAGGTGTTGTCCTCCAGCAGCTGCCTGTCGCCACGGCAGCTGCAGTTGACCCGTCCGTCAGATGTGGGCAAGCACAGGTCCTGGCAACCGCCGTTATTTGTCCGGCACGGAGAGAACTCACCTGCGGATTATTAACGGGTGAGTGTGTGTGAATTATAATGAGAAACTCTGTGTTGGATCGACATCCAACCCGGGCTCGTGCCGTCACGACGTGATGTCGCACAAAATATCTTGGTCATGTTAAAAATTTGTGGTTGCTAAATTTCCAAGTTCCTCCATGATGTTGGAAACATGTCCCGTAACCAAGCAGGTGTGATGTTTATCTATGATTACATTAAAATTAGGCAAATAGAAGAGAAATTTCAAATTTCAAAAATGCACTCTTCTTGAGAATCATTGAATTTTTTTTTGATGCCATATTTTACTTATTTGCAGAATCTGAAACGATGATCTTGACCTAAGGATGATGTGATTTTAATTATTTAAAAACATATCCAGAAAAAAACAAACATATTTAACCTGTTTACCTGATGTCACAAAGGGCTACTTTCCAAGATTTTGTTTTTTAGCTGTATAAACTGCTTGCATTGGCAACGTTAAACAAGTGTTTAAAAGTTGGACACTGTTCCATGCAATTGCTAAAAAAACAAACAAAAAAAAACATCCTAACAATGGATTTCGTTGTTGTATGGGACACACAGTGACTGGGACAATACGTACAGCTGTTGGTGTCGTTGGCAACAGCGATGATGCCCATCGGCTGCTGGGGGATGTCGGCACGCAGCACTTTCATGTCCCCCCCGGTGTACTTGTCCGCTCGCAGCACGGCCCTCCGCACCCAGTCCGTCCAGAAGATGTAGTCCCCGTACACGGCCAGGCCGAACGGATGCACCGGCTCGCTCTTCAGCAGGACCTGGAACGCGGGGAGAAGAGGGAGAGAAGACACAGCTGGGCGTCAGGCGTTGAGTCGGAAGAGAAGGAGGCAGGAAGAGGGGGCGTGGTCTCACTCACGTAGCGGCTGCTGCCGTCGTACTCGCAGCGCTCGATCTTGTCCAGCGTGGCGTCGGAGAAGTAGAGCTTCTCGGCGCGGTGGTCGATGGCCAGGCCGTTGGGGGTCTTGATGTCGCTGCCGATGATCACCAGCACGTTGGCGCCGTTCAGCGAGGCCCTCATGATGCTGGGAGCCTGCTCGTTCCAGTTGGTCCAGAACATGATACTGCAGGGGGGGCAGGAGAAGATCATGAGGCTACGAAAGGGCACTGGAGAGCAGCGTGGCCCAGAAATCTATTACAACGTAATCCACTACTGTAACTAAACTACTTTTTGAGTAACAGAGTAATGTAATGGGATTACTGTGGCAAAACTGGTAATTATGTCATAATTACTTTATCAAGTAATGATAAGTGAAAAGTTACTTTTCCCCAAAAAAATTGCAAGCTAAAAATGTTTTATCCACAAAATGTTTGTTGCGTTTCATAGCTGGAAATACAAACATTATTTTGAGTTTGTCTCGTCTAAATCAAAGAATATTGTGGTTCGCTGTACGTTATGTGCAGGAAACAAGACGTTGTTAACTTGAAACTTGAAAATATCCGCGTCGAACCTCATAAATTGTTGAAAGCCATGTTGACAAATAAGTCAGCAGTACTCTGCACAGTAGAGATCTTTTAACTACTGTGCTTCTAATTGTTGTAATAATATGGGCTGTGCAAAAGGCACCAGTGCTGTACATAAATTTTTTCTGTGAAATGTGCAGTTTGCGTTTAGAGAGCAAACATTCATTCATGTTAAGAGGACAGAGGCAATATTTGGAATTGCAAAATTTGCACTTTAATAAAGTTCATTCCAAAGCACTGAGCAGCTGTTACTTTATCTTTTTTAACGAAAGTAATTAGTGGTTAGCAATGATTACTTATGAAACAAAGTAGTTAAAGAAGTAATTAGATTACTTTTTAAAGGAGTAATCAGTAGTTGGATTACTTTTATGGAGTAATCCCAACAACACTGCTGGAGAGCAGGGTGACGGTGCCGGAAGAGGGTAGAGTCAACAAAACAGAGATGTTCAGTGGGTGCGGAGGACTCACTCCTGACACTCGTCCAGCACGAAGGCTCGGGGGTGGTCTTCGCCCGACATGGTGACCACGGTGTTGCGGTTGTAGGCCACCGAGCGGCTCTGGTCCACCGTGTGGCGCGTGATGGTGGAGGTGGTGTAGCTGGTCCAGTAGAGAGTGTCCCAGCCGCGGTGGTACGCCAGGCCCTCCACCGACCCGACGTCTGTGGAGCAGCGGAGGAAGCAGGAAGGCGTCAGAGAGATAACGAGCTTCAAAGACGGCAGCTGTTGAGGCTTTGAGACAATTTCCCATATTGAAGACATTCCAGTGGGGAGGATTCATTACCCAAAACAATCTATAAATCCCCCCCCCCCCCCAATTTTTTTTGTTGTTGCATATTTAGCCTTTTGTTTACAGCCTCCTGCCAAGACTGACTTGACTTGTTGGACCTTGAGCAAAAAATGATGTTGTGTCAAAGGTTGGAACAAACACGTGGTTGGTTGTCACCGACCTGGGACAGGTTAGCAAGGATTTAGTGTCCCTTTGTGACATCACAAAGGGGCCACCTACGAAACAGCATATTTAAGGACATCTTTCCTGAAAGGAGGGGCAAGCAGAAGCGAAGGATTGGAAAAGATCTATAAGGCATCGTTAGTTATGATGGAAACATTCTTGGAGGAAATACAAAGTGAAGAAGAAGCGTGTGTGTGTGTGTGTGTGTGTGCGTTCGTGTGTATGTACTCGTGCACGCCACGTCATGCCTGCCGCTCCTGGTGGGAGCTTAAAAGCGCCGGTTTTATCCCGTCATTTCATGGCCGGCTGCCTGCACATACAAACATGCCTCCCTGCGGACGGCCATCCACTGCGGCTCGTCGCTCCGACAAGGAAAAGTGCAGCTGGAACAAGTGAAGTCGCTCTGGGGACGAGGGTAAAGGTTGAGGAAGGCCGGCGTTATGAGGAGCTCGCTCATCTGCCATTCTCTTCTTCTTCTTCTTCTTCTTTTTTTTTTTTTTTACAACCTGCAGCGGCCGAGGTGGCGAACACTCAACACAGATGTTTGCTTGGAGTCAATAATTGGCCTCAAATCCATGTTACTGCTGGGCGACTAGAGTGCCACAATCAGCCCTAATGCAACACGTTTAGCCTCCACACACAAGAGCCAAGACGAGAGGCGGGAAGGACATCGCTGGTAGCTTTCCCCCCATCATTTCCATTATTTCCACAGCGATAAAAAAAAAAAAAATGGTGTCTGCCGCGCTGAAAGGAGATGAATATTGTCGGTTGGTTACGTAAGGAGGAGGGCAGCGTCACTCCTCCCAGTCGGCCCCCTGGTTACTGTGCAAACAGCGGCGACGAGCAGCCAGCAGGAAGAGCTTCGCCTTCACCCAGAGAGCCGAGCCGTCCTGACCGCCAACACTGACGCAGCCTCGCAGGCTTCCTCAGGTTCCTTTTAACTTTAACTTTATTTAAACTTTTTTTTCTCACTTTTCTGGCCTGCTGGTGGAGCCCTCAGGTCGCGAGCAGATGGATGAAGGGACAGATGGACGCGATGCCTCCCGCCACTCAGCGACAAGTAGCATTGACTGCCTCTAAAGTGGAACGTCTGTTAGCGAGTCTGGCCTGAGTTTGTCCTTCGCTGCCCGGCTTGGGGGAATCAATAGACGGCGGAGCAGCAGCAGCGGCAGCAGCAGCAGCAGCAGCAGCAGGCGGTGGCCGTCGCCGCACTGACATCGACATTGTGGATTTGACCCAAGTCGCTCCCCCGCTCGCCCTCCCCTCCCCTCCCCCACCTCCACTGTGGATAATGAGGGCCGTGGCGAGGCAGCCAGGAAAAATCCGGTCTTTGCGGACTAAATGAGGTCATAGTTTAAAGAAACGCTGCTTGCTTTTCGATTTAATATGCTGAGCAGAAACGTGCGGCTGGATTCCTCCCGCTGCTGACCCGCTGCTTGGTCAACACATGGAGCTGGAGCAGCAGCAGAGGGCCAACGCCAGCGAGCGCGGCCCCGTGGCCAGCGACCCCGTGATCATCATCCTGGTGCCCATCCTGGACGGGCTGATCCTGGTGAGCGGGCTGCTCGGCCAGGGCCTCGTCATCGCCATCCTCAACGGCCGCAGGAAGAAGGAGAAGCAGCCGCCGCACGGCACCGACACGCTGCTGCTGGCCCTGAGCGCCGCCGACCTGCTGCTGCTGCTCTGCCTGCCCTTCCACACCACCGCCATCACGCTGGGCTACTGGCCCTTCGGCGGCTTGCTGTGCAAAGCCGTCAGCTTCCTTGGCGTCGCCTGTTCGGCCGCCTCCGCCTTCACCCTGGCGGCGCTGGCGGTGACCCGCTACCTGACGGTGGTGCACCCCGCCTGGACCTACCGCTCCAGGATGCACCGGCGCATCAAGCTGACGGTGGCGCTGCTCTGGGTCCCGGCGTCGGCCTTGGCGTCGCCGCAGTTCTTCTTCCGCACGGTGACCAAGACCAGCTCCGTGGCCTGCTTCGCCTTCCTGTCCGACTTCAGCCAGCTGGTCTACAGCATCGCCCTCTTCCTGTTCGGCTTCGCCCTCCCGCTGAGCATCATCGTGGTCATGTACGCCAAGATCTACTTCTTCCTGCGGCGCGCGCAGCTGACGGGCAACGCCCCCCACCTGGAGCGCTACCAGAGCCTGGTCACACACACCTCGGCGCTGCTGGTCCTGGTCTTCACGCTGCTGTGGCTGCCCTCCTACGCCGTCATGTTCTCCTTCGTCGGCGGCACCATCACGGGCTCGCACAGCTTCAACATCGTGGCCATCCTGGCCAGGCTGCTGGCCTCCTCGGTGGCCGTGGTCAACCCCGTGCTGTACGGGCTCATGTCTCAGAAGTTCCGCCGGGACCTGCTGGAGCTGGCCAGGGAGCACTGGATGTGTTGCAAGCGCTGCCTGGTGGTCTGTCCCCCCGTGATGGGCAGCAGGGACACGGTGCAGCCCTTCGAACTGGACACCACCTCAGACGGAGGCCAGAACTGACTGATGCTGTTAGCAGTGCAGGCAGGCACTGATGTAATGCTATGAGTCAGGATTTTATAATGTTTGCGTATATTTATTTAACTGGTGGAGAAAATGATTGAAAAAAAATTGAAATTCCTTACTTCCAATTAATGACTCCCTGATTAAAAAGTAATAATTTTTAATATCTAGAATTTCGTAAAAAAAATAATAATGTCGACTTAAAAATATATGATGAATTAGTGAATTCAAGACTCTAGATTTAGAATTTGGGGGAAGTCATAGATTATAAATAATGTGCTTTGGTTCAGTACAGTAAACCACCGACTGTATGTATGCAGCCATCATGATGTCATCCATTATTTGCTAAAACCGGATCTGAAGCCTCCAGACTGGTTTCACGGTCGGCACCATCTTGAATTCCCACTTTGTTTTGAAAGCGGATGAGTCCATATTTGGATGTGTGGATGGTCTCGGAGGAGGGCCACGAGTCGAGCGTGAGCCCCCAATGTCCGCTCACCCGCTGGTAAGCTAACTACACTTGGCTACTAAACTGTAGCGATCCCCACAACTTTATGGCCAATAACACTCAGGTTCAGACCAAAATGGACAAAACTGACATCAGAGCCTATTAGGGATTTACACCAACCAAAAATGTGAAAATGAATTTTGTGCTCCTTCCGTATTGCAACCGTTTTGCAACCATTTTTGGTGCCCCCTGCTGGCCAAATGGCAAAATGCAAGTTTTGGGCATTTCCACATTGACCTCCCTTTTGAAACCAGATACTCTGTCCATCCTCATACACAACCAATGCTGTAAACATAGAGGTGCATATCTGACTGCATGGAAAATCCCGATACTCCTGTCAACGATGTGAAACCGCCGAAGGGGCAAGTTTGATCTCTGCGCATGAATAAATGTCTTTCACATTAATCACTTCAGTAACGCACAGGTGAAACGCTGATGTGTAAAGCTTGACAGGCTTCCCACAAGCTTCTTCTTCTTCCAAACAAACAAAACAAAAAAAAAACCCACAACCCACTGGTCTCTGTGCGACATCAATAAACACATGATCCCCATGCACTGCGCTTGTTTTCCTGTGTTCTGCACCCAAGATTGAAGCGTTTAGAGTCCCGCTTGGCGACGACAGCTTTTTGGACGAGATAATTTCCTGAGAGGAGTTCAACCTCCAACCCTTCAATCTTTCAAAGCCAGTGGGATTTAAAAGACGCTGAAGGAAAAAAAGAAAAGTGTGTGTGTGCAGCAGCGTGCAGACAAACGTGCTCCCTTAAAGTGGCAGCTTTAAGTGACGTCAGTCTGCAGCTTGAGTGTCAAAATATGCACTGATGGGTGTTTACGACACCCAAAGGTGTGTGTGTGTGTGTGTGACGAGGGACAACACTCAATTATTGATGGAGCAGAAACAAAGGCGAGCAGGCGCGAGCTGTCACACTTACTGTCCACCACGATCTTGCGGTCGGTGCCGTCGTCGTTGATCTGCTGGATGTTGCCGAAGTGGATGTCGCTGAAGAAGACGCGGTTGGCGCCCTTGCCGCCGCCGCCGTGGTAGTCGAAGCTGAGCGCGATCACGTTCTTCATGTGGTCGGGGTCCTCGAACGGCTTGATGGGCGCGTTGAGGTTGGTCTCGTCCGACAGGTGGATGCTCTTGAGGATGGTCCGCTCCGAGTACAGCAGGTAGCCGTCGTAGTCGCGGCAGCTGCGGTTGTCCTCCGCCAGCATGCCGTGGGCGCAGGCACACGTGCGCTCGCCGTCGCCGCGGTAGAGGCACAGCTGCTCGCAGCCGCCGTTGTTGTCCTTGCAGACGTTGGTGCCTGCAAGGGAGTGTGCGAGACCAAAGACGTGACGCAAAATTCAAACACTCCCGGCGCTGGCGGAGGCAGGTGAGGTTGGTCGGCCGTGTCGAGTGCTAAACTTCGCAGCATAAAAGTTTCTGTTGTACGTTTACCTTGTTGTCTGGCCCTGTTGAAGACCTTGATGTCCTTCAGCTGCACTCCGATGCCCGTCCTGAGCTGCACGGCGTCCGAGGCGTTGTCTTTGCTTCCTCTCTTGATGGAGCCGTTGGCGTGGGTTCTGGCGGGAGGCGTCGGTGCACAAGAAAAGTCAAAACTGTATTCTTAACCCTAAATGTAAAAAAAAAAAAAAGGAAAAATATTGATATAGATAATTGAAAGAACGGCTTCGAACGGACCTGTCGCTCCAGTAGATGAAGCCTTCGAAAACGGACACGGCGAACATGTCCATGTTGTTGTTGGCCAACACCAGCTGCCGGTTCTTGCCGGTCTCCAGGTCGATTCGCTCAATCTTGTCCGTCCTGGCGTCGCACCAGTACAGGAGACCGTCCTGCAGGGCCAAAGCAAATTGGACATAAAGCATAAATATATCAGCAGCAATAGACAAAAACATGCATCCCCGTGTGCTGCTCTAAAACATTTGTGAGACCCTTATAGTTTATTGTCCTACTACTTCAACACCCCAACGCCCATAAAGTGGGGATGCGGTGGCAGACGTATAACTCAAGAGAGAGGAAACCACTGCAACACTGAAACATCTTACAACGGCTCTAATTCTGCAAGGACAAGCAGGATCCTGACAATAAACCAGACCAGCGTCCAGTGTCCCACTCCCATGCACTGTGACAAATCTATTTCCTCCAGTCGAGTTGGGTCGGGTGCGGGCCCGTACCTCGTAGTCGATGGAGATGCCGTTGGGCCAACTGATGCTGACGTTGACGAGGACCAACCTCTGGCTTCCATCCAACCTGGAGCGCTCGATACGGGGGTACTGACCCCACTCTGTCCAGAACAGATACCTGCACACACACACACACACACACACACACATCCTCATTTTTGGTGACAATGTCGCACATTCAAGCACCCAATGTTGTGCTTTACATTGTTCCAAGTCTCAGATAAAGGCTCCATTTCCTGGACTGTTTTAGGATGTTCGGTGGTCAATTCCTTGTCTACAACTAAACTAAGATTCCTTTTTTACAGTCTGTCACTCCAAAAAATAAAACAGTCACGCGCTCATTAAAAAAAAATCGCCTTTAGGTGTTTGATCTTGTCAGGCACCAGTCTTTCAAAGGTCACATTAAACTTTCATGCCAGTCTTCCTGTGCGTGGTGGCCGTAATGAAAGTCGAGGCTCAGAGGTGAACAGTCTTTACCCTTGGGCTGGGTGGACGGTGATGGCTCGGGGCTTGTCCAGGCCCTGCGAGATGACCACGTAGCGGAAGGAGCCGTTCAGCCTGGCCACTTCGATTACGTCGAAGCCCTGATCCGTCCAGTAAATGTTCCCTATTGAGGCGGCGGAGAGAAAAGGAAGAAAAAAAATCAGCCAGAGGCAGACGGCAGGACGATCGATCGTGAGCTTCGACGTGCGATGACCGGACCTGCTATCCAGTCGACGGTGATGCCCTCCACTCGGCCGATGCCGTTGGTGACCACGTCCTCCCTCCAGGTCTGGTCTCTTTTGGCCCTGCTGATGGTGCTCAGGCCCATGTCCACCCAGTAGATGGTGTCGTTCTCTGGGAAAATAAAGCAAAAGTCTTCTTGAGCTTTCTTTTGCCCCCCTGTTGATACAAAGGTCCCGTCATCTGCCCATTTTCAGGTCTTTCTTCAACATCCCAGAGAGCAGTGGAGCGGCCACACACGAATGATTATCTCCAACCAACGGCATGTTTAGCCCTCTGTTGACAGCCTCCAACAAAAATGCTCTTGCTCAACTAATGCTTTATTGGATATTTTATGTGTGTGTAAAGGGTCCAAATGAGACCTGTGAGGGTCCAACAAACAACTTTTATCACTGAGCAGGGGAACCGCTCTTTGTGACATCACAAAGGGCCACTATCAGAATTAGAATTGGAACTTTTAGAAAGAGAGAAAATATGGAATTTTCAAATTCCTGGGGAGTTCACTGACAGGACAGAGATGGAAAAGTGGATTTTGCATAATACAGATTAAAAATGTGAACAATGAATCAATTATTGATTAATTGTCAATTAAGAATTGTTCGATTAAATTAAATTAGTCACAATTAATTGAACTTTTTTTTTTGTTAAATGGTGTTGTGTATACCTGTTGATACCTGTTGAAATATGACCCCTTAGAAGTCAAGAGGATAAATGTTTAGGGGGTTTCTACTGTTCTCTAATGTAAAAATGGGTGACATTGGACCCTCAACATTATCTACGGGTTAAATAATGTCTTCCTTAAACATTTTTCATTGTGAAATTTAGGTTCTCATGAAAAATTGCTGCTTATGAATTAGTCATTAATTGATTGGTAAGGTCAATCAACTAACGATTAATGAATGAATCGATCATTTGCATCCTTCATAAAGATACATACAAAAAACCCCAAACAGAGCCCGCTGGTCCCTGAGAGCAACTCACCTGCATGAAAGTCAATCCCGACGGCCAGGGAGGTGCCAGACACCGGCACCAGGGCGTCGGATTTGTCTGCTGGGTCGAGTGGAATTCCTCTGATTCCCTCGTGGACGGAGTAGAGCAGGAAGGAGCCCATTCCTGCTCCGGGACGGGACAGGACGAGACGTCAAACCGCGTCGCTCGCACGCTTCCCGCTCACTAGCTGCGTGTGTGACTGTCGCTGTGATAGTCTTACCTACACAGGACTGCTGTCCTGACTTCAGGCTGTATCCCGCCGTGCACATGCAGGACCTGCTGGTGGGCGATGTGGGCAGGCAGAGCTGGGAGCAGTCGCCGTTGTTGTTGCTGCACAGGTTGATTCCGGCTGGAGGGGGGAAATGGGTTCAGAGTAAAACCAGTGCCTTTTCAAGCCCTCGACACAGAAAAAAATTCTCCCTGTACCGGGTGTCGTACCTTTCTGCACGTCCTCATCGTAGATCCTCATGTGCATCATGGGCGAGGTGTTGTTTCGCATCACCCTCCAGTTCCCTCCGTCCTTCTTGTCACATGTTCCAATCTGGTCTGTGCCTTGGTCCGCCCACCAAAGCTTGTCGCCTGCAGGCAAAGGAGACGTGAAAGAATTTGTTGGTTGTTTTTTGGAAAGGAATAAAATAAATCCTAATAATCAATGACTTTTCTCCCCATCTCACCCATGATAGCCAGTGCCGTGGCCTTGGTCAGTTTGCCTCTGACGGCGTCCAGGGTCTCCACTTTGGATCCATCCATCTGACAGCGGTTAATGGTGCTGTTTCCTGAGCTGATCCAGTACAGCTGCTCTCTCTCAAAGTCAATGGAGAGGCCTGAGCGGAAACAACCAGAGCTCCATTACACACAACACCTTTTTTCTTTTCCCCCCTTTCTCGCTTTTACCGCCTCTCTTGGGGCGACATCCCCAGAGCCAGCCCAGTCCGGTAGACTGCGTGTCTGCTCACCCACTGGTCCCTTCTGATTGGTGAAGAGCGTGGTCTGGTTGCTGCCGTCCATGTTGGCCATACTTATGTTATCACCATCGGTCCAGTACAGCTTCCTGGGGAGGAGACGGACGGACGGGGTTTTAGAGGCCTTCACAGATTAGAGAAGCAGCAGCAGCAGCAGCGATAAAACTATCAGGGGAGGAATGTGACCCGCACTCACCCGAGGTGCGGGTGAAGCACTAGGCAGTGGGGCTTATCCAGGCCCTGGATGACGGCGTTCTTGAAGGATCCGTCCAGCCTGGCCACGTTGATCTGCTTCTTGTTGGCGTCGTAGCTGGTCCAGAAGAGGTTCCTGGACACCCAGTCCACCGCCAGGCCGTGAGCGTTGGGCAGGTCTGCGAGGCGAAGAAAGAAATGTTCTCTCAAGTCTTCATTTGAAAGGGCCTTGAGGCCATGAAGATCCAGACCTCGGGCGCCACGGCTCTCACCGGCAGACACGACGGTCTCCACCCCCGTGCCGTTGATGAACGCCCTTTTGATGGTCTGCGTTCGGACGTCGGACCAGTAGATGCGATGCTCCACGGCGTCGTAGTCCACCACCGTCACGTTGTCAATGTCCGGCACGGTGAAGGAGATGATGTAGTTGTAGTAGGGGTTGTCAATGTCCACGCCGCGGATCTCGATCTGACGGGCGTACAGGAGGAACTTGCGGGACTCTGCACGGAATCAAAGAGGAAAAATAAAGACGACTGATTCACACACTACTGCAGCGGCAGACTGTTGCAAATACAGCCGAGGCTTTTTAGGCGGTGGTCGGCTGGACGGTCTGTCGCCTCCTGACCTTTGCACGTGCGTTTGTCCGGCTGCAGCTTCATGAGGTGAGGACAGGCGCAGGAGAAGGTCTGGTTGAAGTTGATGAGGCAGAGGTGGGAGCACGGGCTGCTGCCATCCACCTGGGCACACGGGTTCGGAGCTGCGGGAGAGAGACAGAAAGTGATTGCTGAGGTTAGATTTGGAGATAATAATCACGACACCTGAAATATTCCTTTCCACGGTGCCACGCCAGCGAAGTCTTCCTGATGCGGATGAGGAAGCACATTTACGAGACGCAATTCAAAGAGCTCGAACAGGACGGCCGAGTCGAGCGGCATCCTTGCAGAAAGTGAGCATCTCCGGCGGAGCTGTCAACACGGCTCGCCGGACGCAGCCGTCAATCAAAGCCGTCTGTGAGATCTCTCTTTGCCTGGCTGCCAATTACTGGGGGTCTGGTGCCTCTTTGCAGCCCGCACACCCGAGAGACCAGCACACACAAACACATGCACACACACTGGACTACTAAACACCAGGGTGACAGCTCTGCCGCAAAACACATCTGACAATCTCCTCCCCGTCTTGTCAATCACACATTCATCCGAGAGATCAGCGCGTGACATTTATGTCCCGGGTTTTTTTTGTTTTTTGTTTTTTGTTTGCCACTCAGCCGGTGGGGAAATGTCAACCGGCGAGGTGACTTTTTGATCAAGCGGGCAGCGGGAGGTGTCCAAATCGCAGCTAGTGAGCCGAGACGAGGCGTCTCGCGGCTCGGAAAGGTCGGCCGTTTCCGGGGGAAGGGGAACCGCGAACGAGCACTTTGGGAATGTGCTGCGATGGCCGTCGCCCTGCTCAGCTGACTGAATGTAGAGACCCAGTTGGGACGGGCAAAAGATTTTTGTTTCACTGCTGTTTTCTTTAAATGCACGCCAAACTACCTGGGTACGGAGCGGTTTCCACGCTTTTAGGTCATAAAACCCACCTTGTGGCTGCCGGGACGGGTGGTAGACCTGCAGGTCGAAGGGCTGCGTGTTTGTGCGCTGCACCACCGTGACGTTGTGTCCCGTCCACTTGTTGGCCTTGGCCAGAGTGTTGGTCCGCCAGTCGGTCCAGTACACCTCCCCGCCATACATGGTTACGGCAAAGGGGTGTGACAGGTACTCGTGGCCCCGCAGCACCTCGATCAGCCCGGAGCCGTCGTACATCGCCGAGTAGATGGCGTCCGACCTGCAGATAGGAGAGGCGGAAGGTCAATGAGTGCATCAGATTGTGTTTATGCAGGCAACGCATCTGCTTGTGCGCTACTGCGGATTGCAACAGTCTGAAATTTCTGATGCAACTCCACCTCCTCTCAAGCAGAACGGAGAAGAGAAATCGTATTGAGGGCAAGTTGAATGAAACAAGAAGCACGACTTTATGAGACAAACTTCATATATTGGTATCAACAGTAGGGGTGGGGGAAAAAATTGATTCTTAGATTAATCACGATTATGACATTGCCAATTAAGAATCGACTCAGAAATTTTAAGAAATACATTTTTTTAATGAGGCCGGAACTCATGTGCGACTGCACTGCAGTGTCGTTCCGACTGTTTAAGGTGACGCACACTAGACACACGAGCACGCAGATCCAAACCAACTCATGAGACTGACAGAAATGACTAAAAACGAGTTTGACCGGCTCCTTCGGGATTTATAGCCAGTCCTTCTGCGGTATGTTGGATGCTTTGGAGATATATATATATATATATATATATATATATATATATATATATGAATCGTGATAAATCGCGATTCTCGATTAATCGCAATTAATTGCATTGTAGCCCTCTGAATCAGAATCGAATCGAAACGTCAGGTACCTTGCGATTCCCACCCGTAATCATCAGTATCAAAGTATCACAATAATTATCGTTACCATGAGACATTATCGTCACATTCCCATTTATGAGCAGTTCCGCTGGGTGATTCTAGCGAGTGAACAGGGGGACGCTTGCCAGAATGACAGCGCCACACGAGGAGCTAACGGCTACCTGGCATCGATCCAGACTATGCGTCTCTCCATGTAGTCCACAGTCAGACCGTTGGGCCAGCCACCACTTCCTGTTTCCCTGTGGATGGTGCGTCTGCCTTCGCCGCTCATCGACGCCGCCTCGATCCGCGGCAGGCTGGCATCCCAGTCTGTCCAAAACAAAATGCTGCAGGGAGCAGGAGCGAAAGGGGAAGGGGGAAAAAAATTGAATCAATAAATATTAAAAAGTTACTTTCCACATTCAAATTCCATGACTTCGAAAGTTGGGATCTGTGTATCTTACCCGTCTCGGGGGTCTAATGCAATGGCCCTGGGGTGCTCCACTTCGCCAGCCAGCAGGGTGGTTCTCATGGTCCCGTCCAGCCTGGCCACCTCAATCTGGTCCAAGTTGCTCTCCACCCAGTAGATGTTCCCTGCGATCCAGTCAACGGCCAGGCCCTCTGGAGTGGCCAGCCCGTACTGGATCACCACCTCGAAACTGGTCAGGGCTGAACACAGGGCAGCAAGACAACAGAAACGTACCACATTAAACTTGTTTGGAAGAAAAAAATCCTGAAAAATGAGTAATCCGTCAGAGTTCTTCACGCTAATGGAATCTGGATTGCTGCTGTGCCTGACAGAGTGGTTTGGACCGAGATTGATGTCGCTAACAAATCCCACACCAGGCCTCCGACAGTCTCTCACACACGCAAATTAGAGAAAAAGAAAGTGTGTGAATCTCCTGTCGAGGATAGCTGAAGACTCTGAAGACCTGCATCGCCTGTTTGAAGGCTAAATGGAACGCAAAGGCTCCCAGCAATCGCTCAGCGTGCATGTGTGGTAAGTGCGCAAAAACAGCCCTGCAACAGTTTCAGAGGAGCAGAGGGAGCCGATCTCCAAAACTGGTCACGGCGTCCCTGTTTTTGATTTTTCTTTTTTTCTTTTTTCCAACAGCGAATTTGGAAAGCTGGGAAAGCGGAGCTGCGGCAGAGTGAGCGCTGCAGCCTCCTACGCTGCATCAGTGTTCTGGCTGCAGTCACGCACAGCAAGTACTGAGACAAATGGGATGAGACAAAGCCTTCCGTGTGCCCCCGAAGTGCTGCGGTGGGAACACAACCTTGATTGGCAAGGAGACCTGGGGTTCTGGAGCGGCCGAGGCCAGCTGGACCCGGGAGATTTGTTCAGGGTCATTGAATGCCACTTCTGACCACAGCCTCGCTTAAGGAAAAAAAAAAAAAAAACATCTGGCTTTTGCGAAGCTGCAGCCTATTTGCAAAACAGGAGGTTTGAAGTCGGGGAGACTTTGTTCGGTTTGTATTTCTGAAACCAAGGAGCTCGTGATAAAAAATTGTTTGCAGCGTTCACTCAGCGTGCCAGTGATGATCGGGTGTTTCAGGGGTTTCTTTCTTTAAATCTGCGGATGTAAATATATTATTTAAGTTTTTAGTCAAGGTCAACACTGTTTTTGATTAAACTACTTGGGCAACTCGCAGCTGCAGACAACCTGTGCCATGCAGATCCTCAAGTGACAAAACACGAATGAACAAACGAAAATAGGTTGCTGCAATGTCAGTGCGCCGTGCAAGTCAGTTTTGCAAACAGCTGCCGCAGTAAGAAATCATGAAAGACGGCAGTCGAGTAAGATGAAAGAATCAGAAACTGGGACACTAATATGTGTCACGCATAAAGGGAGATGAATATTTCTCTGTGTGCATGTAAAACATCTGATCGTAATGTAATCAAAACCGGGTTAAAGCTGAAAAAGAAAAAGTTCCAGCGCCTCTGAGATGTTGGTGACTGCTCGAGTGAACGCTCTTCAATCTGTTTCAAGGATTAAGATGTTCAAGTTTATCAGTCGTCTGAGTTCATTCATTCATTCATCTTCTGTACCCGCTTATTCCTATCCCAGCTGTCTTAGGGCGAAGGCAGGGTACACCCTGGACAACTTGCCAGTTCATCGCAGGGCCTCAGTCGTCTTGAGTATTTCTGAAAATCAGATTGTCTCGGGCTTGACAAACTTTGGGTGCGGTCCCACACGCTGCACGTCACAGTTCTGGAAGCTCTGGTGCCTTTTAAATTGTGTTCGCTGGACGACCCTGTGCTGCATCTCTTTCTTTCTTTTTTTTGTGTTTTGCTTTGGTTGCTTGTTTGTCTGTGTTCTGCTGTTTAATCTTTTGATTTGGACCTCGAGTCGGTCAAACAATAAATCGTGACCGGCTCACCTCCGTTGTCGGACAGCTTGCCGCGGTAGATCTTGTCCTCCACCACGTCAGTCCAGTACAAGGTGCTCTGGTTGAGGTGGAAGTCCAAGGCGATGGTGTTCCTCAGGCCGGGAACCAACACGCTGAACTCGCCCTTGTGCAGGTCGATCCGTCGGATCTCGTGGCGGTTGGAGAAGATGATGAAGGGCTTGAAGGGATCTGAAGCAAAAGAGTCACGGCAAAATTTCAGAATTTCGGCGTAAAAATTCCTACGCACGGCTATGCGCTTGCTAGCATGACCCCCCCACCCAAATGCTAGCGTGCGTGAATGCAGTGAGGGCGCTACCGGTGCTTTTGCAGCTCTCCATGTCGGACTCCAGCTCCCAGCCCTCGTAGCAGGAGCACTTGACGCTGGACTTCTCCTGCTCGCACCTCTGGCTGCACTTGAGGTGTTTGGCACAGAAGCTCTGGATCTGGCAGGTCTTGTTGTCGGCTCCCAGCTCCATCCCCAGGGGGCAGGAGCACTCAAAGCCCTCCCCGGGAATGATGCTGCAATTGTGGCTACAGCCGCCATTGTCGATGGCGCACAGGTCTGCGGGAGAAGGAGGAGAAAGCGTTGCGGCTGTAAGACCTGGACACACCGTTCGCGTCGGTGACGCAGTGGTTAGCGCGGAGGCGGGTATTGAAAACGGACGGACGGATGTTGCTTCTGTCATCTTACGTACCGCAAAGCTTCTCGTCGGAGCCGTCGGGACAGTCGTCGGTGCCGTCGCACAGCTTCTCGGCGGGCAGGCAGATGGAGTCGTTGGTGGCGCACATGTGGTGGGACAACTTGCACACCAGCGCCTCGCAGTTGTCCTCGTCCGAGTTGTCCTCGCAGTCGCTGTCGCCGTCGCACACCCAGGCCTTGCTGATGCAGCGCGCTGCCCGGATCCACAGAAATATCCATTTAGTGTCGATTGAAGATATGCGCCTTCATGGTTTATTCATCGGCAAACCGAGCAAGGCAGGCAAGAGAGCGCGGCGCTGTTATCACGCCGCCTCGGTCAGCGTTATGAGGCCCGATTCATTATTCTGAGGCACTTTCTGTCGTAACGAGAGGCATTTATCTTCATTTGTCCCAGGGACGCAAGCCCGTCTGAGTCAACTGGAACTTGAGTGATGCCTCATTAATTCCAAGAACACAGTCTCACAGTCAGAACTGTACAGACGTGGCTTATAAAAAGGGAATCCATTGTTAAACATGCTAAGCTGCTATTTGACTGAACACTCTGTTCCTCCTCGTGGAGGAAGAGGAAGGTTTTTGTCCAGCCAAAACTTTCTGAGTGTCGGTGTCGCTGACGTGTCGCTGACGTGAGGAGGACTACTGTAATTTAACTACTTTTTGAGTATCGGAGTAATGTAATGGGATTACTCTGGCAAAACTGGCAATTATATCAAAATGACTCGATCAAGTAACGATTCCATTACTTTTCTGAAAAAACTTGCAAGTCTTATTATCGACAAAATTTCTGATATTTTGCAGAAAACAGTGATGTCGCAGATTGATGATGCAGCCGTGCATGCAACGTCACTGATATGCGACGACGCACCAAAACAAGCATGGCGGCGGCAAAAGAAAAAAACTGCGATTGCGGTTTGATAGCTGGAAATACAAACATTACTTTTCGTTCATCTCGTCTGAATGAAAGAATACTGTGGTTCGTTGTAACCGTATGTGCAGGAAACAAGACGTTCTCAACTGTTACCTTATCTTTTGTTGAACTAAACTAATTAGTAATTGATTACTTATGAAACGAAGCAGTTAAAGAAGTAATTAGATTACTTTTAAAGGAGTAATCAGTAATCAATAGTTGGACTACTTCTATGGAGTAATCCCAACAACACTGCTCCTCCCCAGCGGGCTGCAGCACCGGCTGAGTGCCTCCTCACCTGAGTCCCTGCAGCTAAACTTGACCGCCGGGTCGCACATGTGGGTCACGCCCTCGCAGTTGCTCTCGTCGCTCAGGTCCATGCAGTCCGTGTCCCCGTCGCAGCGCCAGCGCATGGGGATGCACAGGCCGTCCATCCGACACTGGAACTCGTCCACGTGGCAGCCACCTGGAGGGCGAGTGGCTGCGGGGGAGGAGAAGGAGTGGGGGGGGGCGGGAGGCAGATGAGATGTGATTGTTAGCCAGCACAAGCCAGGGTTGGATGGTCCCTGTGGCATGCGGCCGGCTTCCAACGCCACGTAAGAGAGAAGGAGAAAATAATGAAGCACTGTTGTCATTAATGAAGTGCGACGGCGAAAACTGAGATTCCGAGTTAACAACCTGACGCTGCGCCAGGGCAAAGAACAATCGCGGGCTCTGCCCGGTGAAGTCACTGGCGGGCCGGAGGCGCCACTGAGGTGGCGAGCCGGCGTCCCGAACGTCCGCTGCTGGCAGGACGGCGGCAGGAGGAAGAAAAGCGGAGGAGGAAGAGGAGGAGGTGCGTCTGGGGGAAGGAGGCTGATAGTTGTCCCCCTTTTATTAAATTTTAATTAATGGCTTTGAGACAGCAGGCCAAAACAGTCTACGCACACACAGACAGACTGCTCATTAGAGCAACAGGTCACACTGGGGCCTGACTCTGCATGCTGGGGCTTGACAGCACTTGGCTTCGCTTTCCGGCCCGGATCAAACAGGGCGGACAAAACATCCGACCGCACACAGGAGTCGGATGTTCCGGCAGCTGAAGGAAGGAGCGCGGCGCCGACTAACGAAGCCGCCTCCACCATCGTCGCTGGGAAAAGTGTAATCGAGCAAAAAAAGATCAAAGAAATAAACAGCAAAGTACCGAATTAGTCAGACGTGAGCGTCGGCTATCGTCAAACTCTAGGGATAAAGATTCGATTCTGGCGGGAGCGAAAGTCAGCGAAGCTCCTCAAGTCACATTTGAACATCGTCACATCCGACAGCAGACGACAGTAAAACATCTTTCATCACAACATGCCGCTGCAATAGATTGTTTTTTGTTTTTTTGCGGTCACCCCTCACCCTGGTTGGTGCAGTTGGCGTGAGTCTCGTCGCTGTAGTCGCCGCAGTCGTTGTCGCCGTCGCAGGTCCAGTACTCCGGGATGCAGCGGCCGCTGTTGCACTTGAACTGGACGCTGGAGCAGGAGTGGCTGCAGCCGGCCTCATCGCTGTTGTCGCCGCAGTCGTTGTCTGCCAAGAAGGGATTTTTTTGAATTACTTTTTTTTTCTTCCTGACAATCTCTCATTAGCGTCGCCTCAAAACTGACAGCCTATGATATTTCACCATTGTCGCAGCGCCAGTTGATGTTGATGCAGCGGCCGTTGGCGCAGGTGAACTGGGTGAGAGGGAAGCAGGTCGGGTACGCTGTGGAGAGGAAGCGGGGGAAGAAAAAAAAAAAACAGACATTATTCCCGTTTCACTTCATCCCAAACCGCGCGGAGGCCCGCGAGGTGCAGCCACGGCGACTCACCGCAGGAGTCGGGCTCGTCGGAGCGGTCGCCGCAGTCGTCGTCCAGGTCACAGGTCCAGGAGATGGGGATGCAGCGGCCACTGGCGCAGGGGTACTGGTTGGGCGGGCAGGTGCGAGCTGGCGGCCAGTGACAACAAACAGTCAAGTCAGTGACCCACCGTGGTGCAAAAAAAAAAAAAAGTGGCATTTTTCCTGAGCTCATTATAGCTGGGAAGGCGAGTTACACTGTTGCACTCGAGTGCAACAGCATCTTCCCTGAACTGAATAAGGGCATTCTCACTTGTATTAGGAAGTGTTGTATCAAGTTTATTGGCTTTTAAGCAGATAACAGAATCTCAGTTTCATAATCAATCTGTTTCTCTTCATCTTTTTCATCTTTGGACTTCTTACCGTCTAAGTTCCGGCACTTTGTAATGATGGAGGAATGTTTTTATTCTGTCAGTTGACCTTGAAAACGCAACACAATGTAACAAATGTCTCTGTCTGATCATTTGTGGACCCTCAACTCTGGAGATTTGACCCAAACCCAGTGTGTTCAGACCACAGAGCGACAATCTCTCTCTCTCCCTCTCCCTCTCCCTCGCTCTCTCTCAGGCTACCTGAACAAGTGGTGTTGGATTCGTCCTCGTCGTTGCCGCAGTCGTTGTCACCGTCGCACAACCAGCGCAGGGGAATGCAACGGTTGTTCTGGCACTTGAACCGATCTGCCGGGCAGGTGTGCTGATCTGAAGGAGGGAAATGATTAAAAAAAAGAATTTAAAAATCACGATTTCACCGTTTCTTAAAAAGAAAATCCAACGCCTTGCCTTTGGCGCATGGCGTATTTAATCGAGCTAATGGCGTGCCTGTTCTAGCGTGTCTCTTTAAGGAGAAGAGCAGAGAGGGAGAGAAGAACATCTAGCAAAACAAAATATGAGTCACTACTTGTCACGATGTTTGACGAGGCGAAGCTGGCCGCTGAATTTACAGCCACATTACTGTTCCTGGAAAGAGCCTCGGAAAAATAATCGCACCCCCCCCTCCCCCTCCTGCACTGGGATAAGTGTCTGTGTGTGTGCTGCGCGCGTCGCAGTGTCAGCGCGGACGGACTCACGGCAGAGGTCGGGCGCCTCGTCGCTGTTGTCCAGACAGTCGTTGTCGCCGTCGCACTTCCAGCGCTCCTGGATGCAGCGATTGTTCTTGCAGGCGAACTCGCCCGGTTGGCACTGGGGCGGCGGCACGTAGGACGGGTTGGCTGGGGACGAGACCAGGGGAGAGCGGTGAACAGACGGGCCATTGTGACAAGAGCCGTGGAGCAAAAACAAAAGAAAGCCTTTTGAAGAGGCTCGCGACGGATCTCGCCTCCTTGAAATTTGCAAATGTTTTTTTTTGTTTTGTTTTTGTTTTTATTGGGGGTGGGGGGTCTCCTCTTCAGATTTGGCAGAGGTGCAAGAAGATGTATAAAACAGCCGCGACTCCTTCAGGGAAGCATATTTTCCACCAAACTCTTTGGTGCCTCAGCCAAGTACCTAAGCAGGTGACGTTATCAGCGTCCAGGATTTGGTCGTCGGCGCAGCCGCAGGACCTGCCGTCGGGGATGGCCAGGCACAGGCTGCTGCAGCCGCCGTTTCCGACTCGACACGCGTTGGAGCCTGAAACAACACGGAAAAAAGCTAAGACAAGGGAATTGCACTCGTAAAGTCAGCTTGGAAGGCGCAGGAAGAGCGGGAGAAACCGACCCTGCTGCTGGTGGGCGTCGTACACCCTGATCTCGAAGATGGGCGGCCGCTCGTTGCGGAGCAGCGTGACCATCTTGGTGGCCTGGTCCAGCTTGTAGATGCTGCCGCCGCGGTACTCGTTCCAGAAGAGGAACTGCTTGTAGTGACAGAGGCCGAAGGCGTGGTTCAGCTCTTGACCCTCGTAGACCACCTGTTGGATGAGGGCAGCAGATAGAGATTTATTGCTAGTGATGAATTAAGCATTTTCTGAAACACTATATATATTAGGTGCCATCACCAATAACTGCACAACTGTTACTGCTACCGGTCCCTTACTATAACCAATCAGGTCTGTATTGTTACTCCTGGACGAGTAGAATCACACAGTTATCCCAACATATTATATGTAGATAGAATGGATATTTAGCCCTCTGTTTAAAGCCAAAATGGTGAGTAGTTTTTTTCCTGCTAATATTCAAACCTTTTCAAGTTTAGAAAGCGACAAATGCATACGTTGGTCTTAAAGGAAGGAGCTGAAAACACATGGCTGAGGGTGTTGGGAGAGGTAGCAGCACCCTTTGTGACATCACAAAAGGCTGAATTTCCAGAGCCGCATATCCTATCCGGGGCTTCCAATGACTCGTATCATTGCCAGAAAACGTTTTTGAAATTATTCCGTGGTAGCTTCAATCCAATCCCTGGTGATTGCGAACCTTTCGCTCGGTGGTGTTGAGGTAAACCAACTCGATGCGGTCGTAGTAAGCGTCCACCCAGTACAGGATGCCCTGGGGAATGTCCAGACTCAAGCCGTTGGGCCAAAGGACCGTCTTGCTGGTGAGGAACACTTGGTGATGAGAACCGTCCATCCAGGCCTTCTTGATCTTCCCTCTGTTGCTCTCCGTGGGGTCCTCCTCCCAGTCAGTCCAGTACATCCACCTGGAGAGGTTTCCAAAGCCAGTCAGGACCAAAACACACAAAACATTCTCAACGTCTTCCCACTCGTGTCCTGCCGCTCACCCATGCTGCGGGTCCACCACGATGGCGCGAGGGTGGCTCATCTTGCCCTCGATGAGGGTCTTCCTGGTCTGGGAAGCCTTCTCCAGCCTGGCGACGCTGATGGTCTTCTTGGGCCCATCGTCGGTCCAGTAGAGGTTACCACCCATCCAGTCTACTGCTATCCCCTCCACTGTGTGAATACCTAAGGCCCGCAGAGACAAGTTAGCGGGATGGTGCAGCAGTGAATGTACAGTGTGCGGTCGCAGCGTCAGGCCCGAGAACTCAACCGAGACCTCTTCGCTCTTACCCTCCTTCAGGATGGTGTCCCGCTCCGTGCCGTCTATCTTCTGCCGGCCGATGATGTAGCTGGTAGCGTCGGCGAAGTAGATGTACTCGCTGGCGGCGTGGTAATCCAGAGCCCGGGGGTTCATCAGGTTCTCGATGGGGATCATGTACTCGTCGGGAACTTTGGCGTTCATGTCCATCCCCCGGATGATGCCGGGCCGACCTTTACCGTACACCAGGAACAACTCGTGATCTGGCTCTGCAGGGAGAAAGGATCGGACTCATGACTGTGTCATTGTTTTCGTCGGATTAGAATGTTGATCCAGTGCTTTTAAAGGCCAGGTGTGGAAGATTTAGTGACATCTAATGGTGAAAAAGTGCACTGCAAATAATATTGACGCTAATCCCTGTACATCTCACATCCTTCTCATACCGGCTGTGATATCAGGGTTGATCTCCCTGATATGGCTGCTGGAGATACACCTACTTACAAGTTGACCTGCTCTACGTGTAAATAAAAACTCAGTATTAGCAAATTCAATTTTGGTAACATGAATTTTTTTTCACTTTATGGTAATAAATTCCTGCTGATATCTCTCCATGGTCCTTCATCAGCCTCCGACCTTGATACTCACTCTTGCAGGACTTGCCATCGCTGCCCAGGCTGAACCCGGAGCGGCAGCGGCAGGTTCGAGTCTTGTGGCTGTTGCTCAGCAGGCAGATATCAGAGCAACCTCCCGCCTTCCCAAACTGATCCAGGGCGCATGCATGACTGCGGACTGAGCGGAGAGAAGGTTAGGTTAGGTTAGGAAGTGAGCAGGACGGGTTAGCATTTGAGCTAATCCGCATTATTTTTCCCCCCTAGGGCGGGTACCTTGAGTTTGGCGCCTCTGGTGGTACACGTGCAGAGCGGCGCCACGGTCGACCCGCGTCACCACCTGGAAGTCGGAGTTGTTGAAGCGGTTCACCCGGATCACGCTGGTCTTGGGGTTCAGGTTGCCCTCGTCCGAGTTGGTGGCGTAAAGGTAGTTCTCGAACACAGTCAGCCCGTACAGGTGTTCAATCTACGAAGCGGAACAGCGAAAAAAACCAAACAAACCCAATGAGTCACTGCCGCGACTGGGGAACAGCAGCAGCGGCGCACGTCTCCATCGTCAACGGAGAGACATGATAAAACCTGTTCCAGACGTTGGAATAACGTCCTCCCCTCCCCCCCATTTGGCAGAAGAAGACAAACAAGGAGGCATGCGGGCACTTAAGGAGATAAGGTCGGCGCAAACTTGGCACGCAGCAGCGCCGTGGCTCCACTTCCTCTGTGCAGTAAAGCGGAGAGATTGCACTCTTGCAAGGATCTTTTTTGTTTCTGGTGCAGCTCTCCTCCACTGTCAGAGAGACGTGGAGGGAGAGTCGTATCACTACCCTCCCTCCGCCACTCACACACACACTCGCAGCCGTCCTCCCACCTCTGCAACGCTGATTCCATTAAGATCATTACTTCACTATAAGTTCGGGCCAAACTTCTCTGGGGCCAGACGAATATGTCAAGGGAGGGAGTAGCCAGGAAAATCACATGCTCTTGAAGTAATACCAATAAGGTCAGCGGGAGGGCAGTTTATCACTCGACGAGACTGGTTCTCCTTAAGGGGGAGAGGACCGGCCAAAGAGGTGGGCCGTTAAAGACGACGGTGTCCGACCCGGAGTGAGACCGTCTCCAAAAAAGGGTGTTAGAAGAAGAAAACGACAGCCTAGTTTCCCTCCTTCCACCCATCTATCCATCCATTGCTGTCTTTGGTGAAGGCAGGGTTACACCCTGGTCAAGTCACCAGTTTGTCACGGGGCCACATATAGAGATAGACAACCATTTGCATTCACATTCACACACCTACCTAAAACACAGTCTTCGGACTGCGAGAGGAAGTTGCAGTACCAAGACAAAATGTTGGCAGACACAGGCAGAACATGCAAACTCCACACGGAAAAGCTCCGGGTGGGAATCAAACACACAGCTTTCTTGTGAGTGGAGGGACCTGTGCTAGTGCTAGAAGCAGATTTAACCTTTATTCCTTCCTTTATTTTGTGGCATCTTTGGAAGCGATACTCCGCACAATGTAGACTGCGTGCAGCAGTGGAAGAAATGGAAACTAAAGCCCTATTCGCACGGGATTAGCATTACCTGTGGACCTCTGGTAATTTAAAAATGACCCCCCCCACGCCTGTATTTCTTTCGGTGCATTCCGACAGGATGAGTGAAGTCTGTATTTGACTCTATTTTACTGACTTTAAGACCCGGATACGATGTCAATGCAGTGCACGTCACATCCGCTTGTCACACGGGCAAAGCAAAGCTCAATGGCGGCTTCAACGTTGGTCACGCCATACGTTAGTAGTCACGGCAACTGCAAATAAAAGTTCAAAGCAGCAACGTGACTTCTGAACAGTTTGCGTTGAACGCAGCTCGCTCTTTCTCCAAATGGTTTCCAGTACCGATACGAGACTATATTTGCGCCTAAAACGCTGTCAAAACTGCCACTAATAATTTCCACCGCAGCCTCCATTTTTCAACTGGAAAAGAAGTAAAAACAAAGGTGCGCAATAAAAACATTAAAAAAAACTCTCCCCAAACATTGAGATGCAGATTTGCATGGGACTAGCATTATCACACGACGTCTATGTTTTGGTCATTTGCGGTGGAATTTTTACTTCACAATTTACAGACATTCGCATTCACACAGGATCAAGATCACAGACGTCCTCCGTGATTATTACAAATTACCAGAGGTCTCCAGGTCATACTAATCCCGTGCGAATAGAGCATAAGGCTGATCATTTTGCTGTTTGGAAAGTTCACCCTCGACTTATAGGCCTTCATGTGTGCTTTGCATGTCTTTGTGAGTCTGAGTGCTTTCACTACTTCATCTCTCACGGGGGTCCTCACCAGCAGGCCCTGGATGATGGTGTGTCTGTTCTTGCCCTCGTAGTCCACCACCTCGATGTAGTCCAGGTAGGCGTCAGCCCAGTACACCATGCGGTTGACCAGGTCCAGGGTGATGCCGTGGGGGAAGACGATCTTGCTGTCCACCAGCTTGGTGCGGTTCTGGCCGTCCATGTCGCAGCGTTCCACCCTCGGCGTGGAGCCGTAGTCGGTGAAGAACACTTTGCTGTGGCGGGGGAGGGCGGAGGGGAAACAAAGGGTCAGGGAGGTTAAAAACCAGAAAGGACACTTGATCGGCAGGAGAAGGAGGAAGTGAGACGACTGTACCGACAACGCAACAGTCTGACCCTGTCACTGTTTATTTCTAAGACCAAAATGGAGAAGTGATAATCAGCACTAAGGAACAGCATCAGAACCTGACTTGTCAGCATTATGCATTCAGCATATGTGTGTTTGCCACCGGGGCGTCTGTCTCGGCTCCATCTAGAGGAAGAGCTTCTATTTCAGGCGGCCTGCTCGGTCAGCACATCGATCATGAGACTCATGATCTCAGGAAGTGGCTCAAGAGGTAAAGTAAGGTTGCAGGGGTAATGTCAGGTCAGCGGCCATGCAGCAAAGTACTGACCCCATGGTCGGGTCCAGGGCGATGCCTTTAGGGTTGTAGAGCTCCTGGTCCAGCAGGGTGACGCAGGTCTGGCCGTCCTTGTTGCAGACAAACACGCGGTCGTCCACGTCGTCCACGAAGTAGAAGTTCTTGGTCAGCCAGTCGATCGCCATCTGCTCCACGTCTGCGGGGGAGAAGTGGAAGGTGAATGAAAGAGTGCAACCGTAGCACCTTTCGTTCGTGGACCGCCGCCCCCCCGCTGCCGTACCGCCTCTTCCAGGACGGCAGGACCCTCTTCAAAGGTGTCCGGCAAAACTGTTTTAATGAGCTTCTGGCATCCGGCAGTACAGGAGCACAGCTTCACCTCGAACTGCTGATTGTTTCCAAAACTAACTCAAGTGCTGTAAGTTACAAAGTGCTGGCGAAGTTACTGATTTATTATAAGACTTTGTTCTGACCCACCATCCTCAAGGCAAATGCACCGCACCACAACACTTAATGGACCGGTTACAAATATTACACCTTCATCCATCTGTGGTCCCATATTTCAAATTGGCAGGGAAACATAAATTAGTGATATTTTTTTTTCTAAATTAATAAAGATCTTTTTTAAAATAAAGTACATGGAATAAAGTAAAATGGAGTAAAAGCACAAGTTGAAGCACTGCTTTGTATTGTAGTTTTGTTCAACTATGTTCAGCCTTTAAACATCAAAGAGGTATTTATTCATTCTAGATTTGTTCCAACTGAGAAGTGCCAATGACGTCACTCATTGCTCATGTATATATACAAAAAGAGAGATGGTTACTTAGACTGATTGCAGCAATCTTGTTTTCGACTCCTTCCAAACATGTTAAACATACAATAAAACATCTGCTTTGGCAGGAAGTCGTTTGTGGGAGTGAAACAGAGGGCTAAATAATGCAGTTTTCCAGAGATTTGTAGAGCTTTTGGATAATTAATCGCATCAGGCTGCTCCGGTTGAGTCGGGAATGAAAAATACAAATCTGCAAATGGGAAGCATATGGGACCTTTAATTCCACATCCAACCTTTCTGGGGCGGGACGGTCCGCTCTCATGATTCCAAGCAATTTTGGGGTCAATACATCTTGTTGTGATTTCTGTGTCACTGAAGAAAGTAGAAGAGGAAAATTCTTCACGTCTGAGGTCTGACAAAGGGGCATGAAAAGTTTTCCACCAACCCCATGAAGAGCGCGCTGCAATGCGGGTGAGCCCCCCCCTTTTAAAGAATAAAACAATATTCCCACCCTGCATCAAAAGGTTGAAATGCCAAGTTAGCAGCGGAAACATTCTGCAGTCTCTCAGAAGTGGGTCCTGTGCGAGGCCGGCTGCAGAGCTCCCCAGCTGTGATGAGAGGGAGGCTCCGAGACACTCGCAGCCAGCAGCCTCGTGTTTTTCCAGCTGCCACCTCACATCCTCTCAAAACACAAGAGTGCGTACGCAAATGCGGATCACACTGACCCTCGACTCGCACATTCAGTATCAAAGTGCCCCCCCTACCCTTCCCCTCCTCTCCCACCAACCGACGGCTGGGCTTCCCACAGGACCTGAGGGATTGGCTGCGGTATGAAGCCATTCATAGAGAGCCAGCAGTGGAGGCTCCGGCCGTGCCAAAGGAAAACATCTGCAGCGGACCCCTCCCCCACCCCCTGGAAAACAGCAACGCACTGCTCAAAGATGGACCCAAAGAAAGTTTTCACAACAGGACTCAAAACACATATGGAGCAAATGATGAACTCCCTCCCCCTGTCCTACAACCAATGGGGCACGGAGCTTCGAAACCCCACTTGGCACCGGCGGCGAGTTCGAAGCCGCAGCTGCAAGAGGGCCGAGGTCCACAGGAAGTGATATAGGGAGAGTAAAAGATACGAAACGGTCCGGTAAACAAATACATTCAGGGTACGGATTCAACTCCCAGGAGGAAATGACTTGTTGACGGCATCTGACAACTACAAAAAATAAAAAAATTGCGCTGTTAGGTAATGAAAACCACAAGTTTGAACACAGGAAGAGAGCGAACAGCGAGTACAAATGTTCTTCAAACACCAGAACCAAGTTTCTGACAAGGAAGGGAAAGTTTTGTCATGGAGTTCTGGGGGTGGGGGGGGATAGCGATACTCCCTCTGCTATATCGCCTCTTAAACCCCCGCTCCTCTAAAGACATCCAGCTGGAAGCCCCGGCCACACAAGGCATTGATTAGACTCACACAAAGAGCAGCGAGCCAGCCCAGTTGTGCAACGCGGTGACTGCCGCGTTGTGTAACGGCAGGCTAGCCCCTTTCTTTTGGTCCAGCCAGCCAGACTGCTGATGCCCCGACTCATTCAGTTTCTGGTAAGCTGGGAAACCGGGCGAACCCACCCATTTCTCTCTCCCCCCCCCCCTCCCCCCAGAGCAACCCGCCCCTGACTTTTCACAACCCCGGTTCACTTCCTGCCCCTTGACACCTCCCGCATCTCAATTTGCACTGGGGGAGAAAATGTTTCACCCGGCTGAGGTGGAACTCAGCAGGGCCGACAAACAGACTGGCTAACCCAAACAGCGAGGGTATTTACGCACGCGGGGCCGCGGCCCATTTCGTTTTTCGGCCCACTTTGACGCAGACAGCCAGGCTCACACACACCACCACAAACTTGAACGCTAACTCCTCTGTTTGCACGTCACTGTGATTTTTCCCTTATTTACACGCTGGTGAGGGGCAGAAAATAACTGCGACCTTTGCTTTAATCTCACGAGGATACTATTAATCTGCGCAATATAAAAAAAAACCTCTCTGACCTCTACAGGGAATGGTTTTAAAATGTCCACTTTATGGATTTCCATAAAGAAGAGACACATGACCTTTTCCTCAGAGGCTCTCGTTCCCAACTGCGACCCAACAGGCATATCTGGTCAGTGGTCAAAGGGTTGTATAGAGAAATTTGATCACTTGAGCTGTGGGAAAATGACGAGTCCTATTAATGAGGTTTTGAACAAGTAATTATGTCTCGTGGCGTTTTTACAGCTACGGTTGAACTTGACGCGAATGAAAAGAGAAGTTTGCCGAATGGTTTCACCCATTTATGACTCGAGTCAAGGGCGGTGGTGACATTTCAAAGTGGTAAATATAGCCTGAAAATGAAAAACCGAAGCCATGTTTTCGCTACGATGCCTGCAAGTTGCAACCTAAATTAGCATTAGCTCTTCGCCGGCAAAATCCTTATATCTAATTCAATTTGGTACAATTTTTTTCAAAATGCTGTCCGGCAAGAATACGAGGAATTCTACAGGCGTTTTTTCTCGACAACAATTCAGCCTTTTTACATCTATGACTGTTTATACATGAGGAGGAAATCGCCTACTTTTATGCCAAGTGAAAACAGGGTTTTATTGTAGCTGAGGACTAACAAAAAAGCCCACATGTTGCACAAAAACATGCCATGTCTTACAGCGAGTGGCTAGAACGTTGGCATGTGTTGAATATTTGGCTAAAAACATGCACAGGCCACAACAGACTTCCACTGTCTGGATTCCTTCCCTCTGTGACATCAACATAGGGGTGAGCAGAACATGGGTGGAGTTTCAATTTAGAGTTACCCATCCCTTATACTTTTAATGAAGGGCGAGGGTGGGGGGGAGGAGGGGGGGGGTACGACATTGTTGCCGAATGGTTCCTGCGAAGGGGCGAAGACAGGCCGAGGTGCTCGGCTGCACTTTTATCTTCGCAGGCAGCGACTGACACATGTTGAGAAAGCAGGACACATCTGGAAGCCTGGTACACTCATCTGGTCCCTCCAGCACCCCGAAAACTCACCGCAAACAAAAAGATAAATCACGGCCGGGCAGTGACAACCTGCCCGCCTCCACCGCCGCATCCACATCCATCTAGGGCTACTAATGTCCACCGCCAGCACACTGGCTGTCGGGCTTTGAGGAACAGCCGGAGAGAGTGAAGATGCGGGCGATAAACAAAAGGATTAATCAAAGACGGAGACAAGGTTCGCAAAAGTTCCAGCTCGAGGAACAGCTACAGGAAGGAGACGCAGATGGAGGGCAAGTGGCGATAGCAGACCTTGCGACTCAGCCGGGAATTAATGGAGGGTTTTTAGCTCCTTATCGCAGCAGAAACCCCACACTGATATAACATGGAAATGTGGAGTCAGCCCATTATTTTTTTGGCAGCCCAAAAAAAAAAAAGAGAAGAAAAAAAAAGGTGGGTTCAACTGAGCGCTGCTGGCCACGTCAAGGCTTTACGGGTATAGCGGGGCACTAAATACATTTTTATGAATAAAGACATAATCCTTCAGAGAATCAGGGAATTCAAGCCTGGCAGAGTAAACAGCGTCTTTAACAGTTGAGCCTATTGTGTGAAATCACAGCAGGGGATGAAAATAAAATATATAAATAAAAAAACCTGGGTGCTTTGCAGCCGCAGCCGGCATTCGCAGCTACAGCACGTCCCTGAAGTACACAGGAGGACAAGAGCGACAAAATAAATAAGACGGTGTGTCTGACTCATTCTCCTCCCTGTTGGCTATTTTCTTTTTTTCTGTCAACATATTAGCGTGCCATCAGATAAGAATTAAATGCTAGTTTAACCCAAAACAGGTTATTACGGCACCTAAATTCCATTAGATGCAGAGAAGAAGATGGGGGAAAAAAAAAAAAGAAGCAGTTTGGATGATTCGATCACGAGCCCGACGAGCTCGCAGGAGATTATCGAGGACAAATGGGATTTCGGTGACGTGGGATCATCCAGAATGCAGCGTGTGGATGTGACTGCAGTAAGGTGATCCTGGCCAATCTGTCCCAAAGTCAGGCTCGTTTTTCAAAATCTCAACTTTGCTTTTGGAAGACAGGTGTTCCTGTTTTTTAAGGTCTCTGAAGGAAAAAAAATTGACGCAAGAGGAGCACCCAGACAAAAAGGAACCCAGAACCCCGACGTGAATCCATGCAGACGACACGAGGAGCCTGACTGGACTTTCCTGGCGTGGGTTCTGTACTACGAGCCCAGCAGGAAGTGGTGCTTCGTTGGACCTCACAGGTTCTTGAAAGAGCCCGGAGAACATGGAAGCTGGAAGGCGGAGCCAGCAGCAGAACTAACACCTGGCTGGGGATGCCTGGGGATATCAGTTCTCTTTGTGACATCACAGAGGGCTTGATTCCAGAACCACATGTTCGAGCATGCTCTTTTTGAACAAAGGAGCAAGTTAAAAAAAAAAAGAACATTTATTGAGAGTTTGCTAACAGAGTCAACAGAGAGACAATTATATTGTTTTGTAACAGTGGCAAAGGCGATAACATGACTTTTGGATGTTCTGGGAAGAAGACTGACTTCAGGTTGACTAATGACAACCTAGAGCCTAAAGCTGCAAGGTGCTTTATTGTTACTGAGGTTTTAATGACGCCACCTGCGTGACTTTCCTGCCTTCATATCCCACGACGTGCAAACAGAGAGAGGAAAAACCAAACTGCCGAAGCGCGGCAGCCCAACACAATCTTAATGTTGAAATTATAAAAGCTAATATGTCACTAAGTAATGGGTGCATCAGCCAAAGGTATTTGGGTCAGTGTGTGTGTGTGTGTGTGTGGGTGTGATTGTGTGTATGCGTGTGCAGGTTTATGTCTGCGAGTGCACGTGTGTGTCTGAGTCTCGGCTACGAGTGCTACGCTGCTACGCTGACCTGACTGGACAGGACGTGAGGCAGCTGGAGGAATGCTGGTGCTCCTCTGGCTGACATAAGCCAGCAGAAGGAATGTAAATACCATCTGCATGTCTGCTCGCTACACAAAATTACAACACTCCCCCTCTAATTTTGTCATTCTCTTGTTTCCAATACTCCCAATTTTTCTCTTAAGGTCTGACCCCACTTCCTGCCATCGCCTCAGTTAGTTCGAGGCTCACTGCCGAATGGAAACGCTCAATAGCAGCAAGTAGGAGGTGTCGCAATGTTATCTCTCAAACCTAACAAAAAGGCTGAGCCGTTCTGATTTGTAATGTCGTGTTAATGTCGTAAAACATTCATGTCGTAAACATCTGGTGAAGCTTGACTGAAGCTGCCGTTTAAACATTGTCTGACCACGAAGGGTCCAGTTACCTTTGTCTTTCTTGTTGATTCTGTCTAAATCTTGAGGGGCCACCATTGTTAGTTAAACAAATTTAATGAAAAAGTCCACCGTTGACCTCTCCTGGCATGCTCCACTTTCCTGGAAGTGTATTCTAAAACTGCATGTTTTACCCTGCCAGGTGATTTCTCAGGCCTTTAAGAACGCTCGAACGCTACCTCGGTTTTTTCCCACCTCCAAACCAACGAGGCACCAGTTCTGACTTCCTGCTAAAACACTGCATTTTTTTTTCCAGGAGGATAAATATGAATTCCTTTCCTTGAGATATATATAATTTATTGGACAATAAGTCAAGCAGAAGTTCCTCCAGAGGGGCCACAGGATTAAAAATAAAGGTCTGAAAGGGGGTCAAACGCGGGACCTTTAAACTCTGGAATTTTTATTTTAGCTTTAAACAGTTTGAACCGACCTCATATATTTCAAAGATGACCTGGAGGCGCTGCTGCTGCCACTGCAAAACAATTTTATCTAACCACAAACCACAAAATCAAATTAACAGTCTGGCAACGATGTCTCATAGATCTCAGAGGTGGGAGAAAACAAACGCTTAACCGAAAGTTTAGACTCCAGGTTTGTGAGGCCGCGACAAAGACAAGGTCAGTTTTAGGGCACGAGAAAGAGAGAAAGTGACTTCAATCGGCCAAATAAAACTTTTAACGGATGTCGAGGGTCACGACTGGAGGAGCTCCGAGTCACATGACCGGGTTCCCATCACACCTCCAGGGATGACGGCGGCGGCGCGCCTTGTTTTCTTGGCGTCTGTCAGTTCTCCCCCCGGGGACATTTCTCAAGAGAGGCTCTTTCCCACAACCCACCTGAGCGTTCACACGCGCTCCGACTCACACCCTCACTTTCATGTTTCGTCTGCGACTCCTCTCTCCCCCTCCACCCCTTCCCGCTCCCACCCCAGAGTAATGACTGAGTCAACCAGAACCCCACAACAGCACCCAGCCAGGCTCGTAAACACAGATAAATCACGGCAACAGCTATGCAACTAAAGAATTTTTTTTAAAAAGAAGAAGAATTTCCGTGTTGTGAATCGTTGGCCGCGTTGCGAAAGAGAGAGCGGAACGTGTACACAGCTTGGGAGTATGTCAACAGGGGCGACGCCTTGCCAAGAGGTTCGCGGTTATAAATCACAGTGGCGTCAGAGGAAACGTGCAAAACAAGACGGGCTGGCAGCCTCCTCACCTTTGTCGGCGGGCGTCTGGGTGCCGCCGTGCTCAGCGTTTCCGTTTGGGTTTTTGTTTTCGCACCACGTGGCCAGAACGTCTCCAGTTTTACAAGACAATAGTGAACTAGTGGAAGTGGAAAGCAGCAAGAGTTGTTGCCAATTATCCAATTGAGGCCCGGCAACCGTTGAGCAAGGCATTAAGTGCACTGACCCAATACAACTCAACTGTATACTGTATAGTTTATTTTTATTCTTCTATTTTCACTTTTTGTATTGTTTTTTGATTGCTGCAACAGTGTAGTTTCCCAATTTGGGATCAATAAAGTTCAATCTAATCTAATCTAACCTAACTAACCCGACGGTTTCCTATATCGCTTGCGGTTTCTCGCACACGGCCGCCTGATCGAGAGCTCAGTGAAAACACTTGCACAACAAAGTGGCCAAACTGTGAAAATTCAATCAGCTCCATCAGGTTTGTTGCCGCTAGTTTTAGCAAGGATACTACACCTTGATGTTTCTTGTTGGTTGCCAGTCGGTGGTGAACCGCTACGTGCAGCAATGCTCTGCAAAGTTCTTGCGGAAGCCGGTTGATAGCAAAGACGGGGAAAAAAAAACAGCTGCTACGGCAACATCCACGCTTATTTGTTTAGCAACTGTTAAGCTCGCAGTTGAATCCTCCGGTAGTTTTCGGGGGGCAGAAAGTAGCAGCTGCATCCCGAGTTTGTCACAACTAAAGGAAGGTGATGAACTGGAGACTTTGGGAGATTTAGATTTAAAAACCAGGCTGAGATTTCAGTGTTTAAATCTCCTCCGCAAACCGGCACGTTGTTTCCGACAAAGGCGAGAGCGACAACAGAGCTGGCCACTCACGGTGCAGGCTGAGCGAGATGTTGATGGTGCGGATGTTGGCCACGTTCTTCAGGTCGGGGATGTTGGCGCACTTGAGGTGGGTGGTGGCGGGGGTCTCGCCCACGTCTATCCAGCAGACGGTCTCCTCGGCGTAGATGAAGTCCATGGCCACCGTCTGCTTGGTGGGGATGGAGGGCAGCCGGGACGCCGAGCCACTCAGGGAGGTGCAGCGGATGTCGTGGAGGTTGGCAATCAGCAGCATCGGAAGGCGGTCCACTGGCTCTGGGGTGGGACGGGTCGGGTCGGCAGATGGGTTTTTGTAGGGGGACACAAGTAAGAAATAAAAAACAGAGCAAAATGAGGGAGAGTGGGTGACAGGGAGGAGAAGTGTCAACATTTCTTACATTGGAAGACCCATTGCTAAGATGAAATAGCATCTGGTGGTAAGAAAGTATATTGCAAAGTATAGCGCCTTTAATTTTTCCGGTGTTTTGCCCTGAGGTCGTGTCAGTGATGTCCCTTTCGTGTATTGCAATTAGAGGGACCTGCCCTGATGAAAGCGGTCGACTTCATTCATCTTCCATTGGGAAATTCCACTGGAGACAGGTCACTCCGATATTAATCCCTGCCCTCTGATGTCCCACTTCATCGCACACATTTCTCGGACAAGCTGAGACAAGCAGCAACATTTGCCTGCAAGCACTTTTTTTAATTGTCGCATAGCAGTTGTTTGCGTTCATTGATTTCTATCTGTGTATATAAAGATACACCAATGTGGGTGTTATTGGGTTTCAGGGCCAATAGATCTTGGCATGAACAATGGTAACGTGATAGGCAGGGTTTCTTCCCACAGGGGAGTTTTTCCTGGCCACTGTCGCACCGCAATTGCTCTGATTGTACAAAGCGCTTTGCTGCGCCTTTGGATGTGATTTAGCGCTGTACAAATAAAAGTTGATTGATTGATTGATGACTATGCGATATACCGCAGCGGGACGCATGGCTGCTTGTGTGCGGCTTCTTACCATTCTTGGCTTTGCAGGAGCGGTTGTCCGGCTGCAGCAGGTAACCCTCCACACAGCTGCAGATGTAGGAGCCCTCGGTGTTGGTGCACGTCTGGCTGCAGGTGCCGTACACGGTGCACTCGTCGAAATCTGCAGGGAGGAGCGTCAGTGGGTCAGTGGTGCACGTGGAGCGGGGGAGGGGCACCAGTATGTGTTTAGACGCAACAGTGTTGCACTGCTGGGTAACAGCGGTGCAGGGCCGCCGCCAAATCCTGGAATATGCATTAATCTGCCACCTGGAGGCCGGGTGGTGGTTTTTTCCGGCGGCGGATGAGTCTGCAAGACTCGCTCACCTTTGCACGCCTTTCCATCTGCAGCGACCTCGTAGCCGCTGTTGCAGTAGCACACAGGCCCATCGTGAGTGGCCGTGCAGTTCGACTGGCAGCCAAGGGAGGCACAGGCTGGCGCGTGCTCTGCATGGGGAAAGAAGAGACACACAACCAACATGAAATCGTCTGCGGGACAAAAGTGTGCGCGCGCATGTGTGCCCATTGTGAGGGGTGTTAAATATCACCGTCTTTTCAGCGGGAAAATAAATCCTCCATTACAACAGAGGACGCATGAGGCCTTTTTAAGTAATTGCCTCTTTAATCGGGTGTTGCAGATCAACTTTCCGTTTGTTATCTTAATCCCAGCGTAGCCTCCACAAAGGCAGAGCGTCTTATCCTTTCATATCTCTGCCGGGACATCAGATAGGTTTGAGGTGTGCATGTAAAGTGTGCGTGCGTGCGTGCGTGCGTGCGTGCGTGCGTGTGCGTGTGCGTGTCCCAGTAAGTGTATGAGAGTGCATTAATCAGCGTGTGTCGGAGTGTCGGTTATTTTGACTGTTCACATGAGAGGCAGCCTCCTCCGTCCCTCCCCCGGAGGGAACTCAAGGACGCTTCCTTCAGAAGGAAAATAAAAGAGGGCCAAACACACATCCCCTGGTTGTGGAATTTGGAGAGTGTGTGTGTGTGTGTGTGTGTGTGTGTGTGCGTGTGTGAGAGAGAGAGAGCACAGGTTGGGTGGGGGGAGTGTCTGTCATTGTCTAAAATGGTTTGCCAATTATATTTCAAACAGCTTTTAAAGATTTAAATCAGGTGGGGATATGATGCCTTTGAACTCAGATACATCTGAAGGGGAAATATTTTAATACTTAAAATGTGACTTGCAATGAGTGGGTTCGGTGACACATTTAATAAAGAAAGTGAAGGAAAGCACAGAGATCAACTCGAGGAGGAAATTATAACATACAAGAGACACCCGATTTAGTTTTGCTGGTCAGAATGACTGAAATGAGAAGCGCCAACCAGAGTTTCCTGCACGTTTCTAGAACTTCCTCATGCTGCAGCTCCTCAAACCTCTAGTCAGGACGGGCCACGGCATCACCAAACATCCCCTTTCTCTGTCAGGAGACCGTTGGCTGTTTACACAGTGTCAGAACTGTAGATAACGGCGAGCAAGAAGCGGCCGGCGCAGGAATAAAGAACTGGCAGGGAAAGAATAAACTGTGCCTGGTCGGGGACATGCTTTGCTTACAGTTGGCTGCTGATAGTATAGCCGAGGAGAGCGCTGAGCGGACTGGTGAAGGGCCCTTATTATATAAAGCCTGTGGCCCACCAAGCCACAATAAGCCTTTTGTTGCAGCCCCGCTGAAAGAAAAGAGCGCGCCGGCAAACACGGTGGGCCGTATCCAATCCATTCACCGTGCCTCACACTGGGAGAGGACACAAGACACTGCCGCGCCAAACACACCCGCAAAAAAAGCGCCTCTGCCAAGGGGTCACTTGGTTCCATTGTGTGGCCTGGTGGCTACCTACGGGTGGCCGGCGGGGACAAAAATAAACAGCACGTCCAAATCGAGAGTCAACGACAGGTGAGTTTATGTCAATGTGGAAGGAGATTTCAAGCAAACTAGAAACAGACGTTTAAAAGACAAAGTTTCCAGCATGATGGCTGCCTACAAGTAGCAGGTTGACACTGCAACAATATAACTGGTCTATTTGCATAGCTGTAGATATACATACCTAGTGCCTCATTAGGTGCAATAATAGATCTTTTCAATCAATCGGATTACAAAATCCACATAACATTACCTCCAATAATTAAAAAATGATGCTACAGTCTAGGGCAATTACAATGACAAGTGTAATCAAAGAGAGCACTTGCCAACTTGTCATTTATTTATTATTTATTATTTTTATTTAAAGTAATGAACTAGATCTTGTGCTACGTACTCCGACGCAGCAGGTGGCGGTATGCATCTTAAAGGTATAGTTGCAAACCGCTATTGAGCCCAATAAGAGGAAGAAAATGTCAGATTTTCATGATTCTTTATCACTTTTTATTATCTTGGACATTTGGGCATAATTTGAGGGTATTTCTCACCTCATCTAGCTGGAGAAAAAGAAAAACTCTGGAAACACACTGGAATGTAGCTGTCATCACTCTGTGGGTTGATGTTAGTTTAGTTTTTTTTTTTAAAGATGCATAAGGGCTGCATCAAATCAGACCGGGGATTTCGACAAAGGTACACAAGTAATGTTCAGGATGTGACATCTGGTCAGGAAGCGATGCCAAGTTTAAATGTTAGCAAAATGACTTGTCATCAAATAAATAAATGTATTGCAAAAAAGAGGAAGAAGAAAAATAAGAACTGGAGCAGAAATATTTAAGAGCTCAATTAATCATCAGTTTGTCACCTTGAGATGATGTTGAAACCCAGCAGCCCTTGTGAAACAGGGGAAACGTCATCTCCGTGATGGCTACACACATGCACCAAGTCAGCATTTATTTGCCAAAAAATGTTTCCATCAGCTGTTAATAAAATAAAATAAAAATAAAAAACACTTGAGGCAAATGCCCAGAATTCGATACAAATCGGGGTAAGTTTGTCTAAATTACTGCTCTTTCCATGAATGTGTCCAGGCACATCTTCAAAAGTGTGAATCAAACAAAAAGAAAACACTTTCTGGAGCCTGACCTGCGAGAACCTCATAGAGAGATTTCAGCAGAATGCGAAGTGATGATGTGGAAAAAATAATGGGGAAGGAGACGGGCAGATTGGAGAAGGAAGGAAGGAAGCAGGGCAACGCGGCGCAAACAGAGGCGGAACTGAGCGACACAAAAGAGGAGCTTAAGGCCGGACGAGCAGTTAGAAAGTCGCAGCTCGCAGCAAACAAGCTGCGGCGGTGCTGCGCACGTCTGACCGAGGGGTTAATGAAGGAAGCCAACAAATCACACGGTGACACCCCCCCGAGGCCCTCAGCACTAAACAAGCATGCCACTGCCATTGATCCCGTTGCTGCACGGATGGAAACCTTCAATTTAACTCGTCTATGGGTCTTTAAAAAGGGGAGGAGGAGTTTGCAGGGGGTTAGGGGTTGAGAGGGGCAGCCCACCATTAGTGGCCAGCATGTGATAGAAAGAGCAGAACATTCCAGTCGCTTCTCAGTGAGGAGGCTGCTAGTTCTTCGGAGGGAGGTGACTCAGTTATTGGGTAGAAATGGGAGCAAAAACGGGAGATTGTGAGGAGGAACCGCAGGGGCTCCACATCCAAGTGCAACTCACACAGTTTGAAGGGTTTTCCAAGACCACAAACTCCAGTTTTCAATCTTTACCAATATGCAGTTGTACCTGGTACCAGGTACTATTTTAGTTCATACTTCGAGCCAGGGTTCGACTGGAGCCAAGTCCAGTTGGACATGTAACATAATGGGCAGAGTGCAGGCCGTTGATGGGAACAGAAGGTCTATCAGGAGGTCAGGGGTACCAGCGGACACAATGTGCTGGCCGAAGCTGATAAAAGTGATTCCCATAATACGAACAAGGACACCCTAATATATGATGTAAAGGGACTCCACCCATGTCGAGGTGGTATATACTCAACCGTTACGAGATTGTTTACGAAAACAAGTGGAGTGGTGCTGAAACTGTGCAATGCAAAAGCTTCTTGAGCCGGGCAATTACAGAGTAAACAGCTGTCGCTAGTCAATGGCTCCACGAAAGTGTCTCCTTCAAGAGATCGGATTAATAGTTCTACTTTTTGTGAAAGAACTTTACTTGACTTTCGAGAAAATCTGAGTTAAGTCGCACAAAGCCTCCCTTTGTTTCAGAGAGTCATTATAAGTGAAGAGGGAGAAGAAGAAAAAAATACTCAAATGTGCTGAATGAACAGGATACTCCAGTGTGGGACACTTGGGAAAAAAAGAAGGAAAACAGAGGTAAATCCCAGGACATTCCTCCCTTTGTGTTGTAACTATCTCGGGACAAGTCTGAACACGCCCCTGCCCTCTACCTGCAGCTGACAGCGGTTCACTGGATCCGAGGGCCATCACATCAGATTTTAGCACGTCTCGAGGCCTGACGTCAGTCAGCACTCGCGTGGGAATGAATCCCTGACACAAAATTACTATGCACATCTCAAACGCAAGACACATTTTTTTTTTCCAAAAGCCAGCAGGAGTTTTTTTTTCTCTCTTTTCTCTTCATCACTGCTTCAAACATTAGCTGCGTTTCCATTACCCATAGAATTTCGCAAAACCTAAATATTGCAATAAAAAAAAAACTGTTAATGGAAACGCCTAAGCTTCGAAAAACCTGTCAAATATTGCTTAAAGGTTTGTATGCTCTCATGAGGTGGTTTTTCAGATGTATCAATATAGAGCTATATCGCAAAACTGTTGTGAAAACACTTTTTTCCCATTTACACGTCACTCGTCGTACAGGGTCACGTGACCAGTTCGCTTCAAGTGAAAATGGTGCGTTAGGTTTGGAGGAGAAGACGGAACATTTTTTACAAGTAGTCAAAGAGAAAAATATAACAACCATTGTTTACAGCAAACAAACGTAGACAAACAAAAGCAAACGTAATTCTCGTAGAATCTCACGGGACGAGATTTTACGAGAATTACCGCTTCACACCATTCAATGGAAACACAAATCGCAATTGTACTTGGTCGAAATCTTTAGAAATATCGCTTTTTTTTGGCGAAAAACTGTCATGGAAACGCAGCTGCTGTTTTCGGGGCTCAGCGTTTTTGTCAAATGCGAAAGCAAAAGGCACTTTGGCTGCGGCGGCGGAGGAGACGGTGATGCACACATGCAGGTATGCAGTCCTGGGGAGGAGCCGTGTGAAAGCTGTGCAGTCACACAGACAGAGGAGGCAAAGTAGTCGTTTGCAAACAGAGGCAGCGGCTCGAGTAAATGAGCAAATAGCAGCTACCACAGTCCCGAGCGGCGGCGGTGTGCTGGCCCAGACACTGCACACGCACTGCGCACACAATCCTGACAGTCTGGCTTAAAAATCGGCGACAGTTCAACAGAGAAGTTCAATGACAGGGATTTCCTTTAATCGGCAGCCCGTAGTGAGGCGGGATGGATGCGGTTGTGGAGCAGCGCGGTGGCGTCTCAGCACGCGGCGGTCGGAGGCTGGTGGCAGTAAAACACGTCGTGTCACGCGAGTCGACTCCGCAGCCGGCAGGCGCGCTCACTCAGGTAACGCATCCCTTTTTTCCCCTCTGAGCCGCAAGTGGCCCGTGACGGACCCTCACCCCCCACCATCACCCCCGCTCTACCACTCCCCCTCCCATCCCCCTTCAGTTAGCGGCACAGGAAGAACGGCAAAGGAACCCGGAGTGTGCACAAACAATTGCAGCGACCGCCAGGGTCCCCGCGGAGAAAGAGAGAGAGAGAAAGGGGGTGGGGGGGATGAAAGCTCTGAGGAGCGCTGCCGTGACCCCGTTTTCTTCTCCCTATCAATCAGTCACTTCAGAGGGAGGCAGGTCAAAGGTCTCACCCTGAGAAAAACCCCCTACCCCACCCCCGACGAAGACCTCGTCACACACACACAGTGATCGAGCGAGGAAGACGAATCCCAAACGATCAACACGCTCAACTTTCACCCATATGCAGGAAGAAGGGGAGGTGGTGGTGTGGGGGCAGGGGAGGGGCACAGTGCAACTGTCAATTAGCTGCAAAGGTAACATTTAGACAAATGGGCCATTTGTGTGTGTGTGTGTGTGTGTGTGTGTGTGTGGAGGGGAGGGGGGGCAAGTCTGGAGATCTGAAGTCAGACATCACGCGCTCGAGTTGGAAAATATTCCCAACTTAGACTCTTTACATGTCCCCAAGCAGGGACTCCTCCTTTATATTTATGAGACTTTAAGTTTTTACTGTGTTGCAGCGTTGCTTTGATTTTATTTATTTATTTTTGCAATCAAAGTTGGGTTCTTCCAGGCTAAAAACGCCTCGCAGAAAACTTCTTAGAAATGCAGCGGGGGAGTTTCCTTCTGCCAGAGTTTCGGGCCTGCCAATCCAGTGTTTTCCTTAATCTACGCTTAGACTGAAAAACAACAATCAAAGTCACCCCCTCCCTCTGCACTCCCCCAAGGGCAAAAAAGTCTGCATCGCCAAAATGACGCAAGATCAAGTTTGTGTACAGAAGTGCGAGTCCTCTTCAGAGCTTTTGAAAGTCAAAAAAAAATGATGGAGAGATGGATGAAAGTTTGTTGAGCCAAGCATGAATCACCCAGCCTTACTAAGCGCTGACTGCTCATACTTATTGCTGTGGGTAGTCAACCTCCAAAGGCCCATTCACCAGGCTAAATCAGGACTGTGTGGGTTTGGTGTGATCGTACGTGAGCGCCAGCACTGATCCGAACAAGTAAACAACCACAAACGGCAGGCAGGACTTCAGTGCGACGTAGTTTAATTTAATTCCAGTGGCAGCACAATATTTTCATGCATCTCCAGACACGACAGGCCAGAAGAATTGTCCAAAGTTCTTTGTTTTTCATTTGACATATCCATCTCTACAAACCTATGCACCTTTCCTATCGCCTTAGCTAGCAATCTGTTTGGTCGCATTGACGCATTGCAGTTCAAACTTGCTGCATTAGCCAGGCGCTATTAGCAAACGGCTAACTGCTGTGCACTTCCCGAGCCAGTTCTGTGAAGACTGACGCAGCTGCTGCACACCTACTAAACCCTTTTGTGACAATGCAGGAATTCAGTCCAACTCCGACCAAACGGCTGTTGTAGCAACATTTACGATAATAAAAACATCACATTTTCTTCTGTAATTTATATCATATTCCTCTGTGGGTTAGCTTTCTGAACCTCTTATGAGTAAAGGGAGCTGATTGGTTAGAGAGCGACTAAAGTTTGAAGGCCAATCGAGAAAACACTCTTTTAAAGGCTCCGTGAGATCTCTGATTAGAAATTGTGTCAACTCCTCAACACTCCAAACTACCACTACTAGCAAACTCCCCCGGAGAAAAGGATGAAAAGGCGGAGGAAACAGACGCACGTGAGCTCGGACCTCTGCTGGCCCTACCGGCCTGCGCTCAGCACGTCAGCCTTGTCAACAACTTTGGCGGAATTAGTTGGACACGCCGGCCGACAGACTTTGCTTTCAGACATCAGCGCCCAGGCAGAGTTTGCACAGTCGGGCCGTTTGCACAAGCAAACACAAGGCTGCTTGTGAAAGTCCAGGTCTTTCCCTGAAACGAGGTCAGCTTGCAAACCAGGATGGCAGAGGGGGAAAAAAGAAAAGAAAAAAAACCCAACCTGGACTTTTGGACACATCGTATGTTTGTCCGTGCGGGGGAGTGGGGGAGGGGTGTGTTTGGGTGTGTTTTTGCCTAAATGATGACTGTGTGTGTGTGTGTGTGTGTGTGTGTGTGTGTGTGTGTGTGTGTGTGCACGTGTGAGTGTGAGTCTTACAAGCCCATGAACTTGAATCTGTGTATCTGTGTGTGTGTGTGTGTGTGTGTGTGTGTGTGTGTGTCAAACGGAGGTGTGTGTAGAGGACAGCTGGACTTGTGTCCTCTGCAGGGGGAGGGGGGTTTGGGGGAAGGGGGTGCATGTTGCCACAGGATGACATCACGGTGGCGTTTTGTGTGAAAGGTTTGTCTAGTGGCAGCAGGATGCTAAACACTTTCAACCCGCTGGCGACACTCGGCCACTTCAGGAGGCCCCTCGGTGCTGCTGCTCCACAGGGCGACACCACGGGGGGGGGGTTCTAAATATGGCTTGTCCGCCAATCGGAAGGTTCCAGTCCCGGCCCACATGTTGACGTGTCCTTGGGCAAAGACACTTGACCTGCCAAAAAATGACTTCTGACGGCCACGTGAATGAGTGTGTGTCGCCGCCCTGTGTGTTGGTCATCAGCGTCTGGACATGATCTGTAGCTGAAAGCACTTTGGATGGTCAGCTGACTAGAAAAGCGCAGTAATTTAACATTTCTTGTTTGCTTAACCTATGCCAACCTCTTCATCCACTCGATACAAACATTTGTTATGTTACAGAATTGTCTATTTTGTAGCATTGTGCTTAAAAAACACAAAGCCAGAATGAACGTATGAGTAATTCACTTCACTTCAGTACTTCACATCTCAGAACCAGTGAACTTGCAGAGGTACCATGGAATTTTTAAATTGTGTGTATTTTGGCTTAAAAACAAGCTAACTAATACATGTAACTACAAATATTAGCCTATTTTTGCTCGCACTGGATCTCAATATTTAATAAACACTGTACAGAGAGTCTTTGTTTTTTTTAATGTTGCACATAATATTGTGCCATTGACTCATTGCTGGGCATCTTATTATATTGTTGGCACTGAAGGTGTCACCGTTGGACTGTGAGATTCTTCATTGTTCATATTCTGAGATGTTTTTTTCATTCACAGGTAGGAGAAGAAAAACTTAATGTTCTGAAAGAACAAATAGTCAAGAGAGAAGATTAAGAGGTCAAGCTACTCTGCTGCCCAGAAGCCTGAAATGAAACCCAGCATTTAAACGTCGAGCTGCATTATACGAATAAGCAAAAGTGAACAAAATTAGATTTTCAGGATTACGGGAACTGTCTGGGCGAGCCAACGTGAGCGTATCTAGGACTTTGATCCGCCGAGACTTTTGAGCCGATCGTAAATATTTGATTAAACGATTTTCATGTTCCAGGAAAAGAGATTGATTGAAAGGAAAGGGCACGACTGTTGCAAGCGACACGCGACTGAAAATCAGGTGCACGCAGCAGAAACTGAAATATTTTCTAAGGGGGCTCTGATCACTCAACGGCTGCAGCCATCTGGCACGAGAACGTTCTTCAGGATTAATAAAGTTTATCTTATCTTATCTGATCTTATCTTATCTGATCTTATACTAATAAAACAACAACACCTCACAAATCTCCTTCTTATATAAACAGGCAGGGTATTTCAGAGGCCCACTGTGGAGGCTGCCACTGTCTCCTCCTTTGTCTGCTGCCACAAAGACGAACACTACAGACCCAATATGTTCCATCTCCCATTCTTCCATTGTCTCTAATTAATAGTGGAGGATTTGATGGGATTCTTCTTTGGCTGCAAGCGGGTTTGAGCGCCTGTCGCTCCCGCAGGAGGCTGGTGTGTGTGTGTGTGTGTGTGTGTGTGTGTGTGTGTGTGTGTGTGTGTGTGTGTGTGTGTATGTGTGTGTGCATGTGTAGGCCTGTGGCTGAGCTGACTGATGAATTAATGACTTCTCTCCCCGGAAAGAAAAAAAACTCCATTGTAATTGCACAAGCCGTGACTGGCAAACTCATTAAACGGCCTAATGGAGATTATTGGCTGGAGACAAGAGGTTGGGAAAGGGAGACGAGGTGGCGGCCGATGATATTTTTCAACGTCGCGACAAGAGGCAAACGTCGGGCTCGGGATTGCATCCCGCGGACTTCCTTACCTCTGCAGTGAGGCCCCTCGTCCCAGCCGTCGCTGCAGTCGGGGTTCCCGTCGCACAGCTTGCTTATGTGGATGCACACGTCGGGCTCCAGGCAGCCGTGCTCGTTGACGGGACACTGGTTCACCCGGTTGTGTGAACCTGGAGACAGACACAAAAGCGGGGCAAGGGAGGGAGAAATGAGTTCGCTGTGCTCAGAGGATGAATACCACACACACACACACACACACACACACACACACACACACACACACACACACACACACACACACACACACAGAGTCTGTAATTAAGTATTGTTCACAGGGCCCAGCGTCCAGAAGTCTGGCCTTTACAAGACTAGATCACTTGCTTCATTAATCATTAATTGAATTACCTTATTTATCGATTAATGATTAATTGATAAGCAGGGATTTTTCATGAGAACCGAAATTTCACAAAATAATGTTTAGGGTCCAATGTGACCAATTTTTACATTAGAGAAAAGTAAAAACACCCTTTACATTTATCCTTTGACTTTAACTTGACTTCTAATTGGTCACATTTCAACTTTTTTTTAACTGTTTAAAAGCAACTTGTTCTAGGTATACAGGTATACACCACGCCATTTAACAAAAAAATGCGTGTACATTTTTTTCCATTAATTGCAACTAATTTAATTAAATTAAATTAAATTAAATTAAATTTAATTTAATTTAATCTAATTTAATTGATTCAATTATAACTCAACAATTAATTGATAATCGATTCATTGTTAAAATCCCTAGTCACAATGCAATGTGTGTTAATGACGCCACAGCAGGGCGGCGGCATAAAACTAAACACACACTTCAACTCATTTTCAAATGTATCCATTTTAGCGATCCATCTTACTCAAAACAATATTTGATGCCATATACATCTTCATACCCTCTGAGAAACGTTCAACAACCAGTTTTTCCCTTTCAAAGAAATTGGCAGACGTGCCTTGAAGTACAAAGCCCCATCAGACTGGAAAAATCTACCCATAAATATACGAGAACTCAAATCAGTACGTCTGTTTAAAAACTCACTATTCTCGATTCTCAACACACCATGCAGTTGCCTCAGTTGCCTGTAGTGGTATTGCCTTTTCGTTGTGATATCCTATATATAATGTATCTATATGATGACGACGACAACTGTTATCATTATTGGTATTATTGGTTATTACCAGTGGTATCTCCTTTTACTTCTTGGGTACAGTGGGTCGCAAGGTACACCGAGTGACAATGTGACTGGATGCAATCAATGATATTGATACTGTAGATCAAGCTACTGTTAATAAGAAGGAGATTTTTTTTTTTACTCTGTCTCATTGTAGCTGATAATGCAGTGGTTTGATGTTTGAAGTCCATGCGCTAACATCAACAATCTAGTGTGATCAGGAGCAGGTGGTCTCTCCACATGTTTTAGGTCCTGCACACTGGAAGACTAGAGGATTAGCATAGCGCACTCCCAGCATGTCATCAAACCCGGGCAAAATGCACGGGAAGTGGCGTCCACGCGGCCTGAACGGCGCTGAGGAATAAATTGGATGAAAAGCGGCTGGAGGTTCATCTCTCGCCAAATCAAATCAGAGCATTACTGACGTTACTGCGACTTAACTTAGCAGCTTTACGTTCACACAAGTTGTGGCAGGATTTGACTTCTTTCTTGCGACTGGCTGCCAGTACCATTAATCAGCATTAAAAGCGACGGGGGGAGGGGCAAAAAAAATCCTCTTATCGTCCACATTTCCAACGTTAATCTACATTCGCTGCAGCAGAAACACGCCAACAGGTGGAGCGGAGCGGCGAAGAGAAATCCGAGTGATCCTCCGGGAGATCAAGCGTTCTGCCTGCATGTGAATTTATTTATTTATTTTTTCATTCCAGCAGCGCGCGAGAACCTCGCCGGCGCCCGCGCTGCGTCAGATAGACGAGCGCGTTACGTAACCGTAGCCTAGATGTAGTCACGGTGAGTGCGAGGACGAGAAACAAAATGCGAGGGGTTTAAAAGAAGCAAGAGGAGCTTGTGGGAAGATTGCTGGAAGGACTGAGGAGGGAGCAGGAACAGGATCTCGTTCGGGTGCCTCTGACTTTGACAGAAACTTCAGCTCCTTCACCGTGTCAAAACCACCGCAGCCGCTTCCTTCCACTCGTCTCTATCTCGCCAGCCCACACTGCAGTGCTCACAGTTTGCTTTGCCTGTTGTTTTTCTTCTTCCTCCTCCTCCTCCTCTCCTCTCCATTTTCTCTCTCTAACATCTGCTGACCCATTTTAGGAAAAAAACACGAGGCGCCGCAGAAAAAAAAAGTTCACCTCCTTCGCAGGAAAGGATCTGCTGTGCTGCCTGCCTGCCTGCCTGCCTGCCTGCCTGCCTGCACTGGGGGAGGATCCTGTTTGAATATGTGCTGCCTGAACTGCAGACCTGCTCCAGATGCCTCCTTCTAAATTTGACAGACTGCGTTTCGTGCCTAAATATCAAGCAGCCAGAAATCACGGCTGGGACGTTCCACTTTTTTTTTTAGGAGGAATATTTCCCACTGTTTGCTCACATTTCAACTTTTGAGATCTCACCACATTGACAACCTGTAGCAGAAACGGTTTTCAATCTCTCTTAGCGTCCGCAGATCCCATCATCAATCACCTGTCTTTGCAGGTCAAGGTACCAAAAGGTATGAGAGGAGCTTGGTAAGGTTGGGAGGAGGGAGCTGCAATGAGAGGTTGGCAGCTGCCAAATAGATTAGCGGAGCAGCAACTAAATAGGTTGCTTTATCAGAACCAAGTGTGATTTTTTCATACTGGAAATGAATAGTGAGGGCTCTTCTTGTTGGACAAGATACTTCCTTATTAGTCTGGAATTATTTTTCATTATAGGGGCGTGGCCGCAATCTACTTTGCAGTGCATCTGGCTAATACCGCCATTGTTCCATTAGCCTCAGGACGCTCGGCTAAACTAACAAAAGCAAATCTTACCAAAATCTGATTGCTTTGCTGTAGTGTAACAGACGGAAGTTTCTTCCGCTAACCTTCCACGTTACACCTTCCCATTGTAACCGCCTCCTGTGGGCTCTTTCAAACAGAAATCCAAAGCATCTCGGAAAAACTCCAACTAGCCAATCAGATTAACTGAACTGAAAATCTGTACATGATTACTTTGCGTAAGGGAAGTTTCTAGTTGAGCGGCAGCGAAAAAAGAAAAATGCATACATCCTCACAGGACACGGCGCTGACATGAATCAGAGCGTGGACCTGCGTGGAGATTTATAGGGGCAAGAACATTTTGCCAGCGTGACGGCAGCCTTTAAAGGAAACCACAAGTATTCCCGCTTTATCCATCCGAGGGATTAGTAACCGCACACCGATCATAAAATGTAACTTGGTTAAAACAAGTACCTAAAAGCGACAGGAGCTTCCACAAACGATCTCACCGCAGCCGCCTGTGCAGCGGCACAGCAGAGAATTAGCCGCTAATACATCAGGCTTAGGGAGGAGGACAGCGGCTCTTCCCTGTGCGTGTATGTGTGTGTGTGAGAGCGAGAGAGAGAGAGAGTTTGGAGGGGTATTGCTAGTATATTAGCAATACCCCTACAGCCTGCCCGCTTCTAAGCCAGCCTGATTTACATTCAATAAACTGCCAGCGTGGGGATTTCTGCATAAAATGCAATGCCAGGAATAAACTGCCGTGCACACAGAGAGGCAAAAAATTAAAAAAATAAAAAAATATGGAACTCCTGCCAAGGATTTATCATTTGTCAACAGTTTTCTCCGAGCATGAAATACGAGCCAAAGTGAAAGTCATCTAAATGCTGCCGGCTGTGCCAGTCTGTCTTTTTTTTTTTTGCAGCCGTGCATTCATGCGGGGCATCTTTGATAAGAGCAGAAGTGTTGATGATTTAAGGGACAAACTAAAGCAAACAGTGTGCGTGTGTGTGTGTGTGTGTGTGTGTGTGTGTGCGTGTGTGTGTGCCGCAAACCAACGTGTGAAAAGCAACCCTATCTCCTGCACACACGGGCACGCCTGTGCACACACAGCTAACTCTGCAACTTTTCTGAAAGCACAGTGAGAGTGCATCGGGCAACGGGCAACGCAACGCAACGCAACGCAACGCAACACACAAACCGACGGCAGGAAGTGATTGTTGTGAGTTCGGCAACGCGGCAGCACGTTGCTGGCAGGAGTTGAATTGGGTGCAGCAGCACTAAAACTAAACAGCGGGGACAATGAGGAGGATTAAACAACTTCACAGGCGGGACAATGGAGATGAACTCTGCACTCCTCGCTCCGCTTTGGGAAGTTGTTGGCGGTGAATGACAACAAGCTCTCCCTCCTCCCGGCACTGGCCGCCGCCGCTTCCTGCCTCGTCTGTCGGCGAGAGCAGTGGCGTTACTCTGCAACTCTAAAGGGGAGTCCGGGGAGTGAACAGGGCAGAATTTACATCTTAAAACACACATGCACACACAAGGGATGGGTGATATGTTATCGTTTGCGATACCTCGCCCAAAAAACAAATCCCCCACGGTCATCTCGCGATAACAACGATAAACTTCTGTTGATTCCGTATTTACGAGCGCAACGCACTTGCTGCCGGCACACGTGTAGCACTAGCACGTCGGAAGACGAGGCTGATAGTGTAGAACTCGTAGCTAAACGTTCTGAAGTAACTCCAAGCAGAAGTTCATCTCTGTCATTTATCCATACCGTCTTTTCACGAGCGTACAAAAGGGATTTTTTTTTTTAATACAGCTTTGTGTGCGGTTTCAAAAAACTCCAAAAAGATGGAGTTGAATAGTTTTATATTTTTTATCCTCACTTATATCGTTATCGCAATAAATGCTAGAAATTATTGTGATAAAATCTTTAGTCCATATCGCCCACACACACACACACACACACACACACACACACACACACACACACACACACACACACACACACACACACACACACACACACACACACACAAATGCGCACTCAATCAAAAACAGCATAAATCAGCATTAAAAAAGCTGGTATTTCGCAAGAGAGGACTCGATGGAACGCCGTACAGCACACGTGAGCCAGAATCTCGTATCTCGGGCTGTTGGATCCAAACGGTGACCTGCGGTGCCTCAGTATGTCACATCATACGTGTCATATCATCATGAAGAGCAAGAGGCTGCCCCGGTCATTCTGAAGCGTTGCTTCCACAGTTCCACAGTTGTGAGTTTGTGGGCTTTAGCCTGTGGTAGACCCTGCAGCTCACCATGACCGACACACCCAACTGAACGGCATTCTGATGTAGAGTGGAAGTCAGAATAAATTGGATTAAATGAAAAGATTTGGAACAGTCTGGGTTTTTTTTTTTTTTTTTGTATTATTTTTATCCAGAGGCACGAATTCACACAGCGACAAACAAGGAAAGACAAAACTCTGCTCTTGCCGATCACATGGAGGCTCTTGGCAGGTTCCGCTGTCAATCCTGACATTTTATTGGATGTGAATGATGCAACCGGGTGCAACACGCCTCACCCGGCCTGCAAACCGCCTGCTCTCTGCACCGACGGATCCTGCGGTAAAGTTACGGGGGAAGGTTTGTGCAAACGGCAGCTCGTATTCCGCATCCAATATTTCACAAACTCTTAATTTTACTCTTTAAATAAGGAAACGACACTTGGTTCACTTAGCGGCCGCATTTTGAAAGCATGACAGGTGAAGGAGTGAGCGACAATCCGGCATGAGGCCATCAGAGGCAGAGGGACAAGAAGGAAGGAGGACAAAGGAAAAAGGAGGGTGGGGGGGGTGGCGAAGGATGAGCCTCGAACCAATTAGAGGTTGGAGTGAAGATAATTGCTTGCACATTATTGTCTGAAACTGTGTGATCTGCTGCGAGTGATACGGGGATAACGGCGCTACTGCTGCTCCCCGAGGGGGCCGCCGGAGCTGCTCAAATCTTTTCTTTTTTCCCACCCCTGATTCAGCTTCATCATCTCTCTCCCGGTACTGGAGCCTTATATGAACAAGAACACGCAAAGATAAAAAAAAAAAAAACAAAGGAAAAAAACCACAACTAAATTCTGACTCGGGAGGAAGTGGCTCCCGCCCTCACCGCCTCTTCTGACGTCAAGGACTGTATATCTCTCTCCCCCTGTGCTCCCCTCCCCCCACTTCTGCAACCCCCCTCCTCCCATCCCCTCCTCCTCCGCTCCTGCAGTTATGCAATGACCTTAAATTTGGATCTCCTGTCGCTCTTTTGTCCCGGGCATAAAGGCCGGCTATTCTCGCCGCTCTCCGGGCTCCATGGCAGCCACTGGACTGACTCCTATAAAGTCGGCTGTCAGCTCGAATAAACATGTTGTGCGGGGTGACGGGCGGGCCCAACTACCTCCCCTCCCCCTCCCTCCGCTCTCCACTCTCCCTCCCCACCCTGGAATCACACTTCACTTCCACAGCATGCATAACAAGCACGAGGCTGCGCCGAAGCCCTAATGAGGCAGTCAGTGCACCCGCAGGGCTCGACAGTGTCCAGCTTCGACTGGCAGGCAGGCAGAGACGAGACGAGACTTTTTTTCACCAAAATCTGCCACAATTTCAAAATATGAAAGAAATAATTAAAGGCCCAATATCACAGCACTCTTCAGATGTTTGTTTTTCCTCCAGGAATCCAGCATGCATCTGGAATTGTAAAAAGGAAAAGAAAGAAAAAAAAAACTACCAAAAAGGATGGAAAGAGCTGCAAAATATTCATTATTTGTCCAGTGACTTGAAAAAGTTTCTTTATGTTTGGTATTTTCAGATTCTTGTTTTTATGCCTGACTAACACAAATAATGATGTAAAAAGCGCTATTGATCACGAGAAAGAAGCATAATTAGCCCTCTGTTTACAGCCTCTTGCTAAAACTGTAACTAAAACATGTTTGGAAGGGGACAAAAACAATATGACCGCTAAACAAGGTCTCAGAGGACGGATTGGAAACACCAACACATGTCTCGTGGCCCTTTGTGACATCACAAAGGGACAAATTCGAGGACTGCATTTTTTTTACACTTATTATGTGAATACAGTAGCTGAAGATGTACAGCAGGGGTGTTAAACTCACGCACCCATTGGCTGTCACAACTGCTGTCTAGTGTCTGCCCCCAGACAAAGTGGCAGCACTTGTGTGGAACTCTACACGGCCCGAACAATCAGACAATTCTTGAGTCACACTATCCTCTGCAGAGCTGCACCGGAGGAACGACCGGAGGTGAGATACGAAAGACGAGGCGGACAGACAGAAGAGGAAGACGGTGGGATGGGAGGGAGTGCTGGGGGGCGGGGGGGCTTGGAGGAGACGGCCGAGCGGTGCCGGTGTGGCGTGAGAAAGCCCCTGGTTGTCTGTCTGCCGATGGGCTGGCGCGGCCGAGGACTGACAGACCGGATGGATTTAGCGGGGCTTTGCTCCTTCCTCTGTGTGTCAACCACCAGCGGCTTGGTGCACTTGCACCCCCCCCCCACCTCCCCACCAATCCTCCCATGTAATGCTACATGTCTGATTACAAGCTATGAAAGGCCCCCACCTCCCTTTTTCTAACGCTACTGTAACCAGGGTCCGAATGAAAATGCTCCACAAAGCTCAAATCTCTGCCCCCCCGCCCCCAGCCCTCCATCTCCTTCTCCTCCACCCCAAATGCTAATCTTCTCATTTTCTCCCATACAAGAGGGCTTCCTTACTGTGGGATGGTGCCACCTCGGCCGTCGGCTCTCTCCCCAGTCACCTTGGAGAGGCTGCCGGCCCGTGACAGTCGGACGGGTCGGACAAAAGGACGAGGTTGGCCAGCGTCCAGAGTCTGGGTTTTTTGTGCTTGTTTGTGTGTGTGTGTGTGTGTGTGTGTGGTGGTGGTGGGGGGGGGGCACTCAAGGGCAAGAGATGGACAGATAACCGTGCTTAGGAGTGCCCACACCCACTTCACCCCCTCCACTGGCAGAGATGATCACTCAATCTCAATCTCACCCCGACCTCCCGACCAGCTCTGCCCCTGGGGCCACTGCGCTGTGCCTGACTCCTCAGAGTGCCGACCCGATCAGAGCCTACCCGAAGGGAAGCCGCCGTCCAAATCATGAGATTTGACTAAGTTCTTAATAAAAAAAAAAGAAAGAAGGGGGACCAATGTATGACTTTGGGTTGATTCTAATGAACTCGGTGTCCTTTGCTGGGGGTCCCCCCCCCACCCCCATTTCATTATGAGACGACATTCCAAGGTATATCTCCTCAAAATTACTTTTCCACCATGAATGGGAAAGCCTTTAAGCGCGGGACACAGCCTCTTGTTCTGTATATTTTTTTGTGTTTTTTTCCTGGAGAGAACTCCACTAGAAGCGCGACGATGCGAGCGGCGAGAGAAGAAGCAGCTTCCCCATTTGCAAGTGTGAACTCCGCTGAGTTATCAGCTCATTGTTTCATAGATACAGCAGCTCTCTCTTACAGCAGCAGCTCATTGATTCCGCCTGAATGGGCCCGGATGGCACTGCGGGGAAAAGAAAGGCGGCGCATTTGCATGACTGACACACGTCAACCCCCCGCGTGGACGGAACCCCTCCTGTAACACATTGACGTGCTAAAGTCCGGAGCTATAAAAAGGGGCTAACATGGAAGCAGGGGGCAGGCTACTGTTGCAGGAGGGTTTTCCCTCTTTGATGATGATGGCGATGATGATGATGATGATGAAAGGGATTCCTTCATGGCTTCAAGGCCTCCTTCCTGATGGAGAAAGTGCTTACGCGCTCCGGCCCCCACTTTCTCAGGCATCTGTTCCTATTCAGTGGCCTCAGAACCGCAACGACTGTGGTTTGGAGCGAGGAGCGTAATTGCACGCAGCCGCTGGACTCAGACAGGGCGGCAGTGTTCTTGACAACAACTGTGGCCAGCTGTAAAAATGAAATTTCAGATATGACACAGCGGTTTTAAAGTCAAAACCTTAGAGAATTAAAGCTTTGTTCAAATATTGCCCAACAGCCCTGATGGAGGTCCTGCCCACCGCAAGGCAGTCAAAGCCACCTCTGAGACGCTTGGCCAGTTACTGTTGTCAAATGTCAGGACAACAGAGCTCCAGAAGCCTTCATGGTTGGCTGGTACTATGGGTCTATATTTTTCTATGTCGTCCCACTCACGCTATCACCCATCAAGTCTGTTTGTTGCGTCATAAAAAAAGCATTATGCAATAATTCGCAATGCCTGCCTGCATTAGCTGGCAATGCTAACAATAACCATCTTGCTTTAAAGGTTTACAGTTTGTCGCTTGTTTGTCGACCTCAACATGAAGCGTCTGCTTTTCAGGCCATACCAAGTTCTGCCAGCGGCTGCCTGCCCACATGTCGTTTTTGCGCTCTCGTCCACCAAATCACGCCATTATTAGCTAGGATTAGCTAACAGTGCTGTACAGCTGGATCCTTTGTAGAATTCTACATGACGTGACTGCTTTTCATGGTGTGCCAAACCCACATCAGCTTTCACAGCTGCATTTATACTGCTGCTATTCCTTATACTATTGCTATACATTTACACTATTGTAGTATATATGCTTGTAAGTAGTAAAAGCTGACAATGCTAATGACAACAATGCTGACAAGTACACTCGTTGTACTTTTCTGACTCTAAACGGGAGCGCCATCAAATTAAATGTTAAACCATCACATGTCCACAGTGACCCTGATAGACCAGACCTGCCTGAAGTCCTGATATCAAACCACTACTCATGTATAAGCCCCAGTGCCCAGAGGCAGACAGTGGAAACACCGGGCCCGGGGGACTGTGTCAACCACTTCCTGAGCTCCGAGAGCTGCCTGTATGTAATTGAGGTGAAATGGGTTTGTCCGTCTGAAAGCGACTGAAGCCCTGGAAGCAGTTGGAAGGGAAGAGGGGCGGGCGGGTTCTGCAGTCCCAGAAGAGGATGACAGGGTCACACCTGCAGACCTGTGGGGCCTGTATGGACAGAATGCTGATGGCTATCTGACTAGCGGAGGCGGTGCTGGGGGTCTGCGGGCTCCGGCCGTTCATGACGGCCGCAAACAAAAGCGGCGGGAGCCCGCAGGCTGAGGATCCTATCAGCGAACCGACGGCGACCCCCCCTCCCTCCCTACCCCTCGACATCCCTCCCAAACTCCGGCTCGTCGTCTCCTTTCATGCGAGGCGACTGAAGCAGCCGAAGCTGCGGCAGAAGTCTGTCTGCTGGTTCCTCCTCGACATAATTACAGCCCAGACAAACGGTTTGGAAACGACGGGCAATTAGAGACTCAGACAGTCGTGCTGCCACTGCTGCTGCTGCTGCTGCTGCTGATGATGAGCACGCTTTCTTCCTGCATGTGCTCCTGAGGTGGAGATCAAAGGTGTGCGCAAGGCTGGAGTTCAACACCGGTCGTTCCAGCAGACGGCGGATCTGTGATCACTGCAAACAAAACTAGCAACGCTGGTTCGTCCGCCCGCACCCCCCCTCGCCTCCAACCCCACCCGAAAGGGAAAAAAAAATTAAAAAAAGCCCTTGTGCCATCATCTTGTACTTCAGCGTTTTCATCGTAAAGCTTCAGCTTAGGGTGGAAAAAAGAGGAATAATAAAAGTTTTTTTTATTTAGGACATATGACAGAGTGGACGGCCTGCTCGGACCTTTAATTCAAACACCGGGGGGAGATTCCGGAGAGATCACTCGCTGTGATAAGCAGAGAAGATAAGTGGAGAGAGGCCGAGGGGACCAGCGACTGCGGCGAAAAAACAAGGAGAGGGAAAAAGGAAATAAGGAGGAAGATGTTTGTGCCTTCTGAAATCTCAGCGAGTGCCCATTGTAAACAGAGCCTCTCGTTAGTAATCAACTTGAAATGGAGATAATGTCGTAATTATAGCAGCGTGCACCCGCTCTAATTCCCGTACACAACCCCCGAACTGGCGGAGGAGGCATTTTGGAGCAACGGCCCGGAGAGCGACGACAGAGGCGAGAGTCTGACTCACTTCAGAAGAGAAAGTTTTTTTTTTTGTGTGTGTATTTTTTCCTGGCGACTTTGGACGATGCCGCCGCTGTCGGGAGTCGCAATGTTGTGTCAACAATAAAAACTCAGCTGCTTTATCCCACTTTCAGTCCCCATCTTACTTGGATCAATGCCTTAAATCTACGGTTTCCACAAGGACTCAGTGCAAAAGGTTCTTGTTTACAGCGTCGGTCGGACTCGAGCAGAAGAAAACAAAACTGTTTGATCCTCTGCATGGAAAACCCAGGATTGAAAAAAGAAATAAATATATGTGTGTGTGTGTGTGTGTGTGTGTGTGTGTGTGTGTGTGTGTGTGTATATGTATACACACACATATATGTATGTATACACATATATACATATATATATATTTACACACACACACACACACACACACACACACACATATTTATATACATATATTTTGAAAATGAACAAATGGCTTTTACGTTCCTCCCTGGCAGAGTGGGGATTTCAACAAACAACCTGGAGAGCTGCACTCCCCCAAAATCTCCCCGACATTTCTGGCCCTGGCCTGTTTACTCTGTAGCTCCATCTGCAGACCTTCAAACACAACTCTAATGGGAGGGGGGGGGTCAACTGAACCGCAGTGGATGAAAATTTGGCAATCTGGCCACATTTCATTGTGAAACCTGAAGGGCACCACCTCGCCTTTGACTGTGCTTGATTGGCTGCAGACACGCAGAGTGGAAAAAGTGCCTCTTTTTTTCAGTAGGTGTTTAGCGGGACTGTTTTGGAAAGCTGCATGAAAAAAGTTAAAAGTTAAGTGACACGCAGGAGCGAGCGGGAGGAGGCAACTGAGCGGAACACGTCTTGATATTCCAGGCCGTGACACCTCCTTCCTCGCCCTCGCCTCCCCCACTCGTCTCCTCTCCTCTCTTCTCCACGCACAAGATGAATCACACCATTGTCTGTGTCACCAAATTGCATAAGTGCTACGGAAAATCCACTCGGTTCAATTTCCCACTGAGTAAAAAAAGGGGGGCAGAGATGGAACGGCCGCGGCTCGTTTGGGGCAAATCACGCAGGTCACGTTTTCATTAAAGTAGACAGTTATTTACCTCGGCAGGAAATGGGAATTTTTAGCCCCCTAAAGGATCGGCCGACTGTTTGATTTGGTAAAGTGAACAATGCACGTGAAGCACTGGCGCCCTAACCATTACACACCGGAGGGGCTGGATTTTCAGAGGCAAAAAAACAATAAAGGCCAGAAAATCACTAGAAAATAGTTTCTTCCCAGCGTGACATCCCGACGTCGTACGTGCTGCTGTGTCTCAGCTCGTTCTGATTGGCTGCGTCCTGACATGTCTGTAAGTGACGTTTTCCTGCATTGTTCTGATTGGCCAAATAGATGGGGTGTCCGGGGGAGTCCGTTTTCCACGTCACACTGTCAAACATCCACCTGTTCAAACAGACATACCCTTATCATGCGGCTATCAGCTAGCATTAGCTAACAATGCTAACATCAAGGCACGTCAAAACTGCTTTTCCCAATGCCAGACGGGATGTTAGTCACATTGAATGTGAAGCAGCAGCACTGAGACACATCACATTTTGTACCGTCAGTAGCGCAAACAGAAACAGGGCACATGCCATCCTGCTTCTTACGACTTTAGAGTTTGGCCTTTGTCAGCCGAGCAGCAGCCAGTGGCTGGAACTCACCTGCTGCTGGGGATTCAACTCTCTTACCATCAACACCTACACTGAAACGTATTTTGGTGTGGCCACGGCCGCAGCGTGCCTGAAACATCCTGCAATCTACATGTTTTCATCTCCACGCCAAAGTCGTTGACGCCCCCGGGAGTTTTCACCCGCGACAAACAAGTCCTTTTTACCACCGCCTTGTCAGCTGCTTGTCTCTGCGTGCCAGACTATTGGGGGAATGCTTGTGACATGACAAACCGAAAGGTGTGGCGCGCGCAGACAGTAAAATCACCATTAGCTCCTGCATATAAACAGAGGGGGAAGGCTTTTTTTTTTTCTTTCTTTTTTACGAGGAGGAGTTTATGGATGGAAAGGGCAGGACGGGACGGTGGGGGGAGGGAGGCCGACAGATGTGAACGTCCGGGACGGAACTGTCGTCGCACGGATCCCGTAAGAGTCCAGACAAGAGCAGACACATCCCAGAAGACTCAGACTAAACACGGACGCATAATTAGAGCCATAATTCAGCCGAGGAGCCGGAGCACGCGCTGCGTGAGCCTGTGTCCCTTTTGTTTGGAAGGGCAACAACATACCCTCTCATTCAGTCCAAAATTAAACTCTTTAAACATGCTGCTATTGTCTTTTTTTTCCCAACGGCATGGCAGCGGCACAGAGTCTGATCTCCTCGATGGTAACAGAGCGGCGGTACAACAAGATTCCAAAGAATAAAACTAAAAGAAGAAGGGAAAAAAACAGCCAATGTCTTTTTTTGGCTGGATTTACATGACACGACTCGGCCTGTCCAGTGAGTTTTTATCCTGAGTGGCACAGATCGGATGTGAAACGGGAAATCAAGCTACCGTCAAATGTGGACAATAAGAAAAAATGAGTGGCTGTTAATCGGCTACCTGCCAACGCAGACACCTCGGATGATCCCTGGCGCTGCGAGTCGCCCGTCAATGGAAATGTGACAACGCTGCATTTTAACAGTGTGCTCGAACCAATTAGCACACCATTAGCGCAACGTGCTAATCAAGGCGCACCCACAGTGCTAATGAGCTAATGGACACGTGGACTCTATGATATCTTCCTTGCCATAAAAAGTGAATGATGGTCTTTGCACGCCTATAAATGCAATGAAAATGGTTTTGTTTTTGCATAAATGTATCCAGTGCTGTCTGATCCGTGCATTTTGCTTGCCCAGGATATTTCCTGGGCTTGTTCAGGGTGGATGGATGGATGGACTGCAGCATGAATCCAGCTCTACAAGACTTGACCGCTTTTGTTGTTGGTATTTCCGTGTTAAACAAAAAAAGTAATAACAACAAAATAACATAGAATAAAAAAAGGATGCTTTCCTTATTTCACAGAGACACTGAGACTTTGAGACTCACAGATATCTGGCGATTCGTCCGAGCCATCTGGACAGTCCTTCTCCCCATCACAGCGCCAGCCTTTGGAGATACAGGTCACCTGGTCCTTGCACACAAACTGTTTAGAGCTGCAGGTTCTGGGTTGATCGTCTGTTTTGGGATCTGTGAAAAGAGAGAAAAGTTGACGCGTCATCACCGAGAATTGAAACAAGGCATCGATACCCGTAAAAACTCTGTACATTCCTCCGTGACTCACCCACAGGCCAAAAGCTAAAAAGGAAATTTCCACCTTCTTGCAGCAAAGATGCAAAGCAGGCAGTGCAAAGCAACGCGCAGGGGTCAACAGGAGTTTACAATGATGTTTTTGTAGGCCAGGACCCGCAGGCAGAAAAATAACCGCTTTACAAGAACGCGACCAACAGTGGAGCCTTTTAGTTCTGGCCTTGTTTGTTGTTTCCTCCTCTCCACACAGACATCTTACCTCTTTTTCCGCTTTTTCCTCCCCCTTTATTACTCCTCCAAGGTGTTTTTTAACTTTTACCATAGAAGCTCTTTCATGTCTTGCAGCTCAGACATAGCTGGGCATTCACGCAGCCATCCGGCCGTGGGACAGCAGGGCAGAGCGCGGTGGGCGCAGAGCGCCAAAAGGCCCCCTCAGCAGTCTAGCGCAGCCGACACCTATCCATTATTTCAGCCAAATTCACTACCATAAAGGGGTAGTTCAACCAGAAATTATATTTGACCCATTCATTACTCGCCACTTTGTGAATCAAGGCCCTCAGTGGCGACATTTCCTGATCCATGTAACCATTCTGAAGTTTCACAGGCAGAAAGAATTCCAGCCCGTGGGTGAAAGACAAGATTAGATAACAAGACAAGGAAATAAAACATGTTGTCATGCTGCGCTAACCGACCGATCTGAGTGTCTGGAAGAGAAAACAGGCCAGTTTTGCTTAAAACAACAGCATGAAATGACCGCCCAGCTGGAGCTCAAAGCTGCTGCTTTGTAGATACAAAATATCTAGATATGAAGCAGTGCTCCATCTTTCAATCTCTAATCTGCTCTTAACTACTACTGGGATTGTGTAAATGCAAGCTGCTTCTGGCTAAGAAGCTATATTTTGGAGCGACAGAATCTGTTAGCATTGCCGTTTCCAGACAAATTGGACACAGAGCACAGCGTGTGCATCCGGATACTGTGTTCTTCCATTGGATTTCTTTTTGCTCATGAAAACCCTGAATGGTTACAGGGATTAGAAAGATTCCAACAGACCCTGAAAGCCGTCAGTGTGCGGAATACCATATGTTTGGTGAAATATCTCTGGTAACTTGAATGAACTGCAGGTTCTTCTTGTGTCTTTCACTATCAGCTTACAATCAAGGCTGAACAGATCCTTCTATTAACTGTCTTTTAGATTTCTTTAACTTTTAGCTTAAACTTTTAATTTTAAAATGCTTAAATGCAGCTGCTCAATGCAACCCTGTCAGACTGGCCAGCTCAACAACTACACCAAAAAATAAATAAATAAATAACATCTGCACGCCTCAGAGGGTCGTTAAGATAACTGCCTCTTTCAAAGGAAGCATTTGGCCAACTCACTTAAAGACCTAATGTAATAAACAGCCTTATTAACGACATTATCCTTCATTCAATTAGCCCAATTTAAAAAAATAAACAAACAGCAGAGAGCGTTTGCAAAACGCAGCACTTTGGACTGGGGGGAGCGGCGCTGCCAAACCTACTCCAGCGGGTTACTTACTTTTGCCTATTTATTTCTTTATTTTGCACCACCGTGCAGGACACGGCAAGGGGGCTGCTGTTACAGTAGCGCGCTGCGGCAACTCCCTGCGACGGACAACATGGAAGGAGGTCTCATTGTGATTCTCCGCAGGGACGTAGGCCTCGCTTGCCCTGGATGACTCGCCTCCCCGACGTACTTGGCAGAGGTGTGGTGGGGGAGAGGGACGGCTGGAGGGCAGCGGAGGGGAGGGGAGGGCACTGCAAGGAGGTTGGATGTGACTGAAATCACAAGAGAGTCTGAAGCTGCTGTATTGCTGATATCACGTTCCCTTTGACTGTCAGACTAAAGGGCTTTATACACCTCAGAGGTTTTTCACCCAAAAAGTGAAACGCGCCTCACACGTGTCACGCTTCCTCTGCGTTAAGCGGTTGCAGGGATCGGGTTCCACCTGTCCTTCTTTCTTTCTTTGGGAGCAACACCTTGATATCTAAGGAGATTAAGGGAGAGGAGCGAACTCCGGCGGCCGCTAGGTTTTTCTCGGGGCTGAGTCAGCGGCAGAGGCGAGGCTAGCAAGTTAAGAGGATGAGGTTCAAACTCGGCCGGGGGACGTGTCACAGGAACGGCAGAGCGGGATGTAAAATTCAAGATGAGGGCGAGAATGAGAGTCACAGAAAGAGGGACTAGAGAGGGTGACTGAGTCAGTCTGGATTAAAGACGGCATGAGGATGGTATAGAGAGAAGGAGACGAGGAGGAGGAACTTTAGCCTTAGTGCTGCTTCCTCTTAGTACTTCTAGTGTGTTCTGGTGCAAGTTGCACGTTGGGAAATGGATTTACCAAAGGTAGCCAAACAAGGGGCACCATAAATGGAGAGAAATACATTTTTAAAAAATGACTAAAACCTCTGACAAGCAGTGACTGTACATGGAGGCAACGACTCCCGACTCTCTGGCCCGCTTGCTGCCCTGCCAGTGGGCACCAAACTGGAAATAAAATGTTGCAGCTTCTAATTTTGTCATCACTTCACACAGCAGCATGAAGTGACCACAGTGGGGAGAACCTCTGGGCCTAATTGGAGGTTTTGGCAGAGGGGACCGTCGAAGCCCGCTGAAATATCTCAGACAGACGTGTGAATTGTGAATTCAGCCTGCAAAGTCGCCTTTTCCCAAAGTCACTGCCAGCACGCTGACGACTTTCAGAGGGTCGAAGCGAAACTTGGATATCGGAGCCACTTGGAGTCCACTTTGTACCGGCAGAAAGGCATGAAGGAGGCTTTTATTTAGTCATCTGGGATTGGCCCAACAGTCAACACATTCCCACTGGATAAAGGCACAGACTGCTTTTTTTCCCCCCAACAGCTTCACAGCAACTTAATAACGTCGCTGGGAGCCGAGGGCACCGTTCCTAGAATGCCCTGTTGTTCCATTCCATCAACTGTGCGTGACATGGACTGATGACCCTGCCGTTGACGTCCATGAGATAAACGAGATCTCATTAGAAAATGAAAGGGGACAGAATGTCTGGAGGCACTACAGGAGACAAAACTGCACCTTGACCAAAGAACCAGCTTGTGTCTGGATCAATTTCCTCTGACAAACGTCCCAGACGTCCCGCCTCGTCGCCCTGATGAAGATACAATATGTTGCGCATTGCAAAAGCCATTAATCCAGGAATGCAGGAGGTGGAGGGAAAAAAAGGTTCTCGAAACGACCAAATGCCTGAAGGCCAGCGCTCTGTTAAAAATGCCTGGGGTATTTGTCCGTTAGACATAGGATTAGTGTTTCTGCCCAACTAATTATCCCATTCTCTACACTCAACTAAACATCTTAATTCAGTGAGCCGTCCACTTTCCCTGTGAGAGAAGGAGGCCTAACTCTACCAGCATCTCATATCCATCTCAAATCTAAACCCAAAAATGATTTTGCCTGAGAAAGCAGCAAAGTTCTCCTTGCTTTATTGAGGTGACGCTGACGGTTTCCTCCCAAATATCCAGAGATGGTTGTTCAAGAGGAATCAAACTACTGATTGGTGCCAGTGAACAATACTCAAGCATACTATGCTGCCAGTCATTAACACACTGGATTCCAACTGGAGCCCACCAGAGTTGTTATTGTCGTAGAAATCCCCGCCCAACCTCCAAAACCTCCCTGGGTTGGTCTCCACCTTTCTATCCAACTCTGTGAGAAACAGGAGTGCTGAACGGCGAACGAACACCGGCGACCCCGTGGCCTCGGGCCGTCCTCCGTCCCTGGTCTTCCCTCGGCCGTGATCCGTCTCACACCATGCGGCCCTCGGCGCTCCCTCCACAAATCAACTGCAGATCTGAGCGCCGCATTCCAGCACCTCTTAATCAACTTCATGTGTGCAGCTCCGCTGCAAAGACAGATCATCCGTTCCAGACGACCAACCGTATTCCAAAATTCCAAACTGCTTCGCTGTCAAATTTGAGTTGGGGGGGCCGCTAGCTGGCTTGCTAGCGGGTTGTCTCACTCAGCTGCAGGACTAGCTTAGCATGTGTTAGTGCAGACAGTTGCAGAGGGGTGACTTTGTATTGAAAATATAGTCACATCTTTGGCTGCGATGTTCATCAAATCGACTGTTTCACAACCGTTAGTTTGGTTTCACAAGCATTCCTTTAACACCGAGCGCGTCCCATTATGCAACCAGGGCGAGCCACTCTCCTCAGTTATGTGCAGTGTAAGCAATGGTGTGTGGATTCTATTAGTTGCTGCTAAAAGACAACAGTGCAAAAGGAAATGTGGCCTGGCTCGGGTTGATTGAACGGATAAATAAACGTGAATTCTACAGCGTCTCCAAGAGAAGCCCAGCACTGGTTCTCATCACCTCTCACTTCACCCCTTTCTTGGCCCGCTGCGGTAAAAACTCCCGTTTTTCAGGGTGTCTCAGAGTATGGAGAAAGAAACAAAAAAGAAAAAAGAAAACAGAAAAGTCCGCTACAGTGCGTAATTAGACCCCTGCGGTCAGTCGAGTTTGAAGGGAATCCTCTCCGCTCGGTCGAGCCCCATTTCAAAGCAAATCCTTGCATCGCAAAAAAACAAAGCCAAACAAGCGCCACTGGGATAGGAGTGGGGACCTGTGGAGAGTTCTTCCGATCTGGTTTGCCCAATTAATTATTCATGAGGGCAGCAGACCTTGTTTTTTCAGGGGGCCGTATAACGGGGGGATATTAGGGCGTCCAGTGGGAGAGAGTGCAGTTCTGTCGAATGACCTCCGTCCATGGCCGCGCCACATGGCGGAGGGAGCCACTTAGACTTGTGTCAGGACAGGCCACAGCCGCAGACGGTGGCACGTGCTCACATAGGAGCTATTTTAGTTCCATATCCAACCACTACAGCAGGATGAACGTAAACAGCGCAAGACCGAACCGGAACCTCTTTTGGTTGCCTCAGAGTCTTGTTGTTGTTGTCGTCGTGCAGTGGCATGACTAAAGAGCGATGCCTGACTTCCTGGGGAGACGTTGAAGAGCACGCAGAGAGCCGGTCTGATTCGGGGATGTGGACGGAAGTGTGCACGGGTAGTCGTGCCTGCCTCCAAACCCACCCCGGCGTCGTTGCATAGCTCAGCTCAGAGCAGCCCAGAGAGGAAAAAGCAAAACCAGATTCAGCTGTTAAGAAAACAGAATGTGCCAGCCACTAAATGAAAGGCTGGACCACATAAACTGAAGCATTCAGTGCAACTGAAACGACTGTAATTCCTCTGTCGTCAGAAAAAAAAAAAAAAAAAAACATCTGAAAAAAAGGTCCGGAGCCGAAAGAATATAGCGCGGAAGTCATGGGGAGTTTAAAGAGATGAAGTTTTTAGTGGGAGGATGACACCCCTCCCCGACCCCCAAACTTAACCTTCTGGATACCTTGTTGAAGGAGGCAGAAGTGAGACATTTTCTGGCTCTCATAATTGCCTGGAATGACGCAGAAACTCACCGCATCCCGTCGTAACTGATGACCTCTTGGCTTAGCCTCAGCATGTCTGCCAAATACTCAAACCTCACAGGGTTGGGACCAAGTGTGTTCTTATTTTTTTCAAATAAATAACTAATTGCAGTTAAGTGTAAATGTATCAGGCAATGGGTGGAGCAGTAGTCAGAAGGCTGGAGGGTTCAGCCGGGACAGGAGCAATATAAGATTCCGCCAAAAAGCTTGCGCAGTCAAACGCCACGGGCTCTCAATTTCAAAACATTTCACCATCAGCCAATCCATAAAATCGTGAGGAAAAAAATTGGGAGATTCTGAAGAGATCACTGCTTGTTTGGCCACGGGGCAGAAAACAAACGCTGATTGGCCAAATCCCTCAGGCTGCTGCGCATCAAGAGCTGGCGTTGGCTGTATGAAGAGCGCCACAACAAGAGCAGCAGGCAGGGACTCTTTGGATGATAAGGACCAGCAAACAAAGACGAGTCAACAAACCGAACAAAGCGAAAAGACACACTGACGCTGTACAGAAAAGTCTCTTAGTACTTATGACAACCAAAAAACTGAGGTTGTGCAGATCAGCTTTGAAATCTGGGCTACTGCGTGCAACGATACGGGCAGCTGAATAATTTCTCTGATACGACCATAAAAGCTGAGAGGTTGTGTGCATGTTTCCTCCTGCTTATTCCAGCAGGACAATCCAGGCTCCGCTGTGCTCGGTTTCCAGGACCCAGTGTGGTCCGCCTGCAAGACCAGGCCTGAGTGAGTGCAGCTCAGCAGCCGCCACACAGGACGGCTGCGGCAATGCAAATGGTGCATCGCTTAGAATGGATGTTATGAAGCAGTGGTTCTCATCTAGTGGAGTCTCAGGAACAACACAACTTTCTTGGATACGAAGTCGTCTACAAGTATTTTAACTAAAGTTTCTTTTTTTTTTTGGACTTGACTTGAATTGACTGATTGTTCTGATTGAAACACACTAATTTGCTTTTTGTGCCTGGGGTTTGCGTCATTTAATTTGTCCTGCCAAGGGGTTGAAAAAGAAAATCTGGGGCCAGTTCCCATTTGATTGCAAGAATAAAAGTTACAGCCATCCCTTTGCCAAACACGCAGCATGCACGTGACTTTCACAAATGACCGTCCAGCGGCCGCTGCTGTGGCAACCATAAAAGTTACACAAAAAAAAAAAACTTTCACCCATTTCGCAGTGCACCATGAAACGGAACATGCATCGCCGTTTATCAAACCCCCTGACCGCCAGGCAGAGCTGGCATCTTCATGATCTCTTCTCCGGTGAAGCACAAGGAGGCCGAATCGTTGGCGACATCTGATGTGTACGTGACCAGAGACCCAGTAAAAGCGAGTGGGACCAGATGCTCTGCGAAATGTGTGGTCTGCAGGACACAAAGCCAGGGTCGTAAAAGCTGTAACAGGTGCCAAGCAAACGCCTGAAACATTTCCACCACTCGGTTGTTCTCAGTAATTCCAAAAAGGCCAAAAAAAAAAGTATTAATAGTAATACGTATCAAGCGCAACTCTGTTGTCCAAAATGCTCCCAGTGATTCATGCATGAACACGCGCCCACGCGCCGCATTTTGTTTGAGAAGCTGATCTTTTCCTTTTCGGGTTTCTTGGGCGTTTGAGGAGGGTAAACAGTGATGCAGCTGGCAGAAAACACCAATTACAGTACACCCCTGCTATTCCCAATCAACAAGCACTCTTTCATCTGCAGTCTCACGCCTTCGGTACCGTGGCGGGAGTGGGGGAAGCAGCGCCGAGGACGTTTATGTTAATCTGGGTTTAGCCTTTAGTCACACTTGATTGCATCGCAGTGCAGGAAGTAGCGGGGTAAAAAACAAAAAAAAACAAAAAAAAGAGTCTCTTCTGCAGCCATGTTTGAAAAACATGGTCCATATTATTACATTTCTGTTCTGACCAAGTTGGTAGCCAAAGTACAAAAAACACCTCTGGGACGACTGTACATGAGATCTGACTCCTGACATTTGCTCCTCAATCGTACGTGACAAAGCTTGTATATATAGATACAGTTCAGATGTAAAATACTGTAGAACTGGCCTTACCAAAGCTATCCAATAATATTACGCGTCTGTCGCCTGTCTGGAAAACTCTGCAGAAAGTAGAAAATTCCATCCTTCACTTCTTTTGCTCTTTCCTATTTCCATGAGATAGAGGAAAAAACACATGTTCTGGAAATCAACACTGTGTGACATCACAAAGGATACTAATTCCTCTTCCTGGTTAGTGGCAACATCGTCGGCCAGGTGTTGGTTCCAAACCCCTGAGACCAGACCTTGTGTTTTATCCCCTTCCAAACACGCGGAAGGTCCGACAAAGCATCGGCTTAGCAGGAAGCTAATACCAAGCGGGAGGATGTAAACAAAGGGCTAAATAACCGTGCTAGGCAGCTCCACTGGGAGACTAATCTTCCCGCACCTTCGAAGCTCTGCTACCTGATGAATTTGTGCGCAGGCTGCTGAATTTTTCCTGGCAGATGTTTTCAGTGACAGCTCTGAGGAACATGGAAGCCGCCTCCCACCAAGAGGTCAGACAAACACAGCCAAGGCTCCTCAGGAATTCAACCTCTTTAGCCTCTGACCCGCTGCTACACTTCTGCACCGGTGAGAATCCACAACACCCCAAAAGTTGAGGACCTTCCAGGGGTAAACTACCACCCCATTCATGTATTCAATGCTGGAAGCATTGCATAACGTCCGTCAACGATATTCCGAAAAGCAACCATTACACAATTGCAGAACTTTCAGGAGTAGTCATGCTCAATTAGTCGTCCAATCTTTGCTCCACTAATTCATTTGCACACAAAAAAAGACATCAGCAACAATTGTGTGGTTTGTGGCCAAAAATCCCGGATATAATCCTTTGTTTGTTTTTTCTGTTCCGCAATCGGAGGCTGAGTTTCTTTTTGTCGCATTTTTGCGGTAACAAACTCTTTGACACAACAGGGAAAATGTGGACTGCACTTTTGAATTTTTCTCGCCGTCTCGTGAGATTGTGAGCGAATTCTTCTGCCTCCAGCAGCCCGTCGGCTGACTCCCCGGGCGCGAGGAGAGAGTGCATCCTTCGCTTCTTGCCCTCTTGACATGAAAGATGACTCAGCCCTTTTTGACATCACACCTCACAGATACCTCTCCCAGGTCAGTGACCGCACGACTAACCAGGGTCCGTTCCTCCCTCGGAGGAGAACTTGTTTCTGTCGCCTCTCAACCACGTGGAAGCTCTGACAAAGCATCAGTTGTGTCAGGCAGCGGTCAGTCGGGCCGACCTGGCTCTCGTCAGGCTGAAACACTGACAACTTTAAGAGAGATAATGACGGCCTTCAATCAGCGCCGCCGGGCTACAGCAAACAAAGGTGTCTGCCCCATGTTTAGCCGTTCACTGTGGCCTCCAAACCTTCCTCTCACTAATCCTCCCTCATTCATATGTTCACACTGTGGCCCCCCTGCGGTGATACAACACAAATCCAGCCCAAGTGGGTGATGAGGGGAGGTGTGTGTGTGTGTGTGTGTGCTGTGTCCACTTCCTGGTTCACCATTTCGGACTTTTCTGGGGGTCGCTGCTCTCTCCCCCTCTCTCTCACACACACACACACTGATCAATCTGCGCTTGCGAACGACAACAACACGCCACTGCCTGGCTTGTTACATAACGGGGGCGCCACACACTGGAGCGAGCCCCGGAAGTTTGTTCACTTCACCCACCTTCAACACCACCACCCCCAACTCTTCAGACACAAACCCCCACCCACTGTCTCCTCCGACTCCTCCCCTCGCACTCCCATCCAACTTGGATTAATGGTTGCCCTGTCTGTGTCCAGATGTTACATACTTGACGGAGGAGGTGGGAGGAGCCTCTGAATATTGTAAACCTGCTCCACGGCTTCCATTCTGTCTCCATCCGAATGGAGTCGTGAAACTTATATAAGACGCTATCTGAACTCGCGCGAGGATGAGGAGCTCTTATGAGAGCAAAAATGTTTTTCGGGTGTGACTTTTATAGTCTAAAAAAAAAAAAAAAAAAGGATGAACACAGCTTTCATCAAAAATGTATCATCTCAGTCGGAACTGGGCAGAGGGAATATGTTTTTACTTATGGCTGAGCCAAAAATAAACAAAGTCACAATACAGGGCAGTAAACTTTGATCTGGAAAGGCCAGATGGAATTCTCTTTACTGGTTCTAGTTATGCAAATACAATCTTTAATGTTAAAAGTTAAATTAAAAAAAAAAGGGGGGCGGGGGGCACGACGCATCAGATGATTATAAAAAAAAAAAAAAAATCATGCATTAAAATGATTTTAAGATCATCATGGCAGAAACGGTCGACTGCTGGGAGCTCAACAGGTTCGGGACGCCTGTCACTGGAGCGATGGCGCGTCTAATGTCTCATTATCACCATCAGGGGTGTTTGGGGGACGAAAGCAGCGGGGAGGTGGAGCGGGTGGGGGAGAGGGGTTACCTACACGTTTCGCAACGAGCCACAACCGGGCTAGCCTCGCCGCAGACGGCGCAAAACGAAAAGATTCCGCCCCCCCCCTCGAAACGAGCAAGAACAGTCGGTGTTCTGACATTAAAGTGGAGCCTCTGGTTCTGTTGATCTTCGGCTGTGACTGATAGCAGCTGGAAGCTCGCGATTTCTCAGAGGAATACAGTGTTATTCTCAAAGAAATAACGGGCCGCGAGTTTATACGCTAATAAACAGGGTTTTTTTTTTTGTTGTTGCGTAGATGTCACTGTGTCTATGTCCTGCTGGATGAATATTACAGCAGTGAATGATATTTAAATAAAAAAATACCCAAATGTCTGTCTGTCCCCCTGCCTGCCATTCATCCATCCGAGGTACAGGCCCAGATGGGAGCCTTTGTCAAACAACAATAATGATAACCATTATACAAGAAGCGCATACCTCCCCATAAAAAAACAAGGCAGTGCTAAGAGTGGAGGGTGTTTTTTTTTTTTTTTTCATCTTCTTCTTCTTTTCTTACGCGGATAACGCACTAAGAGAGCCGCGGATCGCCGTGACACACGCCGGCTTTGCAGAGGGAAGCCCATCCATGGCTCCAACTCTGGCCCTGTGCACAGATGCTTTGCAGGAGTGGTGGAGGAGGAGGAGGAGGAGGAGGAGGAGGAGGGGGAAGAACGAGGAAAAAGTGTCCAGGGTCTTCACGGCGCAGCCACGACAACACAACACAACACAACACAACACAAACACGGGCTTTTCTTACCTATGGTGAGACCGTTACAGGACGTGACGAGTATAAATCCCAAGTAGAGCAGCCTGGTCGCCATCTCCCGATGCTGTGTGCACCGATCTTGCTAGGGGAAGGAACGGTGGAGGGGGTGAGGGGGGGAGAGAAGTTGGCTGGATTCTAACACCCCAGGCACCCGATCGGCCACCTCATCCGAGCTCCTCCGACGGCGCGTTCGTCAGCTCAGTGGCACACTCCGGCCCCCGTACCGTAGACAAATAATTCAGGGGGGGGGGGAAAGAAAAGAAATCGTCTTGCTACAGCCTCCACCACAGCCAGGCTACGGCCAGTGCAGCAGTCCCAGATTCGTGTTGCTCCCGGGTTATTATCGGCATCCACGCATGATGCACAGGGGGTAAAAGCTCCGTCTTCAGATCAGCACACCACCATGCCACCACCGGGTATCGTCCACGACGTCCAGCAGCAGCGGGAGAGGAAGAATGAGCAGCAGCAGCAGCGGCGGCGGCGCTTGCAAAGCAGCCGCCGGTGTGTGAGTGTATGTGTGTGTGAGTGCGTGCGTGTCTGTGTGTATGGAGGAGGTGGAGAAGTGTGTATGTGCGTGTCGGGGTGGGCGGGTGGGGGTCCTCCGCTCAGCTCATTACGTGGCAAAAACAAAAAACCCAAAAAACGGGGCAGGAAAACCGAAAAGTAGACGCGCAATTTGTCCTCGGAGCGCCGATGACTCGCTGCGCCTGCGGCTGCATGTGTTGGATGGGTGAATCTCAGGCTCCTGCACTGTGTGGACGAGCCTGTGACGTCAGCGGCCAGCGAGAAAATAAAAGGGGTGGGCAAGGGGAAAGGTTGGGTGGTGCGCATGCGCAAACACGCCTCCTTTTCTCCTGTTTCACATGCGCGTGTCCGCTTTTCGCTCTATTTCATTCTTTTTTCTTTTTTAAATCGGTGGCAGGCATTGAGACTGGCTCACTGAGCGCAGCCATGTTGGCTCAATGGTTGCGTCCGACGCTGACTTTGTTCTTTTTTTTTTTTTTCTCCAGAGTTAAAGGCCCGTGTTAGTATCTTCCACTTGAAGTGATAATTTAAAAAAATAAAAAATAAAAAAATAAAACAACAAAAAACTTAAAAGTAGTTGTTCGCAAAAGGTTTGTTTAAAAAAAAACAACAACGCCATTTTAACAGTTTCTAAAAAAAAAATACTTGTTAAATCAAAGTATTTTGGGTTACCGTCAGCGTTTCTGTCACAAGATACAATATTTCACTAGCCAACCAGTGAAATATGCTATTCTATCCTTTAAAATTTGTAACGTGAAAACTACCTGTCGACTGTTCTCGCGCTCAGGAGTGGCGCCATGTTTTTTTCATTTTCACATTTAATTGAAAAGCCGACGGTGATGCGTAAAACGTTAACGTGATCCCTGCCCTGCCCTGCCCTCATGGACCTCTGCATTATTCACTAACTACTGCCCCCTAGTGGTACGGAAGTGTACACGACGTCCTTGTATTGTTTTCCCGGTGTATTTGTTCGATTTCAATTGTTGATTTTTACCCCCCCCCCCGCCCCCCCCCAACCACCCACACACACACACACATACTCAAACAAACAAAACATTCAGTCATTGCATTCAGCATTCTTGTGATTGTCCTGAGTGTGTGTATTATTAATGAATTTTTTTTCTGTTGTTTTGGTTTTACAGCAGCTTTATGATATTCGGCCTTGGTAATGTGAACATATGGCGGGTTCGATAAAGTGACGACACCTGCAAGGAGTAGACGGTTACGTCACAGAGCAGCAGACCGACTTTGTCTAACTTCACTGACGCATCAAACGAGGAATCCAACGATTTAACACAATGCGGGTCGTTTTTACACGGGATATCAACTGTGATCACAGACTCATGCGGTTCAAAAGGAAGCCAAGTGGTTCTTTGCCTCAGCAGCGGACGTGTTCCAACTGTGATGCACGTGTTGCATGGTTAGCCTTCTTCTTTTGTGCACCCGTGTTCAGTCAAGTGTAAAGCCAATGTGTCAACCGAAATTGACGGGGACCCCGCGACTGGTGTGCTTGGAAGAAGAAAAGAAAAAAAAACAGAGCGCTGGATTTTAGCACTCGCAGATGTGTACCAAGAGCATGAAACACAGGCAAGAATGTGAAGTTTAATGGGAATCATGGCGCAACATTCTACAAGGAAACACACAAAGTTAAAAAAAAAAAAAAAAAACACCTTGGTATACTTTTTATTTACCAGGGTGACCTCAAACCCTTGTATGTGGACTTGTGGCTCAGGGCTTTTTCCTAGTCCAGTTTCCGTGGTGCTGTGTCTTCTCTCCACTGTCCGAAAACCTTCAAGCTCAGTGGAATCGAGGACTCTGCATTGTCTGTCTGTGAGCTCATGTTGGTCTCTGTACTGCAGCCCGGCGATGAACCGGTGACTTGTCCAGGGTGTGATAGCAGGAATCTGGCTACCCCACGACCACCAGTGCAGGAGAAGTGCCAATGAAAATGGACGGACGGAACATTCCTTTCATAAAAAGTGTACAGTATCTTAATCCTGGAATTTTGTCTCACATTTATGTGTTGACTTACACTGGCGTCCCTCCATTATAACAGGTTTGAGGTCCTACCAGTGATTGAGTTGATGTTTGCCCTGTTGACTGACAAATTTGAGCATGCCCTTTTTTATCTGGGGGGTGAGGTTTCAGATCCCAGCATGCTGTGTGGGAGACAGCTTGAGAGAGTGCCAGTGTAAACACTCCCGGACCACATGTTCTCCTAGGGCCTTCCTCCAGGCACACAATCACTCAGCTTCGAGCCAACTGACCCAACCTTTGAGGAGAAACGGCTCAGGGTAGAAAGTGGAAGGTGACGGTTCCTCTTGATTCACCTGGCAAGGTCCGCTTCCCTGAGAATCACTGCCTGATATGCCCAATGAAAGGCTTGTGACATGCAGCTGCAAAGTTTGGGGGCCACACACTGCCTGCAAAAAAACAAAACAAAGTACTTCACATAGTTAGGTGGGTCCCTGGCAGTTCCACTCTTGTCGTCCAACATGTGAAGGTGAGAGTTGCAATTTAGCGCAAGGGTCAGAACCCTTTTTGAGCTGGAACATGACCAGCCATGGTTTATGGCGGACAGGCAGGATGAGCCAATGTTTGGGTTTGAAAGACCAGCTCTTACAAGGTTCAGGATAACAGATAATTGGCATCTCGGAATTTTATCAACCGGCAATTTGGCAGGATTCCACAGGCAGTGTCCTAGTACAGCTTCAGTTGTCCATTTACCTTCTTGTTAAAGCAGCTCCAGGTAACATTTCGACCATAAAATTAAAAACTGTAGATAAACGATTAATAGGATCAATGGTGCCGAGAATTAAAGTTGTTTATCAAGAGACTCTATGCCATTAATCTCAAACTAAACATAGGATTTAAAGTGTGAAACTGAAAAGACCGTATTCCATCATTTCAAAGTTCAAAACTTTATTTTGTTATGCAAATATCTTAGAAGCCCATCACTGATATACATGTACAAATCCTGGCCATCATTATATTAATATCACAAGGAAAACTACACTTCAGCCTTCTGAAGGCAATGGCTCCTTCACATCAATGTTGAGCGAGCGGTTGACGTTGGACAGTTTGTCGCTTTTGAATCTCACCACCAGCATGCAGGTGCCCGCAGTGGTGGGGGTGAACTCGACTCTGGCTTTAGCCTCCTCTTTGGGACAGAGCGGTTTAATCCTGCAAGACAGACATGTTTCAGTGCAGTACTGGCTTCTCATACACAAGTGGCATTTCAACTGCAGCGTCCACGTCATGAGGCATCTTGGGGCCATTTATTCCGATGTTGGCAGTGAATGACGACGTTGAGGCCAATTAGTCAAGCATGACATCCTAAAAAATCCATACCAATAAGTAACCAACATGTCGTGTTTGCTGGCTTCCGGAAATCTGATTTGGATAAATGCAATGATGGCAGCATTTTCTTTTTTACCTGGTAAAGCCTAATTAACCAAGCACCATCAAAACCTGACTTATTGTATGGTAACTGTCATTTGCATTTAGGTTAATGTCAACTGCAGCAGCTCTTATGCAGAAGGACTCAGACATTGGGGCACCGAGTGAGCTGAATGTTAGCACCATCTTGGCCAGCTGTAATGCCAGTCGATGGAGCACTTTAGTCGAGAGCCAACCAGGGAACCAGTCGGTGTCGCTCTTCGTTCTTAAAGCAGCCATCCAGTTCTGCCAATAACGATGACTCAATGCGAGTCAAGTTCCCTGGCAGCCGTCAAGCTACCACCATTTGTCCCGCAATGGGACTTCAAATGGTTGCTCATAGCTGTTGAAAGTTGGTTTAAAAAAAAAAAGGGGGTATTAATAAAAATCCAGGCAATATGATAACTTTTCTGAGCGATTCCAAACGGTTTGTGTGGGAAACGGGGAGAGTTGCAAACCGACCATTAGTTCCAACAAACCTGGTTTCGATTTTGTCGACGATGAGGTCGGCGCCCTGCACGATGAAGCTGCAGTCCTGAAGCTTCTCGGGTAAAGTGTTCAGCATGGTCAGCTCCACCGCCATTGGCTGGTTCACTCTGGCTTGCGCCAACATCTGCAGAGAGGTGTTCAGTTAGCAGAGCCGTGTTTCTGCACTGTGCTCCATTTCGCACAGACAAAACATTATGATCATAGGAAAAGACCCCACAGTCCAGTTGTACCCTGATCTCGATATCTGGCCCATCCAGCACAATGGTCTTCGCTGTTTGACTGTAATCCCCATCCATCGTCAGGGCCGTCAGTTTGATCAGCCTTTCCGAGGTGATTTTTGACGCATAGCATCTGTATTCCAGTTTCAGGGGCACGCGTCTTACTGGAGAAGTAGGGAAAAAAAAAAGACAGTTTGAATCTTCTTAGAGCACGACAGTGAGAATGATGAACAGTGTACCTTCGTTTGCAGGCAGCTCCACATCTACCATGGTCATTGCACAGTACTCCCCGACTTTGCCGTTGAGGTCCACAGCTGAGGCCATGAACATAATTTTGCAGGCCTTCTTGTCCATGAAGTTGTTTGTGATTACGGCACAGACTTCAAAGTCTTTGCCTATTACCATGTCTTCAGCCAGTTTGATCTGTTGCCAGTCACAGGTGGTTGGGAGAAGGTGGACTGTAAATGTAAAATTTCAGTTCTCATGGAGACACAGCGACAAAGATTCACTCAACTGCTTTGCAACCAGTCAAGCTTACACAAGTTAAGTAGTTAACTGAAGTGAACATTGCATCTCAACCATGCTCCAGACATGAACTGAAAGCTCCACAAGCCTTTCGGTTGTGGAGAAAAATCTCAGGCACACTGTGTGCACCAAGCTGCATGGCAGTTTGTATACCGAGTGTGGTTATCTCGTCCCATTTGATTTGGCAGATGGTTTCAGAGCACTTCCTCACATTTACTACTTTGCAACTTACTAACTGCAACTTTAACAGTCTACTCTACAGGATGGACTCGGTGGTGTCAATGTTTGTAGTGTTGCTGAACCCTCTAGAAAAAGGTAAAACCCCCCAAAGAGCCACCTTGAGGTTTAGCCCTGGCTGCTTTCCTTCCTGCTGAAGCTTGTTGTGGTGTTTGGCCTTCTCATACACACGCCTCTCCTCCTGCGAGCCTGACAGAAAGAGGAAAAAAAAAAAAAAAATTCATGGAGAAATCTCAGTTCTTTCAAAACGTCATTTGAGGAACATGGGTTGATGTGATAGGACCAACACCTGAGCAGAGCCTTTTAAGGCAATCTAGGAGTCAAGTATTGTAGTGAACACAACTACAAAAATTGACAATCATATCCTTGTATTACAAAAAAAAAAAAGTTATTCCAAGTGTGCGACATGCTGTTATGACTATGACGTCGAGAACTGTTGTTCCCTGGGTGAGTAGTAGACCACCCTTTGCTAACTTGCACTCAAGGCTGCACAGGGTGAGACACAGCAGAAAGAGTGGGTGTCAGCTAACTGACGTTTGGTTTGAAACAACTGCAGTGCCAACTGGAGTTGTACTGAGTGAAAGTCAGCTGGGTCGTCTGTTGGCGTGGAGCCATTACCTTCCGTGTACTTGTACTCGTGCGTGATATCACATCTCTTCCCAGTTGAGCCCAGGGCTTTGGTGCTGATGCAGCGTCCAACTTTACACGAATCTACCAAGAGTTTGAATTTCTGTCCATTGGGAAGGTACAACCAGGCCACCACATCAGCATTCACCTGGGAAATGGGCAGAGGTAAGAGTGAAGGCCAGCGCACTCAGGCACCTGGAGGTGCTGCCATTTTTCAGCCCCGGAGATGTGTCAGAAGCTTTCGGATTATTCTGCAATTTTTTTTACTGCTGACAGAACGCTACTGCAGTAGCAACTGTATGCTATATACCTCCTGAACACTGAAGAGCAAGACTCACCGCTGCGTAAATAAATGGTGCATCATACTTCTTGGTCAACTCGCCTTCCTTGATGGCCCGCACAGAGGCTGGTCCACGGTAGAACACAGCTGCCAACATCACACAACAAACGGTGTGGGGCACATAGTAGATTTGCAATTCTCTAGATTTCCTAGAAAGATCTGTCGACTCAGGTCAGATAGTGGAGCCCAGAGTTCAAACTAAACATGGCGAAGCAGAATTTAGCTGTTACACTGCACACAAACCGATGTGAAGTCAGCCCCAAGTGTGAACGTTTTTTTACATCCAGGTTAAAGGCTTCTTTTCTCTTATGCTAGTGAGCGAGTGCTTTTGCTCAACTCATTATCCATTTATATGCTCCTTTATTACTGCTCTATGCATTTTAAGTTCCCTTTTCTCTGCATTTTGTCTCAGTCTGATTTTAAATGGTTTTATAATGTTTGAACTTTTAATCATGTAAAGTACATCGAGTTGCCTCGTCTATGAAACGTGCTGCCTTGCCAAAAGCACAATGGCATGTTAGTTTAGTAGACTAGACAACTCATGGTCCACTTCCAACCACAATCCTTTGAAAATGAAATTCCTCACTCATGTCACATCCATTAGCCAAATGCTACATCTTGTTTGACCAAACCTGAAGACCCACGACCCCCAGACTGCAATGTTTGGCATGATGGCGTGTCACACGAGGAGAAGGAGTGGATGATTAAAACTTAAGTTTACCATCGTCCTCATCATCATCATCATCACTCTTCTGCGGCTGGGTTGGATCACAGACTTGCCAACCATCAAAATCTGAACCCAGATCAGGACGGTTCATCCAGCACTCCACCCAGACATGAAAGTTCCTTGTTTGAGAATAAAAAGTTGCAGGTTAAAACTTTGCTTCAATTCATGCTGAACGACAGCATGAAAGAGACAGGTACATCATTGCAACGTTTAAGTTTTAAACAATGCAGTTTTTCAAGTCAATGCAGGTCAGATTCTGTCCGGATCACAGGTTCGCTATACGAGAAACAGCCATAATGTCTGCAGCTTTAATTGCGCGGTTAAATATCATGTCTTTGAATCATGAAGCTGCTCCCCTTTGTCTCGAGCGATAAGTGAATTTCCCTGGCATAAAAGCAATAAATCCGCTTGAGTGCATCTTATCTTTAACTGCAGGTCCACAGTTTAGAGAGGAACGCCGGCAGGATGCAGTGCCCTTGCACGCAATCGGACATGCTTAGGGTTGTTGAGCTGCATGTTTGAGTGCATACAACAATTAATCCCCAGCCCTTTGGCCCTCATCCAAAGGAAATTTAAATGTTATGCGCCAAAATGTCAAGAAGCCCATCATCCCTTGTAGGAACATGATGTTGCGAGCAGTAGGTCCAACTTTGGATGGTAGTTTTGCAGTACCAGCTAACGAATACATAAAGAACAAAAAGCAAACAGAAAACATGCATGTAAACACAACAGAGCCGCGGAGAAGGCAGGAAAGAGATAAAATCTCAAGGCCAACACAAGTTATTGATCAAGTTGGGTCCGCACCAACCTTATAGAGTTCCCCCCGCAGATTCCTTCATCACCCAGTCTGTAGATATCATCGATCGTGAGGTTGCCGTTGCTGTCGTGCGTCGAGTCGAAGGTGGTCACCACTCGGCAAGGGATGCCCAAAGCGCGAAACACTAGAGACGACACACGACGTCGGCATCACATGCCAAGCCAAAAGATTAGGTGCTAAATTCTGAGTTCGCTCACAACGAGGTGGTGACTCGTTAATGCGCAAGGTGGGAAAATGGCTGCGGCTAGGGGTGACTTGTGTCTCTGGCCGTTACATGCGGTCCTGTAGCAGTATAGAAGCAGGCCAGCAGGTGGCAGTAGACCTAGGTTTACTGTCATCACCGGTACCGGGTCCGCTTCACAACCCGGCCGGACCAAATGTGTCGGCCCACCGGGAATTGCCCGGTACGCCCGATGGCCAGTGCACCCCTGGGTTGCGGAATATTGTCCCATCTAAAAGTACGGCTCTCTACCTGTGCACGCGACGGCGGCGAACACCCAGCAGTTGCCGAAACGGACGGGGCCACACTCGTCCCACCGCCGCAGGATCTCGGCGCTGCCGCCCCAGTTCGACGGGTCGACCCAGTTCGTCGGGGTGACCCCGTCCAGGTTCTCATTGGACCTTTTTCTCACAAGCACTCTCTTGTTGGTGCTGTTGATCTGTGGGGCCGAGCAAGGTGAGACAGTTGGACAGGCCCGCAAAGAGATTAAATGCAGCATGTTTAGCTAGTTGCCATTTTCTTTTCAAGTGGTTTTGAAGTCTGCCAAGGTCGACTCAACCGGACACCTAAGCTTGACAGACTTGGCTGCACTGCCAGACTCCCTAAAAGTTTGTATGGTTTTCATCTAGAAGCCTATTTGCGTGGAGAAAAAAAAAAACCTCGACAAGCCCCATAGTAATAAATCTGAGCGGGCAGGAGGTTGCCTGGCTGATGAAGAGTCAACCTATGAGGGGCCCCAATCTCCTCATAAGAGCGGGAACCAGACCTACCATGGCACTCAGCACCCTGGACACATAGATGGGGTCTTTCCTGGATGAACAGTCCTCGTTGGCGTTGGAAAGATATTTGGGGCTGGAGTCTAGTATCTTGAAACAGATCCTCAGTACATCTGGCTCAAACTGTGGACGGACACGAAACCAGGGGACGGGAGGGAAAGTAATGTCAGACAGCGTTACATTCAATTCACTTTCTATTGCTGCTCTTTAGTAAAGGTAACATTTAGACACAAGTAAGTTTGCTTTGCAGCCGAGGGAGAGCCCAATGCGCACCTGTCCAAAGTCCCAGGGAGTCCCAGAGATTTTTTTGAAGGTTCCCTTGAAGATCTTCCCATTTTTTTCCAAAATGTACTCCTGCCTCTCTGGCTCCGTGGGGATGTAAACCGTATCCTCTGCGAGAGCAGACAGAAAAATGCCGGTGATCATCTGTGAACCGCTTTTCACTAACCTGCAACAGGAAGAAGAGTGGTGGTGGGGGGGGGGGGGGGGGGGGGGGCACAGAACTCACTGGGGCACCAAGCATTAAAGAGAAGGGTGAACTCTCCTAGCGGGATCTTGGTGTCCTGCTGGTCCAAAGTCAACTTGTAGACCCCGATGGGAGCGTTCGGTGACGATCTGATGGACACTGTGGTTGTATTTGTGGTCGAACAGTAAGTAGGCTGGGTGCTCCACTGAGTCTCGTTGATGACCTGCTGTAGGGCAATGGTGACCCGGGTGCCAGACTCTTCTGTGGGCGCCGGCCCTTTTGGAGATGCAGAAGTTAATTTGCACGTTAAAACTAAAAGTCAACGCAGACAGTGAAGCATCATAGTTGCACGTTTGCAGCCAAGCGGCTGAGGCCTACCGGTCTCGGCGATGAGGAAGCAGCGGTTGTCGTCCAGCGGGACCTTGCCGTGCAGGATGAGGTCGAACTGCTCACCCCTGCGGAGGATCAGCTGCTCCTCTTTGAAAGACTTTGTGTGGTGGCTGTCATTGTTCTTCTTGATACTCAGGTTATAGTCCAGCTGCAGCACTGTGTGCATGGAGGAAGAGACGAATGGCACCTTTTTGCCACCACAGTTTAGATTTGAACGAGTAAAATAAAACGAATATGCAAACGGGAAGAAAAAAAATCCCACAGACAGTGATCGAAAGCAGACATTGAGTTTCAGTCCCTGTCACACAGGGGTTGTAGTGCAATATCCTCAGTCACTCATGTCTTCATCAGGGTTTTAATGGAATTGGGCATCAAGCACAGAAATGGGGGGAAAAAAAATATTGTTGCTCCCACCAGAACTGACTTTCTGGGTCGAACAGTTTCAAGAAGAGCAAACTGTCTCCCTCTTTACTCACCTTGAGTCATGTCTGCAGTTGATATGTGGCCACTCAGCTCGTGGTGGATGCCAAGGGTCTCTTCTGCTGCTGCCAGTGCGCCAACGGTGCCTGTTTAAGAAGTAATGGCGCATGAAACTTGAGCTTGGCACCCTCTTCTCCTCCCACTTCCCTTCTCCACCTGCCCGTCACCCCTCTCACATCATAATTAAACAGTTTTTAATCAGAAGGCCCATTAAAGTCTGTCACTCATTCCACAGCAACATGGAAAAGAAGTTGCAAAAACACATGAAAGCAAAACAATTATTTGTTCAACAGCTCAGTATGAAACCACGATAATTTGTCGCGCTACCTTCCTCCTTGTTCAGGTACAGTCTGCCTCACTTTGGCTGTGATGTCTCAGTTGAACTTGTGTCTCGTTATTTATGCCACTTCCACCTGTGACCTCAGCTAATTCCATTCATGTTGATTGCCTCCTCCCACATTATAATTTGACCTTCCTCTATTTATGTATGCATTCATTTATTAAGAGGAGGGCAGGCGATTCCTTGTTAAGAATGACACTAAACAGGAAGTTGAAGCTGTTGACATAAAAATCGTCAAGCCAAGAAAAATAATTGTATCGCAAATGTTGGCAGCAATAAAAAGAACATAAAATGAAAAATACTATTAAAAAAAAACACTTTTGGTTTCAATCGTTTATTCATTGAGTTGTCACAGCTCTTGTCAGTCATGTGAAAAGTTCTGTGTTCAAAAAGTAAAAAAAACACAAAATTGAATTCATATTGTGAAAAACAAGTTTTTGCCATTTGGAAGATGAACAATGAGTGGTTAATTATAATATTAAAAAGCTGGATGTGCAGTCTCTCAGCTTCCCTTTAGTAGCAGGTGTGTTGATTGTAGATTGCAGCTGGTTCCACCTGCTACCTCATCACGGGGCTGGTGTGGGATCTGCAATCAGACACAAGAGGAGGAGGGGAAGAGAGAGACTGATGCTGTGGCTGTGTTCTGACCTGCCCGCTTCCGCTCTTGGTAATCCGCCTCCTGCCTTCTCGGTTCCGACCCCGTTTATCCCTGACGTCCTGCCCCCCAGCAACCCGACCAGCCTTCAGTCCCCGACCTGCCTCGACCGCCAGCTCCCCGGCAACCCGACCAGCCTTCTGCCCCCGACCACGTCTACAGCCTCTGCGTCTCTGGTGTCTGTCTGCCTGTTCCCTGGTCCTTGTTGGTTCGGGCCTGCTCCTGATCCAACGCCTTCCCCCTCATTGCAATCTCTACTACGCTGTTCGTGCTGCATTTGGGTTCACACCACGCCCGTTTCACTTTTGGTAATTTGGGACAAGCCTTCGCGAAGTGCTATGACGCATACTCAAATGCATACTCTGAAGGGTGCTGACCCTGAATTGAGACACAGCCCGTGTCTCAAATCAGGGTCTGCACCCTTCGCAGAGACACAGGTGCTGTGTCTCAATTCAGGGTCTGCACCCTTCGAACGGAGTGTCCTCCATCTGAAGGAAGCGTTCTTCGAGGCCCCAGCCTAGAAGGACGGACCAAACCCTGCCTCCCCGGTAACCACACGGGACGGTCTAGCCTTCGGTGTATTTCCTCGTTTCGTCACCGCCTTTCCCTCCTGCTGGCCAACCCCGTAAGTGACGTTTTTATAGTATCAAGCTAACCATTGGTTAGCCATCTAACGATGCCGTTGGATGATCAAATAAGTAAAATCCTACGTTAAAAACTGGATACTTTATGTGAAACTTCAATACTTAAATTTATGTTGTGTCTTTACCAGTACATGCGGCTAATTTCAGCTGACTTCCCAGGATCCCACGATGCTTTGCAGCAACACGCAAAGCATCATGGGATACACAAGTACGCAAAGGATAGTTGCGGTGCAGCCTTGGAAATCGGCTAAAACGAGGGCGCATTCCGAGTATGCATTTTGAGCGTCCTAAGGACTTTTGGGAATTGGGACATGCCTCCGCGCAGTGCTATGACGCAACTTCCTTTCAAAATGCGTACTTCAAGGATGCAGACCCTGAATTGAGACACAGCAAGGGTTACCGAAGGACGCAAAGGATAGTTGCGGTGTATCCTTGGAATCGGCTAAAAGTAGGGCGCATTCCGAGTACACATTTGGAGCGTCCTTTGGATTTTCGGGATTTGGGACAAGCCTTCACGCAGTGCTATGACGCAACTTCCTTTCACGTGCATGCTCCGAAGGATGCAGACCCTGAATTGAGACACAGCCTGGGTGGCAGGAGGATGAGTGTTGGGTCTGCGATGTGCCCCCTGGGGACCTGTGAAAGTTACTAAGCCCTATACCCCTTCCAGTCCACCAGGTACAGGACATCTTTGTGCTGGACATCAACAACTGCGGCCCCATCCACTATCTTGGGGGGGTGGAGAGGATGCTGCAGGTGGAGTGAGAAGACTGAACCTGTAAGGCTTTAGGTGGGAGACGTGGAAGGTGGGATGTATGCAAAGCGAAGCAGGTGTAATATGTTGATCCTATCTGAAAAACTCATACATAATGTCATTAAGCAGCTGCAGCACCATACTAAATTAAAACCAGTTGAATGTGTAAAGATAAATGAAAAATGTGGAAGTGTTGAAATATAAGGTAATGTTGAAATGTCATGTAAGAGCTAAAATGCAAAAAAACCAAAAAAAGATAAAAACCCTCATGGCTATATGTACTTATACTTTATACCTGTTGGCAAGTTTGTCGGGGATCAGGGATTTGGAACTCCCTGTTGAGCCCGTTTACAGTTTTTGGAAATGCCTCCAAGGCGAGGCGAACTGACGCGTGCCAGTGGAATCATGCCCTTAGGGGGGGCTTGCAGGATGCAGGATCCGGGTGGCAGAGAATGATGGCTGATCCCCAGGCAACGAGGCTACAGGTGCTGTGAGTGACAATAGATATTCGTAGACGGTGTTGAGAGCCTCACCCACCTTCTGCATCTCAGTGGTGAGATGCTTGATATTTCTTCCCTCCCGACTGTTGCTGACCCTGGAGGCTAGTGGCATGTTTGAATGCCTCTGACTGTGCTGGGTCCATTCTGACCAGACCGTACTGTTATTTTTCAGGTTGTTTTGGACCCTTCTCATTAAATTAGCCAGAGTAAATTCTCCACGAGCTGGCAGCAAACCAGTGTGGACTGATGATTAAGGTTGTTTCTCAAGAGACTGTATGCTGCTAATCTCAAACTGAACATATTAGTATTGGAAGTGTGAAAATGTAAAAAAAAACAAAACAAACCCAAAATCACTGAATACTTTATTTTAGTAATGCCAATACCTTAAAAGCCCATCACTGTGATTGACCTGCATGATTGTGAACAGTTGTAGTCAGTGGTTTGGTTTTAATGCCATATCAAGAAAAAGATTACATGACTTAGAGGCAATTGCAAGACTTTTTGCAGAGGCTAGCTATAAAATCCACTGTACTGACTTATTATCATCACAAGGGGAAAAAGAAATCATTCCTTCACGTCAATGTTGAGCGACTGGTTGACGTTGGACAGTTTGTCACTTTTGAATCTCACCACCAGCATGCAGGTGCCTGCAGTGGTGGGTTTGAACTCGACTCTGGCTTTAGCCTCCTCTTTGGGACCAACCGGTTCAATCCTGCAAGACAGACAGACATGTTTCAGTGCAGTACCGGCTTCACATGCACAAGTTGCATTTTGACTATGGCTTCCATATCATCAGGCATCTTGATGCCATTTGTTCCGATGTTGTCAGTGAATGACGACGTCGAGGCCAATTAGTTACTTAGGACATCCTGAAAAGTCAATACCAATAGTAACTTGCCATGTTTGCTGGCTTTGAGTTGTGAAAGGACACGGCAATCCGATTTAGATGAACACAATGACAGCAGCATTTTTTTTTTACCTGGTAAAGCCTAATTATTAGCCAAGCACCATCAAAACCTGACTTTTATGGTATGGTAACTGTCATTTGCATTTCCGTTAATATTAAATGTGCAGCAGGTCCTTGGCATAAGGACTGCAAATGACACTGTGGCACTAATTGCGCTGGACTTCAGCACCGTCTTGGCCAGCTGTGTTGACAGTTGATACAGCACTTCAGTCGAGAGCCAACCAGGGAACCAGTCGGCGTCGCTCTTCGTTCTTAAAGCAGCCATCCAGTTCTGCTAATACCGATGACTCAATGTGAAACTATTTCTCTGGCAGCCATTATGCTACCACCATTTGTCCCTCAATGGGACTTCGAAGGGTTGCTCGTAGCCGTTTATCCCATTCCCAAAACAAGGGAATGGGATAAATTGTATGAGCGATTCCAAACCAACCATCTGTGCCAACAAACCTGGTCTCAATTTTTTCGGCAATGAGCCCGGTGCCCTGCACAATGAAGCTGCAGTCCTGAAGCTTCTCGGGTAAAGTGTTCAGCATGCTCAGCTCCACCGCCATTGGCTGGTTCACTCTGGCTTCCCCCAACAGCTGCAGAGAGGTGTTCAGTTAGAGGAGTGCATTTCACACAGACACAAAAACATTATGGCCACAGGAAAAGGCCCCACAGTCCAGTCGTACTTTGATCTCAATATCCGGTCCATCCAGCACAATGGTCTTCACTGCTGTGTTGTACTCCTCATGCTCCCCGTCCAAAGTCATAAGCGTCACTTTGATCAGCCTTTCAGACGTGATTACCGGTGCATAATTTTTGTGTTCCAGTTTCAGGGGGATGTGCTTTACTGGAGAAGGAGGGGGGAAAAAACCAACAAAAACAGTTTGAACCTTCTTGGATCCTGGTACAGTGAGAGTGATGCACAACAGTGTACCTTCGTTTGGCGCCAGCTCCACTGCTTCTTCCATGGTAAATCCACAGTACTCGCCAAGTTTGCCGTTGTAGCCCACAGCTGAGGCCATGAACACAACTTTACAGGCCTTTGTCTCCATGCAGTTGTTTGTGATTTGGGCACACACTTCAAAGTCTTTGCCCATTACCATGTCTTTAGCCAGTTTGATCTGTTGCCAGTCACAGGTGGTTGGGAGAGAGTGGATTGTAAATGTAAAATTTCAGTTCTCATGATGAAGACATAGCAAATAAAGACTCATTCAACTGCTTTGCAACCATTTAAGCTCCGACAATTTAAGTATTTAACTGAAGGGAATATTGTGTCTCAATAATGATGCTACAGACATGAACTGGAAACTGCACAATCACAAGTCTTTCAGTCGTGAAGAACAATCTCACAGGCACGCTGTGTGCCCCAAGCTGCATGGCAGTTTGTGGTTTTTATACCCAGTGTGTTTACCTCTTCCTGTTTGATTTGCCGATTTGGCAGATTGTTTCGGAGCACTTCCTCTCATTTCTTACTCTTGCAACTTTAACATTGCTACTCTACAGGACGGATGATGAACCATCTAGAAAAAGGTAAAAACCCTCAAAGAGCCACCTTAAGATTCAGCCCCGGCTCCTTTCCTTCCTGGTGAAGCTTGTTGCGGTGGTCAGCCTTCTCATACGAGTGCCTCTCCTCCTGCGAGCCTGATAAAAAGATTTTATTTTTTTCAAGAAAAGGGTTCATAGTGATTTTCTAGTTCTTTCAAAATGACATTTTTTGAGGCACATGGGTTCATGTGATAGGACCAACCCTTTTAAGGCAATATAGGAGTCAAGTATTGTAGTGAACACAACTACAAAACTCATTTCACCCCAGAGACACAACTTCAAAAAATTACAATCATATCCTTGTATTACAAAAAAATATTACAAGTGTGTGACATGATGTAATGTCAATGACGTGGAGATCTGTTGTTCCCTGGGTGAGTAATGGGTAGCAGACCACTCTTTGCTCCTTACAATCAAAGCTGAACAGTGCGATAGTGAGAGTCAGTAAACAAAAGTTGGCAAGACGAGTGGTGTTTGGTTTGAAACAACTGCAGCGCCAACCAGAGTTGTACTGAGTGAAAGTCAGCTGGGTCGTCTGTTGGCGTGGATCCATTACCTTCCTCGTATTTGTACACGTTTGTGATATCGCGTCTCTTGGTTGAACCCCGGGCTTTGGTGCTGATGCAGCGTCCAACCGACGCCGACTTTACATTGATTTTGACCTTTTCCCCACTGGGAAGGTACATCCAGTTCACCACGTCAGCATTCACCTGGGAAGTGTGCAGAGGTGCATACAGGTTGAAAGAGGCCAGCACACTTGGGCGCTTGAAGGTGCTCCTGCCATTTCAGACTTTTTCAGCCTCTGAGGAATTATTAATGTTAGAATCTTTCTGATTATTCTGCAAGAAAATGATGTTGCTGACAGAACGCCACTGCTGGAGCAACTGTATGCTAGCACCTTGAGTTTGGGTGCCTTCAAATCGCTTTTAAAGTCTCATCTCTTTTCGTTGACTTTTGAGTAGCTCTCCCCAATTGCCTCTTCATTTTTTAATTTTATTTATATAGGGGAATTTGTATGTACTTTTGTTGTGAAGCACTTTGGTGCGGCTTTGCTGTTTGTAAATGTGTTTTATACACAAATAAAAATGACTTGCCCTCCTGAACACTAAAGAGTGAAGCTCACCTCTGCGTAAATAAATGGTGCATCATACTTCTTGGTCAACTCTCCTTCCTTGATGGCCCGCACGGGGGCTGGCCCACAGCAGAACACCCCTGACAACATCACACATCACAAGAGGTCACGTCTGGAGCACATAATACGTTTGCAAAGGTATGGTATGTTATTGGTATGTTATTTTAGTAAATAAGACAAATCACAATCCACTTCTAACCACAATCCTTTGAAAATGAGATTACTGGCTGATGTCACACATCCGTTAGCCAAACACCATATCTTCTTTGACCAAACATGGTCAAACCTGCAGATACATACATGAATCAGACCACAACGTTCGGCATGATCGTTGGTCACATGACAGGAGAAAGAGTGGATGATTAAAAGTTAAGTTTACCATCACTCGTCTCCTGCGGGGTTGGATCACAGACTTGCCAACCATCAAAATCTGAACCCAGATCAGGACGGTCCATCCAGCACTCCACCCAGACATGAAAGTTCCTTGTTTGAGAATAAAAAGTTGCAGGTTAAAACTTTGCTTCAATCACTGCAAATACTGAAAGACAAAACATCAAAGAGACAGAGGTAGGTACATCATTGCAATGTTTCCAAAGTTTTAAACAATGCAGTTTTTCAAGTCAATACAGGTCAGATTCAATTTCCCTTGTGTCTCCAGTGATAAGTGAATTTCCCCAGTGTAAGAGCAACAAGTCAACTTGAGTGCATCTTATCTTTACACAAGTCAACAGGTCCAGAGTTTAGAGGAATGTCAGCAAGATGCAGTGCCCCTGCACTCAAACTCAGGCCCTTATCCAAACCAAATTTATACATGATGCTGTAAAATGTCAAGCCCATTATCCTTTGTAGGAACATGATGTTTGGAGCAGCACATCTATTGGTCCTATTGTGGAAGGTAGTGAGATTGTGTGGAAGACAGTTACAGACATAGACAGACCAGCGAACAGGGAAAAAAATTTAAACGCAGAGCCGCTGAGAATACAGGAACTTGGACCACGAGATAAAAGCTAATGTGGATGTGATAAAACAAGTCCACACTCACCATATCGAGTCGCCCCCGGATATTCTCTCACCATCCATTCCGTAGATGTTATCGATACAGAGGTTAGCGTTGCTGTCGTGCGCCGATTCGAAGTTGGTCACCACTCGACACGGGATGCCCAAAACGCGAGACACTGGAGAACACACAGGCACACGCACGTTGTTGGCCATCACATGTCAAAACAAAAGATTAGGTGCTAAATTCGGAGTTCAATCACAGCGAGGTGGTGAGTTGCCAGTGCTAGGGTTGCCACCCATCCCGTTTTCCCAGAATTGTTCTTTTTTCACCACCTGTCCCAGGAAAAATAAAATCTCTCCCGGGACACAATTTGTCCCGTCTTTTAGGGAAAATGACAAAACCTCATTTGATTTCCGTCTGTGGTCTACTCCCGTAAAATAGGCGATTGTCCCATATTTGGCAACTAAAAAAACCTGTCCCGTAATGAACTGATACGGGACGCACTTCACTTTGTGCCGTATATTTTGGGGACGCCTCCGCCTCCCCACCTCCCCCGTCGTCGACAGACTTGAGATCTCCCCCTCCCACCCCCCCTCCCCCGAGAAGACCCAAATTTGAAACTCTAGGAGGTGGCAACCCTAGCCAGTGCGCAAGCTTGAAAAATAGCTGCAGAATTCTGTCACACCTAAAAATACACCCCTCTACCTGTGCACGCAACGGCGGCAAACACCCAGCACTGGCCGTAACGGACGGGGCCACTCTCGTCCCACCGCTGCAGAATCTCGGCGCTGCCATACCAGTCCCACGGGAAGACCCCGTCCGGGTATTCATACCACTCCCCCACAAGCACGCCGTTGTCGTCGTTGCTGTTGATCTGTGGGGGCAGAACAAGGAGGATGGTGAGACAGGTGGACAGGACCGCAAAGAGATCAAATGCAGCATGTTTGCTCGCACAAATTCTTTGCGTGTATCACTAAACGTGGCTAGTTGCCATTTTTTGAAGTCTGCCAAGGTTTACTCAACCGCACACCTAAGCTTGACAGACTTGGATGGCAGAAGGTTCTGCAGCTCAAGCAGTCTGTGCTGCAGCAGGACTGCCAGACTCATTCAAAGGTGGCGTTTTTCCATGTAGAAGCTTAGTTGCCTGGAGATAAAGTGAAACGGCCCATAGTAATAAATCTGAGTGGGCAGGAGGTTGCCTGGCTGATGAAGAGTCAACCTATGAGGGCCCTAATCTCCTCATAAAAGCGGGAACCAGACCTACCATGGCACTCAGCACCCTGGACACATAGATGGGGTCTTTCCTGGATGAACAGTCCTCGTTGGCATTGGCAAGATAGTTGGGGCTGGAGTCTAGGATCTTGAAACAGATCCTCAGTACATCTGGCTCAAACTGTGGACGGACACAAAACCAGGGGATGGGAGGGAAAGTAATGTCAGACAGCGTCACATTTAATTCACTTTCTATTGCTGCTCTTTGGTAAACATATTTTGCCACAAGCAAGTTCGCTTCGCAGCCGAGGGAGAGCACAATGCGCACCTGTCCAAAGTCCCAGGGAGTCTCAGAGATTCTTTTGAAGGTTCCCTTGTAGACCCTCCCAATTTTTTCCAAAATGTATTCCTGTCTCTTGGCATCCTTGGGCATGTAGACCACATCTCCTGTGAGGTCAGACAGACAATGCAAAGACAGCAAAAAATTATTTAAAGAAATGACGATTATCTGTTCAGGGCTTTTCACCAATATGCTAGCTGTGCTACAAATAATCAGGAAGAAGGGCAGCAGGGGGCACAAAACTCACTGAGGCACCAAGCATTAAAGAGAAGGGTGAACTCTCCCAGAGGGATCTTCGTGTCCTGCTGGTCCAGAGTCAACTTGTAGACCCCGATGGGAGCATTGGGCGACGAGCTGATGGACACAATGATTGTATTTTCGGCCGGACCGTAAGTAGCCGAGGCGCTCCACTGAGTCTTGTCGGTGACCTGCTGTAGGGCAAAGGTGACCCGGGTGCCAGACTCTTTTGTGGGCGACGGCCCTTTTGGAGACAGATTTTCATTTGCACGTTAAAACTAAAAGTCAACTCAGAAAGTGAAGCATCGTAGCGGCACGTTTGCAACCAAGCGGCATACCAGTCTCTGCGATGAGGAAGAAGCTGTTGTCGTCCAGCGGGAACCTGCCGCTGTCGGTCTTGACGTGCAGGGTGATGTTGAAGGGCTCACCCCTGCGGACGATCAGCCGCTCCTCTCCGAAGAGCTCTGTGTGGTGGCTGGCGTTGTTCTCCCCGATGTTCAGGTCATAGTGCTCCAGGTGCAGCGCTGTGTGCACGGAGGAGGCGAGTGTCACTTTTTTTTTTTTTTTTTTTTTTAACCACCAGTTTAGTTTTGAATATGTAAAATAAAACAAATAGACAAAAGGAAACAAAAAAAAATCCCATACACAGTGAAGCGAAAGCAGACAGAGTGTCATTTCCTGCCAGACAGTTTGTTGTTGATTGTTGTGCAATGTCCTCAGTCACTCGGTGCACCTCATGTGGTTTTAATCGAATCAGGCATTTAGTGCAGAAATAGAAAATAAATGTGTTGTCCCCACCAGAACTGCCTTTCTGGGTAGAACGGTTTCAAAAAGAGCAAACTTTTCTCTCTTTACTCACCTTGACTCATGTCTGCAGTCGATATGCGATCACTCAGCTTGTGGTAGGTGCCAAGGGTCTCCTCTGCTGCTGCCAGTGCGACAACTGAGCCTATTTAAGAAGTTCACGAAGCCTGAAACTTGAGCTCCTCCCTCTCACTCCTCCCCGCCTCTTCCTCCGCCCACAGCACAACTGAACTGTTTTTAGTTGGGAGGCCCGTTAAAGTTGTTTACACCTGTTACAACCTGCCTCGCTGGGGAAAAGGGAAGTAACACAAAACCCAGATGTTTAGGCAATGAAAGTTTATTGTGGAGATAAAGGCACAAAACAAAATACTTTTTAGGCTTTGGTCTCTGGTGAGTGGCTGGAGTTGGGCAGGTGAATAGACGCCGCACCAATCGGGAAGCAGGCACAGGTGGGCTCTTATGTAGGTGGTGAACTGGACTTCCCAGACGCCGCACCAATCAGACTGGAGAAGGGGCGAGGCGAGGCGATGCAGGGTGTGTCAGGGTGCAGGCAGCCAGCTTGGAGGTGAGAGTGATGAAGAGGCAGCACACATTTCCGTTTCGCGACGGCCGTAACAACCTCTATTTATGTCTGTATCCATTTATTAAGAGATGGGCTGGTGATTCCTTGTAAAGTGCGACAGTGTTCAGGAAGTTGAAGCTGTTGACGTAAAAATCTGCACGTTAAAAAAAAAAAAGTAATTGTATAAAAAATGTTGGCAACAATAAAAAGAAAAGAAAATGAGAAAGAAAAAAAAAAGAAAATGCATTTTGTTTCAATCATTTATTCAATGAGTTGTAACAGTCCTCGTCAGTCATGTGAAAAGTTCTGTGCTCTAAAGTTAACAAAAAAAAAACAAAAAAAAAAAACTTCATATCGTGAAGAACTAAAGTAAAGAATTAAAATAAATTTGAGTTTTTGCCCCATGGAAGATGTAAAAATGAGTGGCTAATTATAATAATGAAAAGCTGGACGTGCAGAGTTTCTTAACTCAACACACCAAGAGGGCAATAAAAAAAAAAAAGGCTGCAATAAGTGTTTCTGAAGAAGTACTGAAATGGCGCTTTTTTGGAGCAACCTCTCTCAAACTGGCAACATAAAACACAACTTGTAATAAATAACAACTTGAAGGTAATATTTAAATAACATAAATTATTCAAATAAATTAAATGAAACAATGCCAAAATTGCCACAAAAGAGCACGTAGAAGAACCTTTTTTAATGTCTGAGAAGTTCACTGACAGTAGAGTCCCATTGCAGTTACAAAAAGGATGTGCTCAGCAACAATTGACAACTTTTGACAGGAATCAGCAGTAAAATACATCCCAGCTGGGTGATGTGTTGGTTCATAACTAACAGACAACTCAAGAGTAGCCAGTTAGTCTAATGTGTCTTTGGACTGCTGAGGAAGCCCCAAGAACTGGAGAGAAGCCACAGGCACAGGAAGAACATGCAAAATCCAGTCGACAGTTTAAATCAAAACGATAAGAAATATTTTTATTTAAGCCAAAAAAAAAAAACTTGTACCATGTGAAACCAATCCAAATATTTGTCAAATGTATTCATCTTTGAACCATAACATTTTTTGCATTGCAGTAGCAAACAATGTTCTGTTCAAAACAAAAGCATCAGGAACACAGAGAGAAGCAGGAAATGAGACGTCACCCGGGAAGAAGGTTCTATGTCAGGCTGAAAGCCTCTCAGCCTTCTTCTCTTGCAGGGTTCTTATAGTTCAGACAGTGCAACGCACAATGGTGTCTCGTCAGCATGAGTGGACTTCGACTTTGCTTTTTGAGTTCCTGAGAGGCAAAAATAGATTTTGAAATGGCAGCTGGACTGTGGGAACTGAAGGGCAAGCAGGCAGAGAGACAGACACTTCTCAGCAGGGATGATATCACCACCAAAGCAATAAAAAAAACTGCAGCATCAAGTGTTCCGTGGAAAAATGAAGCATCACCTCAGGGTGGTGACAGGTTCTCATGACAGAGACATATGGCAGGTCCCTCCTTCAAGGAGCTCACAGTTCAGAAGGAAGGAACCGTAATATATTTAATTAAACTTACTGGGGGAGGGGGGGCTCATAAATTAGGCAAATAAATTCAACAAAATACACAATTAGAAAATAAAACAAACGTATCACACATTAAAAGGGTCGTCCTGCTGAAAACAGCAGACATCTGACAGGTCATAAAAACATAGTGGCTTTAAAAAAAAAAGAAAAAAAAAGAAGAAATTCGGGTCACTACGATGAAGCCAAATTTTAATTTAAGTTCACTTTCATTAAGTTTACTTACATTGTGTGTTGTTTAACACAGACGACAAAAACACAAGTCAACAGACAAGGACAGTTTCTTCAACTCAAACAAAATATTAAAAAAAATCCAAAAAAGACAACATTTAAAAGCTGCAATACAGTATGACAAACTGTAAAGGTTGAGGCCGAGACTCTGATCAAAACACAAATCAGAAACACAAGTGGTCGGTCCTTGAGATAAAGCATACACAACTAAATACAGACTGCATGGATGGTGCACAGACTGACACAGACAAAGATCAAAGGAAACATCCACGGAGTGAAAAACAACAGGGAAGGGATGCATTTTTCTTTACATTTACTTTTCCCCCCATGTAGTTTAATTTCCGGACTCTAGTGGTCATCAGTGTTGGATCCTGAATCCTTATTTAGGAATAAGGACATCCGAACAGCATCTGAAATTCCTTAAAAACATCCCACAACTATTTATTGAATTATATTTTGCGTGATACAAGACCTTCAAGCTCCTTTTGTAAATATGACACAGAGATTTAACCATCGGCTTGAGGTGCCCAGGGTTTGATGAAGATGGAGGTCTCAGATGCAGCTGTGTCCATTCACAGTGTTCTCTTTGTATGCTTGTCTGCTTGTTTTAAATAAAACCCAAACCAAATCACACAGTGCCCAGTCATAAGTTGTTCTGTTGATAAAAACCAGCACCCTGCACTTGATTCTGGTCCAGCCACAGGAACATGTGACCAAACAGCAGCGTCTTGTGACTTTCTTCCACTTGATCCTATTTGTCAGCTGAGTGGTGACTTTGGCAGCTGGTGTTCTGCAATAACCACAAGACTGAATTGGAAGCATGATTCATTTCGAGTTAACGGTAAAACTTCATGCAAACTGATTGCAATTGTTATAAAAAAAAAAGAAAGAAAAAAAAAGGATATAAAAAAGAAAAAAAAACCCTGGTCCAACTAAAGATTGGCTCCTTTTTGTACTGTTTTGTGTTCTACACCATCTGCCCCACAAAACAGGATGGCAGATATTTTCAGGATATCAGATTAAAGAGCACAGTAACTGTATAAGACGTTTGGTGTTCTTGAAATTTTCAAATGGCAAATTAAAAAAAAAAAAATTATGTAAATACTAATATTAACTTACCTTGTGTTTGGGACTCAGGGCTCAAACTTCTGTTGTTTTTCCAATGATGATGTTGTCACACTGCAAACAACAAAACATCAAAGACAAAATCAATTACACACAGCTGAGATCCTGTTTCGTATGGCGACTTGAAAGCCCAGACAAAAATATGATTCTTTTACTTATGCCTGTATGTATGATGATACAATATTAATTGAAATGATGTTTCCTTCTAATCCATGTTTCTTACAGTGTTGGAAAAAAAAAAACACTTCACCGTCCTTCACTGGTACCTGTTTATTAGCCAGATGCAGAGGTTTGGGGGCGACGTTGGGCTTCTTCCTGGTGACCGCTGGAGAGCCATTTATTCGAAGACTTGGGGTCCGACAGAGGGGTGGGCGGAGCTTAGAACTCTGGGAGGCCAAGGAAGAGGAGTCGTCCGCCACCTCGCCGTCAATGGCAGACAGGCAGCTGTGGTCGGAGCCGTTGGTCACGCTGAAGCCTTGGGAAGACGATTCGGTGCTGTCCACTAACAGACACGCACACACACACACACACACACACACACACACACAAAAACAAAGGGAGTGGAAGGTAGGTGGGAACTTTTAGCAGCACAATGCAGGATGCGCTGCCTTTAAGGCATACATTTGAATGTGCTTTTATTTTGATATCTGTTTATCCTTCCCAGGAAGTTGTATGTCCAGAGGTAACTTTTTGTTAGCAGTTGAAGGAGTTAGCTGAATCTGGGCACCTGTGTTTCTGTGGTCATTGCACACCATCCACATTGTAAATGCTACAGAGGCAATGTTGTAAGTAAATAATTTCATAATTGGAAGCATAAGTTAATGTTAAAAAAAACATTATTTACATATTTACAGTTGATGTGTTTGTATTTAGAACACTTCATTTACATCTATTTACATTTGGGAAAGCATATGCTGAATTTGTCCCAGTTTTCTATCCATCTATGTTAGCTGGTGTTGAGGAGCCACAGTAAACAGCAACAAAAAGCTAACTATGACTCAAGTCATCATTTGCAAGGAAGAGTTTAGCTAGCTGCGTAGCTGCCGTTTCTACACTGTTGTGAGGACAACATACAGGAAGTGAGCTGTTTGTTCTCGACTCACTCGTGCGGTGATGAGCTTTCCACTGTTCACAGCTGCGGTGAAGTAGAGGCTGGTGGAGATGCTGACTGTTGAGCTCGTTTTCGCCGGCGCCCTCGGGAGAGGGCCAGGCGGCGAGGCTGTTCTCTGCCCCGTGCAACGAGCTCCCGAGGTAACCGGCGGGGGAGAGCGAGCCCCGGCCAGAGGAGGAAGACGACTGGCTAAGCGTGGTGGAGGCGGTGCTGCCGGAGCCGATGGAGTGCGGCCGCGGGTATTCTAAGCCCCTGTGTGAACAACATGCCACAGGGACTGACGACAGACATAGATAGACACCACGGGTGAGAACGTGAAGCGGCGGTCTCGGGGGCACAAACATGACTTGTTGCACATTTTCCTTCCTCAGTGACTTTGTTAGGAAAGGACACAAAAAAAACATGAGGACAAGAAAACGAAAGAAACGTGAGGCCAGCACGGCAGGACATGCAGCCACTCGGCTAAAACTTTGGTAAAACAGCATAAATCCCAGTGTTAGCAACGGATGCTAACGTTAACATTTGCAAATTGGCAATTAAGAGTGCTCTCAATGACATTGAGGCTGATGGATTTCTCTTTTTCTCATTTCAAGGTCAGGGTTTAATTTGGGGGGTGGTGGGTAAACATGATGTGGAACATCAACAATTGAATATTATGTTAAAATTTGCCCTGTAGAAACCTGGTGGAACCCAGTAAAGGGGGCCAGAGAAAGAAGGCAAAACTAGTTAAGTGACTGGATAAACCCACTGTCACATTCAAATAGACCAAATCAGAATTTTAATCCAATCAGCTGCAACATGAGGCTTGGTATTGGCGCTACACGATGCTAGCCCCTTTGAGCACTGATGTTAAACAAACTCCTGCCAAAGCCAGTCAAGAGGAAAGCCAAACTCCCCCGCTGCTGTTCTGATTCAGTTCTGATTAAACTGCCGCCGTAGCGACATCTGTGCTAGTGGCAGCAGTAGCAGCGGCGGCGGCAGCAGCAGCTAGGCTTACAGTCACTTCCTCTTTTCTTCTTCATCTTCTTTTGGTACTTTTGAGGGCATCCAGCAGCGGCTGCTTCATGTTTTCGCCACAACTAAGAGGAAGTCAACTGTTTGTGGGATCTGGTGCGACTTTTGGTTCAGACGGAAAAAAAAAATGTTTTCTGGTATAGACGTTGACAATAGATATACAATACTTCAGAGTTTAAACAATTGTTGGGAGTTTATCATTACAGTAATGACCAGGGTGGCACTACAGGGGAACTATAGAAAGAAATGACTAAAGGAAGTTTTTGAACAAAGGCAATGATGCATTTATGGGCATTTCTACCCCACAATCACTGTAAAATATACGTTTTTGCATGCAGGTCCTTACTTCTGCCGGGGAGGACACAGTTGACGGCCCTGTCACAGATGGCAGCGTCGCTGGGCTGAATGTCCATAAAAGGTTTGCGGCCCATCCCCATGAACACCCGCTCCTGCATGCGAAGCTCTAAAACACAACATCTGCTCAGTGTTCCTTCGAAAGACATGGCAGCAAAACTGTTAACAAAGAGCAGAAGTGTCGCGTGGCAGCTGCTGGCACCTCTGCTGTGAGCCGCCTGGTCCCACAGAATCCTCTCCAGGTCTGCGGTCCAGGCTTTCTTCACCTCCACGCAGGAGGCCTTCAGGGTGTAGGTGTCGCCGCGTTTCCTCCGGCGGAACCAGATTTCGAAGCACAGGCCGCTCACGCTGGAGTTGTGCGTCATGCCGACGTCGCTGGTCTGGAGCAGAAAAACATGCATGGAAGCAGAGGAGCGAGCCGTACGGTTAGCTTGCTGGGAAACCCTGAGAGGACATCACTAGCGCCAGCGCCCAACCTTGAAGGACTGCTTGTAGACGTAGACGTCGTTGCCCACGTCGTTCTTCTTGGTCTTGCTGAAGAGGATGAGCTCCTCGAAGAGGAAGACGCGCCGCACGCATTTCTTCTTCCGGAAGAAAACGGTAAACTCGTCCTGGCGAATCAGCTGGCCCTGCTCTTTCAGGTTCACCTGGTAGCGTAAAAGTCCCGTCAGGCACCTTCACCCCACCGCTACAAACACACAAAAGTCAAAACGTTCGCCGCCTTACATCACAGTCCCTGATGGCGTCCATGGTCAGCAAATCGTTGCCGTGGCGCATCTGAAACCGAACCAGTTCGGCTGCGGCCTGGATCTCGGCCCGCTCGCGCTCCCTCTCGCCACTCGTCAGGTCGGGCGCGTACGCGCTCTGAGCGCACACGCTGGACGCCAGCAGCGCCTCCTGGACCGGTTCTTTGGGGCGGCGGGAGGCGGACAGAGCTAGCACGTCCTGCAGCAGCAGGCTGTACTTGCTGATCCTCTGGATGGGCCTCAGCAGGTAGGACGAGAGGTCCATCATGTCGCCGAGCTCCTGCTGCTTCCTCTGCCGGAGGACAAAACAGAGTGAGAGCGTGGAGAGGACGGACAGGATCCGAGTGACAGCAGCGCCGGAGGAGAGATTGTGTCTCAGTTCATGTTCATGTAAAAGTCACATTATTTCAGACGCGTTGCCTTTGAATAAACTCCATGCGATGTCACAAAGGGCACATATGCCCATTGAGCACCACTGTGTTTTTGTCACCTTCCAAATATGTGGAGGGTCCAACAAAGCAACCAAAAGCAGCTTTAAAACATGGCAGAAAAGGTGAAGTTAGAGGATGGCAGAGTTTTAAACCTTGAAAATGTCGTGTCGGCGGTGCAGGATCAGGGCGTCCGACTGAGGTTTGTTCTTGCTGTAGAGAGCGTAGAGGGCGAAACTCTCACTCTGTGGAAGTAAAATCCAATTGGAGTCGTATGAGTAGAATTCACGTAGCAGGAATACAACACTATCAGAAAAATCACTCAAACATACAATTGTGGCAGAAGAAGAAGCGCAGGGATACACAGAAATCTGTGGGAAAACTTCTGGTATCCCTTCACGAAATTATTATTATTTTTCACCTCTCAAACATTGCAAATGTGACAGAGAGGAAGTGCAGGGGAATCGTGGGTCTGCTCACATGTCTGAGGAAGCAGCGGGCCACCATGGCGGCGTCCCTCTGGCAGGCCTCCAGCTCCGGCAGGAAGTAGTGGCTGTGGAAGTCGTGCAGCTTCTCCAGGTTGCCAAAGATGACGCCCCGCTTGCCCCGCAAGTCCTGGGGGATGTCAGGTCTGTCCAGCAGGGGGAGGTAGTGGGTGAGGATATAGGCCAGCGAGCGAACGTACTCCCTCTCGGTGAACAGCAGCTCCTCCAGGACTCGCTGCAGCCGCCTGGGCAAACCGACGGGAAGAGAAGTTTGAATCGCGCTTTATTTGACCGGAGAGTCGACGGAGGATTTTCTGTAAGAAGCAACAGTGACACACAGCCCAAGAAATAATTCACAGATAGGACACAGTACCTCAAGTGCTTCATTGGAAGCTTGGAGACAGAGAGAAGAGCACATCGTGTCATCAAGACTCACAGGGTCAGCAAGGTTAAAGGTCATGCACGTGACTTCACGGCCATGCGGTGATGTTAATGTTGTTAGTGACGTGCATAACGATCCAAATATCGATATCAGTGTTGGTGTCGGTATCCTTTAATAGCAGCGTCTAGATTTTATCTAGACACTGTATTTGTATGTATTGGTCACTATATTTAAGCTGTGATGGAGTTTCCCATAACTTGGAATAAGCTGGAGTAATAAACTGTGTGGCACAGCTACTGAACTCACAGTCCGCTGCTGGCGCTCTCCTGAGGGCTCGCCAGACAAAACCCGCCCTCACACCTGCCGGCGGGCAGGCTGGAGTGTTTGCAGCAGAGGGAGCCGTTCCCTCCGACGGTGGAGGCAGAGGCGAGGGCGCCGCCCTGCTCGCTCATGCAGGAACTCTCGGAGCAGAAGCTGCCGTGGCGGGAGATCTGGAACTTCTGCGCCTCCTGCAGGATCCGGCAGGACGGCTGGCCGTGGTGGGAGCAGGAGGACGGAGGGCGGACACGCTGCTCTGGCGGAGTGGACGAGTGCGCTGCCGCCGCCGCTACTGCACACGAGTCCTGGCTGGCGGACCTCACGCCGAGGCCCCGCCCCCAAGGGAACCACTGGCAGCCGACGGTGTGGGACTGAGAGAGAGCCGCGGCATCGCGCTCGCTCCTCGCTCGGCTGGCCTGTCGCCTCCGAGCCTCCCTGTCAGCCTTCCTCGTCGACCTGGTGGCAACCAGAGCCGGAGACACAAGTTAACACAACAAAGTTCAAGGCTGTCAAATTTTTTTAATCTTAATTTAATCTTCATAGTTAACTGTGATTCATCGCGGTTTGAATTGCATGTGTAAAATTCTGTTATTTAGCATTTCAAGGCCGCGTTATAATTTTAACCCCATAATGTAAAGTATTTCTTTCCAGAAATCGGCCAGAGGGGCCGACTATGGGTCTTAGGCCGGGTTCACACCCGGAAGCCCACAAAAATTGCGCGCGAGCTGAAGCTCTCCTGTTCACACGAGACACGCATTTCCCTGCGAGGGTCGACAAGCGCTTCTGCTCAGCTGTTGTCTGCTCCCATTCAGAGCTATTTTTATCAGCAAGATCAATTTCACGTCGTCCATCCTGACTTGACAACAACTCCTGTCGGCCTCTTCTCTCTCGCTCTTTCCCTGTCTGTGTGTTTAGACGCACAAAACCCCACCCCGGCCCCGTAGCCAGCCCGCTCTGTTGCTCTCTTTCATGTGTGTGTGCGCGTGTGTGTGTGCGCGTGTGTGTTTGTTTGTTTGTTTTCATCTCTCCCTCATTCTGTTAAGATAATGACAAATATAACGTACACAGATATGATCGCATTTGTCAATCGCAGTATTTTGTTCTGAGAATTACTTTTATTTTGAAATTAACCGGCTTTTATCATGTTTCTTTGAGTGACTTCCTGTCCAGCTTGACGCGGATCGCTTGCGGCTCACGCACAAAATAGACCAGACGCCGAAACGATCGCTGCGCGAGAGCTATTTTTATTTAAAGAGATATTTTTTGTTTTAGATGATTGAGGTCTTACCTGTGTGGCGACTGTGGTGCGACCTTTGACCCTGCCCCAGCATCAGCACGGCCCTCTGGCTCGTCGGCTGCTGAGGTCACGCTGTCGCTGCGGAGGAGGGGCCTCCTCTTCCCCAGGTCCACCTCTCCAGACACGATGCTCTCCCACTGCGGGTGCCGGGGCCCGGGAGTCGACTGCACGTGCAGGCTCTGGCCACCAGGTGGCGCCGCCTGGACGTCGGTGCTCAGCACGTCAATGTAGTGTCGCTCACAGCAGCTGCCGGACTCTGGGGGGCGCTGCGGGACCTGGAGTGACTCGTGCAGCCGCTCCTGGAGCTGCTGCCGGGCCTCCTGGCATCTCAGCCAGGCTGCATTCCACACCCGCATCCCCCTGGCGCCCCTCAGGGCGCTGGCCTGGGCCTTAACCTCCTGGAATCTCTCCGGGCTGAACTGGAGGAACTGGTCCTGGAAGCTCTGTAGGACAGACTGTAGGTCGCCGCCTGATGGAACGCCACTGCCGGCACCGCAGCTGCTGTTTGGTTCTGAGCTGCGTGTTGTTCGGGTGGCAGGCGGGCAGGCGGTGGCAGCGTCCAATCCCGAGCCTTGGATCTGGTGCTGTGACGTCTCAGAGTGGGTTTGAGTGAGAGTTGCGCTGGTTTGGCCCTGGTCCTGCTCTGGATGGGTTCTAGATGACTGACTGCGATCCAGGTACTCAGTGCACTCATTGGCCAGAGATGTAGCCTGGAATCAGAGAAAATAGAATTCAGGAATTAAATTACATCTGTGTGCTTCAGAAGAAGAAAGGTTTGATAAAGTCATTACAGAATTGCTGCCTTGTTTCAGTAAAGACGTTGTGATTCAACAGAAGCTGCTTGTGCACATAGAAATTATATTCTACAGTTTTGATTTTATTTAATTTTTAAAATTGCCATTCTTATTCAACACTGTTACTGCTACTTCTGAATGGCTGTGATCTAAAACAACAGTCCTCTGCTGTATGTCAAGGTGCCACTAGAAGTAACTTCTTTGCATGACCCCTTTGCAGGAGGGCTTCAAAAATGTATGGTTCAAACATATTTGTCTCTAAACAAAGAAGTCTTGCCCGCCGCTGAGACGCCGACCTGCTCACAGAAGTCGCACACGTTGACCATGACCTGCAGCTCCCTGCCGCAGTCCTCTGCCCTGCACAGGAAGTCCTCCAGGCCCGCCTTGAAGGTGGCCACCAGAGTCCCGAACGCCTCCGTCTCTGGGTAGGAGACGCCGCTCTGCTGCAGTTGCTCCGCCTCCGACACCAGTGTCATGGCGTGGTGCCTCCGGTCCTGGGGGTGGCATGTGACACGAAGTCATGTAATCACTTTGATGGGAATGGATCCTGGAGTCCCTGGGGATCCTGTCTGGCCTTTCCAAATCCTCAATGTGTTTTTATATATTTTATTCCACTGTATTTTATTGCTGTTTCATGTTCATTTTTATAGTGTACTTAGTTATTCTTGCAATATATTTTCATTGTTATTTTATTTTTCGCGTGTACGTGAACGTGGCTGGGGTGGCACCTTTCACAGACTTGCTGCACTTTGCACCTTGAGCTTTGCTGAGCCCTGGGGAGACACAGGAGGGCGCCAGAGTGCTGTACCTGACACTAGTGACTACAGACGACAGGCTGCTCGCCATATGAACGCTATCACTGTATATGCTGTCAAACTGAATTGCCTTCGAGGTAAACAAAGTTGTTGGATTTGATTTGAATGGGAACAAACACAGAGAGGTGCGAGAGGGGTCATTAAAAAAAAACAACAAAAAAAACAAACACTCACGTTGGCTTCGATCAGGAAACCAGTGAAGGTGTTGAGAATGTGCTCCATCCTGTCTCCAGAGTCCTCGACAGACTCAGCTTCCAGCAGGTGGCGCTCCCCCTCTATATTGAACCACTGCTGCATCTGGAGGCAACCAAGAGATTTTACATGTAAAGAAACTTGTTTGAGTTGTTTGAGAAATGCTGTTTATATTGTAACTGATTGTAAAACAACCGTATATTTGTAAAATAACATAAAGTAAAAAGCATTTAGTGTACATAAATGCATATGCATTTTCTTTTTTAATCATTATATGTCAACCCCAAATCAATCAATTCTTCATTTTGCTATAAAGACGCAACGTTCTTCCTGCTTCCCTCAGGTCTGCCGCAGATGTCACTGAGATGAGTCTCACCTGCAGGAAGTGTCCCTCCAACTCTCTGAGCTGCAGCAGATGCTCCAGGTGTTCCAGCGACATGTTGGACCTCTGCACCAGGGCGTGGGCCTGCTCCTCCACCTGGTTGTACAAACTGGTCACACAGTCCACCGCGTCGCTGCACATGGCAGGGGAGGCGGTGGAGGAGAGGAACCGATTAGGGCTGCGGGAAGGTGAGGATTAAGCCGCAGGCAGTTGATTTTGTGAGTGCGAACCTGAAGTCCTCGCAGTGAGGATATCTAAGGTCGCTCTCCTTCCTCAGCCTGGCCAGGACGGCCCCGCCTTCCCTCTGCAGGCCGACCAATCGGCTGTCCTCCAGGACGTCCTTCATCAGGGTCCTCTGGTCCGTCATGCACTGCTGCGCTGCCTATTACAGAGTGATGACGAGTCATTTGTTCACATTGTTAAGTTATGCGACCCTGCGTCTTTCTGAAACTCTTTTTCATGATTACTAATAATCATTTTTGCTCCAATGTGACAGACAGAAGTTTTGTCTCCTCTTTTAAAACACTTTGTATGGGATATTTTACGAGAGGGACTTATAAGATAAATCCAAAGGATTCAGAGGCATCACAACACTAAACATACTGTAAAGTGCGAAACCAGGAGAGAGCAGCGAGATACCTGCACGGTGTCCGTCCTGCGAGGCTCCTCCAGCCGACTGATGGCCCTCAGAAGGAGGGCGGACGCCTCGTGCAGGTCAGACACAAACGGGAAGAGTTTCTAGTCGGGGGCAAGACAAGAGTTCATGCGGTTGAACGGTAGAGCTGCGAGCAAACGCGCGTGCACTCGGCCTCACCTGGTGCAGCTCCAGCCAGTCACAGTGGCTGTGGGACAGCGTGCCGCCGATCCGAGGGCTGAGCTGACTGGCCTCCAGCAGCTTCAGCAGGGACTTCAGCGAAGTCACCACCTCAGTCTGCTCGGAGGCAACCGAGTTTGTATGTTAGGTCCATGCTAAATGCAACCACATCAGCTTTTGCATCATTTTCTGCTGTTTGTTTTTGAAGAACTGTGGATCCAATTACGATCATTACAAAAATAATTACAAAATAATCCAAAAATAATTCCTAAAGAAAGTTAAAAGAGAATAAAAGGTTCTTTTACACTTTTTTTTTTAAATTAATTATATATAGATTAAAAAATACTTGGTCCATAGCCCTCTTGGGAATTTAACCAAAAAAACAAATGGCCTTGAAATCTGTCGCTGATTAAGCTGTTGTTCAAATCACACGCAGTGGATAGAAAGAGTGAAAAGGCTGACCGAGATTCCTGGGCATTTCTCCGGCCGCTGGCTGCTCTCCTTGTCCACCAGCAGCACGACGCTGTTTACTGCCTGGCCAGTCTGCTCCTGCAACATCATCACACACCATGAGAGCTGCTTTTCTCTCCTCACTCTGATTTATCTCTGTGCGCCCGATACCTGAAATTCCATCATGGCCTTGTAGAGCTGCGGTGGGGGATTTGTCCTCTTTGCATCGAAAATGAGAGTCATCCCAGCGTCTCTGATCTCTCTCCTGGACACCGCAGAAAACAACACACATGAGGAACTGCCAACTGAAAATGTCAGGAGGCAGAATTTTTTTTTTTTTGTGATAGAGCTAAAACTTTTTTCGGGCTCGGCGGCGGCTGTTACCTCGTGATGGAGTGGAAGTAAAGCAGCATCATGAAGAGCTCGCGGCTCGTTACAGCGGAATTCCATCCCAGGTGATCTCCGTAGAGCTCAACCACTGCCCTGCCTGTCCGGTCCCTGCCACCTGAGACACACACAGACTCAGAATTCATGGAAATGATAACAGCAACGATAGAATCATCCACAGTCATGGAAGACAGATGAATGAGATCAGATCCAGGGTTTAACAGTCTGGCTCTGCAGAAGTAAGAAAAGTCCATCTGATACTTCTTCTGCTCGCTACGCTTTCCAGACAGCACCTGCTGCACCTTTGTGATGTCACAAAGGGCGCTAGCACCTCAGTGGTCATGTCCTTTCAGACTGAAAAAGTAGCTTCTTAACTGCTGCTTTCTCTGCAGAGAGCGTACGTGTTTCTAAACGCACAGAAATTGGCACTTTGTGATGTCAAAAAGGGCCCTCCGAGGCTCAGCCAGGTACTCAGCCAGCTTTCTGAAACCGCCTTGTGACCCTCTTTATTTACTTTTCCCATGCAAATGTGCAGAAAGTGCACCAGTGTCAGTCTCAGCAGGAAGATAGTGTTTTTGCAGAGGCTGATCTATTGATCAGATTGATGAAGAGGAGATCAAATACTGAAAAAAACCCTGAAATTCAGTACGACATTTAATCTTTAAGTAGAATTTTTACGGTTTGACACTCACTGTTTCCACCACAAACCCACCTGTCAGGGATGCTACTCCTAAGTAGAGTGGGTGGGCTGTGGGGTCCGGGGAGCCCAGAGGGAGGTGGTCCGGCCGAGGTCGTGGAGGGGCAGGCGGATTCTCTGCAGCTGGAGGCGGAACACACTGAGAGGGTTTCGGCACCTGATGGCCGTCTCTGCTGGTCGGCGCCGGGCTGCTGTGCTTCTCGCCATCTGGAGGAAAAAAAACAAAAAACGGAGGCTTCTGACTGCAGGAAAACTGCACTCACAGCAGGAGGAGCTACCGCTAACACTAATAGCGCCCATGATGCTCCGCACCTGGAAGGAGCACCTTCTTCCTGCTGATCTTGGGCGACACCAACCGGAACGCCGTGCTGTTCTTGCACTTGACCACGTGCAGCTGAGGGATCTCGGCGCCGCCGGGCTCGCCGCCCTCTCGCCTCCTGACGCTCCGGCCCTCCACCAGCACCAGCTCGCACCTCTCCGAGGTGTCCACCACGGCCGTGGACAGCGAGGAGCAGCGTCCGTCCGGCACCGAGTCCCGCCTGCGCTGCGGCGCCGGCCGAGCGGCGGCGAGATCTCCCGCCGTGCTCGCCTGCCTCCTCGTCAAAGTTTCTTGGGTTGCGTCCCAAGCCGGGGCCGCCTCCCCCGAAGTCAACGGCGATGAGTGGACTTGGGCGGGAAACACGTGCGACTGCTGAGGATCGGCCGAAAGGTTGGATCCTTTCTGGTCGGGAACGTCAGCGTTCCAGGAGTCCTGATAGTTTGTCTGTTCTGAGAACCTGGAGACGTTGGGAGCGGCGTTTGTGACTTCCTGTCTCCAGCAGGGGGCGGTGCTCTTCTCACCCGACTCCTCGCAGATGACCTCGCCCTGCGCTGCGGGGTCAAACCACGGTGCCTGGCCGCCACACCGAGACCCCGACCCTCTGGTGGCGTCGCACGCCGACGAGAAATCCTCGTCCTCCTCCACCGAGGCCAAGGCCACCACAAGCCCCTCCCTCTCCACCTCCCGCCCAAAGGCCACAGGGTTCTGGATGGCGGCCTGGTAGGAGTCCCTGTAGCGACACCTCAGCTCGTGAGCTCGGGACACCTTCTCGCCCGTCCTCCTCCTGGCGCACGGCGTGCACGGCTGCTCCGAGAAGCGGACGGTGCGGATGCATTGGGAGTCAGGACGGACGCACTGGGCTTGGGAATGGCGGAGAGGAGACAGAGCGACTGGGGGTCCCGGTTCGGCCGACACATTGGGCCACAACGAGGCGACGTCTCCGGAGAAGCTCTGTGCGTTGTGGCGGTTGTTGTTGTTGTCGTCGTTGTTGCGAGCTTTCGCAGCTGACGTTTGTGGATGAAGAGCCGTCTGAGGGCTTGGGAGGTGTGTGTGGGCCGTGTGCACGTGCGAGCCCAACGTGCACGTGGGCTTCTTCATTCCCTCCCTCTGCTGCTGCTGCTGCTGGCGGGCCGACTGGGCTCGGCCGAACAGCATGGTGGCCTGCAGGATGTCGATGTATTCCCCCTCCGTCAGACCCTTGATGTTTTCCTGCTGGTCAGCAGAAACTTTTCCCGTGCACGTCTCTTTGGGAGCTTTGGGAGCGCACGCCCGGGGCGACACCAGACCCACAGGCCTGGGCTCCGGTCCCGCCTCTCTGGATGAAGACGACGATGACGGCGCCGCCGCCCTGGTGTCCACCAGGCAGAGCGAGACAGCGATGCCGTGCTTGGCCGGGCAGATCCTGGTCTCCACGGAGAAGGCGGAGGGACGCGAGGACGTCCGGGTGGAGTTCTGAACGGTCGTGGGGGGGCGTCCGGGCGCGGAGTCGGAGTTCTCGGGAAAGCGGGGGCGAGGCAGCGGAGGGCACGGAGGTGGAGCAGAGGCCATCCTACCCCTGGGGTGCGAGTCCACGAGGTCAGGCAGGAACACCCGCTCCCAGGGCAGCCTCACCAGGCCGCGAGCCGACGCCAGCAGGCAGCTGCTGAGCGGCGTTCCATGGCGCCCGCGGTTGAGCTCCTCCAGCCACTCGCGGCTGAAGATGCAGGGGTAGGACGTCTCCGGCACGGGGGTCTCCTCCACCAGCTCCACCTGCAGGCCCTCCTCCCGCAGCAGGGCGCAGACCAGAATGCGGGCCGACTGGTGGCAGAACGGCACCACCTGCAGGTAGAAGTCGCCGGGCTGGAGGAGTAGCGGGTCGACGGGGGCGATGTGCACAACCACCCGGTCGTGCAGACACAGCGGCCAGCCCTCACACAGAAAAAGGACGTCCGGGTACTGGGCCTGGAGGAGAGCAAGCGTCCTCTGGTTGGTCTGGTACGCGTCAAAAGATTCAAATTACCGTTCAAATAATGAATGCTGCCATAAAAACAGCCGCAATGCCGACATGGTGACACTGAGCTGCTGCTTGACTGTATCTTAACCCAGAGTCATGTGACTCACATGCGCTCACACACACACACACACACACACACACACACACAACACAGTGACTTACACATGCAGCCTGCTGCACAATGTCTAATATGTGCTTGGCTGGTACCAGGAAGTCCAGCAGGCACCGCAGGGCATCTCCCTGGTAACGGCCGTCGATGACTTGGAAGAGCTGGCTGAGCAGAGTCGGCGCGGTGGCCTCGAACGGTGGGTACAGCGCCGACAGCAGGTCCTGGATGGAGCCCTCCAGGGATTCGGGGTTCTGAAAAGGGCAGGAAGAGGATTTGCTTTTGGGAACATGTCAGAGGTTAAATTATTACTCTGAAATCATCTCACATATCTATCTGACCAAAGGCTGAATGTGTGGGGTGAGTGGGGAGTGAACCAATGGGATTTCTGACTGACTCCCAAAGCTGGAGGCCTCCTGGAGCTGGAATGAGGACGTGTGATGTGCTGTCTAAGCACATCACACGTCCTCGTTCCTTTTCATCCTCGCCTCATTTTCATCTGTGAGTTTGCCATTGACCGTGACGTACAGGTGCTCCTGTGGGTAAGCGCTGACGTCTCTGGAGATGCCATGCTGTCTTCGCTAAACCCATTTTTGGTGAAGCAGCCACTTCTGCAGCACCTATGTTAGTTAAGCTAGCACTAACACTTGTTTGTTGTAACACCTGTTTCTAGCCTCTTCTTTTTTTGTTGCCCTTTTCAAGGCCCTTTCAGGTGCTGCTAGAAGGTTTACCAGGTTAGCTAGCAGCTACCAATCAAATCAAATCAAAGCTAAAAAAAAAAAAGAGGCTACGGAATTCTACAAAACCAAAACCCCTGCTTTTTTTTATTGGAGTGTAGCAAGACAGTAGCGAAAGACTTCAGTCTAGAAATCTAAGCAATTCAGCAGCTAAGCAGGGTTGAACAAAAAGAAGCCCTTGCTGTTTACTTGACAGATGGAGCTAAGTGATCTAGAAAATATCTGCGTGCCATTCACGCGAAATGTACACACACGTCCAATCATCCTTGAGGCACTGTAACGCTACATAACAGGAACCTCAGCCCCTTGTATCTCCCCGGCATCTACACCGTGAACGGCTCGGGCCTCGTCCTCAACCCCCCTGACCTGCGCAGAGTGCAGCTACGCAAACACAAACCCCTCGCCGTTAAACGTATCGCCGGCGTGGCTGACGGCAAACAATCAAGTAAACATGTGCGGGCTGCTGCCAAGGCTAGCGAGTCTCCCGGTTTACGGTTTCACCCCCCCCCCCCCCCCCCCCGACCCCAACTCACGGCCCTTCACACACTTTTAGGTCCTGCTTTATTTAGCCCAGCCAGGGGCGACAGCAGCAGACCCTCAGGGGTCACTGTACATACATGCGTGCAGGCCGAGGCATTGTGGGAAGCCATATCGCATCAGGATGTGAGCGTCGCCCGCCCTTTGACCCCTAGCTCAGCCATGTGGTCAGCGTCATGTGGCCACCACCTGAGGAGCAGGATTTAGATCTCCGGCGTCGCAGAGGCACAACTTGTGGCTGACAGCTGTTTGTTTGAAGTGGTATGCCTCAGTATGCCTGTCGGAATCCCACCGCAGCCATGAGGAAGGAGGAAAACAACGGCGATCCAAACAGTGAGAGGTGTGTCGATGAGGGTGTGAGTTATGTCCCAGCAGGAATGAAGTTGGCTTGCTGCAGCTCTGCATCGCATCCTCCGGCGCACCTCCAAGAGGGAAAAACAAAGCTTGTCCTTAAAAGGTCCCACGCTATCCCACTTTTCCCATCTTTTTTTTCTTTTACACGTGCACTCGAAGTACAGCGCTGAGAAAATCAATTATTAAAAAACTCTAAAAAAAACAAAAAGGTTCAGGTCCCTGCTAAAACTGATGCTTCATTGGATGTTAACCGGGGGACAAAAACAAGGACAGCATGAGACTATCACAAAGGGTGGAGCAAACTCCCCGTCTTGATGAGGTAGTGGTGCTCTTTGTGACATCAGAAAGGGCTGCTTTCCTGAGCAGAGCGACATTTTTGAGCAATCGGACGCAGATTCAGAGCAAGAAAATCCTTCTGTTTATCCAGGAACTGAGTGACTGAGTGGAAGCTCCAATCTAGTGTCCTGGTGGGAATGTTGCTAATGCAAAGCTGCTACCATAACGTTGCTATAATGGTATGTTGCTCATGTAAAGTGCACCACTGGCATGTCACTAGCAAAAGCCACTTTAATGTCATTAGCGAAAGCGTCGAGCTAGCTGACGCGTCCAAAAGTCTTTTCGATGCTTCCCAGGATTAAACTGCACCTCTGAATGAGTATTTGTAAACCTGAGGTCCCGGGGGGGCTTTAAGGAACAACCAGCGTGGAGAGACGTGTGTATTGTTCGACCAAGAGACTTAGTTGAGTGCGTGTTTGTTTGTGCGTCCATCCATCAGCGGGCGTATGTGGTGCATACGAGTACATGCGGGACGTACAGACGTGTCTGTCAGGGGGGAGCGCGTCGCAGAATTCCATGGCTCGATATAAACCTCCCCGTCTGCCACAGTAAGACGCAGTGACGCTCGCATTACTGTGGATAAGATGTCCCAGCGCGGGGAGCCGAGGACAGTTTGGGCATCTCTGTTCGGAGTCATTATGAAACAGAAATAGTCTTTGCGCATTCCTGATGTCAAGCTGGTTCCTGCCCGGGCAGGAGCAGAATATTCAACAATGAGAAACAGAGCAAACACGAGGGGCTCGTATAAGTGCTTTCTGCATTTATCTTGGTCCTTTTGTCAATAATGTGCAGGTTTTATCCACAACGTTTTTCTTGAGAGAGTGACAGGATCTATAGAGGAGGGGAGAGGTGATGACTTTCAAGGTCTCACGGATTCATTTCATTTAAAATCTTGGAAAAAGATGTGGACACAACTGCATTCTGGAATAAATCCTCAAGTCAGAAACTTCATGAAATGCTCATTTAAAGTCCCTCCAAGCAAATTCCCATTTGTGTGACCTCTGCCCCTCCTTTTGCTTTACGAGCCAACCGAGCTTTCTCACAAATATCCACTTTGTGCAATATCATCTACACAAGATGCCTGAGAAAAAATGTGCAGCACAATAAGCACAAGAGAGACGATTTGGCAGCGACTTCAGAGGCTCCACAGACACTGATACCATCTCTAAATAAGCACCAAGAAGAATCTGCTTCCTGTGTTTTGCGCCTGTGGCTCCTAATCACTAAAAAAAAAAAGGAAGAAGAAAAAGAGATTACTGCACGTTTAATAGTGTTTCCACTTCCCACACTGTGAGTTCAACAGATGTAGACACAGATACACGTTTCATAGGACAGGAGTGTTTTAAAAATCAATGCTGCACTTTAACTTTCATGACGTAACAGACTCTGTCTGTTAGAAACTGTGGAAGTCACGGCAGAGAGTGGTACGCTACACAACGCTAACGATAGCACAACCTGCTAGGATGCTAGCCTGAATCGATCACACCTCATCAGAGTTTAATATTTATGTTTATCGGCTGTTTTCTGTCACTGTTGTGCGTGTCAGTCCTCCTCATCAAGGCGTCAAGAGTTCTCCGGTAATTTCAGAAACTTTCTTACACCCACAGAATTCAGAGGCTTTCACTTCGGAATCCCTGCTGTTGTTTAAAAACATTTGCCGCTGCCTTTTTATGATTATAATTATGTTGACATTCAAAAGGAAATAGCAACTTTGTAACTCTAGATGCCTTCCTTAATAAGCTATCTGCCATAGCTGCTTCCAAAAAGCAAACCTGACCTTGTTAATCAGTATTTACAGGTGTAATAATCCTTCCACTCACAGATTTGCGGGCAGTACGCAGCACAAACCTACGTCACGGAAACCGAGACAACCGAGCCTTTTTTTTCAGCCCGGCTGCCGCGGTGATCCGCCGCTGAGAAACCATGTTTGTGTGCCGGCGAGCGGCCACGTGCAGCAAACACAGACAGCCCTTGCTATTTGACAAATTGCAGGGGAAATCCAATTGTTAAGTAAATCGATTAGCGCTAAAGGCGCCGGCTGACTCACCACAGGAAAATCCTCAACGTTTCAATACAGGGCTCTCTCATACCGCACCCAGTTCTTTGGATGTTTACCAGAAAAAAAAGAAAAACACAAGGCCGCCCAAAAACATGAAGCATCTCTTTTGAGTGCCACTAACCATGAATAATTTACTCTCCCTCTTTTTCTCTCTCTCTTACTTCACGCTATGTTTGGGAGTAAAATGGGTCGGCCTCAAAGATGCACCTTGAACATTTCAGTTGAGGAAGAGAAGCCTCAGGACAAAACTTGAACAGACAGCACCAGACAGTGTTGCCAGCTCCCCAGTAAGAACTGCAGCTATTGGCTGTCCTAAAAGTTGCGAGGAGTCGCTAAATGACGACATTTGTGACCAGGTAACAAGAACATAGCTTCACACATCAAGAGTCCACAAATATTTCCAAGAGAAGCAGAAAAAGTCACGAGAGTTTCCGCTAGTCGCTTTTCTGTGACAATCAAAAACCAAAAAAGAGTCGCTTGAGGGGTCAGAACACTCGCTAACAGTAGCAACAAAGTCGGCATCACCGAGTCCAGAAGTCTTTGTCCGTTTTGGCCCGGGTCACTCTCATGTCTGACACACCTAGCGACACCTCAACACACCACGCGCGGAATCACGGCAAAGCTTGGACATAAGTACAGCCCGCCGGAGCTGCACGACACGACCACGGAGGCACCAAAACAGCCAGACGGTATATTTAGCAGCTTGAGGGAGGATCAACGGATCGGAGCCTGCGGAGGGCAAACACTCATCATGACGGCCTTGATCAGCAGGACGTTTTGAAGGTGGCTGCAGAGCGGCGGCCAGGCGTCGGCCAGGCCCGTGTTTAAGACGCCGTGAGGCGCATCAGTAAATTAGAAACAAGCCGAGTAGCCGGAGCCAGGACCGAGCTGACGTGTCTGCACTGCGCACGAGGGCGTGCCATTACATCAAAGTGCAGCTTAGCTTTCACTGACACACTGGTGTCATCTGTAATTAGCCCACAGCTGCGCTTAATGTTAGCAGCAGATTTCCGAACAAACAGCCAGAAACGACCATTTAGAGACGGCGGGAACAGGTGAAAACACAGCTCAGTCGTGCTAATTGAATCTGGCCAACTATATACAACTGCAAACACCTCCAATGGTGCAAAACTGCACTACAGTCTGTTTCAGTGGGAAATGTTGGCTGGATGACTCACTTCACAGTCAGTCCATGTTCGCCGATCTGTTCCCAGCCAGTCATCGGGCGGCTGAGTGAATTTCTGAAATGGCACAGAAATTTAATTTAGCTCAGGTTTTGGCACCATTGGAGTAAAGTCAGGAGCAGATTTCCCCAAAGACGAGGGACATTTCTTTCCCATGCTTAGATATCGCTAAGTATCGCTAGTTCTATCTCGAGTAGCGATTCGCTAAAGGAACTCGTTGAACATTAATGCCGAAGACAGCTAGCTCTCCGCTAACACTCGCTTGTCTTTCCATTTCACTTGGATTAAACCACTGGATTTCTACAACCAAGCCACACAACCCAACTTATACATGTTTCTAAAGTTAGAAGCAGGTGTCACTAGAACGTTGCGGGCATTTCTGAGTTGTGAAATGCAACTCGATTCCTAAGCAAACCAGCAGGCTCCGACCAGAGACAAGGCGAACAAGGCGCTTTGCTAACAGGGACGCTGAGCCAACTGTTGCGTGTTTCCATTGAATCACCGAGACGGGACAGGGCGTCTTTCTGCCGAGTGAGAAAAGATTCTGTGTGCGAACTGGTCAACGCAGGAACAAACACCCAAACACTGAGGTCACGCTAGCAAGACAGGAATAGTTGACTTAATGGGCTCTAGCTTCCACGACATGGCAAACATGCGGGGAAAGAGGCGGGAAATATCGCAGCGCACGCACGCACACACACACACACACACACACACACACACACACACACACACACACGCACACACACACACACACACACACACACACCTCCGTGGTGTCCTGCCAAATCAAACGTACAGTGGAGCTGGGCGGGCTTTTTTAAAATTTCTGCTCCCTGTGCAACTTCCTCCCAGTCGGCGAGGCCCAAACAACATCCGCTTTATGCGCAGGCTGCCGGGGCCACAGCCTCCCTGCCAGTGCCTACATAAATACATACATTCAGAGAAACGTCCCAGTTCGGAACATGCGAGGTGAAGATTTCCAAGCCGTCCCTGAGATCACACCCCACCCCGAGGCCGTCGGGGTTGGTTTCCCCTCGGCCCGTGTGACACGGTACGGCAGTAAACACGGGAGGAGTCCAGGAAGCAGGCGGATACAGTGGCCGGTTTGTGAAATCCGCCTCCACGCCTGAAGAAACCCGAGACCTTCACCTTGGAGTCACGGCACTCGGGCGAGTCGTGCAGAGCTGAGCGCAGTCGAGCGGACGGACGCGTTCCCAGCCAGACGACTCAGCAGCAGGACGGCTAAAAAAAAAACAGAAAAAGCTGCAGGACTTGAGCAAAAGGTGAACGTCCAGGATCCGGTGAAGGTTGATTACTGGGACGCTGATCCAGTAAAACAAAAAAAGAGAACTTTGACTGAATCTAAGCTGCTCTTTAATTACATTGTGACAACGCTATCTTGTAATGCAAAGTAACAGCCAAACCTCAAATCAAACACGTTTCAGAAACAGAAACCTGAAGGTGATCCAGTAAGAGGCTGTTAAACAGTTTTCTCATCGTTCTTGAGCTTCATATCTAGAACACCTAACCTTCCAACCTCATCAAGCTTAACTCACATCACAACAAGTGCATCACAACCTGAAGGAAGAAATATTGGACTACACAGTAATCATCCTGCCCAGCCGTCTCTCGGGACAGGATGGGAAGTTGAGCCCATTGATTTATTTGTTGTTGTTTATTTTACGTTACCATCTTCCTTCCTGCGAGCCGTCACTCCCTCTCATCACAAACAAAGCGATTCTCGCTGTAATCCAGACAGGGCGGCAATAATCCTCGGAGCCGCTGCAGCTCCTGCTGGCCGTCTCTCCCAACAGAAGCGAAATCATTCCACCAGCGACGCTCGCAAGCGGCCGGACGAGCGTCTGAGCGCCTGTGAGCCAAAACGCAGTCTGGGATCCGTCAAGGTTCCCTCTCCCTCTCTGCTGTCTCACCCGCGTGAGCGCGTGCGTGCGTGTGTGTGGGTTTGCGGTGTGTGTCGACACCTCGACTGCTGCCGCTGCCGCCGTGTGAGGCAGCAAGATGACATAGTAGGAGAGAGAGGAGAGCGAGAGAGAGAGAGAGAGAGTGAAGGGGGGAGGGAAACAAATAAGGAAGGAAAAATGGAAGAAAACTGCAGAAAGGAAGGAAGAGGAGGAGAGAAGGCAGCCCGTGTACCACTGCAGCATCCAGGGAATCTTTCTGAAAGTTCACCAAAATCAATGGAGTGAGGTTGATTTGGGTCACATGCACCTCCATCATGTGGTTGAGGGAGTTTGTTTTTGTTCGGAATGTCTTAAACTGGGCCGAAAAGAAACAGGCAGGCAGTCACAGCACAACGACGTTTGACTGCAGGTTGATATTAATATTTTCAAATACAACATGAGAACATTTGCTCAAGGAGAAACACATGGCCGGAGATAGGAAGGAAAAAAAGCTGCCTCTGCATTCAATTGGACAGTCAAGCAACCAATCAGAAGAAGGGAACAAGTGAAACCGTGACGTCTGCTCAGATTTAAAAAAAAAAAGTAAATAAACTGAGGGCAAGTTTTTGAATTTGCAGTTGGCCCACTGAGATGGAATGAAAAGTGCTCATCGGTTTTGAAAAGGCTCCAGTCTGAAGCACTCAGGGGCCTTTACCTTGTCAAAAAAACAAAAGACCAGATGGAATTTGGTCCATTAAAAGAAGAAGAGGAGGAAAGAGCAGCCCAGAGGGGAAGAGATCGCTGCTGCTGCTGCTGCTGCTGCTGCTGCTGCTGCTGCTGCTGTTGAGTGTTTACTCAAGAGCGGCATCGTGAGACAGTGACGGGCTTCTTATTTCAGCCGCCGTGCCAACGGGAAGCACCGAGCAGCTGCCGAGGAGGCAGCAGGACTGGCAGCAAACCAAACTGCTGCAGTTTGGACGGTTGGTCCAAACACAGGGCCAGCAGGCGGCACCTTAACATGTTCTCTGCTGGCTCTTTAACCACCAGGATGGAGCGGATACAGGAAGGAAACGTCTGACGTGGAGAACGGAAGGTTGATTCTACTGGGGTCGTTGTTTGACTACGTTTGCAGCTTTACTGAGCTGTTTAAGCTCTTTGGTTCTTTGGTTTGGTTATTCTGAAGCCGGCGAACCGCTTCCATGTCGCCTTCAAGTCCCAGAGGCACCCTGACGATGAAGAAGAGGAGGGGGAGGAGGAGGAGGAGGAGGAGGAGGAGGAGAGATTTGGGATTAAGAAGAACGTCCTGTTTAGAATGTGTGTGCGACTGAGAGTGGTGAGAAAGGGGGGGGGAAGAGAGCGAGAGGGGGAGTGAGAGAAAGAGAAAGAGAGGGAGGGAGAGGGAGAGGGAGAGGGAGACGAGGACGAGCAGCCTCGCCTGTGACCAGTTGAATCAACAGCTTCTCTCCTCTGGCAAGGACACGCCTGCTCTGCTCAAACACAACACCACAGACATGCTGTCACACGCACACACACACACACACACACACACACACACACACACACACACACACACACACACACACGCTTGCCTCAGCGCTCACCAGCACTGCCTGTAGGGGGAGCAGGAGAGCCGGGGTGACAGTGAAGATAATGAGGGAAGCGGCGCTGCATGAAAAAGTAAAGAAGGCGGAACAGAAAACAACAAAACTGAAGCAACGACACGTGTTTGCCCCCGAGCTCGTGAGCACCACTGCACGGCGCCGCCAGACGCTGCCTGTCCAGCCTCGCCAGACGTCGAGCACAACGCTGTGAGGCCGCAGTCTTCGGCAGTACAATAACAATAACAATAATTTTCCTTCATGCAGAGCAACCTTTACTACAAAAAAAACCCTCTAGAATAATCTGAGCCTGGCATGTGGATCAGATTAATCCACCAAAAAAAAAAAGTGAGAACCAGTCCACTGGCTTTGTGTCGGAGCTTTGTTTCAGGGAGCAGTGCTAATGGGGCGATGACACAACTGCCCGAGTGTGCAACTGGATGGAAGCATTTCCACTGAAATAAAAGACAGAAAACAGACTGTAACTTTAGAGAACATTCGCCATTCAAGGACGGGTGACACTCACACTGGAGATGGTTGCAGTGCTTTTCGTCGTAGACGTAGATAAATGTCATTTCAAAACTTAACTTCAAAAGTTTTGGTGTAGCGCCATCCAGGTCACATGACTATCTGAAGACACACTGCTGACAGGAACCCAATCGAACATCTTGGTGGACTTTACTTCATGACTTTCCCACGGAAAATGATTTTAAATCTGGGCTGCGCACGTAAAGTGATTTTCACTGGCGTTTGGTTTGTATCAGCAGTCGGCCCTGTCATCTTCCTATTTATCCCCAGTAGGAATGTCACAGCGGCGGCTCCTCCGCTCGCGCAACGAAAAAAAAAATAAAAAAAAATAGAAGCAGCCAATAAAACAAGGCTGACAGGCGGGAAGGTGGCGTTTGCTGTATTTGGAAGCGTCCCTGTCAGAGCGAATGTCTGCAAAGGTGCGAGCAGGAGTGTGTGTGTGTGTGTGTGTGTGTGTGTTACAATAGCCTTAAACCCAACAGAGTGTTTAGAAGCCGCTAATCCGCCGACGGTGATGGAAACAAGCGCACCTTCTATTTTTGCCTCGTGCATCCCCACCACGAGCGGCACGCGTCGGCCCAAATTCTAGCTCAGCCGGCTCGCACCTCGTTACCATTCTGCAAATCAGTTAGCATAGCTGCGGGAGATGCATGTCGGGGTCACGGAGGGGCTGCGCAGGAAGTTCACGGTATTGGCAGTTTCACGAGCGGATCGGCCGCTTCGGTTTGTTTTCCTCGACTCGGGCCGCCGTCGGGTTGCAAACAGAACGCAAACGCGACGGGATCAGCGCGGGCTGCTGTTATCTTAAGAAAAGTTTTGTTGGGGATCAAAACCAAACTTGTTGCTGTAGTTTTCTTTCAGTTCTTCAACTGCAGCGATCACCTTTTTTTTTTTTTTTTTTAGCTGTCTGTACTTTACTTGAGTATTTCTTTTTCTGACGACTTTTTACTTTTACTCCCTAAATTTGAACACAAACATCTGTACATTCTACTTTTCTACTTAGGTTGAAAAAAAAAGGTTCTTGTTACTTTTGTTGTTGTTTGTTTGTTGTTGGTTGAAGTGGAGCTATTTGAACTATGCTGTTGTGTAGCTGAATATAAGAATGGATCCTATTTTAGGGGGAGATTATTTTTAGTACCACGGTTTTGGGGTCACAGTTCAGTAAGTCCTCAACCCAGAGAATGTTTGTCAATGTTTGTGCTGCAGTTAAAAAGAAAAAAAAAAAACTATAGTATTGAGAGAATCAAAGCTTTTAAAAATGATCCAGTTGCTTATGAAGACTTCTGGTCTGTTCAGTCTAGATTATTCTGTCAGAACTTTTTCATTTTTGCAAAATGATCAGTGAAATTATGAATGAATTAATAATGTATTGTTTTATTCATGGCGAAAATTTCTACATTTTCTGAAGTACGTTTCAGAATCTGTCCCGTTCTTACTTTTACTTGAGCAAAGAAGTTCAATCAGTACTTTTTCTTTTACCGGGGTATTTTTTTTACACAAGTATCCGTACTTTTACTTAAGTACACAATGTTAATACTTTTGCCGCCTCTGGTTAATGCCAGGAAACATTCAAACAAGCGAGCCGACGACACCGCCAATCTGTCAAAGAAAAGAAAAAGCAAGAAACCAAGCCGTGTTTCAACCGAAGCAGCAAGAACCATTTGAGACGCAGCCAGGGCCGAAGCTATATGCAGCCCGAAGCAGCACGGGACGTTCTCTCGTAGTAAATTCTAAGAACTGGTTTGGACAAGAACACACCCTGGGCAGCAGATCGCGGCTGCAACCCTGCAAACCTGCAAACCTGAGCACACTGTTGGGTGCTCATCAGTGTGAGGCCGTCGAGCCAACTGCGGCGGCGGATTTAGCGGGCAGAGAACAGCTGCGGCCTGAACCGGCCGTCTTGTTGATCTCTGCCGAGACGGAAGGTGCTCAGCGTGAGGCGAAGCTCCCCGTCGCAGGTCGCGCTGAGACGGAAGTCACATGAGAAAACTGCAGCGTCTGCATCCGAGGGAACCGAGACCCGTTTCTTACAACAGGGGAAACCGTCTCAGAAGAACTTGGCGCTGACTGAAAGTGAAGAATGTCCTGCTGTAACTCTACAGCGCCTACACTCGTAATTACTGGTCAGCGGACAAGAAAAAACGCCCCCTGTGGTTTCGATGTGGTGTGGCGTATTTTTATTTTGTTGTGTGTGTGTATTTTCAATTCGAAGCAGCCGCCCCTGCTGCTGGTTTACAGCCTGTGTAGCCTGAGGTCGCAGTACCGGTAATTACCACAAGGCGATGAGAGAGGAGAATAAACACAGCTTGGGGGGTTAAAGGTCAGACGTAATCCTGCGATCCCAGAGAGGCTGCGCTATTTTTCATCCGTTTCCCATTTGCTTATGTAATGATTTCTCGTCAATCTGAGTCCTCTCAGTCTTGAAATGGGATCCGGGAGATTGAGAAAAGCCGAATCCAATAATAACAACAAAAACACATGCAGCTTTGTCGTCGGGCGACAAGGAGCCATAATGGATCTGAAAAAAACAACAACAACAATACATTGAAATTTTAAACAAAACAAGTCCGGCAGGATTTAATGAATGAAGCAAATTTTAAAGAACCGACACGAGTGGAAGCTGCTGTTCGTCACCATTTTAGAAATGAGAAAAATAAAAGCATAAAAAAAAAAAATACGTCTTCAATTTTTCAAATGCATCAATCACAGGTGCCGGAGACTCACGCCACGTGTCTGACAGCTGAGCGCGTCCGCAGCCTGGTTGGCCGATAAAGCTGTAGTAAACACACCACCTGACCCACTTTGACTGTTGCCCCTCTAGCCGAGGCTCCCGCCCGTCACTCACTGGTGGGCGGTATTCCAGGTATTCCACCGGGCGCTAAAATTGACCCGCGCCGACGCTCAGAGCCCGGTATGGACACGGCAGTGAGAGTCGGCGTCTTTTAGCGGCCTCGACCCGGGGAGACGCGCCCCATCATCCAACACTGACCCCCCCGCTGGGGGGCCGAGGGAGACAAATTGACTGGGGAGGGACGGCGGCAGCGGCGAGAGAGACAGACAGAGGGAGAGAGAGAGAGAGAGAGACATCTATTTTGGACGTGCGACCGACTGGGTGACCCCTGCTGACGACCTCCTGCGGAGCCCACGCCACCGCCCTAAATCACCAGGAGCCGTAAAGGGGTCACGCAGATCGAGCAGAGGGGGCGGGAGCTGGGTTTTTTTTCAAGACCATTGTTGTGTGTGTGTGTCGGCTGCGACTGAAACGTGACGCCCGCAGTAGCACACTAGCGGACAGAACGTTCCGTAGTCGTAGCATCTTCAGCCAAGAAACGCGGGCAGCCGAGCGAAAGAAGGCCCGGCGGCGGCGGCAGCGGCGACGGCAGCATCTGATGGACCTTCACGCCCGACCTGCTCCATCCGCGTCGGTTCTTCGCTCATGACTCCTCGGTATGAGTCACATTCAGCGCTAGTCTGAGTGCAGGCCTGAGGCCCGGGCAAGTTAATTCCATTGCAGGTCAAAGAGCATCAAGGAGATGAACAACGTGATGATGAAAATGAGAAAAAGGGGAAGGGAGAAGGAGGCGTGAAGTGTTTTGCGAGTCTGCTGCTGGATTGGTCCGACACGTCCGACTTGGAAAGAGCCCGTTGAAAACGTTTGCAAAGCTGACAAGTAAAACTTTCAGCTCAAAGCGGGCTAAATAGAAGTGGATTCAGCAAAATCTTTCAAAGTGCCCAAGTTTTCCTGTGCAAAAAGAAACGTTTTACCACATTTGGCCGGACGGCGCGTGTAAAACCTTTAAGATGTGTTTTTTTTTTTTTTATGGGATTTGGCTGCTAAAACGTGAACTCTTTCCTCTGTTTTATGAGATGATCACAATAAACAAGCCTCAGTCTATGTTGACTGGTTGATTGACTGATTGATGTTTGGTTACTCCAGATGTAATATATGAACAGTATAAAAAGGGCGCTAAGATTTTTTGCAATCAAATGAAAAACAACTCACGGTGGAATTCCGCATGTTTGCTGTGACTGTATTGTGACTGACGTGCCGATGCAGTGGGCGAATTGGATGGTTCAACGAAGGTTAGGCAACACGAGGCTTCCTCAGTGCGAAGGGCAACCCACAATGTGCGCCACCACCCTGTGAGGAGTGGTAGTGCACCAGCCACCAATTCATCTCTCAATCATTCCTTATTGTTGCCTGCTTCTGACACCAATCAACATTTATTTGTACAGCGCTAAATCCCGTCCAAAGGCTTTGTACAATCAGAAGAAACCAAACCATTCAGGCGGTTCAGACGGCAGCAGCAGTTCCCCCGTTTCAGTCCAAACTCCTCAGAAGATGCCAACTGGTCCTACAAAACTCAAGATCTCCAAAAGGAAACGACAGGAAGTCAGACTTGGAATGTCAGCGACCCTCAATTTCACCCTTTTTCACCCAAATCCTCCCACCGCCGCCGCGTCTGCAGCGCAAAGTCTCAGAGCTGGATCTCGCTCACGAGACTCATAAGCGCGAGGAGGGAAACGGTCTTTTTGCTTCTCGAAGTTGCAGGCCAACGTTTTGATATATTTGGTGCAGCGGTCAAACAACGCCGGCGCCCGGATCCCTCCTCTGTGGCAAAGTTCGTCCTGCTGGTGGTCCGCCCCTGCAAACCTCCAGCCACTTTCCCAGGCTCCTCCGAAACACCCACGCACGCACGCGCGCATACACGACAATGCACACAATCCGGCGCAACACAAACACACGCATGTGCACGCTGTAATTCCTCCTCAGAATGAAGCCGAGGAGGGGGGGAAAAAAACCTTAAAATAAAACCCTTCAGCCCCTGTTCTCAGTCCGATTCTGGTGCCGTGTCATTTAAAAGCAAAACCTACAACACTCGCTCAAAAGTCATTGTAATCACATGTTTATATAGAAGCTGCTGGATTTTTTTTTGTTTTTTTGTTGGTTTTTTTTTACGGACTTGAAGTCGGCGCAAAAATAGAAGAGAAACAGCAATTTTGTAGAACTGTGGCCCTTTACTGGAGGAGCCGTGCAATAAAAAGACACACATACACACACACACATAGGGCTCAGCCAGAGGGGACAGGTGATGCTGACTCAACACACACACATACACACTGGCCTGAGTTAAAGAGCAGGGTGGTATAAGCTCCGGGCTCGAGAACAGTGTCTAGAGGGCGCAGAGTTTCAGAGAGTTCACCTGCACACGGGGCAGATAAACAATCCTCCGCGGCAGCTGCTTGAACAACAAACACGCACACACACACACACACACACACACACATGCACGTAAAGAAAAAAAAAGGGCAGAAACCCCCCACCCCCTCTTATTTATAACCTCGCCCACACAGAAGAAGACCCCACCGCCGCTGTCGCTGCCACCACCAGACGCAGCCGCAGACGGACGCACGGACAGACAGACAGACAGTGGGACGGACGGACGGTAGCAGCTGCCTGCAGGAGCTTCAGGGTTCAGGGTTCAGGTCACACAGGAGGAACCCTGAACATTAGGTGTGGAATAACACAGGCAGCAGTTTAGGTCTGCGGGACACGTGTCTGTTCCAATATCAATATCAAATATCACAGGCGACGTTTCAGATGCAGATGACATGACTTCCTGATAACTGGTTTTTATCAATAGTAAGAAGTATTGCGTAAACATCATCTTAATGCGCCCACTGATTTGGGTTCAATGCCTCGATTGCTAACACGAATGAAATGTGCATTTCATTATCAATTATCTTATACCACAAACATAAAAAGTTTGTTTAAAGCAAAAAAAACAACAACGATTTAGTGAAAAGAAATAACAAATCTTAGAAATGTTCCAGTCGCTGCTGGATTTCCTGTGTGTTAAAGGACCCCTGAGAGTAAATTACCAACAGCATAAGGATCCGGTCAATTTGTCAGGAGCGTACACGTTGAATCACAGCCGGCAGAAGAAAGATGTGAGATGACAACGCTCAATGACACCAACATTGTGTGTAATACGGTTTCTATCCACCACTGGGCCTTTAAATTGGAAATTCTTCTATCTGAAATTGTTGACTCATTTAATGTGCAGCTGACGCTGATGTTCAGCCCAGTGAAGCAGTAAAACCCTCTTAATATTAATAACAACCATCACCACGAGCCGATCGAAGGGAAGACGAGCCTTCAGCCGCGCCGACTCCGATTCAGACACGCTGGCAGCCTGAGAGTCTCTGTGCTTGTCAGCACTTCATCACTCTTGATTCTGAAGTAACTGAACCATCCGGGCGACTCTGAGCCAAGATTATCACCTCGCGCTTGGCCCGGGATTAAAGGAACGAATTAATCCTGCGGATGCTGAGACCGATCGAGGAAATCACAAGAGGGTTTCGAATAAAGCATTTCAGATTTGTTTTTTGTTTTTTTGTTTATAAAGTCATGACTAATGCGACGACAAACAGTGACACGGACCGTCAGAGCGCCTAATCCGAGGCGCAGCTGTGACGTCAGACTGGAGCCCAGGAGAGATTCATAAAAATCGAACCTCTGCGAAATTCGTCCCGCAGCTCAGACGAACCTCGTCGCGGTGACAGAGGGATATATTTCAATCCCCAGCCCGCGCGTGCACACGTGCATGTTTTGCGCGCGCGCGTGTGACTCGCAGACTTGGAGGTTTGTTTGTTCACAGCCGAGTGCGAAGGCGCAGACTGTTTCCCAGCGACGTGCGCACGGTCCCACATCTTCACCACAGGGTGAGAACTTACAGAGTGAGTCTGTAAGTGCAACTATCAGTGTTACGATAAACCTCGAAAGCCCCTTGAAAATGCAGCTTCCGGTTTCTAATTAAGCCGTCGATGAACCACCTGGACGCCACCCTGAAATCAACCGTCAGTCGCGTCGCGAACGTGCGTCTTGCTCACCTGTGTCCGCTCCGCGTGCGCTGTGACGCGCGGGTCGGTCCGTGGGCGCGTCACAGCTCTGGCACCCGTGTCGGAGGTGCTGCGACCTCCTGGTGCCGCTCAGACTGCCTGATCCCACTCTGGAGGCTGGAGGCTGAGGGCGGCGGCGGCGGCGCGCAACGAGGACGCGCGCCAAGTGGGTGGAAACGCGTGGGCCACCTACTTTCAGAATGAATGGGAAAAGAGTGCGCGCAGGATGTTTTTTTTTTCCCTCAAATATTTTATAGCCATGATCCATCAGAAGATCGCTGGAATGATCTCGATTCAGGCTCATGGGACCCGGATGAAGAGTGTTGGTCTTCAGGGATGAGCAGCAGCAGCAGCAGCATGCTGGGGGTTCATGATCACGACGACGATGACGATGATGATATAAAGTCTTACAGAAAATGTCTCCACCACTGCAGATCTTCACCGAGGCTTTTTGAATAACCTGATGAGGCCACTTAAATAAACATTTGGACTTCCAGGACCGTTTCCCTCTTTTGTATGTATGCTGTGTCAAAATATGTAGCTGGCTGTTCTTGTGATAAGTATCACTGACTGTGAAGTAAATGTGAAGTTCTTTCTTTCCCTGCACAAATACAGTTTTTTTTTTTAATTATTATTTTTATTTCATTCACGTTGCAGCGATGGACTGAGGTGAACTGGTTGAGAAATTGGGGCGCACACAAGTGGGGAAAAAGGCCAGGATGATTTATAAAGGGTCCATTTCTAATAAACTGTAATCTATAATCTAGTTCTGGCGTTAAATGATCCCTTCAAACTAATCTCGTCAATAAAAAAAAAACAAAAACAGAATGGAGCTAAAGGAAAATCTCCCAAAACATGGAAATGCTGCATCACACACACACTCACACACACACGCACACACGCACACACGCACACACACACACACACACACAGCTCAGCGTGATGCTTCACATGCCGCTGCTGTTTACATCAGAGCTTCCTTTCTCGTGGGAACGGTGAAGAGCAGCCTACGATAATATACGAGGGCTCAGAGGAAGCTCGCCCGCAGACCATCATCACCATCCGAGCAGTCGGCCGGCTGATGACAGTCTTGGTTTGCGCAGATCCATCGCCGGGCAGCGTGACAATTAAGTGGTTTGATGTTTCAGCCGGGTGTTGCTGGCCCCTCTGATGTTCCCTGAACACACGAGGCCTCCGTGTGGAGCTTGTAAAGCAACGGCCTGCCAGTTGAGAGGAGCATAAAACATCTCAACATGGTTAATTTCATGGTTAGTTTGTCCCTTGATCAGGCTGCTGTGTAAGCATGTGTTTGTGTGTGCGCGTGTGTTTGTGCATCCTCCATCCGGTTCCTTTACACTTTGATTTCAATGAACAAATATGAGATACGTGTTATTTTTCTTCACCAGCTACCAATTATTCGTCTCATACTCACTAATTTCCAGTGTCGTTGGGATTACTCTATGAAAGTAATCCAACTACTGATTACTCCTTAAAAGTAATCTAATTACTTTTTTAACTGCTTTGTTTCATAAGTAATTACTTATTACTAATCATTTAGTTTGAAAAAGATAAAGTAACAGTTGCTCAGTGCAATTGCAAATATTGCCTCTGTCCTCTTAACATGAATGAATGTTTGCTCTCTGAACACAGTGTGCCTGTGCACATTTCACAGAAGACACTCGTGTACAGCACTGGTGCCTTTTGCACAGCCCACACTGTTAAAATAATTTGTGACATTGTTGTTTTTCGGTTGATTTTCTAAATTTCAGACACCGGAAAACTTAACTGCCTACAAAGATTATTCTTAAAGTAGCAAAATGACACGACAGCCGAGCTTCGTGTAACATCATACAACATCACATAAGGGCCTTTCATAGAGTATAAAAGCAGATGTTTTAAGTGTGTGCACTGACTTTCCACTTCACTTCACTTTGGGAATTAGCGGGCGTTTGATTTATTATCTAATGCAGTCCCTCTGTTGACCAGCTGTAGGTGATTTAAAGGCAGCTGTTTCCTCTGACAGGAGATGCTCCAATAAGAGGCAGGCAGACGGTGAACAGCAAAGCTCAGCTCGGTCATAGTGCAGTGCGAGCGTCTCTCCACCAGGAGGAGCCATTTCCCACAGACGCTACAAACGCTTTTTCTATATTTCTGAATTTAATTTAAAGGTCCGATAAATTGCATGCATTAAAACTATGTGACTCTCTCTTTGCATTTGTCTCTCGAGCCTGTTGGAAAACAAATTAAACCCTCTACGTCTTTTGCTTCCTCTACTTCTCAGCGTGCGTCAGTGGTTTTTGGAACTGAGCCTCACAACAGGCACCTCTCACATATTTGGCGTCAGTTCCTCCCCTTCCAAACGTGTCAATGGTCAAATAGAAGGTCCGTTTTTGGAGGTAGGCTGTAAACAGAGGGCTAAGTGTGCTGTTTATTTCCCTCTTTGGAGTTGATTGGACAACAAATGATTTGACCCTCAAACGACCTTCCGTTTCTACAAGTTTATTGAACTTTTTACTACAACACAAGGCTCACATACAATACAGCATAGTGGCGGGTCTATATATATACAGAACGTCTTGCACGGTGGTTCTCATTACATATGTTGTCGCTACAGTCTAGGCATACGGAAATAAATAGAACCGAAACATATCTCTGAACAAAGTTAGTGAGTGCCCCCTTTTTTTTTTTTTAAATTTGCATCTTTACTATGTAATGGCACGCCAGCTGCTTTTACTTACAAGATTAACAATATATAGCACATGTATTTTTTCCTCTTTTTCATTTTTTATTTGTTTTTTAGATAGTAAGGAAATCAGACAGCGGGGATAGCAGGTGACGAAAATAGTACACACGCCCCTCCCCCGCCTTGACATTTACTGATTATACTTAAAACAAGATATCAAACGCAGGGTCTCCTTGGACAGCAGGGTGTGAGCAGGCGGAGGGGTAGATATAGGTTTTTAAATTTAGGATGCCATGTACAAGGATGGAGATACATGATATGTTTTGCGTTTGATATTTAGAAATGTCATCCCGTCCGTCCGCCGAGCATCTAAGGTCGCCCTCCATCCTGATTGTTCATCAGCAGTCACGTGTTTGTGTCGAGTTGGGCGGAAGACGACGGCCGCGAATGTGAAGCCCTGAGATGTTGTCAACGCCGGTGAGAGCATGAGGCGGGGCGATGATGTCAGAGATGGGAGTGTCCAGGATCAGAGAGGTTGAAGTTTGAATCTTTGGTTGTCAAAAGTTAAAAGGCTGATTTAAAAGCAAGTGAGATCGGGGGTCAAATAATGAATCAGTTGGTCTGATTCTGCCCTTTGTTTAGTTGTTTGATGCAGCTGCCCTTTAAAAAAAAAAGAAAAAAAAAAGAAGACTTGCTTCTCCATGAATTCGTCCTTCAGTTCAGTGACTCAGTTTGGTCCAAACGCCTCATTCTGAGCCGTGCTGCACTCCTCCATCCTGATTGGCTGGTCAGGATTCCTCGGTGGCAGCGCAGCGCGACAACAAGTTCGAGAGCTACGAGCCCAGACTGGTGGCTGCTCAGCTGGGGACTCAGCTGGCGACTCTCTGATCACCTGACTCACTCGCACTGAATCACTGAAATTTACTTTTCTCTCATTTCCTATTAAGCTGCTGCTTTCTCTGTGGTCTAAAACCAAATCTTTGACTTACGGGGGGGGGGGTTCTGTTGAACTCACAGACAAAAGATGCAGCTACTATTTTTTTGATTTCCCAAAAGAAGAAAAAAGTTAACAAATTAAAAGGATTAGAAAAATATTTGCATCTTTCGTCGCACACTTTTCTTTAGATGGTGATCTCACACAGTGAACACAAAGATCTTTTTTCAGCCCCGACTCTGATCCTGTTGCATGAGGGAGTTAATTCATTTGGATGGATTTGAGGAGAAGGCGAGTACAGCTTTGGCGAGAACATTTAAATCTACGTACGACTATCTCTACAACTCTATCAGCTCTTCTTCTTTATTTTTTTGTTAAAGGATATCACTGTGACGGGCGGATTGGTGAGTTGCTCTAGAGGTAGTAAATACAAAACGTACGCATGTCTGTCTGATTTCATGATGAGAGTTCGGCTCTTCTTCTTAAGGCTCAAAGACTCAAAAGGGTTGGGGGGGTTGGGGGGGTTGGGCGGGGGCGTCGGATAGCTGCAACATCACAGTATCAAAGCATTTACAAAAGGTTTCATCTCCGCGCACGACTCCCCACCCCCCCTCCCGTCCTAAACGCTCCCCTGCAAACATCGGGACCTCGCATATGTACGTACGTGTGTGTGCGTGTGCGTGTGTGTGTCTCTGGCGTGTGTGACATCTGTCGAGGTCGATCATACAGCCTCGCTCGCAGCATACCGCCGGCTGCCCCGACCAGAACCAGGGCGCATGCAACGATTTTTGAAAGCTAACCCCTCGCAAGGCGACATGCAACGCGACGCAAGGAGGCTCTTCTGTTACAAGCTGGCATCGCGCACGTACGTATGCTCTTATTTATGATGGAGGGGGAGGAGAGAAACAGGTCACGTCTGCCTAGCGCCGTCCGTCAGTCACGCCGCGGCCTTCCAGGAGACATGAGCAGGGGGGCACGGGACGAGGCGGCGCAGTTGGTCGCATAAACTGTTGCTGGTCGGGGGAAGAAAAAAAAGAAAACCCTCTATAGCAGGATTATTTACAATGTATGTAGGTGTGAGTGTGTTGGAAGTCATGAGAGGAGGAGTCCAGTCTCTTAAAGCAGGACAGTTGATCAATCTGCTTGAAATAGAAAGAAAAAAGAAAAAAGGAAACATCTGGGACTGATTAGAGTTGAAGAGACTGGACGCCACAGCAGAGGGTGAGGAGGGTCACCAGGAGGGGATTGAGAAGATTACAGGTGGGGGAGGGGCTTCAGAAGTTGATCTTCCATCAGAGGGGAGAGAGGCTGCATGCAGATGGAGGGACGGGCTCCTCGGACAGGAACAGTGTTCGGTCTTCACCTGTGGACACAAACACCCGAGAATGAACTTAATAAACTGGGGAACTTAAAAGGGGAACTTACTCACTCATTACTTTAACACATCTCTTCTTGAACAAAAAAAAAAGGCCATAACAACTCTGCTGTATAGCAATGCTTTGACGTTGTTGCGTCAAGCTCCCTCTGCTGGCTGCTTTAAAGCACCTGCGCACGTGTGCCCGTGTAACGTACGCCAACACACATGCTAATAATGATAATTACCGTGGTATTAACTGGCAGCGGTTTCCTGCTGCATGATGTAGTGCCTGTTTGAATCATCCATGTCGCTGCCACAGAGAGCGTCGCTCCTGTTGAGGAAGATCAGACCACGGTCCAGTTTGGAGAGGGTCAAAGAAAAAGGAGTCGGTGTGGCACCGCGGTCAAAGACTCACCTGTTGTCATTGATGTCTCTTGTTTCGCTGACGGTGTTGCCTGTGTGGACCAAACATTTGGCAGCGTTAACAGCCAAGTTCTGATCAAGCGATTTAAAATACAGGATGTCCCAAAAACATTTGGGACGTGCACACTTGTGAAATTAGTCCCATAATAAACATATAACAATAATAATACATACAAAAGAGATGCAACCCACAGTGCTTGACAACAATTACAAAACTAAAAAAAAGAAAATTATAATAATAACAACAACAATCATAATAGTAACGATCATAACGATATGATGTTCAACACCTAAACTGTTCAATTCCATTGAGCAAGACTGAGTAGTTTTCAAGATAAATGCTTTTTAAAAAAAAATGTTTAGCCTTGGAGCGTTGTGCTGTGTTGGCACGCACCGTTTTCAATGTTGAGTGGGAAGGACTCCAGGATGTCTCCGTTATATCTGCCTGCTCTGTAGCCAAGCGCCGTGGAAACTCTGCGGGCACAGAGGTGGAAAATAAATAAATAATCAAAATTCCTCCCTGATGCAGTGACAGAAAAAAAAAAACATTCAATGGGAAAGCGCGGGACTCACGTGTTGCTCTGGACAGAGTTTGGGTTGCAGTTGACGCTGGCGGACTTGGCCTGCGTGCCGTTGCCCTGGAAGAGTGCGTTGCTGTAGGCGTTGCCGTGCTCGGTGGCACGGATGTAGGTGTAGAAGGGGTTGGTGGGCGAGCAGACGGGCAGCTGCTTCGGCCTCACCGGCTTGGCTGCGCACCAGGTCAAAACCAAGCGTTAGGCAGCTGATACACTTCATTCGAAAAGCCTCATTAGAGGAGACATGGCATGCTCTTATTGTGAAGGGCGGTAAACTCTGTAGGTTTTCACCTGCCACGTAAGTCAAATTAATCATCCAAGTTTACAAGCATGCTTGGCTCGGCAACTAACGGTGGCGTTAGCGCACTAATAGCTTGTCAACACCGGAGCTGCTGCAGATGATTGACAAGCCAATTAACTCTGAGCACATTGGCTCTACAGCTCTGTCCATTTATTACAAGCTGTGCGCTTTCGTTTTTGTACAAATGAGATTCATGCTACACCTCGCTGCCCCTGCAACACACTTCAAAACCTACACAAGGGTTTCGTTCAGCGTGGGTTTGAATTATAGTTATATTATCTACAGAGAGTAGAATCTCAGTGAGGACGTATTTTAAAATCAGAATTCTGATGCATAAAAAAAAAAGCACTTTTATGAGAGCAAGGTGCAGTACCAATCTGTGCTGCATGGGGGCGCCTCAAGGCATTCTTTGCCCTCATGGCGTCCTTGATGCGGTCCACCTCCTGCTGGTAGCGGCGGCGGTCCATCATGGCTCCCTCCTTGGCGTCCCTCAGTGCAGTCTCCAGGGCCTTAACTCTCTCAGCAGTAGACCGAAGACGTTTCTCCAACTTTGGAAGCTCACAGCGCAGATCTGCATTGTCACGAACCAACTGAGAAGGACACGGACAATTAGAAGGAGACATGTAGCCAAGACAACTGAATGAAAATACTTTGAGCTATTTCAACCCCGTGGTCAACAAGTGGGAAGTATCATATAGAAACCTCATCCTGGCGTGTCGTCCTCCCTGTTTGTTCCTCACCTGTTTGTGAACCTTTGTAAGTTGGTCCAGGTTATTTTCAAGAAAGGAAATCTTCTGCTTCTGGGTGCAAGACCCCCCGCTATCATCAGGTTCCATTTCGGAACTCTGCAGCAGGTGCAAACAAGGAAAGATATGAGAAAAACAAAAAAATCTGAGCGAGATGATTGCAGTTATCCTATTGAAGAAGTTTCTATGTCATATTTAAAACTCCAATATATGTCCCAACAAAATTCTGCATGAATTTGGTAGAAGTCAGGACCTAAAAGTGAAAGAAATATACATCTCGTACTTTTTTAACCCGCGACGTGAGGTCTTGAACGAACAGCTTGCGCAGGTTGTGGAGGGTCTGGAGTTCGCGGGCCTGAGAAGCAGACAGATCAGAGGTCAGAGGTCAGAGGTCAGACGGGCAGCGCGGAAGACAGGGTGTGTGATTCTACTCACGACAGTCTCCTCCAGACCCTTCAAGTCCTGTTTGGTCTGCTCGTGGCGCTCGTGCAGGAATCTGAACACCAAATTATTTATTTTTGAAAAAAAGAAAGAAATATGAGCGAGTGGGTTGCCTCTGGCGCCCTCTGCTGGACAGTCACAGAAGGAAGGTTCTCGATGTGAGCCGACGGCGACTTACGAGAGCTCCTCCAGGCGCTCGCTCTTGGTGTTGTCCTGACTCTTCAGCCGCTCAAAGTCAGCGCGCACCTGAGCCAGCTCCAGCTCCAGCTTGGAGTTACGGCTGGAAGAGGAGGAAGAGGAGGAGGCCGATGAGGAGTTAGTGTGAAAAACACAAACAAACAAATGGACATGGAGAGAGAGAGAGAGAGAGAGAGAGAGAGAGAGAGAGGCGGCCACGTACTCAGTGAGCTCATCAATCATCCTCTGCTTCTCGTTGATCTCATCCCGCAGGCGGGCCAGCTGCTTGTGGTGCAGGCCGCGGTGAGACTCCCCCTGCTGGCGAGGAACCCTCTGCGCGAGAAAAGTCCCAACATGAGGTCAGCGTAAATCAGGCGTGGGCAAAACTACGGCCCGGGGGCCATATGTGGCCTGTTAAGCTTTTTAATCCGGCCCGCCAATCTTGAAGAAATTCTGTTAAATAGCGAGCAAGTCATGAAATAGCTGTGATTCATCCATTTTTTCGGTGTTTTAAGAGTCATTTCAATAAAGAGCTAAATACCGTGGGGCATCCGAGACAGGAACTACACAGTCACCATCTCTCACCTTGACATTTCCGTCCTCTGTCTCGCCCTTCTCGGCCTCCTTCTCCTCCAGCAGAGAATTGTCTGTCGGCAGTGAAAAAGTAAAACATGGAGAAAAATTTACCAGATGCTCGAGTGTCTTGTGTGTGTGTGTGTGTGTGTGTGTGTGTGTGTGTGCGTGTGTGTGTGTGTGCGCGTGCGTGCGCGCTCACCCTGGTCCTGCAGCTTGGCCAGCTCTTCGCTCAGGGAGTCGTGGCTCTCCTCCAGCAGCCTCTTCTTCTGCTCCACGCTCTGCATGTACTCGGTCAGCGAGCGGATCTTGGCTTCGTGCTGCAGCAGAGCGAAAAACAGGTTGACTCCACCCTCTAAAAAAAAAACAAAAACAGCCAAACCATTTTCTCTTTTTTTTTTCCCCCCACCTGAGAGATGAGGAGCTGGCAGGACGACAGCTCGCGGCCCGTCTCCTCCATCTTGCGGTGGCACTCCAGCTGCATGTTCTCCAGCTGGCGGCAGCGCTTCACCATGCTCTTCACCTCCGACTTGATCTTGCTGATGTAGAGGCGGGCCACGGTGAACTCCTCCTCGATGGCGCCGCTGATCTCCACCGGCTGAGCGCGGGAGAGGATGTTCGGTTTGGAGGTCTGACTAACTGAAGCCGCCTTTTCAATTGAAAATAAAAGAAACAAACAAAAAAAAAGCACTCACCAGCTTGATCTCCCCGTTGCCCACGATGGTGCTGAACTCGCTCAGGTCCCTCATTAGACCGTTGAGGACGTCGGCGATGCGTTTCCTCTGCTGGCCGCTCACTTCCTGCATACGGGAGAGCTCCGCCTCCAGCTCCATCAGACTGGCCTGACATGAGAAGAGGGGAATAGAGGAGGATTAGACTGCAACACTCGCAGTGAGAATGTGATAAATTTCCACCTGAATTGAATTTCTCTTTTAGTTACGTTCGCACAGTAATGTGCAAAACTAAAACTGCTGACTTGGAATCAGTTGATCTTGAGAGAGAGAAAATGCCAGATTGCATCTTTCCTTTCGCTCTCACCATTTTCTGGGACAGCTGGTCGGCCAGCAGCTGGTTCTGCAGGCCCTTCTCCTCCACCTCCTGGCTCTTCTGGTCGTAGTTGATGGCCAGCTCCTCCAGGGCCTGCAGCACCTCCTTCACCTCGGCCTTGGCGCAGTCGCTCTCCACCTGCAGCCGGCCCAGCTCGGCCTGGACCTTGTCGCCGTCGCCCCGGGATGAGGCGAGGAGCTGAGGAGGACGGAGGAGAGGTGAGGACCTCCTTTGGTCCATGTGTGTGTGTGTGTGTGTGTCCGTGTTTCCAATGCACCCACCTCGTCCTGGTCCAGCATCTGCTGCTTCAGCTTCTCCACCAGCTGGCACTGCAGGTTGATCTCATCATCCTTTGTAGAAATACACAAATCAAATTGAAGGGCAAGTGAGGATTAAACGATGAAATAAAGACGTGTCATTCAGTGTTAGAAGACTTTAAAATTTAAAATGATCAAAGGTTACAATGAAATTTGATTGCATTTGATTCTTCAGTTTAACCTATTATGTGTCTTGTAATGATGTACTAGTACTGATGTTTTATTGCGAATCGTTTAGTTCATCCTATGATGGTACAGCATAGGCAAAAATAAGCTGTTCCTTTTTTGGTTGCTTTCTGATAAATTCTTTTGTGAAAACATGATTTTAATTTTTTTTTTTTCTAAACCGAAATAAAGCATTCATTCATTCACTCATTCATTCATTCATTCATTCAAGTACAAAAAAATAATTGTTTGGTTGTTGTTGTTGGTTTTTTTTCATATATCCGCTGCGCAGGTGTTTTTCTGCACCTTGTCATCCAGCTGCTTGTACAGCTTGCGGATCTCCTCCTCGTACTTCTGCCGCTCCTCCTCGGAAATGCGAACCACGATGGAGGAGGTGTCGTTGTCCAGGACTGGGCGCTCCTCCACTGTCTCGTAGCGGATCACCACGTCCGAGGTGGTGCGCTCGGTCTCGGGCACATCCTCGCCTGAGGGGGACGGAGGAAAGGAAAAAAAAAACAAAAAGAAAAATGGATGAGGGTCTAAATATTTTTTTTGGGGGGAAGGAGAGTCGGCACGGAAAGGCTCGAGGGACTCTTCACCCACCGTTTCTCCAGCGGTTGAGCTCAGTCTCCAGCTTCTGGATGGTCTCCTTCAGGGTCTTGTTCTTCTCCTTCTCCTTCTCGTACTTCCTCTTCCACTGCTCGGCGGTCAGCTCCAGGTTGATGGAGGCCGTGTTCCGGATGGTCTTGGCGCTGCGACGGAGAGGCCAAACGTTCTGATCGGAACATTTCACTCACGGCATCACCAGTTTCTTTCAAGCCTTGGAAACTTTTGACCGTACCGTTGCCCGAACATCAGGGTGGACTTGGTCTCGGCGTCGTTGTAGCTGGACGGCGAGCAGCAGATGAACATGGTGGTGCGGCAGTTCCCGCCCAGGGAGTCCTGCAGGATGCGGGTCATCTTGCTGTCGCGGTACGGCACGTGAGTTTTCTGCAGGGGGAGACGGAGACGGGAGCTCACGAAGGAGGTGGAGGAAGAGGACAGAGGACAGGACACCAATGACAAAGGCTGTGTGTGTCTCAATTCAGGATCTGCAGCCTTCGTCGGCTGGGTCCCCCGTCGGCCGAACCCAAACCCGCCTCCCCTGTAACAAAATGGGAGGGGCCAGCCTTCGACGTATTTCCTGGTTGCTTCACCGCCGTTCCCTACTGCTGGCCAACCCGAGAAGTGACGTTTTTATAGCACCAAGCTAACCATTACTCAGCATTAATAGTCACATCTTTTAACTGAATTTTGGGGTTTTGGTTTGACATATATGGCCTTGGATGTTCAAATAAGTAAAAAAAAACAACAAAAAAAAAACTTCATATTTTATGGGAAATTTGAATACTTAATTTATATTTCATGTCTTTGCCAGTAGATGCCGCCATTTCAGCGGGCTTCCCAGGATTGCAGCAGCACGCAAAGCATCCTGGGATATGGGAGGCCGCGAAGGACAATAGCGGCGCATCCTCCCAATCAGCCAAAAGGAGGACGCATTTGAAGGGTGGATTTGGAGCATCCTTCGAATTTTAGTGAATTGGGACAGGCCTTTGCTCAGTGCTATGACGCAACTGGCCTTTAAAAGCAGGCTTCGAAGGATGCAGACCCGACCCTGGATTGAGACACAGTTTGGCTGATGCTTCATCCTCCATCAGTCCGTCTCACCGTGCCCTCAGCCAGGGCCGAGATGACGTTTCCCAGCGCAGACAGAGACTTGTTAATGTTCTTGGCCTCATCCAGGACGGATCCCGCAGCTCCAGTCTTGCTGACCTGGTGGGAAAAAGAGACAAATCAATGTTAAGTACGATATAACTGCTGCGTTGCTGCACTGTGTCGTGTTGTGTTGTGTGAGAAAGTGCTCACCTTCTCGCTGCCAGCCAGGTCCACCAGGTAGAGCTTCCCGCACAGCTTCTGCTCCGTCTCCACGTGCTCCTGCTTGATGTTGATCAGGAAGATGCTGTGGCTGCGAGAGCTGTGCTCATTCATGTCTGCACAGACGCACACACACACACACACACACACACACACACACACACACACACACACACACACACACACACACAGGCTACATGTCACCTTTCCTGCACAACTCCTACTTTAAATCAGAAATGAAAGAAAGCTTCACATCATTTCACTATAAGACTAAAAGTAGAAGAGTAAGATTGCAGCTTGGCATTTCCAAATTTTTGAAAGGTCCAGCATGTAAGATTGAGTGACAGTGTCAGGGTGAAATCAGTAAAGGCCTGAGAGCATCCAGGTTCTGGCCTACTGTAGAGTTATCTAAATATGCTCATTATTGGGTTAGACAAATACAGTATTTACGTTGACAGATATTTTTTTAATTGTATGCCTTGAGAAGCCTTTAAATGTTACAGATTGACACTTTAAATAAAAAAAACAAAATCATGTATGTCTTGTTAAACACAGCAAGGACGCTGTTGCTCAAGCACCTCACTCTTCTTAAGTGCATAAAATTATCTGTTGATCAAACTTGACCCGACTCCACCTTCACCGTCCACCAGAAAAGCAGATGTGGGATAAAAATCTCAACACGTTGGTTCGGGTTTCTCCGCATTGGCCAGTGAGCCCATTAGCCCATTAGGCTGCTATCAGCGCTCTGCAGCACTGAGTGAGTCAGCAGGCCCCAAACAGGAAATAGACGTCTCCAGTCTGGGACATCGATTCCTCAACACGATCCGTCAGCTGACACTAAAAGCAAAAACTGTTGCACACCTGAACTGTTTTCACTGCGCCACTGGCAAACATCCAATAAAATCTGAAAAACACAGGGGGATGGAGGAGGCCTTTCAGCTGGCCGTGATCACAACAACCGTATTGTTTTTGTGTAACAGACCCTCAAAATCATTTTCGTCTGAACGTGCATTGAGCTGCACTTTCCTTCCCTTACAGTTTCCATCAGTTTGACGCAGGATTTAATCCTGCAGCCCTGCGTTCGGAGGCTTCGAGGTGCTAAAAACGTCTTCAGCCGCAGCTCATGCTGCGATGAGCTGCAATGTGTCCTGAACACGGCGTCCCGCTCAAGTCCCAGGATGAGAGGATGAGAACAAAGATCAGCACAGGACCTCGGATCTAAAGTTACACTGATGGTTATTAATGGAATAAAAGAGCTCTGGGAAGGATTTTTTTTTTCAGAGCTTTCCAGGTGAATGTAAAAAAAAAACAAGATGGATCTAAATGTGTTTTAATCTTAATTGCCATGTCTAGACTTGACTTTTTGCATTATTTGCACGACCATTTGTATATGAATTAACATTGTAAATTAAATTTGAATATATCAACTAAATTATTTAACAATTTATCATATAATATATAATACAATGTAATTTTACTTAATCTTACTTAACTATGCAATTACAAAAATAATCATCAGAAAAATTAGACTAGAATCAAAGTGAAGCCTGCTGGCCTGGTGGTCATCAGTCATTGTTTACAGCATGACTCCCACGAATTAACCATCCAGACAAAACAAGCCAAGCATGTTTACGATTTTAGATGCAGCCTCTCAGCGGGGTCACGTTATTTCTAGTGGCGCTCAGCCATGGTAAAATATTAGCGGGAGACTTAAAAGTGCCAGCGAGTCTCAGAAGCTCCGGCACCGTCGGATTTTGTAACCGGAGCAGTGAGTCAGCAAAGCCGGCGGCCAAAACTCAAGATATGAGCGCTTGTGGCTGTCAAAATCTGAATGGTTCTGTCTGTGAGTCCCTGCAGAGGCGAGGCCGCAGCTTCTGAGTTTATGAGGAAAAGCAGAGAGTGGCGACCGCTTCTGTCCGCTGACTGCGGGGGTTTTTATTCAGACGTGGCGGCGGCTCTGCTGGTGCTGAGACGCTGCTCAGCTTTGTCCACGTCTGACAGCAACAAGAGCCTAATCTGACCACGGCCCGCTTCTTCGGAGGAGGTTGAAAGGAGCTGGGAAATTGCAGAGCGGTCCGACACAAAGGTTACGCAACGAGCTGCCTCGCGCCCGCTAACTCGCGCCGAAGGAACGCAAGAGACATCATCGCTGACAACAGAGCCGCACTTCAGTCAAGATGGATGCCTGAGAAGTCACTGTGTGTGTGTGTGTGTGTGTGTGTGTGTGTGTGTGTGTGTGTGTGTGTGTGTGTGTGTGTGTGTGTGAGAGTTTCATTTTATTTTATTTTACATTAAAAAGCACAAAGCACAAGTACTATGTACATAGTCATTGTTCTTATTGTTTATATTGTTTCAATTGTTTTATATAGTTTTTATATTTCATTTTAATTCTACCATTTGTTATTTTTTTAATTTTTGCTTTGATCTATTATTGCTGCCGCTGCAATGTGCCATTTGCACAAGCGGGACTAACAAAGGTTTCTCCTCCTTCTCCTACTTGCTCGTATTGTTACATCGTGAAATTGCCTCCACGCCGTTACGCAACAGCCACGTATTTGCCGACTGCGAGACGAGGCCGAGGACTCACTGGTGACGGCGACGTGGCGGTTGGATTTGCCCTCGTCGATCACGTCCATGACCTCGTCCGGGCTGGAGACGAAGCGCTCGGTGCATCCCTGGGAGAGATGCAAGATGAAAGATTACACACTTGCACCCCCTCAAAAAAGCGACTGATGAGAGACGAGGAGAACAAACCTTGACAAACGGCACCCGGTTCTTGTCCTCGTGCACCGACAGGTTGGTCTTCGTCACTGAAAGAAAGGAAGATTTCAATGGCTCAAAGCGTTTTACCCCTGAGTGCGGCCGCAATGGGGAGAAAAAAGATGCGGTAACACTCACCGTCCAGCAGGTCACGGATTTTGTCCATGTAGATTTCAAAATAAGAGACCTGGCAGAGAGGAAAAGAAGAGTTTAGTTCCTCTGTCTGGAGAAGAAGAAGAAAGATGCTGCCTGAGAGAAAGCAGCGCAGACCTTGATGTGGAATTCCAGGTTCTCATCCATGGCGAAGATGTGGTTGAAAATGTCCTCTGCGATACGGGGGATGATGCCCATCAGGTGAGGGTCGTGCAGCTTGCCCTGCAGAGTCAGTCAGAGTCACACCTTTGCTTTAAGCAACAACAGTTATCAGCAAAAACTTTCATCCAGAACCTATTTTCTTTCAGTCTTCCTTCTTGTTGTGTTTTACCTCCATGGTGTGAGTCTTCCCGGAGGCGGTTTGTCCATATGCGAAAATGGTGCCATTGTATCCACCCAGAACATCTAACAGAAGAAAGAAAGCGAGAAGAAAATGGAGTTGCTGCCACAGAAACGTATTGCAAGACTTCCAACGTGCCGCCGTCGCAATCCCACCTTTGACGATCTGTTTGGCCGAGGTGTTGTACACCTGCTCCTGGGTGGTGTTGGTGGGGAACACCCGGTCGAAGGAGAAGGACTTCCCCTGCGATGCAACACAAACAGCCGGCAGAGCAGTGAGTCAAAAGCTCAAATAAAGTGTTGTCTAATTCGAATCAGTTCGGGTTTAGCTGGCAACGGCTTCATAGTTTACGATGTGCCAGCTTGTTTTTTCTGCGCTGCAAATTAAATGTTTATCATGTTGACCAGAAGCTCAATTTGTTGTTGCTTTTCTTTTGTAATTAAACAACTGAATTTCGAACGCAGCTGATATCAGCCGGTGCCTGGGGAAGTGATGTCATCCCTGTGAGTGGTCCAGTAGGTGACGCGTTCAGTGACTCAGGCGATACAACATCACAGTGCAGCTGAGCCAATGACACCTCAAGTCTTGGACCACAGATTTGACAGTGACTGATTAATAATGTAATTGCATGGTTGACTAACAATAGATATCATTATTATTATTATTATCATTATTATTATTATTGTTAATCTGTCTTTCAACTGGGTTTATTTTAACTATGCTATTATACATTTCATTACATTCAAGAAGAATTGGAAGTCATCATGGATTCGAACGATTGTTTCTGCAAATTGAAGGGCAACAAAAACAAAAAGACTTGGAGCTTTAACGCCCCCCTGCGCTGTTCCTCCCCCAGACTTTGTTTCAAAGATTTCTTTTTTCATTTTCGACCTCGTTTTGAAGCAGAAACAAATCTGAAACCTGCTATCATTTTATTTAGCAATACCACAGATCCTGACAAAGAGCCCTAAAATAGCTCATCATCTCCTCCCTGGCGCCATCAAGCAGCAAGTGAAAACTCTCCCTGACGCAGAACACAGAGCACAGTGCAGAACAATGACAGGACAGAACAGCAGGCGTATTAAATGTCATTAGCAGATTGACTCATCAGCGGAGCGGCCCAGTTACAGACATTAAATCCTGGGGGTCGACGCGGAGAGAGACATCAAAAACGCAGACGGACGACACCGTAAAATTGCCAACAAATTGGGAAAATTCCCAACAGGACAGAGAGACGGACGCAGAGGGAGAGACGAGAGAAAGCGGGTCAGTCGGTGATGGAGGAGCCCAGATCATCTTATTGATCCTCTGTGTCAGTAATTAGAGGCAGAGGTTGGCCTGTCCCCGCACATCCACATGATTCCAATACTGCTGATGAAAGTTTCGACTTAATTCCCTCCTGATTTTAGCCCTCATTTGGCATTTTCCTTTCTTTTTGCACAACTTATGACATATAGAGGAAGAAAAATGCAAATTCATTTCAAGTTAAAGGTCATCTTGTAAAAATTACCTTCACAAATGTTTTTAAACGAAGAAAAGGCCTCTCGTCTGTCTGTGAAAGTCCCAAAAAATGTTGGAAAAAAAAAATCTACCAAATGTTTGTTTTGCTAGTCAGTTTTTTAGAAACCATGCGCTAAAACAAGCAGTTCTAGAAATAAGCCCTTTGTGATGTCACCACACCTGTGGTGTCACAGGGGGGAGTCAACACCTGGCTCCCCCCTGTGACACCACCTTGTTTTTGTCCCATTACAAAACAAGTGCAATTTTAATTCCCAGCAAATTAGCAGGACACAAAATCCAACTATTTTGCAGGTGGACGTAAACACAGGGCTAAATATCCTTTTGAGGTTTTTTTGGGGGGGCGGGGGGGTGGAGGCTGCTTCACTGGGGCGTGGTGTGAACATTTGTCCTATGGGCAGAATACTGGACCTTTTATTACAGCAAAACAGTGTCAGCAGCCACAGCTCAGATCCAGCACAGGGGAGCAGAATTACACTTTGAAATCCACAAAATTCTCAACCAGATCCAAATGCAAACAACAACATCCTGACTGACACAAACTACGGCAGCAGATCCCGGTCTACCCGGCGACGCCTGCTGTCTCCAAAACATCGTACCACGGAGATAAACGGCGGCTGCCAACTCTGCAGCAGCCTGCGTGCGCTGCTGCACGCCACCCTCGTCCAACAAGACGGAGAGGTCAGCGTGAGCAGTCGGAGCACGAGCGCACACACACGGAAGAAAAGGTCAATCGGGTAATTTGGAGGATGAAGTCGGTGTGTTGGAGCAAATCAGAATAAACCACACACAGTGATGCCGTGTCATGACATTTAAATATTTTTCAATTTACTTATTGAACCTAGACAGCATTTTTATTTTTCTATTTAGCTGCTTTTCACGTTCCTACTAAGATTAAAAGGTGAATTAAAAGATAAAAGGCTAAGTGGCCGGGTTTGGCCTCCAGCAGGCCAGCCTTCGGTGTCAGGATGGAGGAGAGGCCAGTGTGCGCACTTCTACAACAACAACAAGGGCCTCGTTTCAAGGCACTCGGCTGGACTGCATGGACAGAAGGGGGGGGGGGGGGAATAAGGAACAAAAAAAGGTTTTTGAAGGCGCGATCCACACCGTCCCGCAAGCCAGGCAGCCACCATCCCGCACATCTCCCACCCAAACAGGAAGGGAGGCCCCCCTGCCATGATTTATTGATGAGGGGCCTGACGACGGGGACGAGGACGGGGATGAGGATGCACAATAGCACTTACCCCAACCACCACCGTGTCGTCGGTCTGGAATTTGGGGACAAACTGGTCCCCGCGGACAATCTCCGACTGGTTGAGGGGACGGAAGCGACACAGCACCTTGATGTTGCACTCGGCTGGGACGTCGGCCATTGCGCAGATTGAGGAGCGAAGTGCAGTGGAGGGAGGCTCGGAAGGATGCTGCTGCTGCTGCTGCTGCCGCCGCTGCTGCTGCTGCTGTGTGTCGGTGGCGGGGAGGGGAGATGCTGCTCCGACTGCCGCGGCCCTGACGTGACGGTTCCAGTGAACGTCGCTTCGGCAGCTGGCTGCTTCTACTTCTTCTTCTTCTTGCTTCCTCTTGGCTCGTTGGACGAATTTATCGCCGACGAGCTGAGAATGGCCGCAGTTGACAGATGCGCAGCTGCGTTTTTTTTTTTCCTTTTTTTTTCTCCCCCCCCTTCTTCTTCCTTCGTCCTTCGTCGCAGTGACGCGGGTTGAATTAAATGCGAAAATCACGAAGCGACCGCCTACATCATTGAAGTAATCCGACCGTGTGGCTGCGTGTCTCCGCTTCCTCGCCTCTGTCCGGCTTGTTTTGGTTTGGTTTGGTTTTTATTATTTCTCCTTGGGGGTGGATGCGCGTCGGGCCGACTGAAGGTGATGATGCTGCGGCTGGAAGGGCAGTGAGTGTAAAAAAAATATATAAATATATATCTAAGCCGCTGGTGGATCAGCTGCTTGCAGCCACAGCGCCCTCTGTCGGTGGGCGAGGGAAGGGCGTGGTCCGCATCCCTCTCGGTTAAAGTGGTACCCGGCACGAGCCAGCTCAGCATCCTCAGCATCGCGGCCAGGGCGGAAGCGAGAGCCCCGAGGGGTGCTGCGTCACATCCGAGCCGAGCCGAGCCGAGCAGAGCGGCGATGGACCGGCTGACTAATGACAGCGGCCATGTCTCGGCCCCTTCTGTCTGCTACCTCACCTTGTTTCTGGGAAGAGGGAGAAAAGCATGATGGGAAGTCAAGGGAGGTGATCGATTCCTCGAGAGAGGGTTTTGTGAAAGGCGCTGGGATGATGCAGCACAATGTGGAGATTTGGCCTGTTTTCAGATCTTTATCACTGCTTCAGGGAAGAAGCCCTGCACTTTTTGCTATGGAGGAAATTAACCTTGACAAATCTTCTGATATACATTTAGCCATCTGTTTACAGCTTTTACCATGGATTCACACACACAAAAAAAAAAACTATCAGGCAAACTTTTTGACAGGGACAAAGTGACCTCAGAGGTTCCAAAACAAGTTGGTGCTTATAATTTATTATTGTATTGTATTATTTTGTATATTTTGCACATTTTTGTATGTCTTTTTTTTTCTTTCCTAAATATAGTCCCCTATTTGGCATTGTGTGGACAGCAAATGAATAATTTAATTGCATAGGGAAACTTGTTTCTTTACTGTGCACACAACAATAAATGCTTTGAATCTTTGAATAAAGGGCTCTGTAACGCAACTGAATGTTTTATAGCCACTTTCTGAAAAGTGGAACTGGTAAAATGAAGGGTGAGCTTTTTCACACTACAACTGATTCAATGGTTTCATTTTCAGATTGGGAAATCTCTTCTCTACTCACAACATCCCGACTTCACTGGAAACATTGCTAGGAAAAACACTCAACAGCAGCTACTTTTGTTTTGTTTTTTTGCAAATAGTTTAATATTAAATAAAAAGAGACTCCCATATAAAAAAGAAAGCTACAGTTCACAATTTAATCGCCTTTTTAAACATAAGTATTGAAAGCAAGGGGTAGAATGAGAAAAATACTTAATTACAATTCCCAGAAAAAATTCACAATTTGTTTTCTCTCGTCTCTTTCTCTAACAATATAAAATCAAAATAAAACACATTAACTGTACATATGTACACATTTCCGAGTGTAGAAATTGCATAATCTGCTTTCTTTTCCACGTCTCTTTAATCTTTTTTTCTTCTTCTTCTTTTATGACAGCTAGAGACGCCATTACTGGTGGGGCGGGGCAGCGTGGAGGAGAGTTCACAGTCACGTGAGGTGACGGAGGAGGGAGGATATTACTTCAAACTCACGGTTACACACAAACATTACAGATCCAAAGTAAGACATCGCTGTTCATTGGTGTTTTTTTCGGCCATTTCAAATCATTTCTGGGACACACTGGGGTGTCAAGGACGCGACTGGTCCTTGAAATATTTTCCACAGCCACGTATCTCAGCGATGTCCGACATTAAGACTTCCTCATTGCATAAATTATGTAAAAATTTGATTTTTTTTTTTCCTCTCCTATGTTTTGGAACCAGTTTGTAGTCTGATTCAATTAATTCATATGTAGTCAGTTTTACAAAAACTAAATTAAAGTTGTTAAAATATAACTACTTTGTTTTTTTTTTTAATTACTGCTTTTCTTAAAAAAAAAAAAAAAAAAAGGGAAACAAGTGAGAAATCTCAAAAGAGGAAAGATTGAGGAACAGGAAGAATGAGCGAGAAAACCAGATGCAGGTGAAGATAGGTGTGATTTTTTTTTTTTGTCTGTGAAATGGGGAAAAAGAAAATCAAGTCTGCTCCGTCTTATCGTCCCTCTCGGCCTCAGCGTTGCTGAAAAAAAACGACCGCTGCGTTTCTCTGATGAGCTCTTTTATCACGCCGTCGCGCCAGGGGGGGGGCGTCGACGAACAATGAAAATAAAGTCAAACGAGCGGTCGGCCAGCAAGGCTCAGCAACAGCTCTGTTGTCCAACACACACACACGGATACACGCACACATCCACATCCGCACAGGTACACACAAACTTTGAACAGAGAGCGTCGTTCAAGTAGATGGGCTTTATCCTGACTCACAGTAACACACTGATGAGAACAAAACAGTACTCGTTTGTTTGTTTGTTTTTGTCGTTTTCCCATTGACAGAACACCAACCATTATTAACATACCACAATGTCAAGCAACCATGATATTGTGAACTAAACCTATGAGAAGACCAAAGTGAAAAAGCATCCACAAAATTTCTCTTGGTGTTTTTTTCCTCACTTTGTTGAGTATAAATTAACTCTTCCTGACTAGATTGTTCTCGTTCCTATGTTGGTTGGTTTTTTTTCACGATCCCCTCCGTCGATAGTTGTTGCCACAACAATGGTTGACATGACAACGGCATATATTAGTGCAGTTGATTTTTAAAAAGAAAGTCTAAACAGTGGTGACGATGGTGAGGAGGTGGCGAGGGGGTAGATGGCTCGGACCGACGGCTCCGCCTTGCCGGCCCGCTACTGGCGCTGGGAGCGGGCGCCTCGTCGCCTCCGGCCACGGACCGACCTCTCAGGCTTGAGCAGTGCTGACTGGAAAGGTTAAAAAAAAAAAAACAATAAAAAAGGAAAGGAGAAAGGGAAGAGGGTTATGCAATATCTTTCAAATTTAAAGTGGTATTACAATTTCTTTTTTGGAGACAGTCAGTGGTGCAAAGGCTACAGACTATTTTGAATGGACCTCGGCGACAAGCAACCAGCTGTCACACAACTTCAAACGCACTCCAAAGCAAAGAGGTGGAGCTGGGATCTCCAAAAGTAAGAGACTAATGGCTAACGACAAAATAATGACCAACAGTGGCGCAGCTTAGCGGGAAGCCATGCATGGCCTGATAGTGAAGTTCAATGACTTGTGAACGAAGTCAATCAAATGCAAGGAAATTGTATCGGAGGCTGACGGAGGCACATTTATAGAGTGGGTGTCTGCGCCGACCTTCAAATCACAAATCAATTAAGAGCTGCAGAGGAATTCTACTGAGAGGGTTTCGTCACACTGAGTTTGAAAGAGAACCAGCCAGAGGAACCGAGTTGCAACCACAGAGAACTCATTAGCAACAACCTGCTGAGTAAAACTCAAAAAAAGCAGCCCCAAACAGACAGAACAGTGAACAGTCGAGACATCAGGTCCTTACTGTAGCCTTGGTTTCTTCTAGTGCTGTAGCATCCATGTCTCTAAAGTCTTCTAACACATTCTGTAGCCTGGGGATCAACAAGCCAGGGAAACACATTAGTATCAAACCAAAAAGCACATCAGCAACACTTCTAATGCATCGACACGTCAGAGCACAACCGGACAACTTTTAGCAGTTTGTCACCGGCAGCTTACGTTTGTTTCCTTTTCCTTCCTCTTCTGGCTGCACCCACTGCTTCTCCTTGATCCTTGGGAGGGAGAAATCACAGATGTCACTGGAAACTCAACACAAGGACTGGCACTCGCAGTGTTTTTACACAGACAGAATCCTGTATGAGCAGAATGAAAGACCTCCCTGGAGAAAACCCAGGGAGCGCAGCCACTCACTCACCCTTCCCTGTCCACTGTGCAACATCGTTCCAGCCGTCTCCTCGCTGGACCGCCCGCCCCTGGGACTCAGGTATCCCGCGTGGGGGAGGTGTCCCTTCCTCTCCAGGCCCGACTCGGCGAAAGGGCACGAGGCCGCAGCGGGCCCGGCGCAGTCCGTCTTGGCCTCCTCCAGGTAGGTTGGCGGCAGCGGCGGCGGCGGCTCCGTGTGAGTGTGTCCCTCTACCATGAGCGGCTTCCTCTGCGGCGGCGGCGTGGAGCCCTCCTCGGAGGGCTTGGGCGTGCCCTGGGCGGGGGAGTGGGCCACCGCTTCCAGGTTGAGTCGGGACAAGTCTGGGTTGCGCAGCGAGCAGGCCCTGCGCGGGCTCAGGGAGACCGGGGCGCTGGCCTGGGGCAGGTTGGGGGCGGGGGGGGCTTGGTGCTCGGCGTGGAAAGAATTCGGCGGTAAGGCACAGAGGGGCGACGTGGGATCAGAGGGGCCCAGGTGGGCTTCGTCCTCTTGCTCTTTCGCGTTGACCTGAAGGAAGGATGTGTAAATGGTGTCCATGAAGGAGGTGTACGGGTCGATGACGGGCCGGACTTCGGCCGCTCGCTGCGGGGGAGGGGGGGGCTCTCGGGGAGGGGCGGGCGGCGGAGCCGGAGCGGGGCTGGGGACCATCTCGGCGGCAACCTGAGTAGCTGGAATGTTTTCCTGCGAGGCGGAAAGAGAAACTTCCAGTGAAGATGGCGCCTTGGACGGAGGAGGAGACGGAATATTTTTTTCACAAGTAATCAAAGAGAAAAATGTAAGAGTCATTTCAATAAAGAGCTCAACAACATTGGGCTTCTAAGACGGATATTTTGTTGTAACGCTTCTGTTCATTATTTGATTGACATTAAAGTACATGTTTCCAACATATCCTGTGATAGATTTTTTTCTCTTATGAGAAACTGGACCCACTGTCAAATCTTAGAAGACACCGTGGCCCACCAGCCAGTTTGCCCACCACCCCTGATCCAGTGTCTTCATCCCGCAGACTACAGAGCAGGTGCCCACCTGTATATTGTTGATTAAGTTGATGGCGCCGTCAGGACCCTGCAGCAGAGGCATGCCCAGCGCAGAGGTCTGGACCGGCGGCAGGAGGATGGAACCTGCTCCGACCCCAAACATGTTCTGGAGGCCCGTCAGGGCAGAAAGTTCTCCTGCAACGACAGCGTGAAGACGCTCTAAGAAAACGGTCACCAAACGCCACCGACAAGAGAGCAAGAGAAGCTGGGCACGGACTCACCTAATATCGCAGGGTTGAGCAGAGTTGGCAGTAACTGATGGAGGATGGTGTTATCCTTGCCTTGCAGGGACAGGGGGATGAGGGTGTCAACACCAGCATCAGATACCTGCAGAGGGGAAGTGTATTTGTAAAAGCTACTTCCAAACAGACAGTTTGCACGTGAGAACAGATCAACTGTAACCAAACACATGCAGAGGTACGATTGACAACCACATTGCACTCATTTGGCCACTCACATCCAAGGAGTTCAAGTAGATTTGTTTAAAAGATTCAAAGATATTTAGCAACAATCAGAAACATAATGAATTCATGAGAAGTTGTTAAGAAAAGCAGGTGGGGTGAGGGTGGGAGGAGTTTAGAAGATGAAACTAAAGGACTTAAGGGAGCCTACCTGAGGTTGGGTATGCTGGGTTTGTGGTGTAGGAGCTAAATGGGTGTGGTGAGACGGGTGGAGTTCGGCAGAGCTCAGGGCAGCAGTGAGCAGGGCGGGGCTGAGGGGCAGGAAGGCTGCATGGGGAGGAGGAAGAGCAGTGGGGAGGAGGAGCGACTGCAGGGCCTGGGCAGAGCCTTCGGAGGCCGGAGGAAGAGAGAGGAGGCCCTGGGCCACCTCCAGGAGCCCGGGGCCCGGCAGGCCTGACGGGTCCAGGAGGCCGGAGGTCTTATCCAGGGTGAGTCCGTCCAGAGTGGCGGGGATCTGCTGCGGCTGCTGCAGGGGGACCTCCAGGCTGACCTGGCTCAGCTGGCCCAGACCGGACAGAGATAACAGAGGCGCCTGCTGCTGCCCCAGCAGCAGGGAGGCCATCAGCAGAGCCTGCAGACTCGGCTTTTCCAAGCCCAAGTCGGCTTCCTGTCCGTGGGCGGAGGTGGGCGCCGGGGTCGGGAGCAGGCCCATCAAGTTCAGAGGCAGCTCTCCCTGGGCGCCGCTCAGCAACGGCAGCAGAGGAAAGAGGGGATTGCTGGTCACCTGCTGTTGCTTCTGCTGCTGGTCCGGGCTTTGCTCAGGAGCCGCCGGCTGCTGAATAAGCAGCTGCTGCTGATGCTGCTGCGACTCCGACGGTTGCTGTTCTCCGAGATTCTGTGCGGCGGTACCGGGGGTTAAATGTGCGTGTTGCCCCCCCATCCACAGTCCACCGAGAGGCAACGATGCCAGGACAGCGGGGTCCAGGAGGGATGGCAGACCCCCTGTGGAGGAGAGCAGCTGGAGCAGCTGCTCCTGGTTCATGAAGGGGAAGGCCTCCGCCAGAGGCAGCGGCGAGATGGGCTCGGCCACGGCGGGAGGCGTCTGGAGGAGGTGGTTCTCTCCGGGCCGAGAGGAGAGACTGGACGTGGGGCTGGTGGCCTCCGAGGATTTGGTCGCCATGGAGACCCTGGGGTCCTCACACCTGGGCTCCTCGGCTCCTGCGGGAGAGATTCAGTTACATCATTTCAGCACCAATCATCCAGCAAACGCCTTGCATTCACAGGGAGGCAGGTGTTCAGGCCAAATGAGTCAGATTTTATAGAAGCACTCAAAGGTGTTTTCGCATTTGTTTACAATTAGAGAATCCTTTAATGCGTCAACATATTTGAGGTGAATTAGCAAGGCACGGAACTCACATTGTTTGAATTCAAGACAATTAAAAAAAAATATGGCAGGGCAGCATCTCTACCTGCAGCTGGGTTTCCTTGGGAAGACATCTCGGCATCAGTGATACGGTCTGAGGTGGAGGCCTCACCCTGGGGCACAGCTGAAGAAGAGGAGGCTGCGAGGAGGGCCAGGACATGGTTGCTAAGATCCAGAGGCTTCGGGGAGCTGGAGGTCGCCACAGAAATGCCGCCTTGAGAGTGACTCATTTCCGCTGAAGTGGCAGCGCCGTTCAAACCGGCCTGCGCCGAGGCCTCGTGCCGCGCCGGCGGCGCCAGGGAAACGGAGCCTGTGGCGAACGCCGGACTCGCAGCCGACTGATGTTTATCTGAACGAGCCGGGGATGAGTGTTGAGATGCGCTGCTGCTGCTCGGCAGCTGCCAGTTGGGCTGCGCCGTCGGAGAAAGCGAAAGTCTTCGCAGAGGGCTCGACTGGTCAAACGGCGGATGGGTCGGAGACTGCACTGATCGGAAGCGAGAGGTCGGAGGCTGCGTCAGAGGAAGGGGGTTAGTGTTTAGGCAGGGGGACTTAGTCTGGCGCTGCCTGGCGTTGGCGCGAGGGCTGGGAGAAGACGGCGACAGCCTGGGACTCGGCTTATTAGTGTGTCCGCCTCCGTCGCTGGGCGCCGAGGCCGCCGCCTGCGCGTTCTGCACACTGAGCAGGTGCAGCAGAGCGGACAGGGGCTGGGTTGGAGGGTCCAGGCCGAGAGGTGTGGGCGTCAGGTACGTAGTGAAATCCAGGGCCTCGCTGGGCCGGGGCGGCCGGGAGAGCTGCGCGAACTGTCGCGAAGTCGGGAGCCTCGGCAGCAGGCCGGGCAGAGCGTGGTGGTGGTGGTGGTGGTTCTCTAACGCCAGAGCATTCTGGTTCTGCGCAGCTGAGGTAGAGGAGGAGTGTGACGAGGAAGGGAAGGACGCGGAGGAGGAGGACAGGTTTATGGCCGCGCCGGAGCCGGCGTCTCCCGGGGGCGTCTTTGGCAGGCCGTTGGCCAGCTGCTGGGCGTCTCTCTGCGGGAGCACGGCGGGAGACCGCCGCTGCCGTTTCCTGTGCGCCGCGCCGCGCTCCACGGCGGGAGGCAGGTGGGGCAAGGAGGGGGCCCGGGACTGGGCCACAGAGTGGGAGGGAGGAAAGAGAACGGAGGAGGCTGACGCGAGGGAGGGATGTGGAGGCCTTACAGAAGCAGTGGAGGAGGGAGGGTGGCTGTTATGTAAAGTGCTGATTGTTACCTTTGATGACGACTGCTGCTGCTGCTGCTGCTGGGCCTCTTTTAAGAGCTCAAGGGACGAGGAGGGCAGACTCACAGGGTTGGTGGCCGCGCTGGAAGCCTGGCCCTGGGTGATCTGGTTGGCCAGCTGGGCCTTGGCGGCCGCCGACAGCAGACTGCTGGCGGGGAAAGACGGGGGGTGTGGCAACCTGCTCTGATGGCTCTGGAGGTGGTTGAGGAACGGGCCGAGAGCCAGGCCCGACGGCCCCCCGGCGTTCAGCTCAAAACCTGAACCGGGGCCGTCAGTCCGAAACCTCTTGGAGGCCTTTGAGGAGAGCGCGTGTGGATTGCTAATGCTGCTTTGGTTGGTCAACGAGGTGGGGTTAGTGGGCGGGAGGAGGTGGTGGTTATTAGTGCTGCTGTTGCCTGAGTTCTTGAACTGCTCCAGGATCTCGTCCAGCTTGTACTTGGGAACATTGTGGCCGGGTTTTGGGGAGCCACTGGGGAGGGGGGACCGGGGAGACGAGGAGGAGGAGGTGGACTTTTTCCTCTGACACAAGTTGCTTCCCATCAGTCCTCCGCCCGCTGCTGCTGCACCTCCACCCTCAGAGAGAGAGGAGGGCGATGCCGAAGGGTGGCGGGACCGCTGATGAGGAGACAAGCAGCTCATGTTGTGGACAGAGGGGGAGAGGGAGGGGGACGGGATGGGAGAACCTCCCACTATGACACTGTGAGGATGAGGAGTGCCGGCGTGCGACCCTCGTCCACCTCCAACCATGGCCATGGGAGATGAAGGAGGAGGCGAAGACAGGGGCCCCAACCGGGGAGAACTTGGCGTCTCGGGTGTCTGGGGCGTTCTTTGACCTTGACAGGAGCTCTGGGGCGACCTTTGAGTGGTGCTGTTGGCCGTTAGTGTGGGGCTGGAGAGGGAGCACGAGGGGGTGGAGGCAGGAGGGGGATGCTGAAGTCTTCTCAGAGCTTCCAGTGGATGGTGGGAGTTTGCGTGAGCTTGGAGGACAGGGGAGGAGCCATTGTAAGGGAAAACAAAGTGATGTGGGGATTTGGGGCTGGCGCAGGGGTTTGCTGGGAGGCTGGCGTGGGCTCGAGCTGGAGCAGGGTGGAGTTTGGGGGAGTGGATCCTCGGGTCCTTGTCCTCCCGCTCTGTCAGGGCTCCCTTTGGATTGCGACCGTCTACTCCGCTGTTCAACTCTGAATGTAGGGAAAGATATTTATTAAAGATACATGACCAAAGGTATTTTTGGAATCACAAAAGCTTTCACAGTGCATGGACCAAGCGAGGATTTCAAGGTGGCGTAACAATGTCACAGCGACTGGATTTGCTCAGTGAACCAAAGCGTACCTGGGTAATGAAGGGTAGCAAAGGGCAGCTGTGAGGCCTGCATACTCCGACACAGCGCAGCCATCGCGACCACTTTCCTGCGATGGTTACATAGTTTGGTCATGTCCTGCTCTGCTTTGCTTAACGGCTGGCTGTGCTGCTCCACCTTCACTCCCACTGTGAAGTTGAAAACCTGCAGAGGCATCAGAGAGACAACTGATTCAGACTCTGTTCTGCATGGTGGGTGAGAACATTTGAAGCATTTGAAGTGTGCATGTGTTTCTGTCCAACTGTAAACCTACTCAATATGCGCTATATTGTAAATGAACTTTGAGTCTATAAGAACTTCCACAGTCACATCAAGAGCTACTGTACCTTATGAATGACAAGTGGACACTCAAGACCACATTTGCAGGTGCCATCATTAAGCAGGTAGGTCTTGACCTCATCCAGAGAGGAAAGAGCAGTGCCACTGGGACTGCAAGAGGAAGAGAGCAAAACACCATCAACACCAAACTAAAATGAACAGTGATATGAGGTGACACTGCACAAGGCAGAATATATATTCTCTCCATAAACATCTGTCATTTTAAACTTGAGAATATTCAAATGAACGAGTCGGATCCAATGGAAGCCGCCTACCTGACATAGATCACCTGGCCACCCTCCACTCTCCTCTGCCAGCCGATGGGGACATGTATTGCAGTGGTGGGGACCCCATCCTTGTCCCCACTTACGGCCTCACTGCCTCCCATCATTTTGAACTTGTTATCTGCCAGCACCTTGGAAATGTGAAGCATGGACACGTCCCATTTTTGAAATTCAACCAATCAAATCAATCACCTTTTATTTGTAAAGCGCTACATCATAACCAAAGGTGTCTCAAAGCCCTTAAAAGTCAACAATTTAATTAATTAATTTTAATTTTGTAAGTATAGCGGAAAATAAGATTCTATTGGCTTTTATTCTGCTTATAATATTAAAATCAGCAGGTGTACCGGTGATAAAATCTACTTTTTTTTTCTTGTTTCTCAAAAACAGCAAAAACTTGAGAAAAAAAAAATCTTTCTGAAACTTTACCGGTGGTTAGTATTGGGGTGCAATGAAGTCTTTATCTGACTTAACACGTAAATGTATACATAAAATCAATGAACAAAAATGTGTTCTGAAACTTTACTTGACATTAATGCGATGTTGAGAACTAACGTCTGGATTGTTCACACATTGAGTGCAACAGATCATCTATTAAGTAATAATGACGCATAATGTCAATGAATGATTTACTCAGAACTTAAAAATGTTGACATAATATTTATGCAGATTAAGCACATGAGGGTGTGGCCTCGGCAGCACTAAAGAGACCCTTGGTACCATGCCATTTGAAATAAAAAACCAACAAAAAGATTATTATTATTTTTTTTTTTTTTAAAGGAATGAGAAAAAAACAAACACATTTTCTGTACCTTGTCATCTTTGGGAAGCCAGGATGTGTTTTGGCTATGGTATCCACTCTCCCATGTACATGCTGGTGGGTGACAAGCACAGAGACTGCCAGTATAGCCTGACAAAAACGCCCAGACACCACTATGCTCACTTCTGAGGCAATTCGACAACTTGGCCAGTCACTCCGGTCGACTTAAATGGTCCAGTTCACATCAGTCCAGGGTCTCGCATTAAAAAAAAAAACGGTGACCCTGCAAGGAAGGAACGGGGGAGGTGAATTATGTAATCTGACAAGGATAACTAGAGAATATTACGTCATGTAATAAGGCATCTCCTGCATTTGGTGCAAATTGAGCGAGCTCCGAATAAGACGGTGACGTGCCACATATATATTGTTCGTAGGTGTAAAAAAAACGGACAACTTCCAGCGCAAAGTGTGGCTACTTTGAAGTGGGAGGGTGTGTTTGGCTAGGCCCATGGTCCACTACGCGTTTAGCCACTACATACGGAGCACCCTCCCAGTCAACTAATAAGCCAACGAGCATCCTGACACGGACTTAATATCATTTGCGAGTGAAATTAAGGCAACCGTGGTCTACTTATCCGCCGTGCACGGCCACAAAAAATAATATCCGACTGGACGACTCCCACACGGACGGGCTAGCGGCTAAGCTAACAGCGGAGCTAGCAGGCTACCTCTACTTTGTATGATGTTGTCGTGACAGCTGTCAGGCGCACTAAACACTTGGACGCAAAACTCTTGCGTGTTAGCAACAATAACGAATTATTAGCCAGACACGTAGCTACTTTGAAAAAGAGAGAGAGTAATTTAGCTCAGTGCACTTACTTGGTGCGTGCACGTACCGCTATCACTAACGTTGTCAGGACCTACGAAGCTGTTCCTGCGTCAGCCTCTCGCTGTTGGCGAAGTTTTGGAGTCTTCGCTTTTCTGGCTCGCGGGAGAATCGAGAATTAGCTGCCCGGCTAACGGACCGACCCGGGAGTGTTTTGAAAACGACCGATGTGCTAAATGAACAGCCGTTAAAATTGATAAACCTTATACTTTAAAGTGCGTGTTAGCGCGGGGAGACAGCCATTTGCCTTCGCGCAGCTTCTGCTTGTCCGATTAAAAAAAAAAACAAAGGGCAATAACGCTTCATTTTACTGCGTCTGGAATCTCGGGGGCTAATGCTAGTTGCTAGGCTAGTAGAGCTAACTGACTGAATTTACTTGATTGTGGAGTGTCCCAACAAGACCGAAGGATGTCCCGCTCCCGGCGCACAGTTATCCAGTCGTTGCTTTGGTCTCTGCTCTGTTAAACCGTGTAGCGTTCAAACGTCTTCCGACAACCATTACTACTACCCCAGTAGTCTTAAGTGCACAGTTTCCCACTGTTTTTTTTTTTTTTTTTTTTTTCCTTCTTACAGATTCCGAGCAAAAAAAATAATGGAGTTTTCAGTTGCGCATGCGCGGTGAGCGCTCGGGGACTATTGTACCCAACATGCAACGGGACCTTTGTAGTGTTCCAGACAGACATCAGTGCGATGCTGCTCAATGCAGAGGACATGATAATGACTGAGCAGTAAAAGGGGCCGAGAAACAAGTCAGCCGTGCAGGAAAATTATTGGAAAATTATTACTGGAATCTTATTCCATCGCTCATGTGTGACTCCGATACTATAATCACAATGGCATTTAAAAAAAAATATATATATATTTCTAATTAATACCTGGCGTGTGGCTGACTTGGAGTGATATCAAACCATGATGCCAACTCAGGCAACCAGACCTACAAAGGTTTTCCAGATTTTAGTGGGTCAATGTGATAATTAGTGTAACATAACTAATTTAAAACATTCGGTTTATTTCAAATTGGATGAGTGAATTTATAACCAGAGGATTTTTTTTTTTTTTACTTTTTGTATGTCTTTTTGCATGGCCTCCCATGCAAAAAGACTGAAGTCCAGCACTATTCATCATTCAAGATCTACAGCAAACTTTCCCCACGTAGCAACTTCAGAAGTCTGAGGTCTTCACGGACATCAACTGAGCATTAAAAGTTTCTTCACCCTTTTCAGATCTCATTTGAGATTTTTTAATAAACTGTTATTTGAATTGACTTGTCCAGGTTGTACCCTGCCCTCGCCCTCTGACAGCTGGGATAGGCTCCAGCAGGCCCCCGTGACTATATGCTCAGGAAGAAGCGGATATTGAAAATGGATGGATGGATGTTATTTGAATTATAAACAGATGACTGCGTTGTCAGATTTTTGCCAAAATCCTTCTCAATCTCAAACGGCGCCTTGTTGTCCAACCAACAAATTACAAAGGCACTTTAAATTGTACTTATATCACACTGCAATGAAGACAAAAAAAAACCAAAAAAAACAACAACAATTGTGAATGGATGCTTGTGTGTGATTTTTGAGTGTGAAGCAGCGGGACAAGGGGGGAAAGGTGAGTGTGTAATAAAGACAGAGGGAGGGTGTCTGATTTCTCTCCGTCATCGGTGTCCAGTCCGAGGCCCCCAGCTGTCGCAAACTGTCAAGCTTGACACACGAGTGCCCAGGCGGGCATGCTTGAAGACACACACACACACACACACACACACACACACACGCACACACACACACACACACACGCCTACACAGTTGTAGGTAAGTACGCTAATAGGGCATACAGAGTCACTGCAGAGAACTTTGGAAATTACCTAAAGGGACAATCAGGGTCGAGGCACTGAGGCTGGACACTGGATACTGAGCGGGCTGCTCGATCTGCCGCCGTGTCGGTGAATTCACTCAAAAACATCGTCGCTTCAGCGCTCCAGTCAACACCGACGAGCAAGCAAGCGACAGGATCACTCACAGGGAGTTCACGGAGCCGCTTCATCCCTGACCAGAGGTGAGTACCGCTGGAAGTTTAGACTTTTCAACTGCAACAGCAGCAACATGGCAGTTTATTTGCCTTGCTCTCCACGGGGCAGTCACCAATGATACACTTGTTATAAGGAGTTATAAGGATACAGAACGTGAAACATTAGGCAAAGTCCTTGACAGTGTGAAAAGATTGATTGTAATTGTGAAAATATTTTTTTGCTGCTTTCCTCGAACGGCACAGGAACCCAAATTTAGCTGTGTTGAGATTGAATTTCACAGCCCGAGAATAGTTTTTGGTCAGGAGGACAAGTGCACTCACTCAGCATGTGTGTGTGTGTGCGTGCGCGCATGCATAACTTCTTTTTTGCAAAGAACTCAGATGAAAACACTACGGGCTGTGCTGTGGTACATATACATGAAGATTTTTAGGAAGTTCAGCTGAAACTGGTCATTTTTAATTGGTTTCTCTTAAAAATAGATCATGCCTAATGAGCCAATTAATGTCAAGTAAGTGAATTTAGCTGAAACAAGAGACCAACCAGAATAAGAACCAGAGGTTTTGACTCATTTGTCATCACTTACTTCGTAACATTTTTATTTTCTTTTTATGTGAAATAAATGCATTTTTTCTATGTAGGTAAAGACACCAACAATAACAACAAGCAAACAACATGGACCAGTAAGTGCATTTCTTTTACCTGTTATGATATACAAAGTATTAGTATAATTCTATTATATTTTAGTATCAAACCTCAAGTTAAAAGACATTGAACACATTACATTTTCTAGAAAGGGAAGGAGAAATTATGAAAGAAAGAGAGTCAAAAGTTTCCCCCCCCCCCCCCCCCGAGTTGTCCAAAGTTTAAGGAAACAGCTCAATGAGATGATGGTGGTGAGTTTGTATGTGGTTGCTTGGCATCATGTGATCTTACGGTATCAAGAAAATCAAAGCAAGAAGATGAATGTTGTTCTGCTTCTTGTGGGACTACTTGAGTGATTCAGTCACTCTAAGATGGTCTAGTATTTTGCAGGGGGGAAAAATGCACACAGACACCTCCTGTGAAGCTGTGCAGCCGCACTTTACGTATTCTTTCTGCGTGCGACAGGGAGGACGACAAACACTCTGTGGACATCCACGACAACCCCCCGGCTCCCGACAATGTGGTGAAGGAGGACGGAGACACTGTGAGTGGCAGGACCGTGTCGCCCTGCTGTCACTGAGGCCTTTTTCCGAGCCGGTTTTAAAATAGCTGCCAGCTGGAGCCGGAGCGCTGCTCAGCGCCAACTGGAAAAATATGGGCCTGTTCGGCCCTCTGCCTTTTCTTCCTCTGCGGGTGAAAATCCTGCAGCGACTCATCCGTGAGGCGTCGACAGCTGCAGGACACAATGTTTATCCCTCGAAATGCCATACAGCCCCTGTGTGTGTGTGTGTGTGTGCGTGTGTGTGTGTGTGTGTGTATGTGTGCAAACTTAAATTGTGGGGTGAAATTGAAAGCTAGTCAATCAAAACGCATGAACTACGTGTGTCCAGGTCTACTTCATATATGAGGAGGAAGTTGAGGTGGAAGAGAAGGAACCAGAACCTCAGGAGCCCGTCCTCCGCATCAACGACAAACCCCACAAGTTCAAGGACCACTACTGCAAGAAGCCCAAGTTCTGCGACGTCTGCGCTCGCATGATAGTCCGTACGTGACCCAACAACGACAATAAACAACGACAGCAACAACAGCACGGCATTCAAACCTGCGTGCATAGGCCATGAAACTGAACTGATTTATCGGTTAACCAATTTGTTTTTTTCTTCTTCCTCAGTGAACAACAAGTTTGCTTTAAGGTGTAAAAACTGCAAGACCAACATCCACCATTCGTGTCAGTCCTATGTAGAGTTCCAAAGGTGCTTTGGCAAAATTGTGAGTCATTCTGCTGTCTTCCTTTAACGCAGTGTTTGCCCAATGAGGAAGGTCTCACACTTGCACTGATGCGTCACCTTCTACATCTGTTTATTTCAGCCACCGGGCTTCCGAAGAGCCTACAGCTCCCCCCTGTACGGCAGCGACCAACCAGATCCAAGTGAGTCCAGTTCCATTTCACTGAGGAAGAGTACAAGTTTGTTTGTAAGACTCGGTTGACTGCTTCACCCTCCCTCCAGACAACCCCAACAGAAATGACCCCGTCTTCGATACCTTGCGGGTCGGCGTCATCATGGCAAACAAGGAACGCAAGAAGAATGAAAATGACAAGAAGAACGTGAGCGAGCGTGGACATTTGTCACCAGACTGACACTTTTATCTTTATATTGTAAATCTTAACGTTAAGTTCCAACCTCATAAAAGTAGCTCAGAACTGTAGTTTATCAGAAAACAGTGTAGCTAGCCCTCTGCTAACAGCATAGCTAGCCCTCGGCTTACTGCCCCCTTTGTGGAAAACTGATGCTTATTTGGAATCTTCACGTGTTTGGAGGGTGACTAAAATAAGGAAGGAGGTGGTGACATCACAAAGGGCTCATTAACAGGCAGGGTTGAGAGACACATAGTATCTGCAAACATTGAGTAATATATTTGACCTGATATGGGATTTAAAATTTGATTTAAGTATTTTTCCAGAGGATGTGACATTAAAAGTTTGAGTGCAATGTCCCTCCTGTAGATTATGATGATGATGGAAGAAGAGGAGGAGGAGAACCAACAGCCCAAAGAGAATGAGGAGGGAGGGGAAGGTAGTGAGAAGATTGTGCTGATAGATTGTTTTGTTTTGGGTTTTTTGTTCTGTTTTTTTGGGTGGTTTGAAGTATTTGCTGATGACTCTGATGTTGATGTAGGGAAGCCTGACGACAAGAAGGAGAAGGGAGGAGACAAAGCTGATGACAAGGTCAGGTAACAAATTAAAAAAAGAGGACGGAGGGAGGGGACCCCATGTTGTTCCGCTGTGGGTGTTTGTGCATGCGTATGTTGTAATTCAGAAGATATTAGACACATGAGTTCTTCCTGTCAGCAGGCCAAGGGCACGTTCTCCCAGTCACACTACTACATGGCCCTCTACCGCTTCAAGGCCATAGAGAAAGACGACCTCGACTTTCAGTGAGTTCCAAATTCATTTGTTTTTTTTTAGTTTTGTTTTTTAGTTTTTTCTTTTAACACAATTTGAGCGACTGTATCATGTTTTAGCAGCTGCACTTTTGTCGTAAAACTTTCAGAAACAGACACCGATGCTTCCAGGGCCTGGTGGAGGCAAATTTGGCCACTTATAATAAACCTCATGTTTGTGTGTGTCTGTGTGTGTTTGTGTGTGTCTGTGTGCGCGTGCGTGCGTGTGTGTGTGTCTGGCAGTCCTGGTGACCGGATCACAGTGCTGGACGATTCCAACGAGGAGTGGTGGAGGGTGACGCCTCTTTATTTTTCTCATTTTGAAACACTGCACGTAGTGGAGCTGTTTTGTTCTAACCACTTCACTAGTTTGGGGTTGTTTTTCTGTGCTGACTCAAACTGTGTTGGTCTCTCTGCACTCTTTCCGCAGGGCAAGATGGGAGATAAAACTGGCTACTTCCCCACCAACTATCTCATTAAAGTGCGGACGAACGAAAGGGCTTACAAGGTGACTCGCTCATTTGTTGGGAACAGAGAGATGGGGCAGATCACTCTGAAGAAAGACCAGGTGATGGCACTTCCAGTGTGGGTGTGTGTGCGTTTGTGTGTGGCAGGACACGTTTTAACTGGACCTCAGTTAAAAATAACATTTAAGAGCAGCACACGAGTCGGCGGCAGCGACTCCAGGACGTGTGGCTGAGCCGCGGTCTGTCTGCGTTCCAGATTGTGGTGAAGAAAGGAGACGAGAAAGGCGGCTACTTGAAGGTCAGCACCGGACGCAAGCTGGGCTACTTCCCTGCTGATCTGCTGGAGGAGATCACTGTGTCTTAAAGAAGACAGAAACCCACGCCGAGGACAAAGGAAAGCCTGAAGCTCACTTTAAATGTTGCACAAGTCAGAAGCTCCACACTCAGCGACGGCTTTTTGATACTTTTTTTTTAATGTATTTTTGGCCAGAATGGAGAGAGGCCATTATTGAGGTAGTATGCAAAGCTATCTGAACAATGCATATTTTGGTCAGCTGGTATAAGTCGGTTAGAATATTTTTGTTTCTCCTAGTGCAGAACAGCAGGAGTGACAAAATGAAAAGTCATGCTCTTTAGTTGATATTCTCTGACAGAGAATAAAAGCTCTGTCAAAGTCTGTTGAAGTCTGTGCCAAAAATTTTTGTATCAGCCCCCTTGTTGAAATGCAGGTAAACATTTGCTGAATGCTGAGTTGAATGTAGATGTAGTGTTTTTAATTGTAAAACCTGAAGATATCAGAAAATAAAATACACACATAAACATATAAACGAGTTAGAGTTTTTTTTTTCTTTTAGTTTACACTGAAGCTGCTGCGGCCAACATCATTGAGAAAATATATACAAGTATGTATATATATATATATCATATCATAAACATATACGTATTATGCACGCACACATTTAGCATATCATGGGGACTTAAAGATTTGAGGAAAGAATGCACATCAGAAAAAATAGTTTGTTCAAAAAAAGGTGGCCAACACCTTTTAATATTTTTGCCTCAGTATTTTTTTTATTTTTTTTATTTATTTTTTTTAATACTGAGGCAAAGTAATGATTTAGTTAAAAACAATTAAACCATTAATCAAACCAAAACATTTTTTTCAACGACTTCAACGAGAGTTTTACGGCAACACAACTGGTACGTTGATATCTGCGCCCTCCGGTGGCCACATGCACCAATAACCACACCACCAAAGCAAGCTTATGCAATGGGGAAAAATTATACTGGATTCAAAACACATCAGTAGGATTGAAGAACAGGCTGCGTTTTGTAATAAACTACATGTTCTTCCCGCTATAAACTTATTTTGCAATGAAAGAGGACAAAAATGTTTTCTCCAATAACTTCTTCACTCCTCATGTCCTTATGCCGGTCATGGGCTCATGAGCTATATAACTTATTTGCAGAATTACTTGTTTTGTTTTGTTTTTACTGCACCGATTCATCACTGATGTTTCTTCTCACTATTCAAAAAGGAGTACATTTGATGACAAAAGCAAAGAACCAACAATATCAACAGTGAAACAGACTTTTGAACTGCAGGAACATTAACAGCATGTTGTTATTCACACTTCCTTCCTTTCAAAGCTACATCCCGCTGCGGCATTTGGCTTTAGGTTAAAAACGTCCCCATGATTTCCAGCGTCTGCAGCATTTGATGACAGCAAAATTGCCAGAATGATCAAGAGTGCATCTCCCCAAAAAGGCCATGTTGAGTGTGAATCCCCTGACCATAACCAGCAGTGGCCTAGTGTAACTGTCCATGGTGCCACCATGTCACACTGAGCCTTAATCAAAAACACATTTCAACAAAAAGGCAAGTAAGCCAACAAGCGCAATGCTCTTGAAACGGACCCAGGAAACACGGGGATGTGTAGCTGTCAACTTTTGCTGGTCTACCTCAACAAAAATTTGCGACTTTTTCTTCAAAAATAATTCCTCTGATCGGACAAAGCACTGGCAGCATCTCGCTACACTTGTCAGGGATGGGTTTTTTAAAAATATATAAATATTTTCTGAAGAGAGCCCTTGTCATTTTGTCAGCCTCCCTGTGGCTTAAGTATGCAGGGACACCGGGGAAGGCTGTCAAAACTGTGGCCGCCTGCGAGCGCCTTTCCCCGGGTTGATGAGTCATAATAAGGGCCGGCCAGGTGGTAGGAAACAAGTGCGGAGCCGAGTGAGGACTCCATCTCTCTCCGTCTCTCTCTCCTCTCCTCTGTGTGTGTGTGTGTGTGAGAGAGAGAGAGACACGACAAGAGAAGGAGGCAGAGAGAAGAGGAGGAGGAGGAGGAGGAGGAGGGGGAGAAGGAGGAGGAGGAGGAGCGATGAAGGGTGCGAGGGAGGGAGAGGCTCACTTCCGCAGGTCTTGGAGGATTGTTGGAGTCTTTTTTTTTCACCGCGATGTTCTCCTTCACTTGAGGAGCGTGTGTGAGCTCTGACTCCGTTATAAAAAGAAAAAAAAGAGCTGCTCCCGCTCAGCCGGGGCTGATCGCCTGCAGCTGCCAACTGGCCAACGTTTCTGCCGCCAAAATGAAGCCGCTGTGTTTGAACTTTGCCATCAGCTGTCTGTGTCTTCTGCCCTCAGTGGTGAGTAGCATCAGGGACAGTTGTTGTTGTTGTTGTTGTTGTTGTTGTTGTTGTTGTTGTTGTTTTTCTACATTTGCATGCATCCAATTTTGAGTTTTTGCACATAAAATAACTTTTCACTATATGTGGAATTGCTGCAAGATAAATCTGCTTGGTGAAGCAGTTGGATGTGTGTGCATGCGTGGTGAGCGTGCCTGTGTGTATGTGTGTGTGTGTCCTGATCTCCTTATACATTGAGTGATTGTGTCCCTCTGAGTGCCTCATAACTCAAATGCAGTTCTGTGACGGCACATCTGAACAGCAGCGCTGCTTGCAGGACTCACGTAACGTTCCAGACGGTTGTCGGACTCGGACAGATGAGACAAGTCCACTCTGCTGAGCTGAGCTGAACTCCGCTGTGACTCCGCTCATCATTACACACTCTAAACCATATTAAATTAAAGTTCACACAGAGTGGTTTCCTATGTGACCACCACTCAGATTTCAAGATCCACACCCGGTGACCCATCTGTTGATAAGAGGTCGAGCTGCCTTTTCTGCAAAAGTAACATTGAGGTTACCAGGTTTGAAACTCACTCCGACCATGATGAGCCTTTTTTTGTTTACTATGATTACTATATGATTCCTTTTCCATGGAAACAATATACTGTGATGCATCATTATCAGTGATGGCAAGAAAAGTTGTTTTGTTGGTTCTGCAGGCAGGTGCACTCACTCACTCACACACGCGCAGTGTACTCACACTCACTCCGGCACTGTTGCTCAGTTGCAGGCTTTTTATGCGTGCATGTGTGTGTGTGTGTGTGTGTGTGTGTGAGTGAGTGTGTGCATGTGTGCTGGCATCTTGACACGAAGCCAGTGACATGGCTGTCACACACTGTGCTCCAATTAGAGTGGTAGAAAACAGCGTATAGCTGCAGGTTGGGCTTGGTAACAACAGACACGGCTGGAGCTCTCACCGGGGGGAGAGGAGGAGGAAGAGGAGGAGGAGGTAGGCTGAGGCAGCAGCACCGGGCTGAATGTGATTAAGGGTGATGTAAAACTCACTTGTTGGCGAGATGTCGTCGCATTCTGCTAGCTGTATATTCAGGTGGAAGAGAGAAATATCTGCAAAGGAGGAGAGACTTCAGCCTCATCTGACTTTGAGACGGGTCTTAAGGTGAACACAGACGAGGGTTCTCCCTGTTCTCAATACATTTATCTGCTCTTGAAGGGGGAGAAACAATCTCTTTAGTGTGGTGTTCGGACAAAGTAACTCTGGAAATAACAACAGTCTTATTTTACAAGCTTTATGTACATGCGTACTGGAAGATCTGGCAACCCTGCCTGGCAGCTGAAGCACACATTAAGACAATTATTATTTTTTTTTTTTTTCAGTTTTCTCTTTTTTGTGGGGCTGAAACCTGAGACTCACCTAAAATTCTTTGGATTATGCAGCGTAATTTTGTGACTGAGAGGTGACATGCACGAGAAAAAAAAAAAAGAATTGTTTCTACTAATATCAAAAGTGTTGAATGTCTAAAAACGCACGGCCGCCTCCAGCATTTATTGGAGCCTCTATTTTTTTGTTCGCCACCTTGCTTTGAGATTAAAAATGTGTGGAAAAAATAATGATTTTGCAGAGAACATTAAATATTGTGCAAAAAACATGAAGTCGTATTTGTAGCTTTTGTTGATGCGGCCCGTGTGCAACGCAAATAAAGAGTGCATTATTATTATTAGGATTTTTGATGGCTTTCAAATTGCTCATAATTGAGTTCTGAGAAATGAGGCGGCTGAGTTGAGTGAGTTGAGACATTCCTCGAGAGGAAGTCTGTCTGCTGCAGACACGTTACAGATCTTCATCCTTTCCATGCCATCCTGCTGTGTGTGTGTGTGTGTGTGTGTGTGTGTGTGTGTGTGTGTGTGCTGACCAGCTCTGACTCACCTCCCAGCGTGTTGTGTTGATTAATAATCCTCCAGACTGAGTCTACAATCAAGGTCATATTGAAGAGACAGGAGACGGGAGGGTCGAATGGGGCAGCCAGGGAGGACGGCGCAAATTAAAACACGCTCATGCGACTCTGACTGTTGAATGTTTTGCGTGAGTGTGCGTACTGGCACATGTGTGCGCAATGCAAGCACTGGGAAGTCCTTGCCCGAAGACGATAACCTATTGATCACAGTCGGGTTCTCGTTCGGGGATCTATCAGCGCATCAGCTCGTGATTATTTGAATCGATTTCGCTGCTTCCTTGTGAGATGGCCGACTGTCCTTTGTTGTCTCTGTCTGATGGTGTCCTGCACAGTACAACCCCGGCAAGTGTGTGTCTTTCCTGTTATCAAGCAGCTGCAGGCTGAAGGTTTGTTCACACTGGCCTTGTTTAAAAAAGAATATGCGCCGGTCTTAAAGTGGCGTGGAGCAAAATTGGTGTGAATTTCCTGTCTGAGACTGGTCCGTCTTGCCCGTCTCCAGGAGACTGAGATATGAGGTCAGTCTGGAAAATCAGGCGGGAGAAGCCACTGCAAGTCGTAAACAGTGTCTGCAGCTGCTAAAAGGGACTAGCATGGACGCTGCTACAGCGGCAGTTTCAACAGAGCTGGACATGAAAAGAGGGACATGAAAGCAGCACTGGAGGCTTGCACAGTCGCAAAGAGGAGATCAGTAGCCAAACTGGGATAGGAAAGGATACTTTGAGAGATTAGATAAGAAGTGCCGACAAAAGTCAAGACAACTTTCCACCAAAAGCCAGCGTTGGCAAAGATTAGCGCGGTACCTGATGTTCTGTGTACTATCCTCTGTTTCCCGTGGTTGTCAGCAGGTCCAGGAAACCGTCAAACCTCTGGCCGTTCAGCGGTGGAGAGAGCAGCAGGAAGGGAGGGTGGTGACTGGCACGGCGCTGAAGGTGAAGCACATCTCCAAGGACTTACAGATCATCTCCACCAAACACAAAACGCCAGCCTACGGCTCGCTGGGCCCGTACGGCTGGCCACAGAACTTCTCCCAGGCCTTGGATCAGTACCTGTACCGGCCCCCTCCCAAGGCCAAACTCCCTGCCAAAACTTCCCCGAAAGCCAAGAAGATCCTTGGCTGGGGTGATTTCTACTTCAATGTCAAGACGGTGAAGTTCAGCCTGCTGGTGACGGGGAAGATCGTGGACCACATCAACGGCACCTTCAGCGTCTACTTCCGCCACAACTCGTCCCGTCTGGGAAACATCTCCGTCAGCATCGTCCCGCCTTCCAAAGCCGTCGGACTGGAACCCCTGGAGCCGGCTCAGGTCACCCACGACGGGAACTCGGTTCTGGTTCCAGATCTGACGTCTCAGTTCAGTCCGCCTCAGTCCACCAGCTCCAGCCCAATGGAGCAGCAGAAGGACGTGATGATGGTGACTGAGCTCAACTGCAGGATCGAGTACCAGAGAACCAACCGCTCAAAGAAGACCAAGCCCTGCATGTACGACCCGGGCCAGACCTGCTACTCGGAGAACACCCAGTCGCAGGCAGCCTGGATCTGCGCCAAACCCTTCAAGGTCATCTGCATCTTCATCGCCTTCACCGGCACCGACTACAGGCTGGTGCAGAAGGTCTGCCCCGACCACAACCACCAGACGGAGCAGAACCAGCAACACTTTGGATGAGACTCAACAAACAGAGAGTCCTCCTGCATCCTGTGTTCAGTTGTCGTTGGGACTGGAGTGGTTTTACATTTTGCGTAAAACTTTTTTCTTCTCAAGGTGCCATATCCCACCCATTTTCAGATTATTGTTGTTTTCCGTCCTGCGAGGCAGCCTTGCGTGATTCATAATCCTCGAAAAGTCTCCAGACCTCTAAAAAAAATAAAAGTATATTTAGCCCTATGTTCACAGCCTCCAGCAAAATAATGCTTGATTTGGTGCCATAACTGAAGTTCGAGTGTTGTTTCTTATCAGCGCTCTTTATGGCCACACAAAGGGCTTCAGAACAATGTGTTTCAGGGCAGGCCGTCTGTAGTGGAGTGAAGAAAAGAAAGTTAAAGATGGACTTTCATCATTTCCAGGCAATTTAAGGACAATATTTGACACTGAGAAAGATTGTTGTTGAAGAAAACGTTGTGACTTTTTGCAAAACATAGGACTTTCAACATGTTTTTCAATGCAATCAGAGCCCTCCCCCCAAAAAAAATCAGGCAAAAAATTTAGGCGGGTTAACAGCAGATACTTTACACAACCCTGGTCTGCGCTCATCCTCTAGCCATGATCCATGCTGGTACTTTGTGCACTGTTTTTTTTTTCTTCCCTCCTCTCGATGTGACTTAACGTGAGTTGTGAAGGCTGTAAATTTAAAACGTGATATTCGCTGTTTGATAAATGTGATGTCTAAGCTCATTAATAATACAAAACAAACACACACACACACACACATCTCTGACAAACTGACTTGCCATCAAACGACCTTCCTGTCGCTTCAGTGATTGACTGCCGAGGCCGATTTATCAGCGGAGCAAAGTTTACACCTCCTCTGGCCTCCCGCCACCGCTGGCGTGTACTTTCACCCCTTGCACATTATATAGTTTCCCTTTTTTCCCTTCAGTCACAGCCATGCTCTCCTCGTCTATACGCAACACATTACGGGTGAGTTCATTTATCTGCTCGTTTTCTCGCTTTAAGTCGGGTTTTTTTGTGGTTAGCTGACCCCCTCAGCAGCTACACAACCTCCAAATTCCCTTTTGTTTTTTTTTGGTCACAAACTGGGTCAAGCAGATCACCTCTGGCCGCTTCTAACCCAGACGTCTGAATCAGAATTGATGATTGCTATTTGCGATTCCATTTGTCAGGTCAGTTGCACAAGTGCGCGAGTGACCGTGCTGTCAAAAGAAAACAAAGTGCGTCCGTTTGACCTAGAACCTTTATGTGTGTTTACTTTTTTTTTGTTATTGCCGTTGAAGTTGAAGCGGAATACAGTGCACTTTATGCAAGAATTAATAAACTTGAGGCTTAGCAAACATAATGAAGGCGGGAGATGAAAGGAGGCGCGCTTGTGTGCATGTTTTTGTGCCCGAGCGGTAATCTGTCTGTTTGGCCAAAGTAACACTCTGTTACGTAACTATCATGCAGCCACAAGCTGCCTTTAACAAACAAGACCCTGATAAATAAGTCACCGCATGCGTGTGGGTCCGGCCCCTCGTTGCACTTTTCATGTCCAAGGTCTTTCCGTAACCGCTCCGCTGCATAATACTCGCTTCTCCCCACCGCCTTTCATTTAATGGATTGTTTAGAACATCAAAAGACATATTATTCTAACTCCCTCATTTCCAAAGCCCCGGTGCAACATATTAAAATTTCGGGTGATGAAAGTGCTTTTTTTTCCTCCCCCCCTCACTCTCACTGAGGTTTTTCAAAGGAGACCAAAGGGAGAAAATCTTGGACAACAACAACAAAAAGAACAACACAAAGAACCCTGGAGAAACTTCCTTAAGTCTGAACCAAGAGTTTTTACAGCACAGCAAAGACTTCCAGCAATTGCTGCGACGCGGCGTTTGTGTTCTCATTAGCGTCTTGTTTAGCCGCACAGCAGCGCGGCTCTGCGTAGCGAGCAGATCTTCGCCCGTGTGTGTGTGTGTGTGTTTTCACTCAGTTGTGACTTCACGGTTGGGAAAGACATGTTTTGTTTTTTTGCAACTGTTCTTCACGTGGCGGATGCTTGATTTTTGGAAGTGTTGTTTTGGGCTCAGCCCCTGCTGCTCCTCAGGGCCTCAGGATGTTTGGGCTCCAGGGGTGTGAGCGGCGCCGGACAGTGGACGGGACAGGAGAGTCTGGCGCAGGACGACCCCGAGATGTGGAGCCTCCTGCAGCAGGAGAAGGACAGACAGTGTCGAGGGCTGGAGCTCATCGCCTCCGAGGTGAGAGATTGTTTCTATGCCGAAAATGAGGCCCCAACCAACAGTAATCATTGAAAGTTGTGGAATATGTGATATTAAAGAGTCTGACCTGAGATTGCTGCAAAAAACAGCCAATATGCAGCTCTGGTTGGGTGTTACACTGACCTCTCCGCCTCTGCTGCCTTTCTTATTTATTTAAATTTAGTCCAAAAAACAGGCACGCACACACGCGCGTGTACCCACACACACACACACACACAGCCTTTTGAGTTGACAATGAACAAAATTCAAACAACTCTGTGAAGCTGACTTGAATGATTTGTCTGACATCCCACTGAAGCCTGTCTTTTGAAATATTTAACAGAATCAAACTTTTAACAATGTGCAGAAGGGGGCGAAACAGTGAAACACGATCTGGGAAGGAAATGAAAAGTTTTCTGTGAAACGCTTTCAGAATTTTCATTTAGCTTTCAGAATTTTCATTTAGCGGATTCATTCGTGAGCAGCGACGACAGCCAGTAGAATAAGTTGCAGGAGTCGATGCAAAGGCTGAGAGAAGCTAGTGTGCTAGTGTGCTAGCTTCAACAACAGCAACCATCATAAATCCTGTAAAGAATTTGGTCAAAAACCTTTCAGTAAAAGATGAGAAGAGGATAATTTCCTAATGACTTTTCCTGTATGGCTTGATGGACTCAGCTGTGTTATAACAGCCGCGCGCGTTGATGAGGAAGAGTCAAAAAAACAGATTTCGACATGAGAAGCATCTTGAGCGTCGTCATTAGTGCGGGGGGAAGGTGTTGTTAGCAGTCAGGTGTTGTCGAACCTTCTGTGAAGCGGGATGCCGCTAATTGTGCTCTGCGATTTCCTGTAGGCAGAGGTGCGATGTATCACATTGTGACGTGAGACACGGCACAGCAGGAAGAAAAAGAAAACAATTAAAATTTGTATGAGTTTAGCAAGTCACCGTAGTGTGGACTGTACTGGGAAAGTTAGCTTTTTTAATTTGTTTAATTTTTATATTATTTATTATTATTTATCGGTAGTTTCTAAAATATTTTTTCAGTTTATCGACTTTTAGCAGGAAGTCACAAACACAGCGCCCCCGGCTGGCCTACTTGGATCAGATAACTTTGGTTGTCTGCCCGGCAACCCTCTCTGGAGAGCGTGCTCCAATTTAAAGCAACACTTTGCCCACCACCATCATCACCTGCTGCCAGGCTATGAAGAGCGGGCCAGCTATACATATGTTTGTGATGGTAGAAACCAGAGAAGAAGAAAACGACAAGTAAATGTTGTCGTCGGAGAAGAAGAAGAGCGAAAGGGTGCCTGGCAGGCATTTAAACATTATGTACTCCTCTACAAGGCCAGCAGGGGGCGCTTTAATTGTTTTAAAAAAAAAAATATATATATATATATAGAGAGAGCATAATTCTGAGGATATGAAAAAGACACAGTTTTACTTTAAGAGGCTGCCCAAAGATTTTCCTCTTGTAACGTCTCCTGCTTTGACAACAGAAGGAGGGCGATTAATCTTTTATTCTTCAGCAATTATGTATCCACAGCGCTATCGGTCACAACAGCATCTCGTCTTTCTCCAGTCCGAGCGCTGAGAGTCTGGCCTTTGTCGTTGGAAACGTTGTCTCGTTATCCCATTAGCGCTCCGTATCCTGGCATCTGCCAGCGGCAACGTGTTGAGAGGAGGAGCGGCAGCGTCATAAACTTTAACGTGAGTTGGGTGTTAAGGCGGTATTTTAAAATGTCACTCAGAGAGAGAGGATTCTGTCAGGGTGCCCGCGCTGGTTTTTCAAAAGCAGCGCCGGAATGATTGAAGGATTCCCGAACAGTGACAGGTTTGGTATAATAACAAGTCAGAAAGGGCGGCAGAGGAGGACAGAGGGATGACAAGTGGAGGAGGGAGTGGGAGGGAGGGAGGCGGGGGGGGACGGAGACTGCAAGAAAAACTTAATTCACATTTATTTTCCTCTCTGCAACTCCATCTTCCCTTTACACCTGTTTTCACAATGGCATCGCTCACACTTATCAATTGAAGACGGGCAAATTCCATCTGTTAACTTAATAATATCTTCTGCTCCCTTTCCTGCCTGAGGACGGTCAGCTATTGCTGCTATTGCTGCTGCTGCTGCTACTGAAGTGCTGCTCAGTGGCTTTTCACCTAATTAATAAATCTTCTATCTGGATGATGACAGCGCTCTGAATGTATAACCGTGTTAGAAAATGAGGCGTAGTGGATTCATGGTTCTTGACGCCGTCCCTGCGTGTCCTTCCAGAACTTCTGCAGCCGCGCAGCGCTGGAGGCTCAGGGCTCCTGCCTGAACAACAAATACTCTGAGGGGTATCCGGGTCAAAGGTAACGCCAACTGTCATTACTGGACATGATTTTATTGCTAGACCAGAAAATGAGCGTAAGTAACTAAAACATAACTAACAAGGTCAGTGTTTTATAATATTATTATCAACATTTTCTTGTTAATAATAATAAAAAAAGAAAATTATTAATCAAATGAATTAATTAATTATATATATATATATATATTTTATTTTTATTTTTTTTTAAACAAGAATTATATGATACGATCAGCTAAAGAACGTACAAACTAATGCTAGAATTTTTTTTGACACAATGCAAACTTGCTCCAATTTAAAGGAGTCAGCAGTAGTCAGCAGGAGCTAACACGTCATAAGGTGCAATGAACTGCAGCAAATTCCACAAAATTCCACAATTTCATTCCATCTGGTCTTAATGGGTTTCTTCTGGCTCCTCTCCAGGTACTACGGAGGCGCAGAGATCGTCGACCAGATCGAGCTGCTGTGCCAGAAACGGGCACTCAGCACCTTCGGCCTGGACCCCAACCTGTGGGGCATCAACGTCCAGCCGTACTCGGGCTCCCCCGCCAACTTTGCAGCTTACACGTCCGTCCTGAAGCCTCACGACCGCATCATGGGCCTGGACCTGCCCGACGGAGGACAGTAAGAGAAATCACTGTGTGGTTGGGAATGGTTCTAAATGATGATACATGGAAGAGGTGTTTGCTTGCCCGAAATCTGACTTGGTGGAGCCTGGTGCATCTTGTATGGAAACTGTGGCGACTTAAAATGAATTGACAAAATACTTGAAATGATTTGTTTCTCCTAAAAAAAAAATCTTAATTTGTCATTTCATTCATAAACCAGTCAGTTCAAGATGAAGTAGTTCTAGTAATAGAGGATGGGGATCAAACTATCATGGAAGCGATTCCTTTGCCATCCTAGACTCTGAATTCCTCTTTGCTCCCAGTCTCACCCACGGCTACATGACAGACACCAAGAGGATCTCGGCCACCTCCATCTACTTTGAGTCCATGCCCTACAAGCTGGATGTGAGTCGTGTGGTTTTCTTTTTTTGAAAAAAAAAAAAGTTTCCCCCCACCACAGCTGACCTTTGACCCTCCCTCCGTCCCTCCCTCTCTTCTCCTCCTCCAGCCCAAGACGGGCCTCATTGACTATGAGCAGCTGGAGAAGACGGCGAGGCTCTTCAGGCCCAGGCTCATCATCGCCGGCACCAGCGCCTACGCTCGCCTCATCGACTACGAGCGCGTGAAGAAGGCATGCTGGGAACTCGCTGTGATGCATTGTGGGTGGGGGGGGGGCGGAGGAGGCTGGAAAGCCATGTGATTGACTTGTGTGTCTCGCAGCTGTGCGTGGAGCTCAACGCCTACCTGCTGGCGGACATGGCTCACATCAGCGGCCTGGTGGCAGCCGGCGCCATCCCTTCGCCGTTCCACTATGCCGACCTGGTCACGTCCACTACCCACAAGTCCCTGCGTGGAGCGAGGTAACGGCCCGGATGAATTATTTAAACTAAAAAAAAAAAAGAAAAAGAAAAAGATGTTCGCAAATGTGTCGCTTTACGCTGTCCTTGTCCACCGGGGGCAGAGCCGGCCTGATCTTCTTCCGTAAGGGCGTCCGCTCTGTGGACAAGAAAGGTCGCGAGGTCAAGTACGACCTGCAGGACAAGGTCAACTTCGCCGTCTTCCCGTCGCTCCAGGGAGGACCTCACAACCACGCCATCGCCGGGGTGGCCGTGGCCCTCAGACAGGTTTGACACCCGGCGGCCTTCAGGTGTTTGTCGTCCAGCTTCGACTGCGTCGGTCCCGCTTGACGCCGGGGCCGTATCCTCGGCCCGTCTCCGTCTCTCCCCGCAGGCCGACACGCCCATGTTCAAAGAGTACATCGCTCAGGTCATGCTGAACGCCAAGGCCATGGCCGGCGCCCTGCTGAAGAAAGGCTTCACCCTGGTGTCAGGTACTGGTGCTTGACGTGACTTGATAGACTTGCAAAGATGCCAAGCAATACATTCAAAAGCAATTCTCGCATTTTGGCTTTTTAATTTTCCTTTCCTGTCCTGACCTGGCGCCTTTGACGGAGTTAGCTTCCCAACACTGGATCAAAGTCAGAAAACTTCATTTATCCTTAAAAAGGACATCAACTCTGGCAGTTCACTCCTCCAGAATAATAATATTGTTTTTGCTTTCGTTCGAACTGAACTTTTTACACCTGGATCTGCTTCCAGTTGTCGGATTTACCTCACATATCCATCCGCTAAAGAGCTCACAGAAAGCAGTTGCAAAGCAGAGGCAGAACTGAGGTTTAATGTCCATCAAGCCATTTTAGCCATTTTAACCGTTTTAGCTACTTGTCTGAGCTTTTAACTGTCCGTGATCACGGTAGAGGTCAGAGGTCAACCGACCAACTGCTCCTGGAAGTGCCCAGGTCAAAACAGAAGCACTGGGGCTGCTTAAATGCGCCTTATTGCTGACCTGGGCCTCTTCAAATCTCGACTGAAGACTTGTTTATTTTGGGAGGCTTTTAATGCCCATTAGCACGTTGACATTTTGTATCCTTATTTTATTTTGTTCTATGTTATTGCTTAACATAGTTCTGTTTTTATAGTGTTTTTATTGTTTTTAAGTGCTTTTATTAATCCTTTTATTTATTATCTGTTGTAAAGCACTTTGGTTCACCGAAAGGATGTTGTAAAGGGCTATATAAATAAAGCACATTTACTTAGCCATAGCTAGGCTGGACTTTCTGTTGCTATGAATGGTGAAATTTGCTGCACATCACTGTCAGGATGTGTTTAAACTCCTCTTGGACAGAATCAGAGTATTACTATTAAAGTTTATTCCGGGAATCAAAGTCTTCAGCTCATCTTTTGCTTTTTTAATGTGGATGAGAATTTCCACTTTAAAAAAAATAACAGTCCCTCCCTGTATTTCCTGCTTCTTTTTCTTCTTCTGCGTTTTTTTTTCTTTTCTCGAAGTTAGCAGCAAGTGGTTCATAGTTTTCTTAGCTTCGTCTTTAGCCCGCATTGAACGAGCGGCTGTACGGAAAGGACCTGAAAGGAAAGGAGTCACTGTGGGATCAGAGGAAAGAAAATGGCAAAGAAAAGCAAGATTTTACAAATGGCAACTATATTTTTTGTGTGTGTGTCTTTAGTTCCCTGTGATGAACCAGAACTTATTTTGTCCTTGACGAAACATGAAAAAAAAAAAAAAAGCTCATCCCCTTTTTCCCTCCTCTCAGGTGGAACGGACAACCACCTGGTCCTGGTTGACCTCCGACCCCGTGGGATGGACGGCGCCCGTGCTGAGAGGGTCCTGGAGCTGGTGTCCATCACCGCTAACAAGAACACCTGTCCTGGGGACAAGAGCGCTCTGACTCCTGGAGGACTCCGACTCGGTACTCCAGTCGCCGGCAGCACACGGCGTTCCGTGCGGTCGTCTTCCGTTCTCAGTGAAGATGTGGACGAGTGGAGGCCGAGCTGCGCTGCCCACTCTGTCCGTCCACCTTGAAGATTCTATCATTTCCCTCTCTTTGTTCCCGTCAGTCTGCTAATTCCTGCCGACTTGTCCCGCCAGTCGGCCCGTCGCCCCCTCTCACGGAACTTTGTCACCTTATATCAGCGTGGCGTCTCCTCCTGAATCCTCACCTCCCTTTTAACCCGCCTGTCTGTCTCCGGCTCTTCCAGGAACTCCGGCGCTGACGTCTCGACAGTTCAAGGAGGCAGACTTTGAAAAGGTGGTGGAGTTTATTGATGAAGGCATCCAGATCGCGCTGGATGTGAAGAAGAAGACGGGTGAGTGCGGCAGACGAGGCGACAGGGGGGAGTTTGTGGCTGTCGTCCCCGGAGCAGGGAGGTAACACGCTGTGGGAGCGGCTGCTCGCCGCGCCCCTGCCAAAAGTGATGCTTGGATATTGTGTTTGAAGACACCATGACACCATCAGTCAAAAAAGAGTAGATGATGTTCTTTACACTTGGAGTCAGTTGTAAAGTTTCCATATTATACAAAATTCATCTAATAATGTTTTTTTTTAAGGAGTAATGTGATTCAGTGAAATCCTCAGGAATGAAAACAAGTCCATCCTGGACTTCGTTCACTACCTTCCATTTTTTTGAAAAATGTGGACCCTTTGTGATGTCACTAGAGGCGCTTATATGATCAGGGACAACACACATCAGCCAGCAGTTGGCCCCACCCTCTGAGACCCCCCCCACTTTTGTTCCCTTCCAAATGTGTGCAAGGTCCAACATAGCCTCATTGTTAGCCAGAAACTAAAAGCAGCAGGCTGTAAACAGAGGGCTAAATATTCTGATTTGTGTAGTCCTGTTGATTTTTTTAATGTCATGTTGCATAATATTTTGGGATATTTAAAAAAATATTTTTTGACAACTGCATGAATCTGCTTCTCCAGAGTTTAGGATGATAAAGTGGGCAGAATATGGGACCTTTTTAATAATAATAAGAACATCAGACATTTCCTTCATTTACCAATTTAGAATTCAAATACAAATTTCAAAAGGTTATTTCCTCTTGTTAGGATGAGCATTTGCTGTAATTCCTCTGACAGGAAACCTGGCCAGCTTCAAGTCCTTCCTGCTGGAGGACTCAGAGACGGTGTCACGCATCACAGAGCTCCGCCAGCGGGTGGAGCTATTCGCCAGGCCCTTCCCCATGCCCGGATTCGATGACCATTGAGTCACAACAGTCTCCAGAAGAAAAAAAAGAAAGTGTTTTTCAATCCTGGACTCAACATGAAGACTCCTCCAGAATAATAAGTGTTTTTTGTTTGCGTTTGAACAATGTCTCCATGGTAACAAGTGCTGGTTCCACATGGGCCGTGTCAGTAAAACACAGTGAACTAACTAACTGAGAGAATGTGAATTTATTAGTCATTTTATCTGCACTGTTCCTTTTTTTTTCCCTGATGCTGCAAAAACTGCAGGCGAGAGTCACACTTGAACACGGTGATTGCACAAACTGTGTATCAGCTGCAGATAATAGTTATCTGCAACTAATAAATGGGTATCTGCTGCACACATTATCTTCATAGCTTGTTCCTACATGAGACACAATGAGCCGTCTGTTGGCAGCTGCGGGAAATTAACTTTTGCTCAAGTGGACTTCATGATTTAAATGAAGGAGGCGGCAACAACTAGAACAACAACAAGACAACAATGACAATCAGTACATCTACAATCTATGCAGTGGCCCTTCAGTGGGACATAACATGGAAGCTGTTGCATCTCTCGTGCTGTTCTCAGGAACAGCTGCTGACACACACACACACACACACACACACACACACACACACACACACACACACAGTAGTCCCAGAATCAGATGATTTATGTTTACATTAGGAAGTGGGAGGAGTCTCTTTGGGTAAACATTGCAAACACCCATGCGTGTCGAACTGCTGGCATTTCCTCTCAACTCGATGAAGGATGAGGAAAACAAAGGCCGATCGAGGAGACAGTGACTGAGACCCAGACGCTCGCTGTCTCTCTCCCCCCACATGAAACTTGGATAAAACGTTCAGACCCCTCGCCGGCCTTGTTCTTACAGAAACACGTGTCATTTCCCATCAAGGGTAATTTTTTAATGGCTCCGGATGAAACGGCGTCGCCGGCAAGCCGGCTTGCTGTGAGCGTACGGGGGAAAAGGCGACGACGCTGCTGCTGCTGCTGCTGCTGCTGCTGCTCCTTGTTTTTCTTCCGTCACCCTGCAACCACTTCAGCCTAACGGGCGGAGACAGTGTCGTGGGCATGAGACAGATTACGTAACGGCAGAGTTGATCCCCATCCTCACACAAAAAAACAAACCCTTCCAGAACCTTCAGAAGCTGCGTCTCCCGCTGCGCCTCACACGGCTGCGGTCGTATCGTCCTCGGGGCTGTGATCTCACACTTTCTTTCCTTTTTAATGTGTTTGTTTCTCTTTGCTGAGGGGGGAAGCTTCCTCTCAAGCCCTTCATAAGCGCCATTTAACGAGCACAGAGCCCCGCCGACGCCGCTGCCGACCGAGGTCCTAAATATTTAGACTCCGGCCCGGAGCCGAGCGGCTTCACACGTCTTCGCCGTCTCCCATCCGGATTCCGTTTTTTTTTTGTTTTGTTTTTTTAAGCTTTCCCGAAAGCCGTCGATCCAGACGGTGCCGGAGGACCACGTCCCTCCACAGGGACCGAACGGCCAGCTGCATCCAAGGTCAAAGGTCAGGGGAAGATCTCGGCTCTGTTGTCAGAAAACAGGAGGACGCAAAGAATTGAACTCTGTGGCTGTTTCTCACGGCCCGAGCACGTCGGCAAGGATGTGTGTGTGTGTGTGTGTGTGTGTGTGTGTGTGTGTGTGTGTGTGTGTGTGTGTGTATGTGTGTGTGTGCGTGCGCGTGCACGTATGCAAGGGAGAGACAGAGAGAGGGATGAGAAACGGCTCTTTGAATCCAGATTCATCTCATGTTTCCCGTCAGTCCTTTAAAGTTTTGCCTCCTGTCCAGTTTTTCTCTTTGCGCCGGTTGAGCTGTGGGAAGGCTGAGAGATGAAAATGAGCTCGGAGAGCAAAGAACTCGGAGGATCCTCGCGACAAGGGGGCGAAAGATGAGCCTCACCTTCACTGAATAAAGCCTTGTTCGCTGTTTGTTTTGAACTTGGAACAGATTTAATGTGCCGCAACAGAGAGAAGACTGTGTTAGGAAACAGTGTGTGTGTGTGTGTGTGTGTGTGTGTGTGTGTGTGTGTGTGTGTGTGTGCGCGTGTGTGTGTGTGTGTGTGTGTGTCCCAGGGTTCAGTGTCGAAAAGATAGTGCTATAAAATGCACAAATAATAATTACGTAACTCTTGAAGGGTTCAGTGTTACACCCTTTTGTCCGTTCTGGTTTTCAGCAGGGCAGCATAGCATGAAGAATTAAGCAACATAGGAAAAAATCTTTGGAAAGCAGCAGATTTAGTTATTTAAGCTTCAGCTATCATTCCTATGTTCACAGCCAGCAACATAAACACTTTTCTGAACTGCTACCATCTGGCAACGCATCTGTTTGAGTGCATTTAATACCAGTAATATGTCTTTGGCTGCGGCCAGAGCCAAAAACCTGCCTAGTTGTGTTGAAATAGGAGTAATTTTATACAACCTACTTTTGCCCAAAAGACATCCTGCATCTGATGGGGTCTTATGAATAATTTTTGTTTTATAAGATTTTTTTTTAGAAGTGACTTATGATTTGTGAAGAACGTCAAAAGCAGAGGTCTGAAAGAAAGACGTGAAATCAGTGAGGTTTTCCACCTGATTCTCTTCCTATACCAACCGCCTGTATGTGCTGTCTGCAGTATGGAGAGAACTGGTACGTGCTCACCTGTGTGTGTGTGTGTGTGTGTGTGTGTGTGTGTGTACACTGTGCTCTGCTGTCGCACATCCACTGAGCTGGAGTTTGCTCGGCACCCTGTCAGTGCTGAGAGCTGCTGTCACACACACACACACACACACACATACTGCACCACACAAGTAGACACAGTTGTAGTGACAGAAGTGCAGCGAACCACAGCGTACGTTTTGTTAGGATGGTGAGAGATGTGTGCTCTCCTTCCCTCTGCTTGTCAGTCCGCCTTCATTATCAGTCGGATGTTTAGCCTGGTTAACAAACACTCTTCATCCAGACAAAAAGCAGGTCTTTATTTATTTGGCTGAAAGTTTCCGTCTCGCTTTGTGCGTCTTTCGCCGTCTCCACGACTCGCAGCGCCGTTGCTAAATCCGGCGTCGGCTAAGCTTGCAGCTGCGTGTGAGAAGCAAAACACCTGCAGAAACACCTGCAGCAGGCTGCACACAACGTGTCATGACGTCTGTTCGTGTATATGCGACAAACTGCTACGTGTAGGTTTTTATTTTACACTTCCATGAACAAGTCTCAAGTTCGGAAGTGGCTTACTGATAATGTTGCAGAACCCAAAGTGTGCCGCCATGAATTCAGAATGATCCAATTATTTTCAAGGACCCACATTATACAAAAACATGCTTGGTAGAATTAATATTTTGTACCTCCACAATTTCAATCAACTGCTCAGAAAGGGTGTGCTGCAAGATACAGGTCTGGAAAGCAGCCCTTTATGATGTCACAATGATAATGCCCTCTGCCAGGTTTTCATCCCGCCCTTTGAGAATCTCTGTCTCCTTCCTAACATGTGAAGGACCCAACAAAGCATCAATTTTTGTAGGAGGCTGCAAACAGAAGGCTAACTCCACTGCTTTATGGAAGTCTACGCACTCTTTGCCATTAGTATCAACGTTAGGCTGGTCCACAAGAGTCAGAGTTGAGAAATAAATTTCTAAAAAATTGATACAATATGGGACCATTAAAACTCAGCCGCATCGCTATACGCGCCGACAACCCAATATTACTCTTTGAATAATGAAATTTATGCAAAGCAAAGATCTGGAGGGGTTTGTTTGTGGGCTGTGTGCATAATGTTGCTACGCGGGCAGGCATGCAGAGAACACAGGTTTAGCTGTGCAGCTGATCACACACGGAGACACCAGAGGATAGAAGGTCTTGACGCTGGTTGCAGTTCTCCTTCCACCTGCTGTGATGATCAAAAAAGGGGGTTTGAGGAATGTGTCCCACCTTGAACTGTGCTTATTTTTCATTTTCATTCATTTATTTATTTATTTATTCATTAAGTGAGTCTGGTTTATGAGAGCAGGCCGGTTGGCGGGTTTAAAAGTCTGGTCCCTCCTTCTTCAAGTTCTTGTAGTCGGTGGTGATGGCCACCAACTTCAGAGGGGAGAAAAATATCAACCGTCAGTGAAAACATCATTCTGACTTTTAGTGTGATGTTAACATGCAGTGAGTGGTTTTACCTTGTACTGGTAAGTTGGGTCCAGATTATTCCACGGTTCAGGGTTGTTGGTCTTGTCCCAGCTGAACAGAAAAAGGGAAATTTACACCAAAAATAGAAAATTGTATTTTTTGATAAAATATTGGATAAATTAAAAGATATTTAAACAAAAAATATTTAAAATGAAAGTGTTAAAAATACTTCACAAACCAAGATATATATTTTTTTAATCCATTTCTGTTTCATTACTATTATTTTTAATAGCTGGCTTTGAATACCCAGTTATTTTTCCAATTGTTTATTTTCTGATTTGGGCCAGAAAATCCACAATTCAGACGAATTTGTCCGATCAGACATCCCATCAAGGTCTGCACATATTACAACAGTTAAAGATCTGATTCATATTCAGCAAACACAACAAACATCCTCCTCTTTTTAACTCATGCGGCACGTAAACGAGCCGCTCGACAAGCATCGCGGTGGACCTGCAGGGAGGAACAACGTCTCAGCGTGAACTCCCGCTCACAGCCCCGGCGTTCCCTCCGTCTGCCATCAGCGCAACTCCTTTCGCTGATAAACGAGCCATTTTGAAAGCAGCGGGAGGAGAGGAAGTCTGGGCGAGAAGCGGCGAAGTGGGGGATCAAGGACGCGGTGGATCCCTGTTGTCAGCGAGCATCACCAAACAAACAAAAGCAAGCCGGAGCACGTGCCGCTTTCAAAGAACTCCTCAGGTCTCCCTGCGTCTCATTACGGCTCCAGGAAATTAGCTTTTCAGGACAAACTCAACAGGGACGGGAAGTAGGACTGGCCTTCACATCATCGTTGATTTGATAAACACCAAAATGATGCTGGCGCTCTTAGATGCTGACAAAAAAAAAATCAACGTGGGAAGAAATCTAATCAGTGTGAAGATAACAAAACAACATCCTCCCAAATCCTGTGAGGAGGACACAACGTCTCTACAAGTAAACTTTGGTATTTTACGCCTGTTCAGTCGCTCAACATCCTACTTCACTAGTCAATGCAAATGTCCTTACGTGACGTGGGGTCCTTTGGCCAGGCGGGCGAGGTAGAGGAAGGCTCCGCCCATCCCCAGACAGATGAAGAAGAACTGGGGGATGAGCTGGAAGTAGATGAAGAGCTGTTAGTGGCTCAAGTCTCTTTGTTGTGGTGTTTGTGCTTCTGCATGTCAGAGTGTCAGTGGCAACTGAGAGGGTTTAGCACAGTAGTTCTCACAGCAGGAAGGTTGTGGGTTCAATTACAGGTCTGGGACCTTTCTGTGTGTGGTTAGCATGTTCTCCCTGTGTCTGCATAGGTTCTCTCCGGGTTCCTCCCACAGTCCAAAAACATGCATGTGACGTGTATTGGAAACTCTTAAGTTGTCCGTAGGTGTCTATGCGAGTTTGAATGGTTGTTTGTCTTTGTTTGCCTCTATGTGGCCCTGCGATGAACTGGCGTCTTGTCCAGGGTGTCACCCTGCCTATGACAGCCGGGAGAGGCTCCAGCAGAACCCCATGACCCTGTGCTCAGGAATAAGCGGGTATCAGAAATGGATGGATGGATGGATGGTTCACTTCTCCGAAGGGCCAGTCAGCCCTGCGTCACTAGAGGCTCTGTGCTTTATTAAAATACGTGACCGTTCTGGAGTTTCTCCACTCGCCTCGTGTGCCGTCACTCGAAAGCCTCTTTTCTCAAGGGAAGTAACACTGTAACAGGAGACTCGATCCAGAGACATTTCTGGAACGAACCCATCCATTTGTGCAGCTAAATTCAGAAAATTAGGCCGTTGGTTTCTATGAAGGTGTCAGCAAACAAAATCCGTTCAGGGATCAGTGACCACAGCTAATTGGTACACATCCACAGGAAGCCAAGTGGATGTGTGGACTCTCTGGAGACACTGGGCAGAGAAAACCAGCCTCCTTATATCACCTCCAGCTCGGCTGATGACCTGCAGCTGAGGAGAAGATCACAGGTGCAGCCAGTGCTGCTGATCGGCAGCTCCTCAACCAATACACCTGCATTGAATTTACTGGATTCCCACCTTTGTCCATTATTTTGAGGCTGCAAGCATGAAAAATGTCTGATTGAATTGTGACAAAGTCATGAGGAGCAAAAGGACAAAGGTTCAATAAAGGGTGAACTGTCCCTTTAAATGCTGCACTACTGGTTGCTCCCTCCCCCTCTCAGCGGTGTTATCCAAAGGTTATTTTAAAGGCTGTTTGATTGAAAATGTGACTCAGGCGATTTCCCAAGAAGTGCAATAAACCTCAGGAAGGAAAATATATTAAACAAAGTTGACTGCGGATGTTTTGCAGGACTGCGTGATGTCCAATTCACCAGGGCACCGTGTTTATTTAGACTCACTTCTTAGCTGACTGTCATCAAAAAACAATATCATGGTTAAACATCAGAATATGACTTAATAAAAATATGTTTATACATGTAGAACTTGCAACGTACTTATTTTATTTGGCAGGTTTGACTCCTCACCAAATCTGCACTTTGATATTTTTATAAAAAGCCCAATTTCTATAATCTGACAAACATTTTAAGAGCTCATGATTCCAACCCTGTTTGCACTTAGAACCTTTAATAGGAGTCTTGTTCTTTTTCTGGCTGACTGACTCAAAGCTGTTTTCTTTTCCTCTCTTCACACACACTTGACACAGGCAGTTTCAATCCAGAAATACTAACATGGGAAAGGATTGTACTGTGGTTGTACTTCAGAATTTGCTCTTTTTTTGTTTTCGACTTTTGTTTTTTTACTTTTTGGAAGAGGCAGATGTCCCAATGACAAATGGCTAGACTCCAGTATTTAAGACAATTATTGGTTATTACATCATGTCTTCTTGTTCTCCACTGGCCTGGATACTGCACCATTCCAACTGCAATTACATAATAATTTCTGAATAAATAAATCAGTCATGCGAACATATTTGGCCAATGAGGAGAAGCCCAGGCAGACACACCGTCTGGGGCAAAACTTTGTGTCTTTCTCGTGAAAAAAGTTATAAAAAAGCACAGTAGTGCAGCGGTGATTTATCACCGTCACCTCACAGCAAGAGGGTTGCGAGTCGGAATCCCGGCTTCTTCCCACAGTCCAAACACATTTTGCTTGTGAGGCCAGTTGAACTCGAAACTGATTGAATTTGCGAGTGCAAACGGTTGCTTTGTCTTTTCTATGTGGCCCTGCCATAAACTGGCAACTTGTCCAGGGTGAAGCCCCGCTTTCGCTCGAAGGCGGCAGGGAGAGTCCCCCTCAAACCCACACGACCCTCAGTGCAGGAGAAGTGGGTACGCAAGATGAATGGATGAATGAAAAGTCTGACTCTGAGAAATGTTAATCCTGATGAAGAGGCTGTTGATTCCGTCCACCTGCCTCCACGTTCCGTTCCTCTCAAACTGACTGCGAAAATCTTGTGTCTCCGTGTCTCCCAGTTTTCCAGTCTCCCAGTCTCTGTCTCTACCTGTCTGCCTGACTGACTGCTGTAATTTGATCAAGGAGGCTTGTGGAGGCTCATCGGGACTTTACTCCCCGCTGCTCGCTCACACACACACACACGCACACACATGCACACAGTGTGACTGTCTGTCTGACAGCCTGTCTCTCTGTGACCATGATAAATCATGATATCAAGGAGTCTCTCTGGGATTTCCTCCCTGCTGCTTCTCTCCTGGGAGGCTGATGACAAGATGTTAAAACTCTGTCACTTCTCTTACTGACAGACAGGCTGCTTTTTAGTCTTTTTATATTTTATTTTTTAAAATGAAGGAGGGGGGCAACATAATCCTGTCCCCTATAGGAGCAACTCCTAATTTCTGACTAAATCTTATTCCAGAAACTCATCTCCGGAATGATTTGATTTGTACGCGTGTGTGTGTGTGTGTGTGTGTGTGTGTGTGTGTGTGTGTGTGTGTGTGTGTGTGTGTGTGTGTGTGTGTGTGTCGGTTTAGATTTAGGAAGTTGTTCAAGGCTGAGTCTTTTTTTAAGCTTCTCTCAGTTTGGTTTTAAATAAGCTACAGAGTTGGAGTAAGTTAGAGTGAGGAGGATAAGAGGAGACAGAATTAGGCTTCTGATCTCTTGACCCATTAGTTTACTGATATGCTTCTACACTGGATGCAACCAGGGACCAAACACAGCGATTCGAGATGAGATAAAGATAGATTTGGCATTTTACTAAAAGGTTGAATAGTTCCTTAACCAATGATGATTCTTACGGAATTTTACAAACAGGAAAGTTAATGACATTAGGATTGTTGCTGCGTATACGGCCCCAGGTAACAAAAATAAAACAAAACAAACACTGAGGATAATAAAAATTCTAAATTCTTTTTCAAACGACACAGTGAAATTAGAGCGCTGCCAAACCCCCTAAAAGTGATATTTAAGAGAAAATGAATCTGTAAATAAATAAAGTTTACTCACTCCGGGGTGCTTCTTAGCATGTTCTACTGCTGTCCGGAATATCATGTCTGGGGGGGAAAGAAAAAAAAAACAAAAAAAGAGAAAATATCGGAGCTGTCTTTGAAGTATCAGAGTCAGTGTTTGAGGCCCTCGTTATCAACAACCGCAGGCTTTGTGCCGCCGCGCACACACAGGATTTAGACCTGTTGCTCCCTGCAGGAGGAGGGAGTAGAGCAGCAGCAGCAGCAGCAGGAGGAGGAGGAGGGGGAGGAGGAGGCGGTGGGGGAAGAGGAGAGGGAGGAGGGGAGGAGGAGATCACTAACATCACAGCTACTTCTGCCTCCTTGCCTCGCTGCGGTTTTCAAACCCTGCGGGACATTCAAATGATCACTTTGGCAATTTATCGCCGTTGAGTACGATGCCGCCCGCTTGTCTCTTCTTTTTGTCAGAAACCGAAAAAACATTATCTGAGCTTCTCCACGCACGCAACCCCCCCCCCCTTCATCTCCTCCACTGGAGTCCAAAGAGTTTCTGGTCCTCTGGGGGCCCCACAGGAGGAAATGGGAAAAGCACATAGACGCCGTCCTTTTTTTTATTTTAATGTCGGCGGGAGTCGCGTCGTAAGCAAAGAGAGATAACAAGCAAAGCATCCCTCTGAGTCGGTAAATTTAAAGTGGCTTCTGGTCAAACGGAGAAGATGAGGGGTGCCGCCGGAGACAAATTGCATGCTGAGAAAGTCGTGTTGCTTTTCTGTTTGCCTTCAAAAAACACTCGAAGAAATTATTCTCTCAAGTCGAATTATGAAACGAAAACTACAAAACCCTATAATGTGCCAGAGTCAACATGTTTGCAGCCCTGAAGGACTTCTTTTTTTTTTTTTGGTCCAAAGGCCCGTGGTGACATTGAACAATATAACATTGACGGACGCAGCAGCTCGCCTCGTTGACAAAAGGCCGCTCATCACCAGCTCTCTGATGTGTAAAGTGAAGAATAATTCAAAGGAAAATGCATCTGGCATCAAACAGGGCTTAATTCTGCAGGAGATTCATTCTCGGCTCTTGTGAAACAGCAGAGTTCCTCCTCAGAGGCTCCAAGACGACCATTAATAAACAAAAAGACTTGAAGAGCAAATTTACCTTTTTGAAGATTTTTCAGAAAACAGTTAATGACTCTTTAATGTAACAAACAAACACCCAAATTATTAACAGACGTCAGAGCTCAGATGATGTTCTCTTTTTTTCTTTTTCTTTTTTTTTTGGGGGGGGGCTAAAAGTAGCTGCTGACTCATTCACTGGCTACGAAAGACACACAAACACATCACAGGCTACCTAATCCGCCGTGACATCCTGTGCTTTATAAAATAAACTTTACGTAAACTTGCATTTAATAGCAGAGTGTTCAGTGTTTCGTGTTTCGTGTTTATAATTGTTTAAAGGTCCCACACTGGTAAAAACCTGCACCAGTTTTATTTCAGTCCGTGTCTCTGTCCTGTCAGCGAACACCACAGAGTTTTAAAAGGTCCCTGCTAGATCACAAGAACAAGTCCAGTTGCCTGAACTCAGCCCTTCTACCTTAAGATGACCTGGCTGACTGAGAACCTTCACAGACACGCCCCTCCGAGAAGTGCACCCTGACTTGAAATCAGCCTGTTGTGATGTCACAGAAGGATTTAAGACCGCTCCTAATTTTCTGTCCTTCCCTATAAGGTACCAGCATCAGCATAGCATCAGTCTCAGGAAGCTTTTCCAAAACACAGCAAACAGTGGGCGAAGCAATCTGTTTTAAAGAGATCTATAGTTGTCAGTGAATTCTGACCTTGCAGACCTTTTGTTACCCATCTAAGAAGTACATACAATACTAATTCCTATCATTATATTTTATTCAAAATGTTAGTGCACCTGTCAAACCTGCACCGCTGCGTTACTTTCTCTCCCCTCATCTCCCGACACCATGAGCTCGGCCCCTCCCGGCGTTCCCACTGACCTCCAAATCCGCCTAATTGGACACTTGCCAGCACTGTGGCACACACACACACACACACACACACACACACACAGGCCTGTTTAAAAATACACAAGACGTCCGCGTTATCTCCTCCTCCCCTTGAGCTGTTTGGCTGAAAAGCCTTTCAGGGGAACTTGACCTAATGATGATTTTTATGGGCTCCAGCACCAGGCTCCACCTGGTCGATGGTGATTTTTTTTTTTTGTGGATGTGAAAAAAAAAAATGGCAATGAATAAAAATGAGCTTTCTTTATCTCGCTGATTCTCTCGGCAACAAGCCAGTGGTCATTTGCAAGCTCAATATCACCCATCCAGTTTGAACAAAGCCTTCTCATTCACTCTTTTCCGCGCGTGTGAACCATAATTCATACCCCCGCGTTGCGTTCACCATGCACTTTCTTCGCCGCTAAATTGAACTTGCAATGCCTTCCCGAGACGTTATGCCGTAGCCATAGAAATAAATCCCTGCGACTCGCTCCATGGCATCAAAAGATTGCCTTGTTCTCCCCCCCTCCCCCCTGCTTTTGAATCCCCTTGTTGCATTAGAGTCAATTAGGCCACGGCAGCCACAGCTGATTAGCGATGCTGCCCCGCTCTGGAACAAGGCGGCAGTGTTGTAGGTGTGCAATTTTTGAGACGGAGCAGGAACAAGAACAAGAACAAGAACAGGCCGGCCCGGGTGTTTGAACCCTGAGCTGTGACACAGTTTAACGCTGCGTAATGCCATTAGACAGCAGAGGTCTGGTGGATTGGTTGGACCCTGACATACATGTGACGCAGCAGCAGAGGGCAGACATCCTTCCAAGGCACCTGGCAGCTCCGTCTGAGGAGCCGTAAGCCAAACACACGTCTCATAAAGCAGTTTGTATAAATATCTAGGAGGCGCTCGCAGTTCTGTTCCAGGGGGGCGTGTGACGTCATCCAACTAGAAGAACGCGTCTTCCCCTAAAAAACTAATACTTCTGAGTTGATCGTTGATTCTTTAGAATGTCTTTGTGTTGTTCGAGTAAGCACTGATAAGATGAGATATGTTTCCACGAGGCGACTGCTGCTGCGACTGCTGCTGTCATGAAGTTGCGCAGTTGTTCGAGTCCCGGTGGGGAGCGCACAACCTAGTTTTGTGTCATGGTGCCACCTAGCGGTAGAAAGGCGTATTGCATATACGGATGATCACGTCTTCATTCAAATATCCTCTCATAGGGCTGCGGTCAAGTTCAAGAGAATGAATCTTTAAAAACAAATACTATATTTTATTCAATATACTTTGGTTTCTGAATATTATTATTTAATGCATTGGCTTTTTATTTCATTTCATTTTGTAAATATAGAAATGTTTTATATTTTTTAGATATGATATTTTATTTTTAACTTATGTGTGTTATATTTTTGCAAAAGACAAAAATAAAATATAAAAATAAAATAAACAACTTGCATGTATATTTCTGTTTTTCTCTTTTCTTTCTTTCTTTTCTTCCATGTAAAAGCCAGGAGACTCCTCAAATAAAGATCTTGAATATTAAAAATTTAAAAGAAAAGTTCTTCTCAGTGACAGATGGCACATGACAAAATGTGATTTTCAGCACATTTTTATCACTGAAAAACTCGATGTATAAAAAAAGATAAAAACAAGAAATACTATTTACATGCTAAAACACATATCCGCTTTCATTAATTCAATGACCGTTCAATATGAATGATCCATTTGTTTTTTTCTTCTTAATTAAGGTGTATTTCCAACTGACCAAGTCAGGAAGTCAAAACCCAGCAGTCACGATACAGACTTTCCAGTTTAGGAGGCCACAATGGAAACATCAGCAACAATGGAAACATCAGCAGCAGTAGCAGCAGCAGCAGTAGCAGCAGCGACAGGCGAACCGGAGGCAGCCTGAGCCGTCGTGACTCCGGCAGAGGCTGCGTCTGCCGTCGTTGCCGTGGCGACGGACGGCTCGGCGGGACGGGAGGGAGCCGGTTTGGACAGTTTGACAGGGACAGAGAGGTTTGAAGCCCAGTGCTCGCTCAGGTATTCGCCTCCTTTCTCCTCGTAGTCCTGCCTGCTGATCCATCCTTCCGGCGTGGCACCGGCCCCTGTGGGCAGATGGTCCAGAGCCCACTGCCGCGCCCCACGCCAGGCGTCCAGGGCCGGCCGAGATGCCAGCGTCACCTGGAGCAGAAACACAAAGTCAGACACGAACGTAGATTTGCTAGATTGGACATGAGTGGGACGATTTTCCAAAATGTTGACTAAATTTTCTCAGTGTTCTTTTTTTTTTAAAAAGCCCATGCAACATTTATGCATTAAAAGCATGCAGAAAGATGAATCAAACAACAGATGACATCCCATCAGTTTGAGCTAGAAGTGAAGCTGGCAGGTTGTAGCATCAGACACAATTCAAGCCGAATGCAAAACTCCAGCAAACGTCCATATTTTATGAATTTCTTGTTCGGTCTCTTCTCACTAAACTCCACGCCATGTCCTCCAATCTCCATCGATACTCGACTCTCACATCCATGAATACATGCATGCATCAGAGTCCAAACTAACTTTGTTTCTGCTTCACTGACCGATCTTTTATTTTTCCAGAGAAATAAATTGAACATCTGCAGGAAGATAAGGTGACCTAGCATGCCAGACTGATATGCATCACCACCTTGTGAGGATTAAATTCTTTGGCATCAGCAGTTATTTACATGCTCACTTCCTCTTTGTCTTCGGTCATTTTCATGGTCAGCTTGAAGCACTCAGGTCTTGATTTTATCATAACCAAAAAGGGTCGTGGTTATTTACTTAACGCAAAGAACTACTGAAATCACTTTTCTGTTTCTGTTTCTTTATCTTAGCTTTTAGGATAAGTAGGTATATGTTGCTACATGCATCAATGTAGCAGCACTGATGCATTTGAAATGCATCGGTCATTTTTTTCAATTCTGAACACACATTTGGGTGAAAGTCGTGTTGCTGTCGAACCTTAAATTGTGACTGAAACGGTCTCATAGCCAGCAGTTCTCTTTCCACTCGCTCCTTCATCCCAGAGTAATGCATGTTCCCTCCTGTCAAAAACACGTTGCTCACCAGCGCCTCCTGCTGCTCTAGAGTGTACCTGAGAGCCGTGGCAATACATTTGAGAAACGCATTAAAAAAAAAGATCCTTCTGGGATATAATGTTTGATTACAGAAAACATGACAACAGCACAGGAGGGATTCTTCAAAAGGTAGAAATTGTATAATCAACGGTTCCAGTCATGTTTTCGTGGGGGACTCTCACCGTGCCAGGACGTATTGCAGCGTCTCCATCAGTCCCATCTGTTCCTCTCCAGTCAACGACGGCTGGAAAAGGATCTCCGGACAGCGCAGACGCTCCGTCCCAACAAACAGCTGGTGGTATTCAGCCATGTTGAACACAGGCTGCGGATCAAACTTCTGTCACTTTAGTCTGCCACGGTGATTAACACCCAAAATTTCAACTTAACTTCATGTGCAACACCCAATCTGGGGAAGTGACTACCTGAACCACATTTGCAGGTTTTTCTGGCAGTGATTCCTCTGGGAAGTCGGGATCCATCATGTGAACTCCGTCTCCCTCGTCCAGCTCGGACACCTGGCAGAGGGCAACACGACAGCTTTGTGACAGCAGCAGCAAAACAAGGAGGAGCCCGACAGAAGAGCGGTGACACAAAGATCTACTGATCTGATCTGCATTTAAATGTGACCAAAGCTTAATGTCAATTGTACTGAGTTGATCTGCTGTGTTTCAAGAAAGCACAATATCAATGATTATCAGTTCCAAGCGATACCTCAAGTACAAAATTACATTGGCCACATCCTTTTTTATCCATGACTGGAAAAAGAAATCATCCAATTAAAAACACGAATCTTTTTTTTTTTAAACCCACTTCCGGCTTTCCTTCCAGCAGCTTCTGCCTGCCTTGCTCGACAGCCAGCTGCAGCTTGTTGATGTAGGACTGCAGCTCTTCAGCAGAGTCCATGTTGAGTTCCACCAGCCTCTTGTGGAAATGCTCCAGCAGGCCGTCCTCCAGAAGCTCCTGAGACACAACAAAAAGTGTCACTGTCGTGTGGCGCTACTGTGCAGCGCAATCCTGCTAGTCCTCTCCAATCAGAGCAATAATTCATAACTATGTTAGTACATGCAAAAAAAAGTTGTCATCATGAAGCAACTTTTAGGGCAAACTGGAAATGACTCAGGAGGTCTCTTGCCTGCACAGCCATGAGTCTGTCCAGCCTCTCCTGGTCCTGCAGCAGCTTCTCCTCCCGCCGCCGAGCGTTGATCTCCTGGAGCCGCCGGAGTTGCTGCGCTCGTCTCTCCTGCTTCTCCTCCGCGCTCACACTGCCGCCCGGCAACTTCCCCGAGAAGGGAAGCTGCATGCGGTGAACCTCCCGCTCGTAAAACTCTGGGCTGCGCCACTTTTCCATCTCTACAGGGGGGGGTGAAAGGTGGATTAACATGGCGTGCTCTTCTCGACCTTGGTCAATTATCATAACCGGCCGCGATGACGTTGTTTTCACCTTCATGATAGTCGACGGCAGTGTAACTGTGTTCATGCAGCAGCTCCTCCACACGGCTCAGTGTGATAGCGGCGAGGTGGCCGGGGTACTTCAACTGCAGGAGGCGCTGCAGGTAGGTCGCAGACTGACTCCCAGCCACGTTCACACGCTTGCAGTTTGCAGCATCCAATCTTGAACAGAATTTTTTTTTCAAAATTTAAAAAAAAAAAGACGCCATAAAATATAAAAGGGAATCAAAGTGCTTCCCGCGACCCCCTCACCTGCCATTGATGACGGGCAAGATGTGCGAGCAGTGGTATCCTGAGGACAGGACGATGCCGGTGTGCGGAGGCTGCAGGTTCCTTTGAGCGTTGTCGTGATAGAAGCTGTATAAGCTGTCGACTCCGTAGGAGACGTACGGGACGCGGTAGCACTCAAAGAGCAGCTCTGACATCATCTGACGACAGTGCAGCGGGTTGCAGGGTGCCTCCGTTACCACGAGCGGGTGTGCAACACCGCCCTAAAAAAAAGAAGAAAAATGTTAGCTTGCTGCTGGTTATCATCTGCTCTATAGTAGTTTACAGTCTATAGTGGTCTGTTATCTCAGCGTTGCCAAGTCTGATTTTGGAGGGGGAAAAAATGAATTACGTTCATTCTGTCTTTTCTTGTTCGGTGCTGAAGAATACGTGTATACGAGAACATGTCAGGTAAATGAAAACCATAAAAATCTATGTCTGAGATTAAAGAACCAACGAGAAGTAACCAATAAAATAGTAACAAGTAAGTGTAGTGTGTCTTTAACGAAATAACATAGATGTAGAGTGCCAGAATCTCGTGGCATGGGGCCTGATCTACTTATCATTAATACGTGATAAAATAATCTATTTATAAAAGCTGCTTGTGGAACACTCACTGGCATACATTGATCATTGTATATCTACAATACTTTAGATGCAGCAAAAATGTTTGGTTGTTTTTTTATTTATTTGTCTAAATTAAATTAGCCATGTGTCATTTCAGCGGAAGCTCTTGAATACTTGACGCATTTTATTTCCATTCAATTCGCTCACAATACAGTCGCAGCTGCCCTGCAGCAGCACTGACCTCTGCACTGATGCCCAGGTGTGTGAACACATAGTCGAAGATGAGCTCTTGGATCTCGAAATTCACCACCACGTTCCGGTCAAACTGGCTCTTCAGCAGCCACCGCAACGGCTCCAGGTTGGCGATGTCGTTCCCGATCTGGGTCTCGCTGCGGGCAGCGCCTCTGCTGCGCGCCGCCACCGACCTGAAGAGCAGCCGCGGAGAATCAAACTCGGCCGCCGGTACCGCCCAGCCAGCCCGGGTCTGGAAAGAACCGTTATCGATGACTATCGGAACCGTCGAGTCGGTCAGACACTGTGCCGGGAGCTCTAACACTGGGTCGGGAGAATATTTGGAGTCTTTAAATGTGAAAATCTTACAAACTTGGTCCGTTTTCGAGGCCATTTTGAACGTGCGTCACACTAAAATAGAGCCGAGTGGAGGTCTCGAGTCCAAACTTTTGTTCCTGGTTGTTTAGACATCAGCTGCACATGCCTTGGAAGCACACTGCTTTTAATAAATAAAGTTAGTTAGTTTTCAAAGATTATGTCTTTTTTTTGTTTTTGTTTTAAAAACAATCTAATTGATTTATTTTTAATGAGAACAAAAACAAAACAACGATACAAATACTATGCATGATTGCTTCACATAGAAAAAACAACAAATACACTTTAAGGTTAGGTAATATTTTAACTTGCAATCATAATTCTTTTTCAGCACCGCTGGTAAAAAATAAATAAATAAATAAATAAATAAATAAATAAATAAATAAATAATTTGCTCAATTTGTGTTTTGTGCAACGTGCAAAACTAAAAATCATTGAACGATTACAAAACTGTATTATTTTGCCACCAGAGGGCGAACAAACCCATGTTGTCAACCACTAGAGTCCAAATACCAAGAAACTGGATTTGAATGTCATTTGAGGGTATTTTTCTTTTTTTGTTTTGTTTTGTTTTGTTTGTTTGCGTGTTTTTTGTATTCATTCATTCATCCTAAATAACCATATGTGTACACCCATGATACAAAATACAACATACGGTTTTAGCACAAGTTCATTGTGAGCATGAGTGTGTGCAGACATTCTCCCTCAGGCCCTGAGATCCCTGATTTCATTCTGTCTGCCATCCTGTTACTCTCAGCTGACCGAGTGAAGCCTCAACTGGTGATGTGGGACACCTGCACACGAACGCTACTGTGCATCCCAGCTGGCTACAGTACTGGTCATACGGTCAGCAGCACACACGCTCTCAATGGAGAAGTCCATGCCCAGTCATTTCATAATGAGCTGCATGGTCTCATACTATTTCTTGTTTTAATATTTCTTCTTCTTAATAAGGACGAAAACAAATCCTTTAAGAGAAAAAAAGGCAGGGGACTCTGGCTTTTACTATTGCAAGTGCTGCCGTCTATCATTCCTTTTGATTTTCCTCTCTAACTTTGGATTTAATTTATCTAGCAATTAGCTTTTTATCAAAATGAGTAACATCAGTTTTGTCTTTGCATGCCAGCATAACTATTTGTTTTCTTTCTTTTTTTTCACTCTATACAGCCCACAACTTTTATGATATTACAAAATGTATTTCTCAGTATTTAAACCAAAGTCCAAAAAATATAAAATACAGTAATTACTATGTTGTATTTAATCAATATTTTCTGTGTTAATGTTGATGCTGCCAGGTCACTACATAAACCAAAATATATACAATACAATGTTAATTCAAGCTTTATTCCAAACCTCCTCAATCATACTGTTTCAGAAAATCAAAATAACCAAACCAAAGATATTTAAAATTAAAATACCTTACAAAGAAACGCCAATGTTGACATTTTGTTCATCAAATAATATAGCACCGATCAATTGAGATGCACCACTAAATACTAAGAAATGTTGTTAATTGTGTTAATATTACTCCAC